>NC_069792.1:12065000-12690000 GCF_027406575.1 Nycticebus coucang
CCAGAGGCCAGTGTGGGAGGGAATGGCCTATGGGGGCGTGGGGGGAAAGCCTCTTTTTTTTACACTATTACTACTTTCAGCTCCTGTGAGTGTTAGGAGCACTTTACATATTTCATTTGTTCTTCATGACAACTCCAGGTGAGGGGGAATCAAGTTGCTTCCTGTAGGGAATAAGATTAGAAGGAGTTACTGAGGACTCAAACTCACTCATTCAGCAAACATTTATTAATAGTAATCCCCATAGGGTCTCATTTAGAATGAACACCTGATGTAAAAGAGATTTTTGAGGGGAGGGAAGACTCATCCTCAGTAAAGAGCTGTGACATTGTAGCTCACAGCAACCTCAGACTCCTGGGCTCAGCCTCCCTGGTAGCTGGGACTACAGGTGCCCACCACAATGCCCGGCTTTTTAAAAAAGATTAACAAGGGAAATACAAACTTTCATTAGTATGTATATTTCATACATATATAGAAGACACCCAGAGACTGAGTATTTCCCAGAGAACTGGCTTTAAACTTCATCTTGCCAGTGCCTTCAACAAAGAACAGTAAGTTTTGAGAGAAGAAACAGAGACAAAAGAAAAGGACTTTTAAACTCTGAGCGACAGCTTGTGGGAAGGCAAATAACTGGCAGGTAAAGTTAGTAAACTTTGTTCACGTAGATTTGTCTGGTGTCATCTCCAGGCTAACAAGAGTCTAACACTGTTTTCAATAGTTAATTTTTGTTCTCTCTGTTAGAAGAAGGGTGCGTACAATTCCTCCTACCTTTGTAAATCTGTGACCTACTTTTAGGCAAATAGTGAGAGGGCAGAGAGCTTCCTTAAATCTGCTTCTTAATTGTCTGCAGCTCAACAATCCTTCATATTATGGGGTAACATATTGGCCTCCCACAATAGGCACACTGGTGAGCAAAAGCAGAAAACTCTTTTCTTATGAAACTTTTTACATCCACTAAAGAAAGCAGTAAGGATATTCCAGTACGCAAAGGAAACACTCTGTCACTGAACACTTCTTTAAATAGCAGTAACATGCGCTGTCAGACTAATTTCTATTTACCATTCTTGGATTGCTAGGAAATGCTCAGACTTATCATCCTCTACAATTTCAAAAAGGATCCTTGTAAATATATATATATATTTTGTTTTGGTGAGCATTATTTTCCCTATGTTCTATCTTCAAGGCAGTGTTCACAATTTTTCTGATTTTATAACTTGGAGGTATTCGACACCAATTTCCAAGTTCTCGGCTTGTGTTAGTTACCAAACTAATTTGGTTATAGGTTGGTGGATGTTATCAGACATTAAATGTATTTTGGGGTGTGTGAGAGAAATATATTTTTCTCCCCTAGTGAAATAGCAGCCTTAAAGTCATTGGCCCCTTGTCTCAATCTCTGCCCCCTATTTTAAGACTGAGCTCTTTGGAACGGGTTAGTGGGTCTCCCTAGTAGGCGTGAGGGGTAGAGGGGAATCTTGCCATTTCCTCTGTAAGTTCACTGAAAGATCAAGTCACAATTAAGGTAGATTAATAACAGAAAGAATTTATTTACCATACACCCAGGAAAAAAAAATCGCAGAGTGATAAGCCACTTTTCCAAAGGAGTTCGGGTATCTTTATACAGGCCTTTTAGAAGGGAGGGAGGAAATTGAGGAGTATAGGACATACATAGTTTCTAGAGAGGACAAATCGATGGGGAGAAGCGGAATCGACTTGTAAGATTAACCAGGGAGACAAGTGTTCATGGCTCAAATAATCTGGGCCAACTCCATCTTCATTCCCCACTCACATTCCTGAAATATTTTGAGGCAATAGGATGGGGAAGGGAAGACAACTGTCCTCTTTGGTTTCTGATCAGGCCAGTCTGGTTTATGCAGATAGAGAGGAGACGTTCTCCAGTATTTCTTGACCTAAAATGGCCTTCAATTGAAAATATTTCTTATACCAGAGACTCGTCTTTTGGGTTGAAATTTCCTTACCTCCTTCACCCTGAGAGGCACTAATCGTTTTGGAATCAGTAAGGATGTCTTTGCCCCAAACACAGGGACAGCTGTTGACTTCCTAAACCCATGAGTCTGGGCCCACTGGGCTGGGCTGATGTTGGGCACTAGAGCACTGACAGACCAAGAGAAGGACAGAGGCCACGGTAGAGGGTCAGGTACCAGGTATACAGGACCGTGGGGCAGCACCTGTGAGGAGCAGGTTCCCAGAGACAGCATGTGGCTGGAAGGCATGCGGGCAGTAGGGAGCCACTCAAACTGCAGCTCTAGCCTCTTTTGGGTGCAGGGACCAGAGCCTCTCCTACGTACTGACTTAGGCTCTGAGGTATGAATGGAATGACATTGGGCTTAAAAGGATGTATTTCATACCCCCAGTCTCCCTCCTACATACAGCACAGCCCTGCCCCATGAGTTCGTAGGGTTCATAGCAAACACCTACTGGGAGTTGGCCCCTGTTTTGCTTTCCAGCTCTAGGTTCCTGTTTGGAGGGAAGTGGAGGCCACTTTTGGTCAGAGGTGCCTTGGTTTCCTCACTTCTCCCAAATCTTCATGCAGAACTAGGGCCCTCCTCTGCCTTTGCTTTACCTCCCTTTCCTCTTCTCAAGGACCAGTCCCCTCTTTTTCTACTAGCCTTCTAGAGCACTGACTTGCAAATTACAAAGGTAGATGTCAAACTCTTGTATTGCTGAAAAGATCTGCAGAAATAATTCCACAATATCTGAATACAATTGTAATTATACATTTAAAATTCATAGAAAGTGAAACCCACAGTGGCTGGAAGCCTTTCAGAGGCAATTTGCAGCAAACCATAACTCTCTTTCGATCCTCTGTTAAGAATCCACTGAGACCTCTGGGAGGGTGGAAGAATGTAAAGTTGAACTAGATCACAAGAACGTAATTTGAAATATTGGTTCAACAGTATACACATGCATGTTGGATATTTGATTGGCTGAATATTTATTAATGAATATATCTAGACAATATAAATGCCCACCTATTGACTTTAAATCCTAGTAAACCCTACTGAGACCCAAGTTTCTGGGTTTCAATAACATTTTTTAGTAAGATTAATATGAACTTCAGAAATAATCCTAGTAACTTGAAATTGATTCATTTTCATCAGATGAAGCCTAATCTGGTATGATAGTATTTGTCACTGAGGTATAAAATTACCTGAATAAGAGACAAATGTGGATTTTTAATACATTATTTTAAATAAGATTAAAAAATCAACATACTTGAATATTTTCTGTACACATTATTATTCATATTATTTAAAGCATAAGGGCAAAAGGATGAATTTTTAAATTAGATGGATAATAAATTACAAACATAATTAAATAGTTACTTTCTAGAGTTTATCTTCTAAATTAGACTTTTTCTTTCAGAATTCAAAATGACGTCCAATTTCTGCTGAATCAAATTCAGACTGTTGCCATTTGGTATCAAGTTATTTCATCATGAATTTTATATTACATATTGTTTTTATATTGAAATTGAAAAAAAAATAAAGGAGAAAAGTAAGATCATTAAATATCTGCATCAACATGTACCAGCAAGATATTTATTTATTTATTTATATTTTGAGAGAATGGCCTGCTCTGTCACTCCTGCTAGCATGCAGAGGCATCATCATTGCTCACTGCAACCTCAAACTCCTGGGCTCAAGCCATCCTGCATTAGCCTCCCAAGGAACTGGCACTACAGGCACACTCTACCATGCTCTGCTAAGTTTTCTAGTTTTTGTAGAGACAAGAATCTGGCTTTTGCTCAGGCTGGTCACCAACTCCTAATCTCAAGTGATCCTCCTGCCTCAGCCTCCCAGAGTGCTAGGATTGTAGGTGTGAGCCACTGTGCCTGGCCTCAGCAAGGTATCTTTTTTTTCTTAAGAAACTAGAAATGAATTTCCTCTGGGCCTTTGCTTCCTTAGTGGCAACAAAACTCCCTATTTACAAATAAAACATCTAAAAAAAAAAAAAAAAGAAGTTAAAATATTCTCTATTATGTTTTTTAATGCCTTCACAAATGGTCTTCACTTATTATCATGCATATACACGTCTTTGTAGTCTTCCCCTAAATGGTGTTAAACTTCACTTGAGAAATTTTCGGTGCTGGAGACAAAGACAAAGGCCCTCAAATCTATGTCCAAAGACTTGGATTTGTCACATTTATTCTACTTAGTTTCCTCTTCTTGAGTCAAATCCATCAGATCATTCTGAAAATTTCCAGAAAACTTTAAAGAAATGTAGTTCTTTCCTTCTTGACATGAATTGTGTTGAAAAGTATCATTCATTGAAAGAGGGATGGAGGGAGGGGGGTGGGGCCTTGGTGTGTGTCACACTTTATGGGGGCAAGACAGGATTGCAAGAGGGACTTTGCCTAACAATTGCAATCAGTGTAACCTGACTTATTGTACCCTCAATGAATCCCAACAATAAAAAAAAAATGAAAAAAAAGAAAAGTATCATTCATTATTAAACCACATGGGAATGAAGAGGATGAGTATAGGGATATTCATAACCTAGAAGGCAAGGAAAGGCATTCGGGGATGTTGTGGACTTAATTGTGCCCATCCTGCAAATTTATATGTTGAAGCTATAACTCCCAAGGTGATGGTATTTGGAGATAAGGCCTTTAAAGAGCTAGTTACAGTTAAATGAGGTCATAAGGTCAGCTTCTAATCCAAGAAGACTGATATCCTCATAAGAAGAGAAAAAGATACCAAGAGTGCATGAGCAGAAAAAAAGACCATGTAGGGACACAGCAAGAAGGCAGCAAACCAGGGACAAAGCCCTCAGCAGAGACTAAACCTGCTGGCACCTTGTCCTTAGACTTCCAACCTCCAGAATTGTTAGAAAATACATTAAATTTCTGTTGTTCAAGCCACCAGGTGTGTGGTGTTTTGTCATGGCATTCCCGGCACACTGATACAGGGAGTGTCCTTCCATTAACTGGTTCATCCCTTTCTGTGTTTCTGCCATACTTGAACCCACCTCCTAGATGTCCAAGGCCCTCTTGTTGTGTTTTGACTCCTCAGGGCATCCATCGATCCTCTGTATCTGATATTCCACTCCCAAAAATATATCACTTACACATCTCAAACCCTAGGAATCTTTCCAAATGACTGGCTTGCCAAATTTAGTCATAAAACCTGCAATATGTTCATGAACATGTAGTAACAAATAATCAATGAGCCATAAAGTTCCCAAGGCCATTCGTAATCCCTTTTGAGAAGAACAGCTATGGGATGGGTGTTTCATTGCCATTGTGTCATCCCACCATCAATTAGAAAAAGGATTGGTCCTGAGAAAAAGGCAGCTAATGATAGGATGGCTTATAATGCTGCCTGTGAAATACTATAACTTGAGAGGACTCTCCTTGCCTGGTAATGACTACATGAGCAATTGGGTTGTGTTTCTAAAAAAGTCTGAATGTAAAATACCTGGAGAATCTCAATAAGTAGAGGACAGAGTGGGGAAGAACAGAGAAAGAGGGGGAAGCAGGCATAAGTCTTAAGCAGCAGAGGCCATAAGTAAGCAGAAGTCATGAGGTAAATAAAAGAAGAGAGAAAGAAACAGAGGAAGTGGTGGGAGAAGACAAGATAGGAACTAATTACAAAATCACAGGAACTGACATTGAGATATGACCTCCCTCATGAAATCACTAGGAGGATTCAACACCATTGCTTATAAAGTTCCTACTGTATTACTCATACTTATTACACTATACACTATCTACTTAATGATAGACTAATAAATTTTAGCTATTATTATGAATTTTATTACTATAAACTTCCATCTGATAAAATAAACATAGTATGGATTTGTTTCTTGAACCTTGAAGAGACTAACAAATGATTATTATAACACAATGGATAACACCTCTCAAAAATCTACTTACATTTTGGAGAGGTTTCGTGGGAATTAAGGTGTATAGCTTCTAATATTCAATTGCTTCTTTTTGCCCCACCAAAGAGGAGACTTGTGTGGAAAAGGTTAGGATTCTCCAAGGTAATCTAATCAAATGGTAAGAAGGCTCCTGGACAAATCCTGCTAGTTACAACTCACTACTCCTCATCTCTCCTTCCAAGATTAGGTATTCAACAAGAGGACTTATTTTCTGGGGGGCAGACCCTTCCTGTCAGAGCAGGTCTCAGAGATCTGAGAAGTATGGTCTCCTCAGCTATCCCAGAGAAATCAGCAGAATTAAGCAGAACTGTTTCAAAATCAATGACATAAACTCAACTCAAATTAGCTTAATGGACTGCTTCATGTGGCTCAGATAATTGAAGGAAGAGTTGTAGGAACCAAAGCCTTGGGATGGGAAATGGAACCTACAGTATTCTCTTTACATAGGTCTCCAAACTCTATCTGGCTTCATCCCGTCCTGCTTTATTTACCCATTTTTTTGGCAGCAATGATTGGTTAGAGTGTAAGGTGACTCCCACGTCATGGTCTGGACGGTAGTATTGGGTAATGAGGAAATGTGTTCCTGTAAAGCAGTATTGGACAGGCAGGAAACACGTATTTAGTTTAGTCATTCATCTGAGCTCCCATAGCTAGTCATATTTATTTTTATTTTTTTAAGTTTATTTTTTTAATTAAGTCTTTTGCACATAGATCATAAATACATTTATGCCAATTTCAATGTGTTGATTATTTGTACAAATTGGAGTGTTTACATCATACTAATCAATATAGCTTCCACCTCATTTACCCAATTATGACATCAGGACATTTGTGCTTTACACGTGATAGATCCAACTTGTACCAGTGTTCTCTACTTCCAACTTTCATGTTCTTTCCTCAACCACTCTGATATTGATTGCTGAGCTCTTTGGTTTTCAAGTTACAGAAGTGATCATTTTGATGATAGTGGGTCTGCTTCCCTGTTTGATACATTTTTGTAGACACTCACTAAAGGTTGAATTACTTTACTCTTCCTGTCAAGAATTTCCAAACATGAACACTTTCTGCTGTTGATGTTGGATAGCCATGCTGTGGAATAAATGTCAGTATGTAAGGATGAGTTATTAGATCTTTGCTATTGGTCTCTAACCTTTAAGTCCCCCAAGTCTCTCGCAAAGAAGTTTAAGTTTTTACTTCCGTTTCATACTCTGCACATCAAACACTCCCATCTTCCCCAGATTCATGCAGTTAAGCAGAACCAAATAATTTATCCTAGTCAATAAGATATCAGTAGGAAGGGTACACGTCACTTCTAGGGGTGAGGGTGAGTTCTCGTGTATCCATTTCCACTATCACAAGAAATTTCAACATGATAGAACTTTCCTGAGTCCGACTTTGTTGATAAGAGACCTTCTAGCTCTTACACCTTGTCTCCTTTCCGAGTAGCACCGAACTTCCAGCATGAAACATAACACTTGGTTATATTAAGATTCTGATGTCTGTGGGTTTATTTATTGTTGAAGCATAACCTTCCATCTCTTGGAAGTTAAGTGCTGTATTAAAAAATAAATCATGTAGTGTTGACTTAGTGGTTGGTGAGGAAGCAGATATCAAAGGCAGGAAAGATACGTGATACAGTCGGTAGGACCATCAGCTGCAATGACTTAGCAGTAATATTATGTATAGCTAAGGTACAAAATTAACCAAAATGTCTACCAATAAATAAGTGGATCAAAAAATGTGGTATATATACAAAATGGAATACTATTCAGCCTTTAAAAAAGAATAAAATCCTGTGGCAGTATGGTTGAACCTGGAGGACATTATGTTAACTGAAATAACTCATGCATGGAAAGACAGACACCACATGATCTCACTCATACATGGAATCTGAAAAGTGCTATGGAAATAGAAAGTAGAATAATGATTACTAGACGACAGAGAGAGTAGGGGAGAGGGGAGAGGATGACAGATTGATCAACATGTGCGAAACTACAGTTGGATAGAAAGAATAAGGGTTGTTGTTCTACCACATAGTACAATGACTCTGATTGACAGTATTATTTTGTATATTTCAAAATAGCCAGAAGAGAAGATTTTGAATGTTCTCATCACAAAAAAGATAAATGTTTAAAATGACCTATATATCAATCACTGTGATTTGATCATTATACAATATATATGTATCAAAACATCACATTGTATCCCATAAATATGTACAATTATTATGTATCAATCATAAAAACAATTTTATGCTTAAAGAATTCACATATCATTCTGGAGGTGGCATGTTCAAACCCAGCCCTGGCCAAAAACTACAAAAAAAAAAAAAAAATTCACATATCTAGGAGGGAGTAGGTAAAAACAAAATGTCGGTAGTATGACTTGGTTATTAATTTCTGTATTTTGCAATAAAGAAAAAGATAGTTGGTTTTTTGAAGTAGAAATGAAAAGGAATAGAGACTTCCACAAATCCAAGATGGTGTCATGTTAGAAAAGCCAATTAATATTTGTTTCCAAAGAGTATAGAACTCCTTTGCACATGACGAATTTATATTTAACCATCCTATTCTTTCCCCCACTGTATTTTTTATCTTCTGGCAAGGACATACTATACCTTATTTGCTTCCTATCATAGAAAATCCTGGATAAATAGTTCCGATTTGAATCTGTTTTAGAGATTGTTTATAGAACTTTCTGGCAAAATTTCCCCTTCTTTAAAGTTGGAACTAGAACTGGTTAGAACTAAAGTTGCGTGAAATTCAATTATCTCATTTTTCTCTGTTAGGACTTTGAACTGCTGTGAACTATGTCCTTGTGAGGTGAATCAGAAGAATAAGCTAAAGAGGGTGAAAACTACAGATCTTTGAACCTTGGTAATATGAATTGCTTTGACACCTTACATACAGTGTTATTTCTTCTTCAGTTTATAAACTGCAAACACTGTCTTTATCATATTAGAGCAAAAGTGAAAACATACAAATGAAGTATTTTCTCCCAAAGAAAGGGATAAAAATAAAGCAAGCATTGGAAGAAAAGTCCATTAAAACCAAATATTTTAGGAAAGAATTACATAAGGATGTGATCTTCATGTCTATTTAAAAACTCTCAATGGTGTAGAATGATCCACAAAAGGTTCTGGCCTTATCACTTACTACTCCAGAGAGGCTCACATATATTAAGAAAGATATGGGTGTGAAAAGCAAATAAATACAGCATGTCTGAGCTCCGTGTCTCCAAAGACCTGTGGTATAGTTACTGAAAGATAGAACTGATTAAGTCAGATGGAAGATGCACCAGGGAGTTCTTCAGGGGGTATACAGTAGAACCTCTGTAAGTTCTCAAGGGTCTCTAACAAACTAGTCAACATATGGAGGTGGTCAACAGAAACTAGGCCTACTACACTGATACGTGCATGCAGTGCATGTCTGGGCTATGAACATTAGGTCAACTAAAGGAGGTGGTCAATGTAGGGAGGTGGTCAACTATGGAGCTTCTATTTTACTTCCAAGAAAACTATGAGGTTGGTGTGAAAAACTCTGCATACCCTTAGAGAATTAACCCCCGGCACCCAGTCTCCTATGGACAGAGAGTGGGCTAAAAAGCAGTGAATCCCCCACGGATGCTGAGATATATATATTTCAAAATATTGTAAAGCAAGTCTCATCCTGTTTGTCAATCCTTGCTTGCAACTGCTTTAAATGGGAAATTAGCTAGACAGGAACTTACTTTAATCTTTCACTTCATAATGTCATTCTAAAGTACATTGGGTTACTTTGATAAGCCTATGGCCTCCCTATCCAAAACGGATCAGAATAATCCAGTAAGTTTCTTTTCTCCACTCGCCCTTATTGACATCATGCTGATATTTTGCACATTCTGCTCCATCTCCATTGCACTGTCTTGCACTGCAGCTGCCTATGTATTTGTTTGCCAGCATTCCTCCCTGTATCCCTTTGCGCCCACATGGTCAATGGCAAGGGTGAAGATGTGACCTGCTCTCACGTGTCTTTCATGCTTCCTGTCTTTTCCCTTGCACTCCCCAGATAGTCACCCATTTCTACACCAACTTAAAGGACCCTGTTAATGTTGGGTTAGCTGTGATCAAGGTCTAGATGTGGGGAGAATGCTTTCTGAAGGCTGGCCAGTGCCAAGTAATGGTTCTTTCTAGTGGGGAAGGGCATGGAAGTTAAGAGTCCAGAAGGGATGGGTTTACTATCCACAGAAATCTTAGTATTTATGAAGGAAGTGTTAGAATAATATTACAATGGTAAAAAGTGCATTTTTGGACATATGCTTACCTTGGAAGTTTAAAGGCTTGGAAAATGTGTGAGTGACAAGGTCATATTGTGAAAGTAAAAATATTCTAGTTAGCTAGATAATATTTTGTTCTCCCTGCAATTTTGCAGTGTACATTCTGGTATATTATCATAAGAGAATCTCACTAATACTTCCGTCAAAACTGTAGGCCAACATTGAAATTTCTCAGTTTGCATTAGTTAGGGTAAGCTATAAAATGCTGAAAGAAAGAATTAATCAACTGTGCAGTCCCAGTGGCGTCCCATAACTATGACTTCTTTCTGTTCACACTAGGGGAGAAGGTTGGGAAGGAAGGTGGAACTCTCTTCCACTTAGTCACCCAGCAACCAAGTGAGGAATTGTCATAGCAGGTAAGAATAACACATGGAGAACTGGCTTCTGGGCTTATGTTTCACCCTGTTCTGTAATACATAGGGCAAGAGCAAGTCCATGGTCCTGCCTGTGTGTGAGGGGGTGAGAACTATGGGCAAGCTTCAGGATATTTGGCAATCGGTCAATGCTTCTGCAGCAATCTTCTCTGTGGTTACCAAAAATATCTTAGCTCCCTTATTACCACCCATAGTACACACTACACCAACCTGAAAAATTCCTTCCACCACAAATACATTTGCAGGTTATCAATCTTTAGGTTTCATGCGGTTATCTTATCTCTACATAATAGCCTGAAGCAGATCCTCTTATTCTGGAGATATAAAGTTAAGTATTATGCTGTTAGAGGCATATTTCTATGTGTTTGGGAAACAGTAGTGAACAAATAGACAAATTATCTGCCACACAGTGCTTATATTCTACTGGAGAGAAAGACAGTAAATAAACAATTAAATAAACATACAATATTGTATTAGAATTGCAGGAATTCTGAAAAAATTACCATCTCTATGAAATATATGATAGAAAGATTGTTTAAAACTATTTTATAATTTTTAAAGTAAACATAAAATCTTTAGACAAATACAATTACAAAAATCCAGTTACTTGGCAAAAGGAAAATTTACCTATATTCTCATCATACTATCTACGATCTTACCAACTTGGCAGTTAGGAGAAAATGAGGGTGCTGAACTGGTATCTTGCTTTTCTTCACTTACTTACCGTTTTGCAAGCATGTCTGTTTGTCTGTAAATATCTTCTAAAACATGTTTTTAGTGGTTGCAAATATTATAGCCTATGTAAAAGATTCAATGCTTTCATTATTTTTGGTAATGGTAGATCAGAAATGAAATTTATGAACATAAATCTTTGCATATATGAATATATCTTCACCATAAGGTGCCAGAAGTGGAATTTTTATCTAAATGCATGTGACACTTGATATATGTTGTGAAATAGATGTTTAGAATGATTGTACTATTTTACTATTATCCCCACAATAGAAGATATTATGTGTTAAGCTTGAGCCAAAATTTCACCTCAGTGCTGTTTTAAACTATTTATTTCTGTTTACTTAGTTTTATTTTCGAATATGTGTTCATTTTGCATCCTCATTTCTCCTATGAATTCTTTGCCATTTGTCCTTCCTCCTTTTTTTCTGAGACTCTTAGTGAGTGTCTATCTTTTGATTTATGAGATATCATTATTTAGGAAACATACATTCCTTACATTTTTTCCAAGCGGTAATTCGTATTTACAGAGTATTTTCATGTACTCAAACTTACTGATATTTTCCTCTGTGGTTTCTTCTATTCCTCTGGAGCTTAGAAAAACTCCCCATCCTGAGATCAATCAAATATTTACTTTCTTCAAGTCACTTTTTAAAATGCACTTTTTGTTGAGCTTTTTCATCTATGCGTAACTTATTTTGGTGCAATGAGGTTTTAACTTGAGCCTTTTGATACAGTGTATATTTTAACATCATTTTTAAATAAAATAATCCAACTTTCCCCCCATAGACCTTTGACACTTGGTTATCTGTCAAATTCACACTCTCACACTTGCAAGCACACGTCTGTTTCAGAGCTTATATTAATCCGTTTGAAAGACTCTGTTTTTAAGGTGGTGTGGCGAGTGATGGTTGTGGGACTTTTTGTTAACAAAAATTTTGTTAACAAAATTCCAGTAATTCTTGATAGGTGTTGAGGGAACCCAAAGAGCAGCGGTGCGGAGGCATTTAGGACCCAGGGGAAAGCCAGGCTCGGTGTAGAAGGACAGAGTCTCGGGCGCACACGCCTCCTACCAAAACCACAGCCCGGTGTGCAACCGAGCTCTCATTCACAGCTTTCTAGAGAAATCTGAGCCCGACCTGCCAGAATAGGGGATCTCACCCGCCCAGTTCAGCAGCGAGACACCTGCAGAAGCACATTCCCAAAGCCAGGCTGGGCGGCCATGTGAAGGTATTTGTTGCCTTTTTTCTCCCTTCTGTATTTACAGCGCCTCCCCGCCTTTCCCCCGCTCTGGCGATGCCATGGCTGCGGCGTTTCAGCACCGGGGTCGGTGGACAGCTCCCATCTGCAGTCCCGCTGCACTCCGCCTCCCCGCCGCCTCCGCGGGCCGTCCTGCTCCCCGCGACCGCTCAGCTGCGCTGCTCGCACCCCCAGCACCCCCATCTCCATCACCGTCACCTTCTCCATCATCACCAGCGCGGTAACTACCGTCACACAGCTGTGCCTTGTCACTGAGATAAAGCCCACTGTCCGCAGGGTAGAGGAAAAGAGCTCAAGTTTACAGGTATAAGAAGGAGAAAGTTCAAGTGCACGGCACCCCGGATAACAAAGAGAGACGCCTGCTTGAGAGGAAGGGAAAGTGAAGGCGGGAGGGAGAGACCCGGGCACCGGGGGACAGATGGGGCACCTGCCAGACGCCAGCAGTTAGCCAGCAGCCCTTCACCAGATCAGGGACTGTTTCGTTCAGGAAATTAACATGGCCTGAGGCATAGTGTGATTCCAGAAAAACAGAAATGTGAGCTCCACCTGTGTTTCTGGTTTGCCAATGGAGACTCACCAGGAGGCAGGGTGGGGGTGACTGATGACTCATATTCTCCCACACGCCGTTTTCCTTCCTAAGTGTTTACTGCAGAAACTCGGGAATTAAGTTTTTTTTACTGAAATGTTTTGCAAAATGGGGACCCGGAAGGTTAAGTCTGTGGCCAGAATAAAAAAATGAAAATTATGCTAATGAGAATAACCTCAGAAATGGGGCTTTCGTTTGAAGGTGCTATTTGTTCAAGTGCCTCTTTCTACTTACTTCAATTTTCCAATCTTAAACCTTCTTTTGGAAGCAGAAAAGGTAGATCCCATGCCCAAACGGCTAAAGTAGTAATGATATTCAGAGCAGATGGCCCGGCTTTGTTCATCACTAGTCAAGGACTGGCTTAGATTAGGAAGGCGAGATTTCTGTGTGCTTTCTCAGGAATCAGGCGATAACACCATTTTCCCATAATAGTAAAGGGTAATAGAGTGCAAAAATTGAAAAGACGTTTTACGTAACTGTATGCTGCCAGGCTTTGCTATCATTTTCTATCTCAGCTGAAGCAAACTTGAAACACCTCTCAAATATCTGATTAATTTAAACTTGAAGGTCCAAACCCAAATCATAGTGCCTAATTTGATTTAGCCAGGATCATCTGTTTCATGCAAGCTAACAAATACCAGAAAATAAGTGCCTAACCTGCCGTAAATAAAAATCTTTTGGTGGGTGTTCTCTAATTGATTTTTTACTGAACAGCAAAGAATTGGGAGTGTTTTTTGATAATTTATATTTTTTTATAAAATCAACATCTTTATTAAAAATGAAATGTATTTAAAAGGGAGTAACACAAGGTGACATGTAACAAGTAAGTTTAAACCAGAACACAGAAAAGCTTTATTTAAAAACTGGCCTTGTACGTCTATTCTGCCTCTTTAAAAAGAGACAGCGAAGCAAGGTTCATCAAAATCAGCTTGCTCATCATTAGTGGCATTGTCAAAAATAAAGGGAGGGAAAAACAAGTATCTTCTGGAAAAAGTTATGAGGTGGAATTTGTACCTAATACTCTTTGTGGATGAGGAATAGTGACTTGATATCAGAAGTTACTTAGTGTTACTAATTACATAAACGAGAGTAATTGCATCTGCCTCTAAAATTCTTCAGTTTTAAACTCAAACCAAGGAAACTAGTAGAAATAGGAGATGGAATGGATTTAGGGAAGGATAGTCTGTCTTCCATATCTGTCCTTAGATTGGAAATACCCACCGTAAATAAGACCTCTCAAGTTCCTCAGAAAAGGAATTCTTAAAACTCTCTTATCTGTCTGCAAATAATTCAGCTCAGAAAAATTTTTAAAAGTGTACATATTGCCAATTCTAGCTGCTTCGCACTAGAAACTCAAGGCCAGGAAATCAGCGCCTCCAAAGCTGCTGTCTTCCAGTGCTTAACGCAATCTTCTGAGGCTGGGGAAATTTTAAAACAATGCTGCTTCAGTGAGATATACAGGCATCAGTCTGTAAGCAATGCCTTTCCCTGACTGAAATGTTATGCTGAGCTTATTAATTTTTATAGACAGTCACTATCCTGGCTTCCTGATGTATTTTTTTCTATTAAGGACTATTTTGTTCCCCCCCCCCCGTATATCTTCAAAAACAGAACTTTTCAATTTGTATAATGCATTGAAAGGTGAACAGAAAACATTTTCCAGCAGAGTTTGATAGTCCATTTTGGTAGGTATACCCATAGAGGGGTACATCCTTTTAGGATCATGAAGTATAAAGCTGGGAGGTCTTTCATGTCCCCAAAGGCAATATCTTGAATTCTTAAGAACTGATGGTGTCTGCTGTCTTTTCCAGGCTTTACAAAGCCTTGGTATCCTTAACAAGTTTATTCACAACTTTACATACTTCCTCTCAGCAGAGCCTTCCATCCTTAGTAAATAGATTCAGGCTGACTTTGATCTCTGCTGCTCCTTCTTCACCATGACTCAGACAGAGGTTACAGCATAGCAGAACGGTTGTCTGAAATTCGAAACTTGACTATACGTAATCAGCCCATAAATATCCCTCAACAGTGCCAAGAGAGATCTTTCTTGCCTCCTTACATCCTTCTCCCGAATATTGTTTATTTTGATTATTGCTGGAAGAAATATCACTGGAAGAAAGTTGTTTCAAGAGAAGGGCCATAGTGCAAATTACCGCAAGTTTCCAAACCCTAACACCAGTGTTAGAGCTCTCTAGTGAACATCGTGCTTAATTTTCGATCTAAGTTTTTCTTAACTTAAGGGATTTTTTTTTTTTTTGCTTGATTCTTTATGGATGTGGAAATAAACTGATCAAATATCTCCTGCCCCCTAAAAATCCCTTCGTTGATTCAGGTAATAAGTTCATTATCCTCTCCTCCCTGTGCTGTCTCCCACAGCCCTATATATCTTTTCTGGTCAGGTCACCCTTTGTTCTGTCTCTTTATAAACCTGTTCCATGACAGGGCATCAGGGTAAGTTTCCCGAGTGGCAGGCTAATTTCCTGTGTGCTTTTCTTCTTCTTAACTTTTGAGCCAGCAAGAATTTCCCCATATGTGTTTGAGATGATCTGAGTTTGTATGCAGGAAACTTTTAGCTAAATCTCCAATTCCTCACTATTGTAAAGACCACTTAGGAAGCCTTTTTCATCTTTCTTTCTTAAAATAGCATCACATCAATTCAACTTCTATTATTGTTCCAAGATCTTACTTGTAAAACTCCATTCCCGCATGTGTGTCTCACACACACAGTTTATTCAATATTCATTACTTTTTTAGTTTGGCAGGAAGAAAAACAGAAGTTGGGGGTCTGGGAATAGCAGTGGTGGTGGTGGTGGTGGGGCTCAAATCACAGGTTCCACAAGTAAAAGGGTTCTTGATGCATGGTCAAAATAAAGCAAAAGAAAATATGAGCCTTTTCTCTCTTTTCTTTTCTTTTTTTCTTCTTCCTCCCTCTCTCTTTCACTTTCTCTTTAATTCTTCCTTCCTTCCTTTCCACCCTCTTTCCTTCCTTTTTTTGGAGGTTTGAGATATAGAGTGTGCAAACATGTGCCCAAATAACTAACAGGGTGCTATCACATAAGCCATTACTCCATAAGTAATGTACACACTGGGTTCCTTTTATTCTCGTCTCTGACCACGTAGAACTGCTGGCCACAGACAGTGTGTGTTCTGGCCTTAGGGGCAGTTAATCTACCTTCTCAATCCCTTTGGGTCACTAAAAATCCTCGAGACCAGCACCTCTCAAATATTAATGTGCATAAAAATTGCCTGGTGTTTCTGCTGCCCTTCCAGTAAGTCCAGGGGGCTTCTGGCATTCTGTATTCCAATCAGGAAGCTCCTGGGGGCTGCCGAGGCTGCTGATCCTGGGACCACCCTTTGGGAAGCAAAGGCCAAAAAAAGGTTTTTTCTTTTTTTAACATTCCCACACTTGTGTCTGATTATTCAATAATATCACTCACTCTAAAACAAAACAAAAACCACTCCAAAGTCTGAGGCAATAAGAGCTCGGAAACTGTATTTCTAATTGAGAAGAAAATTATAAAAATAGACCCCTTCTTCCCACCTCACCCATAAGCATCCTGCTAAGTTTCATTTGCACCAGGTTGTTTTCTTAGCTTTGACTCCTGCTGCTAGTCCTGATCACTGCTGCTAGGATTGTCTGCCCAGCTACACCAGAAGAGTTCTTATACACAGACGTCCTGGAAAGAACACTGACTGGACAAGGGAACAAGTAGATTTAATGGCCGTGTTTGGGTGAACCTGCCTTTCTTACATTCCTCTAGATCAGTGGTTTTCACCCTTTTAATCGCATGACGCACTTGAACCTATAGTTAAAACTTCCATGGCATACTTAACTTACGTTGATAAAAAAAATAGAGTAAAAAAATAGAATAAACTTGCTGTGCTTTGAACTTCTTTCAAAAATAATTTAATTAATGATCTTAAAAATTTTTGCAGGACAGCTAAGATTCTCTCACCGCACAATGGTTGAAAATCACTGGTCTAGATCCTCTTCCTCAAAAAATAAAGAGTCCATTCTTATAGAAACACCCTTCTCCTTTGATGACAGAAGGGTCAAGTGGTTTATTCTCCTTTGCCAATACTCTTAGGAAGCACAAGTACTCTGTTTTAAAATTTGGGGCATTGACTGCTGATGTCTTTTTATGGGAACAGTTTAATAGTATGGGAAAACATTCCAGTTTAATTATGTCTCAACAATTTTTTCTTCTATAGATTATCTTTATTGAACACATATTGAAATGTAAAGCAAATGCCACTTCAATTAAAAACTTTTCTACCTCACACAGTAAAGAGGCAGAACAATCTCAAGTTTTCTTCATAAGTTGGTTTTCTCCTCAACTCTTTGAATTACTCATCCCAAAGTGAACCAAAAGAATGAAAAGTTTTATAGATGGCTCTAGAACTCAGGACACCTTTTTCTGTCAAATAGATCTACTTTATCTGAGTCCCAGTCTGTTCCAATTCTGATCTGGAGTCTACTTGGGGTAGAAGTTCTCAATGTCTCTACTCTACAGAACTCATTCCAATTTACTTTAAACCTTTCTAAGGAGGAGGTAGAAAGGGGAGCAGGTGACTGTGTGCTCAGTTGCTATTTTAAAGGGAACCGAGAGAGTTTATACAATGAGTATTTATGTGGCAAGAGCTAGGAGTGAGTTAAAGGTGATGGTAGGTGGGCTGTCAACCAGGAAATAAATTCGTGTTATGTTACACTGTCGGATGATTAAAGGTCTCTCCTTTATCCTTCCAGACTACTCTCTGTATCCCTTGTACAGACAGTTCGTATCTGCAAGTTGGCTAACATTCTAAAGAAAGTCAACACATTGGGGGCTGCTTTATTACTCACAGGTCTGTGTTCTTTTGCTAGGGCTCATGCAGAAGTCCTAGAAGCCATAATGGTCAATCAATCTGAAAATTCATCATTTGGAAAAAAGACTCCTTTCTGGTCAGTACCATGGAACGTGCAATCAAACAAACTCTGAGATTTGAATGTAGGTTCCGCTGGCAAGAGGGGAGCATTCATCTTTCAGGAAAGATTTCAAATAGAATTGTACATACAAACAAACAAACAAAAAAGAATTTTGCTCACTGTGATTTTCAGTGTTGCTTTAGATATGTCAACAGCATATATTTTTATTTCATTCAGTATAAAAATTCCTTTTGGCATTCCTAGGTAAAAATGCACATTCAATTGAAAAATTTGAAGTGAGGTGTTAGGAAGGTGAAGATGTCTAAAGATTCACCTAACTCAAACTATTTTTGAAATTCAGAAACACAGATTTTACACTTACTGATGGATGAGGTAGTTGATTAGCTTTCACGTGCAGAGCGTTATCACTGAGATTCGTTTTTCATCCTTTTGTTATAAGAGTAGCCCACAAAAGAAATATGAGTATAGTTTATATCATTTTATATTTGTATTATTAACATCATGTGTGCTTAAACGTATCACTCTTCATTAATTTTTGATGTTCTTATATTACAAATATAAATGACATATTTTTACTTTCTGATTATGAAAACATTCTCTTTCCTCCCCAAATTTGGTCAATTTAAAAAGATCCTTTAAATGATCTCCCATAGGACTGGTGGGTGTGCGTATGTGTTTATCATGTGAGTGTGAATGAGACTGAGGGCGCTGGAACCCAGAGTGGTGTTAAAGACAGCACCTACTGAGGAAGTCAGGGCAGAGTCACCAGCAAAACATCGGTCAGGTACACAGGTGCAAATCTTTGTTTTTCCATCTATGTAGGTCATTACAAAAGTTTTGAAACACACGAAAATCAAGAAAGGTAAAAACTTCTGTGGACAGAAACAAATAAATCCACCCCCAACCCCCACCCACAATAAGTCAAGCAAGTTGAAGCTTGCAGGGGTGAATCAGAAAGGATGCTGTCAACTGTGTTTCTTGAAAGTGAAATAATGGAACATAACAAGGTCTGTTTCAAAACTTTCATAGTGACTCATGTCTACCTTATTTAAATCTGAGTAACTTGCCTCAGCTTTTTTCCTAATTACTAAGTAATGGCCTAGCTTTATAAATAAAGATTCTATATTGCACAACATCTAAACCCTTGGCACAAAATAAGTATTCAAAAATATTTGCGTATTTGTTTTTCAACCTTAATATTAGCTCATTTCCTGACTTTAAGCCAGTTACTTTGCTGTTCTTTGCCTCAATATCCTTTTATTTACCCAGAGACAGCATAATTATGATATCAATAAGAATAGTACATTTAATGGAAAATGGATCTTTTTATTTCACAAGCAATTTCATTTCACCTACGTTATTTCACATGATTTTACTTCAGCAATTCTCAGGGAATTATCTTCATATAACCCGTTGCAGGATCACTGTAACAAAGAAGAAAGATAATTGGTGTAAAATGCTTTGAAATGATGCATATACACATACCAGTTTTTAGATTTAAAAAAACTATTTTCCATTGCTATTATTTTTCTGATTTTTTTCCTGATGTATTTTATGGATATTTCTGAACATGCTCACAAAATAAATGAGAATAATATGTTACAAAATTTTCAAAAATGAATGAGGAGACTTTTTCTAGTTCGTTAGAAAGGCAAGGTAGAAGATAACCTTGGACTCCCCAGAGAGTGCTTGTGAGTTACTCTCCATGTATTTGAAACGGTCTCTCTAAGTAGAGAATCATTTGTGAGCCAACCATAATGTGGAGGATGGTTTCTGAGGTTCACTTGAATCTGCCTAAAGTGCCCTTTTTGTTTATAAAGAACAGCTCAATGTCAAAGCCAGGCTTGGCACTCTGCGAGGCATGGCAAAGTATCAATCTTTCAAAAAGAATGGCGGAGTCTTTGATCTGCCTTTTTTGCCAAAGGAAGATACATGAAGGAAGAGCAAAAATTAGTGATAGCTGGAAAAGGCTAGACAGCTAGATCTGGAACACTCTAGTCACCTTCCAGTGAAGAAACAAGGACCAGATGACTGCTGGATGTCTGTAAGTTTCAGCATTAGACAACCTCAGAAAATTTGTTCACCTATTAGCATATTTAGGCTTATAGAATGGTAATTCTGGAAGTGATTTTAAGGAAGGAGAGTGAACTTCAGAGGGGGGAGGTGATTTCCTGATGATCACATGTCTTAAGTAGCAGATAATAAAATCTCTCCGCTACATGTAAGAGGCAGAACATGGGTTTAGAGAATGCTTACTTGGGCTTAAGTTCAGTTTTTGCCTTGTAGTAGCTGTGTAATATTGGGCAAGCCATTTAACCTCTCTGTGCCTCAGTTTTCTCATTTGAAAAAATGGGGACAATAATATACTCATTTCATAGAGTTGTTTGAAGCATTAACTGTAGTCTATAAAGAGAGAGTGTGCCTGTGCCTGGGAAATAATGCACATCTATAATAAATAATAATAGCTACCGTTATTATTAACACTGCAAGGATAGAGGACCACTCTCACTTCACGTGATACCAAGTCCAATGTATCCTTTTATAACTCAGAAAAGTTGAGTGAGAAACAAGTTTTTTATGTGAACAAAAGATTAGAGTCTATTGTAAATGCTACATCCGTGAGCATTCTTCACAGAGCCTTTCTATTATCCACTGAAGTTGTTATTTAAGTAGCAGTTGGCTTCTGGTATGAAAGATTTGCTGTAATGGAAAATAATCTGTTTTATCTTAAGTATGAAACCCTGTGACCCTGGCTTGGGTAGTCTCCTCAGAAGCTTCTACTGTATGCTGAGCACAGAATAAAGATGTAGATTGAAGCAAAGTCATTTCTCGTATTATACAGTGGAGGCATAGCTATGTGGTATGGAAGTGGGTCATGAAAAATGCAACCTCCACTCTCCCCTTGGACCTATAATAATTTATCTTGGAAATATTGTTGAGTTCCCTGAACTTTAAGAGGTAAGTAACTTGCCCAGGCTTTAAATCTTCTATAGGGAATGAGCTGCTGCCGTGCCCTGTGCCCTGTGTACCACACGCTATGGCTTGGAACTGGGACCATTATCCAGCGTGTTGTAGGGAGACAAGGATCTGAGTCACCTCATGCTCAGACTAAAATTTCTGGGGGCTGGGGAAGCGGAAGGCTTTATATAATATCTGTTGGAGGAAATAAAACGTTACCTGCTGCTCATCACTTAAGAAAAACAGCATTAGAGGTCCTCAAACAAAGGTCATCACTCACTTATTCAAACATCCCTTTGACTACTTTTTCTATTTGGCTATTCTGTCCATCTGCTGAGTGCCTCCTCCACGGTAGATACTGTGTTAGGCACTGAGCATGTGGCTGTGAACACAATGAAGTTGCTCCGCTCACACACTGACCCTCTTCATGTCAGGCATTGTTTACAGACAAATAGATCCAGCCCTTTTCTGTGAGGTGTTCCAAATAAAAAGACAGAGAGGAAATGGCAATAAATAAGATGCAATGTGGCCAGCGCTGTGAAGATACTGTGACCTCTGAAGGTCAGGGAGGGTTTCCTGGGAGAAATAGCTTTCTTTCTTTTTTTTTATTAATATTAAATCATAGCTGTGTACATTAATGCGATCATGGGACACCATACACTGGTTTTATAAACAGTTTGACACATTTTCATCACACTGGTTGACATAGCCTTCCTGGCATTTTCTTAGTTATTGTGTTAAGACAATTATATTCTACATTTACTAAGTTTCACATGTACTCTTGTAAGATGCACCGCAGGAGTCCTGAAAGGCAAAGAAAGGTGAATTAGGTCTTCCTCTGGGCAGAGAGGGCAGCTTTTACCAATGCACACAAAAGCGAAAAGAAACTAAAGTTGCATGGCCAGATGGTGAATGTGGAGAGACAGAAAGGGACCAGATGATGGGGTGTCTTGGGAACCATGATACATAGTTTTATACTTTATCCTAGGACAAGTAGTAGAGGCTAATGATGGGTGTTAAGCAAGGATTGACAGGGAGCATATTTCAATGTAATACAGCCAGTGGATTAGCAGCAAGGGCACCAGTAGAGAGAATGTTGTGGGACTAAACAGATGAGTGGTGTTGTGGTTTAACAAAGACAGTGATAACAGGGAAGGAAAAAATGGAACAAATTTCAGAAATGTTAAGGAAGCACTTGCTGGGTAGTGGGTCATAAGTGAGAGGGTGGAATAATAGTTGGCTCCCAGGTGTCTAGTGTGGGAAACGCATGGAAGATGATGTCATCTACTAAGAGACAGAGGTGGAGGAGCAAATTCTGATGGGAAATTAGTTCAGTTTTGAGCCTAATGAATGCGTGGTATGTGTGGGACACATAAGTGGAGATGTTCAGTAGACAGTTGAATGTGTAGGCTGAAGATCAGGAGGAAGCTCCAGGCTGAACTTATCCACACGTACATGGCCAAATCATGGCTGAGATCCTGAGAAACACTGGCATGGGAGTGGTGAGCACAGAAAGAGGAGATGGAGAAGGAAGGGACAAGGGGCTAGGAGAGAAATCAGAACACGAGAATCGGAGAAAGTGGTCTAAGTACGATGAAGTAGTGATGCCAACACTGACAGAGGTCACCCTCAATAGGCACTGACATTTGTCTATTGGCTGTAGCAACAAAAATGCCACTCACTAGCAGAGTGACCATCTGTCTGTGTTTGCTTGAATCTGTCCTAGTTTATGCCTGCTTTTCCAACATTATTATTAGCACCCTTTCATGCCTAAGTCTGGATAATAGATTATACATCATCCCTGTCATGGTTGATGAGAGCAATTTTAGCAACATGTCAAAGATAGATTGTAGTGGGTGTAGGGATGAATCGAAGGGGGGAAACAGCTTTCTGAAGGAGTGTGGTGAGGCTATCTGGGAAGGAATTTTAACATTGGTGGTCATTCCATTAGATAAATCTTGATGTTTCTTCCTGGGAATATGAGGTCTGACAATTAATTTGAAGAATTTGTCCTAGAACAAATGCAACATACCTCATTGCTGAATAGCACTAAGGTCATCTTTGAGGTACTCCCCTTAGGAAGCTATGCACTCTTACCAGTCCCTTCAAAATAATTTTGGAACTCTTTTTCTGGAATGAACATCAGAGCTGCCATTGTATAGAGGTCTGAATTAGGTTTGTGAACTCATCCCAGAAATACTGCATTGCTAAATGGCATTATGGTCACCAGGTGACTACAGGGAGTACTTTGAAGTTGACCACAGTAATTTTCAGCAATGAGGTATATATCACTTTTTCTAGGATAAGTTTGTGAACTTAATTGCCCAACTTCAAGGTTCTTAGTACAGTTTTTCTTTACTGTTATGGGTCCTTAAAATCAATGAGAAGCAAGACTGATTGGTTTCTTGTCTCACATTATAGAGCTAAATGCTATTTTCTTGCAAGTCATTTTACAATTGTATAGATAAAATTGTTTTTATGTTTCTATTACCTTGAAAATTAATACCAGTTACTTGGGGTGTCTTTCATCTCCCCCATATCTGAAACACAGTGTAAAGGAGAAACGTGTGAGTTGATTATCTCCTTTAAGAAATTTCCATTAGTCTTAAATTAAACAGAAGAATCATTTTGTCTTTTTAATGATTTCATATGACAAAGCATTACCCATCATAACTCGACTGAGAGCAAATATTCTGCCTCTTGTGGGAGATACTGTTGGCCTCTGAAAGCTAGGAGAAAACGCATGCTGTAAGTTTATTCACATCTAACTAGTCTTCTGATTTGCGGGACTTCCAGCCTAGACCAAACAGATGTCTGTGAGAATATAAGCATTTGTATTTAAAATGAGAAAGACGCAAACATTATGGCGTTTCTCTGTACACCTTTAGGTGAAGAAATCATAAGGGATGTATTTGAGAGGATTAAAATAACCATTATCGTAAGGAAAACAGGTATCCCAGGACAACATAAAAGCTATATGAAATGGAATGATTTTTAAGCCCTCATGGGTATTGGGCTAGGTAGAGAGTCAACAGAGAGCTTCCTGCTCCTTGCCTGCCTTGCAGAAGGGTGGCAGATACAGATAATAAAGACGTTTGCATATGTCCACACATGAGTCTCCTTTCCCCTTGTTGTTAAATGTGATTACTGAAGGTCAGGCTTCCAGCCACAAGCCCGTCTTCACTTCCACCCACCCTCCCACACACACACACTGATGGGGCGACTCCTTTGAACTCAGGAGGCATTTCTGGGATTAGAATGGGTGACCTTTCACAGTCCTTTTAAAAAGTCTTTTAAAAGAGGCAAAAGTCTTCTTTTTAAAAAAAGTGGTGGAGAGGATATTTCTGTGAAAGATACTTGTGTTTGAAAGGCTAATGGGAAGCAATAAATCGTACCGGAGCTATAATTTCTCTGCCGTATGCAGGCCTGTGAATAGCCCCGTAAAGCATGCTGTGATGGAGCTTTACGGGGCTGCTTTACCCTACTGCTTCTCAGGGTAATTAACAGGGGCATGTTTTATTGCTGATCAGAATCAGACCCTATGAATTAGTTAATAAAATGAAAAAGTTCCCAAACATATTTCTAATATTTGCCTATTATGCATGCAAGTCATCAGTAATCAACTTTTGCTAAATCCCCTCTTTAAGAGTAAGTTACCATTCAGTCTTTGGACACCTAATCTAATCAGACCTACAGCTTAATGCATTGTTCTACATAAGCTCTGAGAAATGTGCCCAGAATTTCTTTGTATCACCTCTGTTTTGTTTCTCTTGTGTGCATTTGTTTTTCAGTAAGCCATGGCCTCGGTTTTGCTTCTCTTTTGGATGGCCACCACCACGTAGGGCCTGACTGTGGAAGAAGACCCTGTCTTTGCCTGTTCTGGTGGCAGTTTGGAAAACAACTGTTGAATGGGCTACGGTTTCAGCAGACCATCAGGTGAATGGGACCAGTCTCTCTTCTTCCAAAATATCAGAAATTAAGCACTTGCAAAGGAGATTTGGCCAAGATGACCCATTTACAGGCTGGGCTCAGCCCAGAGACTATAGAGAAAGCACGCCTGGAATTGAATGAAAACGCAGACATTTTACATCAGGATATCCAGCAAGTCAGGGACATGATCATCACCAGGCCTGACATTGGGTTTTTACGTACAGATGATGCCTTCATCCTGAGATTTCTTCGAGCCAGGAAGTTTCACCAAGCAGATGCCTTTAGACTCCTGGCCCAGTACTTCCAGTACCGCCAGTTAAACCTGGACATGTTTAAAAACTTCAAGGCGGATGATCCCGGCATTAAGAGGGCTCTGATTGATGGGTTCCCTGGGGTGCTGGAAAACCGTGACCACTACGGCAGGAAGATTCTTCTGCTGTTTGCAGCCAATTGGGATCAGAGTAGGTAAATGTAGATAGTGTCTGTACTTGGTTTTTCTTTTCTATGAGCGTAATCATTGCATGTTTGGGGTTATATGGCTTTATAGGTAAAGAGCTTTCATTTAAAAAGTAAATTCTAGACACAAAGGAAGTTAAGGCCACCAGTATGTTGTCATCAAAAGTCAATTCCAGATAATGACTGAATCTCAGCCTTAGAGTTGTAAAAGACCTTCAAGTCAGTATTCATTGTGCATCATTTATTCTATAAAATTGAAAGCGATCTTCTAGAACAGTGGTTCTCAACCTTCCTAATGCCACGACTCTTTAATACAGTTCCTCATGTGGTGAGCCCCAACCATAAAATTATTTTCGTTGCTACTTCATAACTGTAATTTTGCTAATTTTATGAATCGTAATGTAAATATCTGATATGCAGGATGGTCTTAGGCAACCCCTGTGAAAGGGGCATTTGACCCCCAAAGGGGTCGCGAACCACAGGTTGAGAACCGCTGTTCTAGAAGAACCATATACTCTGTCTTTAGTGTTCTCATCATTAACAGCAATAACAAAAACGGATTTAGGTGATGGCTTTAAATCAAGTGTTTTCAATGCACAAGAATATTTCTTAGATCTTCTCCATGACTTGAACAACTTCCATGTCTTCTGAGCCCCAGACCTTTCTGCCCGAATGACTGCTAGATGTTTCTTTCTGAAAATCCTATAAAGAACCCCAAACTTGGCATGTCATTAACTGAATGCTTCCTCTGCCCCCCCCCCCACATCTGCTCTTTCATCCACCCAGCCTCTGCCAGAAATCTGGGGAGTCGTCCTTGGTTGCTCTTTGCTTTGGTCTTCATATCTAGTTAACTGCAGAGTCCTATCCCCTTTCCTCCTCCTCCTCCTCCTCCTTCTTTGATATTTGAGATAAAGTCTCACTCTCTGCCTTGGGTAGAGTACTGTGGGGTCATCACAGCTCACTTCAAACTCAAACTCTTGGGCTCAAGTGATCCTCCTGCCTCAGTCTCCCATGTAGTTACAACTACAGCCACCCATCACAATGTTCAGCTAATTTTTCTATTTTTAATAGAGATGGGTTCACTCTTGTTCAACCTCATCTCAAACTGCTGAGCTCAGGCAATCCACCTGCCTCAGCCTCTCAAAATGTTAGGATTGCCGGTGTGAGCCACTGCCTCTGGCCAGGCCTCACCCTTTCCTCTTAAATACCTCTCAAATCTCTTCACTTCTCTTTGCCTCTGTGGCTACCACCTTCATTTAGGTTCTCATCATTTCTCACTTATATTACCCCAACAGCCCCTGACCAGCAACCCTGCCTCTGGTCTGGTCTCCTCTGAGCCATTCCAGTCTATGCTGTAGCCAGAGTGACCATCTTTTCCAAAGTTCTGTTATGTCACTCCCCTGATTAAGGTTCTTTCTTTGATAGCCCTACAGAGACCTTTATAACCCACCTTTTACAGCTCGTGCTCTGCTTCAGTCTCTTGTTCTTCATGCTTTCTGGTCCATCTGGTTGCAGCACAAGCTTTGCTTTCAACAGCTGAGGATTTTACACATCTCCGACCTTTTGTACTTGACCCATCAGACATCAAAAGGAGCGACCAACTATCCTTACCCCAACTCCAACCATCCTAACACAATCTACCCACTGATTCACACCCATCCTTATGGTTCTTGGGGAAGGTAGTCTTCATCTATTCTGCTAACCCTTTTATAGAAAGGTGACCTTCCACTGCTTGTATTTCCATCAATACAGAGATGTAAGAAGAACTGTTATCACAACTAATATTTCTGAATATTATCACTTACTCTGCTAAGCATTAATATACATTATCTCATTTAATTCACCCAAGAACTTGGCATCATGGATAATACGACTATTACCCCTATTTTACACTTGATGACACAAGTCTTTGAGGAGTTAAAGGACTCAGTGTCACAGATCTAGTGAAATATGGAGTGAGAGTTGAGTCCTGATAGTCTTGACTTGAGCGTCAGTTTCCTTAAGTTAACTGTACTGTACTTGTGTTTACCTTGTGTATTCTCAACCTCTTCCCAAGAATTCAAGCTCCTTGAGGGCAGGGGACTGTGTCTTTTCCATGTGTATCTCTTTGCAATGGCACTATACTCAATAAATGTTGGATGAGGAAGAATAAAAGAATCAATCTTTGAAACATCACCTGTTGGCTTAAGGTGTCACAGAGATATCATCATTGAAATTTTTTAAATTTCAGATTAGTATGATGGTACATATGATTAGGTTACATTGTTTGTGTTTGTTAGGTAAAGTCCAAGTTACAGTTGAGTCCTTCACCCAGGAAGTGTGCCATATACCTGTACATTGTACATGTCGGATAGGAGCTTACCAACCCCCCTCCCTCCTTCCTGAATTTAATTGTGTTTTTCTCTTGTTTGGGACTGTAGTTGTTGGTCAATAGTTTCAAGATAATATTAAGTGAGATGTTTGCTTTTCCATTCTTGAGGTACTTTACTTAGAAGAATATTCTCCAAATCTATCCAAGGAAATATAAAAGATGCAAAATCTCTATCTGTTTAATGACTGAATAGTATTCCATGGGAAAGAGAGGGACACACATCATTGAATTTTCGTGTGTCTTGGGGAGACACAGGTTTACTTAAAAATACATCAAAGCACACTTCCCAATACAATTAAAATAAATTTCTAGGATGCCTCTTCATTGCCTCATGTCACTACTCTTCCTCCTAAAAATATAATAGTATAAAACACCTCAGCAACCACTGGCTATTTTCTAGTTGATGAGTTGAGGTAGGGCAATCTAACCCAGGAAAGGTATTAGAATATGTTAATACAGCCTAGAGTTTGGTCAGGTCTGCATCTTGTCCTGATATTCCATAATAATATGGAATAGTGTATCATAACTATCATATGTTATAGCATAATTAACGTAATTAATTATGAGCCTCTCTTTACATTGCTCCCCTCCCACTGATGAGAAAATTTGCAGGTCTTTACATCCATCCATTCACTCAACATGCATTTGGTGAGTAGAGACTGTGCTTGGGCTTGTACTAAGGCATGAGGACAGTCGTGAGAACTCATGGTCCCTGCCAAGGAAGAGCCCATTGTGAAGCCCATTGTCTGGCAATGCTGCAAACACACAAACAGCCAATTATCCACCTCGGATAATTCCCTCCCAGAACACCACTGACACAGGATATGAGAGTTAAACTAGAGGAAACAGCTGTCATCCCGAGAATGGCACATTAACATTTTGGATCTTGCAACAGGAAAATTTTGATGATTCTGGAGAATAATCATGCTGACTTCATTTGTGTTTAGTTGTTGTCAGTGTTCTAGAACTTCCATCTGCTAAGAAAGATGATTCAGAGAGTATCAGTAAGTGGTGATGCACACATCAAAAAAGAAATGAACCGTAGTAAAATATTTTATTTTGTATTAGGATTTGGTCTGCATATATCCCAAAATGTGTTAAGAAGAGGAAACATAATAATAATGACCCAAATGTTGTACTTACTGTAACCTTGAACAAGTTACTTCACTTTCTGTCCCTCAATTTCCTCATGGGTCAAATGAGAAGCTTGAAGCAGAGATCCTATGCAGCTCTAATCGCTCATGAATGTGCAGTTCGTTCATCCTGATCCTACGGATGGGAAGGGGTTTTAAAATTCATTTTATAGGCTCTTCAGTCACTAGATGTATTGCTCCCTTTCTTTCAGTCTCCTCCCCCATCGATCCCAAATTTTTAAAACCTCTAGAATATCATTTGTTTCAAATGGTAGCCCAAGTACGGCCTGTGCCTCATCTAACCCAAACACACAGAGCCCATGTGCAGAGCAAATCATATTGTATCAGTACAACCATTTTGGTTTTAATGAAGAGGCGATAATGATAAGACTATCCAATTGGCAGCCCAATAACAATCAGAGTTTGAGTCTGGGTGTCGTCATGTTGTTTACTGGTTATATGACCTTGGACAAGCAACCCCTCTGAGACTCAATTTCCTCTTCTGTGAGGTGGGGATGATGTCTATCTAACAGTGTGAGTGGGAGGACTGAATGACAAAATGCATTGATGGACACAGCTCACTGTTTGGCACACAGGAAGCACTACAGATATTAACTTCTAGTACTATTGCCAATATTATAAAATGTTCCATGATGAAAGTTATGGAGCACAGGCGGTAAATAAATTAGAGCCAGAGACTAGAGTACAATGTTTGAAAATGGGAGTGGGGTGATGTGTGAGACTTGCCTGCATGCCTGGCCTAAGTAACTGTCTGCTTTCCCACAAACCAGTCTCCCGTCACACAGACCTATCTCAAGTGGGGTCCAAAAGTCCTGGAAGGTTGACACAGCCTTGTAAGCTGATGGCTTTGCTCTCACTGGGTCCTGAGATGAATGCAGTGATTTGAGTGTCTCATGTGAAAAGTTTACTGAGATTAAAATGGCCATTGATATTTACTAAAATAATGTACCTCTCATTCACCTAGACCCAGACCTTTGTACAAAGGTGTAGAGCAGTGAGTGATGGGAAGAACGGTCCTCCCACGGCACATGCCATGCTCTACGTGCTCGAATTCGAGGGGGGAACTAGGCACGGGCAGTGCTTGGGCTACCTGAGCCTCCACTGGCCTTGTCCAGAAATGGACCTGAGCAGAGAGCCTTCTGACTTCTGAGTTTTCTTGAGGCTGTCAGGCAGAATTGAAATCAGGTAGATTAAATCAGCACCTGCATACTCATTCATAAAAGAAAGCTAGCCCTCCGTGGGTCAATGGAGTTTACATTCCTGCTCACCGGCTTGGTAGGAATGAATGGAGACCTAGGGGATACTGTTGCTCAACGAGCTCTTTGATCTTTCTCACCTAAACTCACACTGGCAATGGCAAGAATTCACAATTTGCCCCTTTAAGACATAATCAAAAATAAATCCATTTCTTGCTTCTTTCTGGGCTGCAGACCTGCACCCTGTCATAAGCCTGATTTATTGCGAATGTCCTGGTGCAGAAGAAGAAAATAGGAGCACCGAGGGGGCATGTCGACTTTTTCTGGATTTGACTCAGCTAAAAAAAGGGTTACATTTGGTCAAGTCACTTTACTTTCTGGAGTCACAATTTTATCAAGTGGAAATGGTAAACTATCTGGCACTTGGGGCTGTGGCAAGAATTTACCTCAATTGCCACTTACTGTGGTGGTGTCCATGAGGCAGCATAGAAAGTGATGAAGTGCCAGAACACTGAAGCCAGACAGCCAGCTCCAAATGCCGGCTGCCTCCTCACCTACTATGAACTTCAGCAAGTTGCTTAAAGCCTTGCTACCCTCAGGTTCTCACCTGTAAAGTGAAGGTGAAGGTGATGATGGGTTAGCACTAGTTGGCTCTCAATAAATGGGAGTTGTTTCTTGAGAATAAAAATCAAATCAGGCAAATATGTAGTTTACTGGGTGACAAGATAAATGGCATCAGCATTTCATGGCATCACCAACTTAACTCCACCAGGAAAAGTACAAAAAATTACAACTGAGACCTTCAGGTACCTTGTCCAAAGTCGTCTGTGATAGCCCTGTTGTGGCGGGGAAGCTTTGAGAAGTCACCAAGTCTTAGTGTCTCCCCTACTGTGTAAATTGTATTCACAGGAGATAAAAAAAAAAAAAGTTTGAGGGTGGAAGAAGACTCAGGCAATCAAATCCCTGAAACGCAATAAAAAATAGCATCCATTAGTTCTATGAGCAGCCCAGCTCCCCTGATGGGGAGAAGCGTTGCAGGTTGTAATACAGAAAATCACATGGAACATTGTTTTGTTAGTATGTTGTTTGTCATGATTAAAAACTCAGGAATCAGCATCCAGGTGGTAAACTAGTTGAAAAATTGGTTCTACGATGAAGATGAGGCATTTTATGGAAGAGTTAAGTTGGAGTAATTTACTCTATAGAAAAAGAGGCTGATGACAAACTTGAATACCACTTGCAGGTTTGTGGGGTTATTATAAGAAGCCCAAGACTCCAGCAGGCTCACTCTCTCCCTCCTGAACACAGAAAAAGGGACCAACAGTTTGGGTTGAAGCTCAACCAATTGGATTGAATTTAGGGAACTCAAGCCAAGACCTCAAACTAAGCACTGTACAGAGGTGAGAGAGTTGGGCAAAATTTAAAGGGGTGCCAAAAAAACTCAGAAGCCAAAGTAAAAAAAAGAGATTGTAATAAAATATTACAAAAATCACAATGAATGCAGAAAAAAAAAGTGAGGAACAAAAAATGCCAATTTTGAAGAAGGCAGGCTAAATATTTCTGACTTTCTTTTTGCATCAGGCTCCAGTGTGGCTCAGCCCAGCACAATCAGACCCATGAGATTTCTCAGGGCAAGAACCTGAAGTCAACCCCTGGTCAATCCCATAACAGCACCTCACTCTGCCCGTGCATACGACAGATTACACAGCTGCTGGTGCCTGTCGTTCCCCAGCACTTCCACGTGCATTTTCTCATTTAATGCTCATACCATTTGGGAGTTTCGGCATCACTAAGTTACTGATGAACAAGAAAGAGTCTGAGAAGGATAAGATACTTGCTAGGCAAGGAACAACATGACTCATCAACGGGAAACTACTCTACTGAGACTTAGGGCTTCCAATACCAAATTCCTTCCAAAGACATCTGGAGCCAATGGCTCAGCCCCTGAGTTGTTGGAAGTTTTGAGTATCCGTAGAGCTTCTGGGAGACTGTATGTGGGTTTTTCGGTGGAGGACGAGAGTGTGCATGGGCTCCATGAGTCAGTGGAGGGGGCTGAGGTATGGGTGTGGGATTGCCACAGTGGGACAGTCACAGGGACATCACTCGGTACTTGATAGGGAGGGTGGTGTTAAGCTTAGAATGTTTAGCTCCCCTCTCCCAGGCATTGTGACAACCAAAGAAACGGCCATATTTCCAAAACACTTAGGGGAGCTGGAGCCCACTCTGAGAGCCCCTCATGGGGGTCTTTCTACAAACACCCTAATATTGTCACCCTCATTACACTTTGTTGGTGCTTTGTGCCAAGGGTTTCATGTCTATCATTTCTAGGTCCACGAACTAGCATCTGTTTGTACCCAGATGTGTAACAGGAACGAGGTTACTCCCCTCCCGCCTGTCTAAAGGGAAGGATGCATTTTCCCACTAAGTCCTATCTATGGTCTCATTTCAACCCTGAGTTTAGTTTTTAAAGTCTTTGAATCAGGGTTGTCTTGCTAAGTGGCAAAGTAGCTCCAGGGCCCAAATTCAAGGTTCGTTTTTTGTACACTCTCCTTCTGGTGTGAACTGTGGAGCTGTTCAGCATGTGGGGCCTAGACGGTGATGGCAGTGGGTTAGAAGCTGGTCGCCAGAGTGAGAATGAGTCAGAAGAGACCATGTCCAGGGCCTGTCCAGTTCCCAATGCCAGTGAGAAGAAATAAAATGGGAAAGAACTCATTGGCTGAGTTTGAAGAAATAAGAAAGTAGATGGGGTGCTGACTTGTGTACAAGTCTTGTTACTGCCTAGAGGCTTGAGTCGAGCCTCATTGGCTCCTTCGTGGGCTCTGGAATGAGCGTGCTGGACAGCCACAGCGGTCCAGCCCTGTGCCTTCCTGTCCTGAGCTCAGGGTCCCAGAAGGGCATTGCACAGCTGTCTCTCTTCCTCCGCACGCCCTCCAGCCCTGCAGGAGGGGAAGATGAGTGTTCCTAGGACACTGACCACTCTTTCACAATTCTGAAGGTGAGGACGCTGTCATACTTACTTTATCATGAAAACAACCCAGAATCATAGGGAATGGGTGCTTTCCACTCACCCTTGTTTCTGGGAAGGCATTCAGCTGTTCCTGGTCCCCTCCCACCTTGCAGTAATTTGCTTGATGGATATGCTGAAGATAGCAGCTCTTTCAGATGTCACCAGTCCTTGCTGACCTGAGGCAACCTCTAAAGGGCTGCGGTGGCAAAAGCTGCCACAGCTCCGTGGTGCTATTTGGCAGTGGGAGATGAGCTTTAAACAGGTTCTTTCTTCTGATTAAAATCCTCAGGCCGTAGGTTGAATATAACTCTTCAGACTATAAGTAAGCCGGTTGATTGAGGTTTGCCTTTGGCTTTTGCAAGAGCATTAAAGGGCTTTTTACAAGTAGCAGGAGATCTGTGCCTCCTTCGTTTGATTGTCCTGTTATAAGAATTTGTGGCATCAAAGGGAAGAGACTTCCGATGTATCCATGCCAAATATTGGTGAGCAGAGAGGAGAGGAGACAGGCTGAGGAGAGGGGAGGCTTCTCACCAGGGCCGTGAGGTGACTCTGCTTCCAAATCCCAAGGCTTATTCAAAGCGATCCAAGGGAATGTTCAGCTGTCTGTGCTTCTTACAAAGACATTGCCAGAATCTCTCTAGTAGTGATCAGCTTTCCAGTTGTTTTGAGTTTGGGAATAAGTAAAAGTGGGCTCTAGAGAAGGAAGGTTATTACAACCATAAGACTAAACAATACTGAGAGTTCATTTACTAAGTGCTTAGCATGTGCTGGGCAGTGCTCTAGATATGCTCTTAGATAAGAACTGTTAATATTCATATTTTGCAGATGATGAAACTGAGGCTCAGAGAGGTTAGGTAAGTTACCCAATGTCACACAGCTGGTAAGTGGTTAAAACAGGCACAGTCACAGACTGAACTCCTCAGTTCACATGCAGGGGCGAGGTGGGTTTGCAGTGCAGGGGACTCGGGGACCTGGAGAATAAGCTTTTATTGACAGTGCATCTTTCCAGGCCAATTGCTGTTCCCAAATTCTCACTTATAATCTCAGGAGTTAAAAATACATGACATACATTACCTTGTAGGTGAAAGAAGGTCTCCTAGATTAGAAATTCAAGAGTCTAAGAATAACTTCTTCCTTCCCAGGACAAGTCTCCCCATTAAGGCAGCTAATGCTGAGCTCACGCCCAGTGACTGGACATGGTGCTGAGATCTGGCCATGACCTGTGTTTGCTCCTGACAAGGCAGGAGGGGATCGCATGCAGGGAGGGCATTTTTAATCTTGGCACTGCCTGTGTGCGGCCTTCACTGCGGGATTTTCTCGTGGGCATAGCTGGCTTCCTGAATGAATCTATCACAAGCTATGGGCTCTTTTCCTGGATTGAAGCTCTTCTGGGCTGTTAATCGCTTTCCCTGCTTCTCAATAAACCAGCAAAACATCTTTTGTTCAAGTCCCAGTAGTGTATTTTTGAAGCTGCTTCAATTGCCCGGGGGGTCTTCCTCATAAAATGCTCGCCCAGACTGATTTCTTCAAGGGTTTTCCCTGCACTCTCCTCTAGTATTTTTATAGTTTCATGTCTTAAGTTTAAATCTTTAATCCAGTGAGATTAATGGTGTTAATTAATAGTTAATGGTGAAAGGTGTGGGTCCAGTTTCAGTCTTCTACAGGTTGCCAGCCAGTTCACCCAGCACCATTTGTTAAATAGGGAATCTTTTCCCCACTGAATATTTTTAATTGGCTTGTCGAAGATTAAATAATGGTACGTAGCTGGATTCATCTCTTGGTTCTCTATTCTGTTCCAGATATCTACTTCTCTGTTTTTGTGCCAATACCATGCTGTTTTGATCACTATCTATTTGTAGGATAGTCTGAGGTCTGGTAGCGTGATTCCTCCTGCTGTGTTTTTATTTCTAAGTAATGTCTTGGCTATTTTGAGTTTTTTTCTGAATATACAGTATGCAAGTGATGGGTATACTAAAAGCCTAGACTTCTCTACTGTGCAATGTATCCATGGAAAAATACTGTACTTATACCTTCTAAATCTATAAAATTAAAAAAAATAAAAAGTTATAATAAAAAAAAAAAAAACCCAAACATCTTTTGAACACTTCATAAGGAAGATCCTATAGAGCTGAGAAGGAAACACTCTGGCAGTGCCCGGACTTCAACCCCATCCCCAAGCCCTGAGCCTCCCCGCTATATCCCCATCCACCAGCTCCCTGCCCTCTCAATGTGGTTTCCAGATAATCACTCCTGAACGGTGAAGCTGGGAATGATTAAGCATCCCCACTTTGCTCAGGTTGTAAATCACGCTCAGACTCTATTTTGGGGTAGTGTACTGTGAAGCAGGAGAAGTTATTGCTGCTATACTGCGAAATATAACATCAGACATGAGAACAGAGAGGGTAAATTTTGGTGTGAAGGTTTTAAAGTGATGCGTTGTTTTTTCTCTCCATGTTCTCTCTCTCTTTTGGTTTCTTAACATTTTTCTCTTCGTTTTGCCTCTATTTCTTCCCTGTCTCCACTACTCCCCTGATAAGCATCTCCAGACCTACTTTCCAATATGACAGTCCCATCAGTAACACCCTGTGCCTCTCTGGATAGGGCAGTGGTAATGTTGATAAAGCTCCCAGGCTCGAAGCCTCTCCCCGTGTACGCTGTTTTATTTCATCCTCACAACAATTTATGAAGGAGATGTCATTATCTTCATTTTAAATAGAGGTTTTTCATCTTGGCAACATCACAAAGCCTGTTAGCACTTTGATCTCACTCTCCGTCTTCACGTCGCCTAATTATGTTTGGGCCCTGCTGTTGGGGATTGTGCCACCTAATCTCTGAGGGCTCAACCATCGTTGCAGAATGATCAGGAATCTATCTGGCTCCCTCCTGCAGTTGGTTCAGTCTCTTTGCTAGACATTTTGCCATATAAAACCTTAATGATTTGGTACGACTTTCCTTATGCAAAGGACGCCTTCAGCCACTGGAGTGGAGCATCGCTCCCCTTCCACTTCATCAGAACCCTTCCACCTTGGCGTCCAGAGCCTCCTGCTCAGGCTCACTCCTGTGGTGAGGTGAGCATGGCCCTCAGCAGCATGGAGAAGAGGCCTCCAGCCCCGCCAGGATGCCATGGCCTCAGAGAGGTCTTCCTGGGTTCTTCCGTCCCTGAAAGGAGCCGGGAGTGTGAGCAAGAGAAGGCAGGGAATGGGAGGGAGGCTGTTTGAGACAAAATGAGTTCACTCTTGTGATCTCAGGGAAGAAGGGGCTGTCAATCTGGGAGAATAGGTGGCTCCATCGAGCATAGATAAGGCTGGGGGAAGTAGGTCCAGGCTAGAAAGGAAGGAGTGTGGGCTTCCTGCTAAGGACAAATCAAGGTCTGTTCACCTGTCAAAGCTCACAGCCGCACTGAGGGCAAGGCCACGGTTGAGGTTGCACCCGTCTCTTCTTTGTTCCCCCTGAACATCTGACACACCAATCTTCTGCGTCACATACTTCCTCCTGACTCAAGGAAGCTCCTGGTGGCAAAACATGGTGTCTTTTCTGTTTAGTATCTATGGGTACAAAGTGGGGGTCAGTGCTGTCCTGTTGGCTGACTGACTTACGAGGAGAAATCAGAAACAATGGGAAGCCCAAACGAGGAGGCTCTTTCTAGACTTTTCCCGTGGCAATATTCCTGTTGAGGTGACTAGAGTTGTGTGCAATTATACCTGAGAATGAGGGAGGGAGGGGCTTCTCCTGTCCACCCCTTGCCCACGGACTCTCAGCACAACCTGATGAAGACAGACAGGGTCGTAGAAGCAGCAGCAGTGACATGGACTCTCTAGAGCTCCATCCCCTGTGTGACTTGAGCTCTGGGGGTCCCATCTGGAAGTAAGGATGAGGAAGCTGATGACCCCCCATCACTTTCACTTTGTCTTAAATCCCACAGTCATGTGTGTTATTGTGCACGAGACAGATTACATACAGGTTTCATCCCATTGCTCAGGATGTTGCCTTCCCTGGAGAGCTCAGGGGATAGGGCCCTGACCTCCTGTGTTGTCCTTTGTCATCTGCTTCCTGTTTCTATTCAAGGTACCCTTCGCCCTGACAGGTTCACATGGACTCTGGTGATAACACATTTCCTCTTGCGTTTCTATACGTATTTTTATATTTCTCACTAGTGTCAGGGTTTCTGTACCAGAAACAGAGCACTGTGCCTGATTGGGGGAGCATGAATTTTTGTCTTTGACTTACTCTCTTTCCCCCATGGGCTTAGGTGAAAGCTTCACTCTGCACTGTGCCCAAAAGCAGGCAGGTGGCATCCTGTTTATCCCTGTTACAGCCGGGACTCCTCCTTTCCCAGCCCCTCATTTTATGTGGGGAGGCCAGTCCTCCTTCCAGGTCCAAGGCCTTGACTTCCCTCCCTCTCATCACTGGGAAGTCTCAGAGCCCTGACCCATAAGAGACACACCTGGTTCATTTTATCCATAAGCCTCAAATCCCTCCTCCCTCTGATGATTTATTTGTTTATTTGTGATCTGTTTATTTGTGACCCCTGGAGATCTCCCTTTCTTACTTTTGATTCCTAATCATGAATTAACATTTTAAAAATAATATTTATTCCCCATTTTTGTTTCATTGGGAGAAGGTTATTGCTTTTTGGCATCAGCCTATTCTAGCTCCTTAAACAAAATATTGACAAATTTGTTTTCTATTTTTAACAAAAACTTTTATATCTTTAATTATTTGCCTGTGTAGCCTGCCATACACTGATGACTGTATCACATTCTTCCAATATAATTGTATTCTTATGAATCTTTATGTAGCATTTCTTGTAAGTACAAGATTAGTCATGTCTTCAGCTTTTTTTGTAGCTTTTCTACACATAAAATTGTGCTATTCATCTTTTTTAATGATTCTGACTTATCAGGTATCGAAATTCTACAGTTTTTCCTTTGGAGTCATTTGCTCTGCCTTTGATCATCTTAATTATTTTCAGCTTTTCTGTATTTTGTTTCTTATAAGTCACAACTATTATGTTCGGTGTTACTATGTGAAGCATTATTCTTTTTGCTATTTATGTATTTTTTATGTTCATTTTTACTGCATACATTTATTTTTATTTGCTGCTTTTATGCAATAATTTAAAAGACAAACTTTGGGTTTTGATGTTAATAGCGTTTGGGTTTGGGTTGCTATGACAACATACCATAAACTGGGTAGCCTCCAATCAGCAGAAATTGATTTCTCGTGGTTCTGGAGCCAGGAAAGTCCATGATCAAGGCACCCACAGATTCAGTGTCTGGGGAGAGCCTGTGTTGTATATCAGAGGCATTGCCTCTGACTGTGTCCTTCCAGGGTGAAAGGAGAAAACAAGTATCCCTTTTGCCTCTTTCAAGGGGGGCACTTACCCCCTGGAGCCCTATGACCTAGTCACCCACAAAAGCTCCACTGCTTAAATACTGTCACCTTGGGCATTCAGAATTCATCACATGAATTTGATGGGGGGGGGAGGTGAGAAGGGACACAAACATTCAGACTGTAGCGCCATCTCTCGTGGGAGGTAAGAAATATAATGCTATTTCCCTTCACACTCCACCCTTCACATCCCAGTTTTCCTTTCCTTACTCTGTATGTGGATGCCATAATGTGCTGTCTAATTACCTTAAAAATAAAAGTAATCATTTCATTTACTTAAAAAATACCTTTTCACAATGAATTTTGTAACCATTTAAAGTACATTTAAAAGAACATTTAAACTCATGTTTGCATCTTACTGATTTTTCTGCTCAATGCCTGTCCTTCCACCAAAATTTCCTCCTTCTGCACTTGTTTTGACATGTTTTTCATTGTCTTGGCATTGATTTTTCAATAGCTTATTGGAGAAGTCTTGCTTGGCAGTAGAATTCTGTGTGCTAGAGAGGCCGAGGACCTGCTTTCACTGCTTTCCCACATGTGGGCTGACCTGCCTGGCTGTGGGCTCCCGGGCTTCATTCTTCAGAACTCCGTGGCGGTTTGCTAGCTGGCCTTCCAGCACATGGGCTTGCTGAGGAGTCTAAGAACAACCTCGTCTTGTGGATTTTCTTTCTGGGTGACCCGATTTTTTTCTTTTGCCTGCCTGGAAGATTTTCTCCTGTTCTTCCTCCTCCTCCTCCTCTTCGTTTTAGATATTCCCAGTGCTTATGCTCAGGGGTGGTTGTTAGCCTGACATTTTGTTTTCTTGGAGCATAACGTGCACTCCACATTTTCTGAGTAGAGCGTTTCTTCGTTTCAAAAAATATTTCCCATATTGCTATAGCTAATTACTCTTTTGTTGTTGTTGTTATTCAGAAATAGTGCTATCCAGGGCCACGCATTTTCTCCCAGCAGAGGGTCCTTCTTCACAGCAGCTTCTTTTTTGTTGCTGTTTATTTATTTATTTCAGAATATTATCGGGGCGCACATGTTTTGGTCACAGAATTTGCTTTGTAGAGATTGAGTCAAAGTTGTAAGTGTGGCCTTCACCCAGATAGTGTACACTGGACCCGTTAGGTGTGAATTTACACATCCCCTCCTCCCCAGTCCCACCTGCTTGATTCCCGTTGAGTTTTGCTCCCATGTGTGCACACAAGTGCTGATCGATGAGCTCCAATTTAGTCCTGAGTGCAGGTGGTGTTGGTTTTCCATTCTTGTGATACTTCGCCTAGGAGGATGGACTCTAATTCCACCCAAGTTGTAACCACAGATACCACAATAGCTTCTTAAAGTCCCAGCATTGCCATATTCTCTGTGATTGCTTAAAACTGATCAATGAAAAACATTCGTTTTATTTTCACATATTTTCTCTTGCTCCTTGTAATGAATCCATTTCAGATGGAGAATCATTTTAATCCTTTCTCTTCTTCAAGTCTCTGTCCTGATGTCACATCTTCCATGAGGCCGTCGTGGTCCTCCCAGGTTAGCATCCCTCTCCCGCCCTTCCACACGGTCTCCTGATTCTACTTTTTTTCTTTTTCCATACACATACCACTTTCTAAAATGCTATATGTTTGTTTAATCTACTTTTTATGGTTGTCCTTCTTTTAGCCTCACCCCAGCCCCATTAGAATATAAATTGGAAGGAGAACAGGAAGCTTCACATGCTCTGTTCTGTAGTATATTTCATGCACACAAAACACCCCCGAATACCATACTAGATGCTCATTAAAAATGTATTGGGTAAATCCTTCTGTGGACGTAAATACCCAGTGATTTATTTTCTGTTTGCTCATACTTATAGGAACTGATGTGTTCTTCTCTGGTGTTCATTTACAGGGATGTAGAATGGAAACGGAGTAGGTCCCTTTGGAGTCTGATGTGGATTGTTGGCAAGCTGTTTTGAGTCCTGATAGACAAAAGAAAGGAAAACTGCACATGGACTATATATTGTAATCCTTATTTCAAGGATTGTCAGCCTTAGGGGAGGGATTAGAGCTGGAATGACAAGTAACAGGAGTGTGCCGTCTCTCCAATACTTTTCCACTGTGCTGCTGTGAGTGCCAGGAGCAAGTTTACTTAAGGAGTGAGTCTTAGGGGCTGCCAGTGCCTTTGGTGGTGTCAAAATCCTGCCAGCCCGCCCAAAGAGGGTTTTACTCACCTTTATCAAATAATGAAGATAAGGGGAGTTTGTTAACAATTGAAATACAAAGGCAGGGCAGCTCTCATGTTTTTTGGAAACAGAAGAATGAATGTTGATAGGTGGGAGTGATTCTTCTCATTACCCTAAGCCCGCTCTTACTCTTTTTTGGAAGTAATGCTCTTCTCACCTCAATTAATCACTAAGGGAAATTAATGATTCTCCTCTCCAAGAAAACTCCACATTTCTGCTTGTTTTTCCTGTAATTACAACACTCTCCAAAGTTCCGTGTAAAAGTGTCTTTACTATATATATTCACTACTCTTCATAGACAAGACTGAGCTTCCCTTACTTTGAACCTCCCACAGTTTGGGGCTCTATCTATTATGATACAGTCATCCTAAATGCATCCTCCAGTAAGTGTGCAGGTTTTCTCTTTCCTAAAACTTTATAAGCATCTAAAGAGCAAGAACTCTCTCAGCTACTCATGATCATTCAACAAACCACTACAAAACTTATAATTTCTTACATTTCTCTTTTTTTCTTTTTCTTTTTTTTTTTTTTGAGACAGAGTCTTACTTTGTCACCCTTGGTAGAGTGCTGTGGTGTCTTAGCTCACAGCAACCTCAAACTCCTGGGCTTACGCCTCAGCCTCCCAAGTAGCTGGGACTACAGGTGCCTGCCACAATGCCTGGCTATTTTGAGAGATGAGGTCTTTCTCTGGCTCAGGCTGGTCTCCAACCTGTGAGCTCAGGCAATCCCAAGTGCTGGGATTACCGCCTCAGACTCCCAAGTGCTGGGGTTACCGGCATGAGCCACTGCACCGAGCCACTTACATTTCTTATTTCTCACAGTTCTGGGTGTTGACTCGGTGGGTTTTTGTCTGGTGGATGCATTTAGTTGGGAGCAGGGAAGTGTCATTTGGGCAGCAGGCTCAGCTGGGATAGGTGAGATGGCTGAGCTACTCTTTCATCCCAGATTCCTTCAGGGCCTAGTATTCTCAGGGCAGTTCTTCAAGAAGGCAAAGGCAGAAGCTTCAAGGCCTCAGGAGGCAAAGGCTCCCACAGAGTTACTCCCTCCCCTTCCTATTGGTCAAAGCAGGTCACAAGACCAGTCTAGATTCAAGGGGAAAGGATTTGTGCCACTTCTTGATGGGAGGAATGGCAAATGAACATTGTAAAGGAGCATGCAGTTTGAAAGGAATTGTTGAGGTTTTGATTGTTTGTAAGATCTATCCTCTGGCTAAAATAATTCACACCTCTTTCTCATGCAAAACATACTAACACTCTCCAAAATTCTAACCTAAATGTTTGTTGTTAAGCTTACAGGCCATGATCCCATGACCCACGGTGGTTTCCATCAGCTACAGAAGTAGAAAGACTTCTATGGTGCAGTGTCTTGAACACAGTGACTGTTGATTAGAGACCTGTGAACTGAAACATCAAGTTACCTGCCCATTCACACCCAACAGACTGTGGCACAGGGTCCACAGTGCACCCTTATCAAAGCAAGGAAGCACAAGAAGTGTGGCAGCCCCACGTTCACAGCAATTGCAAAATCCAGCAGGACCATATTGCCAGTTCCCACCTATTTTAGGAACAGAAAAAGTTCTTTTTTTTTATTATTAAATCATAGCTGTGTACATTAATGTGATCATGGGGCACCATACCCTGGTTTCATAGAAAAAGTTCTTGATAAGAGTTTATTTCTGCTACTTTGAAGTGATTGCTCTCCTTGGCAATTAGCTCTTGGTTCTATCCTCTGAGATAAATTTTTAAAGAAATAACTTATGTTCTTTCACACTCAAAAAGTAATTATGTGAGGATATGGATGTGTTAATTAACTTGACCATGGCAATCATTTCACAGTGCATACATATATCAAATTTAATATATACAATTTTCTCTGTCAATTATACCTCAATAAAGCTAAAAAAGAAGCAGAAAGAACCTATGTTTGCAGCTGAGTAGTGTTCTGAGTCTGCTTCCTGCCTAAAGAACATTGAGGGCTCAAAGGCCTCTTCATTTTGAACTATGTCAGTTTGTTTTAGTCCACACTATCAGTGATTTTACCAATACAATTTTCTTAAAAACATGGTGAGTTTGGTATAAATCTTCTCAATGTTCATGCTATGCATCATGAACCACAGCTATTCATTTTCTGAGACAGACCTCCCCACATTTTAAGTGGGTAGCTGCTATGTGACCACACCGTGGGTTTCTTAGGTACTCTTTGTCTAGCTGAAAGTGTCTATGAGGAAACATCTTAATTCTTTCTAGGGTTTTAACAATAGTTCAGTAACCACAGCTGTCATCTAATCTTGATGTTGAGGCTATCTCGTATACTGATAATTGTTTGCTAACAGGAGAACCTGAGACCGGAAAAGTTTTATTTTTGAACACAACCAATACTGGTCCTTTCCTCCCCTCTGAATCATTCAATTCACTTCTTCCTTGACATAATTTATCACACACAAGAAAAGGTGCCAGTTGACACTTTTACCTCTTTTTCAGATCCACAAGTACATTAGGTATATTTTCTATGCCCTGTGTTACCTCCAAAAACAGTCTTGCAGATGATCCACTGTCCCATAACGTGGGTCGCCTTTCTCCCGCCTATGACAATGATTTCCTTGCTGCTTTTCTAGCCTTTACTAACAGCCTTTTCACTGCCTTTCAGCCACCACCCACAACCCAGAACAAAAACCAATGTCACATGTTTTAAGTCTTGATATAGCAGAGGTACCAGTTTGAGTCTGTTGTCTATTTTTGCATAGGAAACTACATAAAAATTCAGTGATTAAAATAAGAGTGATTTATCATTTATCATGATTGTGACTTGACTGGGAGGCTCTTTGCTGGCTTTTCCTGGGTGTGCCCCTGTGGCTACAGTCAGTTGTAGTTGGACTTAGCTGCTACATCTGGGGAGCTGGACCCCTATCTCCAAGTGGTCTTTGATCCTAGACGTCTATACAGTCTGGTGGCTACAGGGTTCCAAGTGAGGAAGGGAAAAAGCTGCAAGGTCTCTTGAGGTTCACAGATATTTTCACCACAGTCTAGTTGTCAAAACAAGTCACGTAACCAGCCAGGTCTGAAGAGATGCAAAAAGAGCCTCCACCTCTGGATGGAGGCTACAGCAGAGTCCTATGACAGAGGGGGTGTCGCCTGAGATGGGAGGGGTTTGTGACCACTACACAATGCTCCCAGAAGCCAAATCCTATTAATATTTGTATTCTTTACAGCATGAAGCAGACCACCTAACATAAATAAGTGCTATATAGGTATTTGTTGAAATAAAAGAGAAAGAACTGAGGTTAGTAATTCCAAATTTGATGTCCTATATAAAACAGACTTAACATTCCAATACTTTCAAAGACATGTTTCTTCTGATTATTTGGAGGATTTCACTCCACATAATAAATTCAATCAGAAAAATGATGATATTATCTTTTAATACTTGAAAAACCTATAAACATGGTTTCTTCAGTTAAAGGATTTTCAACTTGACAACTTTCATGAATACAATATTCAGGCTATCATTAAGAACATGTTAAAGCAGATCTCTTTATACTAGAGGCAAAGAAAAGTCAGACACATGAATATATATACACTTGGCCAGACACGTCCCTGAAAACAAAACCACTAAGAAATGTAGATCACCGTAGAGAATTCAAAGTGAACATTTTAAGGAATATAGTCAATTATTTTCCCTTTAGTTAAAAAGGGGGAAAAAAACCCATGGTTTATGTATTGCAATATATTTTTTCTTGAAATAATCTAAATGATTCTAAGTCCTAGCAATATAAAATTTATTTGGTGGCAAGCATGAATTCGTATAAATGTTGGAGTGTTCTAGTTGCACAATAATGTTCTACTATTTAAAATCCAGAATCTAGTTTTATCAATCCATTTCTGTTTATGAATGAATAGAAGAGTGAACAAGAAATTTCTAATCACTTTTAGTACTGTTATTTTCATATAAATATTTTCTCTTCTAAAGTGGCACTTTATAGCTAAAGACTCTGTATTACCCACTTCCCCATAGCGAGCTCAGAGCATTACGTTTAGTTGGCCCCTCAGTATTCGCTGAGTTAAATCAAATGGAGCTTCTAGTTCCAATTTCAACCATGACTTAAAGGTTTTGAGTTTTCCATATAATTTTATTCATAGGTGCATATTGGAAGTAAATGTTTTTCAGATATATACAAAGGCATTTTTGTCATTTCTCATTTAAAGAGGTTTCACATCCACGTGTCCTTGTTCCAGTATCAGGATTAGATTCAGGGGCTTAGCCCACCTGTCATCTCTGAGAACCACGTATGTTAATAACATAGGTTTCCCCTCTAAACGACAGATGGTGCAGCGGCCTGCCTTGGTTTGATCGATCTTCTTAGATTCAATAGTACCCATGATGTGCCAGGCACTAAGACACTGAGGAGGGAAAAAGAGAAAGTCCCTCCCTCAAGACAAGTGTAGTTTAATGAGGATTAAACTATAGCAGATTAACATAAATAATGGTAATCTTAGAAAGCAGCTGCCCTGTCTCACACACCACACCTACTCTTTGCCAAGCGGATTTTATGTTTCTTCCATTTACCCAAGAACATTGTGTGTCAGGCAATTATGATGCCTAATTCTTTTTTAGAGACAGAGTCTCACTCTGTCTCCCCTGGTAGAGTACTGTGGCATCACAGCTCACGGCAACCTCTAGCTCTTGGGCTTAGGCATGCTCTTGCCTCAGCCTCCCGAGTAGCTGGGACTACAGGCACCGCCACAACACTGGCTATTTTTTTTGTTGTTGCAGTTTGGCTGGGGCCAAGTTCAAATCTTCCACCCTCAGTATTTGGGGCTGGTGCCCTACTCACTGAGCCACAGGAGCCACTCATGATGCCTAATTCTTACATAGGGAAGTAAGCTCAGGGAGTTTCATGAACTTGGAAAGACCATAGCTGGAGTCTAAGACCATAGCTGGAGTAAGTGGGTGAAGCTGAAATTCCAACTCAAATTCAGTATCCAAGGCCACACTTTTCTGTCTTCAGATGCATGGCTTGGATGGGTAGGGATGTGTGCCAGAAAATCCTAAAATAACCCAAAATAAGAGTGCTGGACCCCAGCAAGGATAAAGAGGAGAGAGAAATTGTTGGTATTGTTTCTACTGAATGGGTCATATTTTGTGGCTAAGGTGAAGCTTGAGCCTGAACTGGAAGGTGAGGGTCAACTTGGACATATGTGAGGGGCAGGATTCATGTGGGCCAGCCGGGGTAGGCAGGCTGCCCTCGTCCTTTAGCTTCACTTCCCTGCTGCCCTCCTTCACCTTGCCCTGGCCACCTTGTGCTTTTCTACCATCTCCCTTATCCACATCAGCGATGCCTTCAGTGCAGCACGTGATCTATGACATCTGTAAAGGCTGCCCAGACTGCAGATTCGGGGATGCCTGTGCCGCGCACCTGCCTGCGCGTTCCTTGTAATCTGCCTTAGCTGCACTTCCAGCGCCTCATTTGTGTTTTCATATTTTCCCACTTACGTTGCTTATCTCAGCAGATGGTTGTTCTCTAGTTCTTAACACCCCTCCATCCTCATCCCGCGCTCAAATTATGGTGGACATTCGACAAATGTTACCAACAGGCTAATTCACAGAGATGCTGTGAGGAATAAATTTAGGAGATAAAATTAATGACCTACACCCCGGGAAAGCTTTGCTGAATGGTACACCATTTTCATTATTGAGCCTGAAAGTTGGGGCTCTGCATTCTTGAAGTATTAATTTGTTTTTATTTTCATTAAAAACATTGCTCCTTTTAAACATTTCTCTATTTCCTCTCTGTTCTTTCTATTCATTTCCCCCATATTTGCTTCTAATGATCTTCTTTTTACTTTTTTTAACAAGAGTATAATGTAACTAATTTCAAAGTCAAGTAATAATCTTTTGATAATAGAATCTCCCTTCCTCTCCTCATCTCTATCTCCAATTTCCTTGCTCAGAGGCAAATAATTTCAGCAGGTTAACTTCAACTTCTGCCCTTTACTTGTACATATTGAAATAACATACAGATACAGCTATTTGTTTATTATGTTAGTTTTAGTTCCTATTTAGTAATCCTACTATGAAAGTTGAACCCCACCTTGGCATAAAGTTCCTTCCCCTCTTCTCAGCCTTTCCAGGTAGTTAATCAACCTGGTGTTCTATAGACCAGTTGGGTGACTTTAGTTAACATTAATTTATTGTACATTAAATAGAAAGAAAATAATTCACATGTTCCTGGCATAAAGGAAAGATCCATATTTAAAGTGTGGATATCCCAATTACCTTGTTTTGAATATATGAATGTGTCACATTGTCACACATATACCCCAAATATCTACACCTATTATGTATCAATAAAAAAATTTAAAAAAAGAACTCTGCAAAAATTAAAAAAATACCTCTAGGCCTGGTGGCACATGTCTGTAGTCCTAGGTACTCAAGAAGACTGAGGTGGGAAGATTGCTTGAGTCCTTGTGTGCAAGGTCACAGTGAGCTAAGATCATGCCACTATACCCCAGTCTGGGCAAGAGAGTAAGACCCTGTCTCTGTTTAGGTACACACGCACACACACAGACATATTTATGGTATCCTCACACTAAGCTGACTATCAAATTTATAGGTTGGAAATTGGTTTTCTTCAGAGTTTTGAAAGCATTGCTACATTTTTAATAGCATTCCAATATTGCTGCTAAGTGCAATGACATTTCAATTTTTGGTCTGAGTCTTTTTTATTTACTCCGTTGAGCATACTATGAACCCATGCAATAAAAAAACCAAAAATCCTATGTCTTCCCTCTGGGGGATTGTCTTACTTTGTTTCTTTGTGAAATTCCCTCTTCATTTTTTGGTCTGGTCTTTACTGTTTTTGAACTTCTGTTATTTAAATGTTTGATTTCCTGAAGTTATCTTCTAAATTAAAAAAAAAGAAAATCTTTTCTTACCTTTTTTCTTGTTTGTCTTCTCATTCTAGTGTCTGGAGGTCTCCTCAGCACAATCATCGGTCCTTCTTTGCGTTTTCCAAGTCCTGTCAGACTTTTCCTGTCTGAGGGCACTCTCGGAGCTGTTGTCAGGGCTAGCATTTTACCCCCTCATCCCACACAGGGCAGTAGCTTTTATCCTGTCTCTGAGGATGCTAATTCTAATTCTTCTTCCCACCTGCTCTCGTTTCCCTCAGTTAATTTTTTTCTGTAGTCTTGTTTGCTCTCCCCATGTTGGAAAGTTTCCCCACATGTTGCTGATCCTTGGCTGACAAACCATCCTTCGGGGTGGGAGCATTAAAAACCTGCTGGCCACTCTGCATGTGAGAGAGGGGGCTGCCAACTTGGTGGGGCTTACGGTGGCATAACAGGGTGTCTGTGCATTAGAGAACCCCATATATACAATCTGAAGGTCATTTTCCTGAGCGATCGGCACCCCCAGAATGAAGTATCTCCAATCACCTGGCTGAGGGGAAGGGTGGCAGCCAGCTCTGTGTGGACTGAGTGAGGGAAGTGACAGGTGGTGTCTCAGCTGGGGATATAGACTTTCGTCTGGGCCCGGTTGGCCTCGTGGTTTCAACCTCCACGGGGTTTGGTGTCCTGAAGCCTCTCTCTTTTGTAGCCCCCCCACCAACTCCCCATACAGTAAACTGTCCCTCTGCTGTTGGGTGGGCCTCTGGCACCAAACTGCTCCTTTAATAACTTCCATGGACACCCCTGGAGCTAGCTGTTTGTCCCTACCTTCAGAGAAGAGACTATCGCCCCACAGTTTCTAGGAGTCTGTGGTGCCAAGTGACTTGTTTCTGTCTGGCCTTCTTCTTGTCTGTTATGTGACCACTTGTCCACTTGCCAACTTCTAACATTTGTAAAGACCTCTCGGCTGCGATCATCTCTTCATATCTATCATTGTGTCCCAAGTTAATATATTTACTCTTATGTAAATGAGGTTTTAACTGAAGGGAAGGTAAAGTCACGAGTTCCATCAGCCATGTTTAACTAGAAGCTCTTTACCAACATTTATGCAGTTTTCTTCATTTATTTTCTTTGTGTTTGCCTGTGAGTCTATCCTGGAGAATCCGGTTACAGTGCAGCCAGGTTCATTGCCCACTACTCCAGAAGAAGCTGATACTTACACAGAGACAGCAGGGGCTGCAGTGGAGGAAGAGTTTAGTATCACAGGCACCAGGTGAGGAGAGAGGAGGAATTTCCCAAATCCATGTCCCAGAGAATTTGGGAGCCAGAGTTCTTCAAGATAGTTTGCAGGCACAGGGCTAGGGAATTGGGTCTGCTGATTGGGCTGGGGGTGAATGCACAGATTTAGGAAGCAGAAATTGTCTTCTTGTACTGAGTCAGTTCCTAGGGTGCAAGATTAGTTGAGTTGGTCCATTGGTGTGGACCACGGGTCTGGATGGGTCCACAGTTCCACCACAGTTCTTCCAGGGCCTGGAAGATATCTCAAGGACCAGCCTTAGGTTTTATAAGGGTGATGTTATCTATGGGAGCAAATGAAGAAAGCTAAGAATCTTTATGCTCCTCAGCTACGTGTCTCCTGAGCAGTCAGCAATTATAGGAAAGCAGGCTAGGGAACAATGGTTTGTTGTGTACATGTATATATTTCAACTATGCCTATACCTTTGCAGAGTTCAGGTCCCTGTCACAGGTCCCACCTTATGGTCTTTTCTTAGTGTTATAAAGGGTATGTTAAATGTGAATTAACATAAAATATCTATATAAGTTCTTTTTTTGTGCTACCAAAGATTTTGAGTCCATTTCCTTTTATACACACAGAGGGTGCCAAAAAATTTATACACATTTTAAGAACAGGAAAAGCTATATTAAAATTGTAAGACTCAGTACATATTGATAAAAACAGATGAATACAAGTCACATTTGGCTTCTGCAGTTCCAAGAGGTGCTCCACGTGGTTACCATCAGCATCCAGAAGAAACAGAAGAGGCAGGACTTGCCATGAGAGGCCGCCCGGGTCTTCCCTTGTGTGCACCACACACAGCATCACGCATCTGGCGCTTGTCATGAATGTGTGCAGTTGTCAGGCGTGTGGGAGGGTCTGTTGCCCAATCACACCCCTATTGTCATTGTGCTTCCAATGTTCTCGAATTTCAAATACCACCTCAAAATGGTCTTGTACTCTTGGAATGACCTTGACTTTCACCCTTCTCGTTGATTGTTCTGCCTGTCACACAGCAAGGCTAACATTCATTTGATTAATTCTTTTGAGAGTGTCATACTACACATTGCAACTGCAATTCAATTCAACTTCCAAAAGTAATCCGCAATAACATCTCTTAAAATGTGTATACATTTTTTTAGCATTCTCTGTATTTACTGATTGTTTTTATTATATTGTTTAGGAAGCAAAAACGTTTAAAAATATCCTTTGAATCAGGGCAAGAAAAAGTAAAAATTGGGGAGATTTTTAAGTTCAAAAAGTTTCTATATACTCCGTGACAAATAAATATCATAGTAAGAAGTAATTATCATCAGAAAACCCCTTAAAAGTCAATGTCCAATCACACAATTGGGACCCTTGACAGGGTCCTGTAAAGATCTCAAGAATAATAGAAGATGCTGACTAGCAGGAGTAACGGCAGCCTGTGCAAAAAATAAAATAGAAAAGTTTGGGAATAAATATAAATGAGAAACATTGAGTTTCAAAAATAACAAAACGCTTGCAATTTAAAACTTTTACCATCTGTTTGCATGTGAGAATATATACATATATTGTCAAATGAAAAAATCAATCTGGACTTAGTAGGGAGAGGCTTTATTCAAAAGGATTGTTGCAATTGGAGGAGAGAGACTATTGCAATAGAAGGAAGTCTGTGACCACAGGATCTGCAGGCCAGAAGGGGCCAGGTGTGGGAAGGGGGATGAGAGAGGGTGTGATTGGACAGTGGATCAGAGAGTCTTGTCAGAAGGCTAGAAAGGGGCTCAGCATGAGTCAAAATGCAGGGGCCGGGGGCCAGGCGAGACTCTTCACCAAATCTGGCTAACAGTTTGTTCTGATTTGCCATCGGTGGGGACTGACCAGTGGGGACAAATAGTTCAGCTGATAGTTGATGAGGCACGGAATGGTAATTTGCAGGGTCTATGTCTAACCTTGCCCTGGGTAAAGGGGGTGGCCTCTGAGTCTTATCTCAGTTTTTCAGGAAGAGAGATTCTTTGCAATCAGCAGACCCCTGGAACACAAAAGGTGTGGGGATATTTCAACTTTGGCTGTTTTCCAGGGTCACAGAAATCAAGTAAATCTAAACACCATTTGATATGAATAAGCGAAATAGCCATCCTTAAAAAGCTGAGAAGCTAATATAATATGGGAGATAAGGCAGTTAGGTATTTCCAGATAAGGTAGTAAGTGCTGGGATAAATATATGTGCTGGTTGCCATGGAGACAGGTGACACAGAGGTGAAGCTCCTCATGTTGGGGGAGGGGCGGTAGCCTCAGCTGAGCTGGGGCCTCAGAGCTGATCAGGGTCTGCCCAGGTAGGTAACTGGCCCCTGGCGCAGAACATGAAAATATGACCATTATGCACCCACACTGATGTGCAACTGGACGAAGGGAAAAGAGGCTGTGCTGGCTGACGACAGACTCTCCTCCTCCTTAAGGCTGTTATGCCAATTTTCTTTGGAGTAGGAGTCTATTTGTAAACATCTAGTAAAAATCTAGATAATATATAAGAGTTTATCCAGAGTTTATTTTCTAATTTAAGGCTTTGTTGTCTCTCCACACCAAACTTCATATTGTAAAACATGTCAAACTCCTACTTTACTCTTCTTGAGAAATGAACTGCTTCAAAAGCGACTTTCTTCTGCAGCCACACAGAGAGGATACGGGACCTCAGAGAGCCAAACACCCCGGGGGTGGGCGCAAGCCCCTTCTCTGGGCGTTTATGTCTCACTGGCTGGGGAGGGAAACCTGTTTGAGTGGCAGAACTCAACCACCTCAGATACCACACGTGGAAGATGAGGGAGGGACACTTCTGGGGAATCAGAGGGTCAGGCAAGGTGAGGGCACAGGGGGACAGCCATGCTGTCCCAGAGAAGTGGCACAGCCTCCGAGTGAGCAGGCTTCCCCCCCACACCTCATTCCCACCTCTGACACCATCCCAGCTTCCTTGATAGAACATCCTTGAGAACTTGGTTTAACCCAGTTTGAAGCTCCCATTTCCTTTCTGTGAGTGATGGAGTTCTGTTTGGTTATTTTTTGATCTTTGTAGCTTCTATTATAACTTGTGCAATGCTGTAGCATTTGTAACAAGAGGGAGACAGACGTCTTCTTCCAAATATAGAGGCTAGTAAAAAACAACGTGTCCCACATGTATGGCCAGGCTGGCTGCAGCCTGGCAGAGTGGCAGTGGCTTTGAGCTTGGTGTCAGGCCTCCTCTTGCACCGTAGGTCATCGCCAGCAGAGCAACATCTGCCATCACCCCTGCTGGTGGACTGGGAGTGAGCAGAGCCCTGGCCAGGCCTGGGGGAGGAACTGTGGGTGTGTGAGGAGGAGGTCAGCAAAGCAGAAAGGGGACGCTTAGGGGGTGTTAAAGATCAACAAAAAGACTAAGAATAATAGTATTTAATTATAAGAATCTGACAGAACTAGGAAGAAAAGGAGCCAAACGCCTTAAAAATCAGGAGTAACCTAGAAACCTAAGGTAGAGCTAGGAAAAGCGTACGAGGAAGGATGGAAAATAACTGTCGTCTGCCGGGAATAAATTAAAAAAAAACTTTAAACCCCAAGCCCCTCCTGTCTCCAAAAACGCAGCGAGAGTAGAGTAGGGCATGAAGAGCGAACTGAGACATGTTAGGTGGATTGGATTCCTCTGGGCGAAATTCAGTGTGAACGCAGGGAAGATCTGCACCTCCTCAGCTTCTGCTTCTCAGACTGGACGTCTGCAGTAACTCACAAAGGTGACAGACAGCTGTGTCCGCAGGATTGCCACTGGACCCCAGGAGCAGGGAAACTGGGGGATAGAAGTAGAGGCTCTTAGTCCCCTTCTGCTCCAGCATTTTCAAGCCCAAAGTGGTGAGCATTTTCGAGTGGCAGATGTGGCCCCATCTCAGGCCTGAGGCAAGTCCAAACAAGTCGGCTGATATTTGAGGTAGATCGTGCCACAAGTGGGTGAGTTATAGAATAATTTTCTCTTCAGGTCTTATTTTTGCCCTTGTAGTCACCCGTTCCTGTTTACCCTATGATTGCCCAGTGAATTTGGAGCCTGGTTCTGGGGTCCTGATTGGCGCCTGGATAGTCCCTCTCCCTGACTTGACTTCCCACTGGATTGAAGTTGGTGAACAGCTTCAATTAAACTGCCCCTCCAGGATTTCCGCAGTTCCCCAAACGCAGCTGAGACACCTGCCTGGTTTTAGAGATCTCTATTCTGGTTTCCTGCCTTCCAGATCAGCCCCATCTGACCCAACCAGTTGCAATACTGTGATTCTAGCGGAGGCTGCTGATTAAACGTCTTCCTATGCAACTATTTACTCTGCAAAGCAAACGTGTGAACAGGGCTCTTGAGGTTTTTATTTTGGGGAGTGGGGGTTGAAGACCAGAATCATTAAATAATTCACTCAAGGAAGCAGTAGGGCTGGGGTCTGGATCCTGAATCTGGTGACTCCTGTTGTTTTTTTTTTTTTAACCACACATGCAACGGCTAGAGAATGTCTGCTCTAAAGACCTTATTCTTCAAATCACAATAAAGGAAACCAAGATCACAGAAACTGGTTTGCCTATGAGTATACAAATCGTTAGTGGCAGAATTGACTTTTAAAAGATCTCCTTGTCCAGACCTGCGGCAGGCCTTGAAACCCAGCACCACGAAATGGAGCGCTTTGGACAATTCTCAGTCTCTTTATCTCCCCAGGAAACAGGCCAGACCCTCTGACCCCCACACAGAGCCCAGCACGGTCCATCTTCTCTCACTTCATTTTGTGTCCCTAATACCAGGCACAGAGCCTCCATTTCTGCAACTATGTCAATTGAATTGAACTGTTACGGGCTCAGGCAAATTTGCAAACTCCTGTGCACTTCTTTATTTTGGGATGGGCAAATGGAAAGAGGCTGCTATCTGCCAAGCATTTACTATTCTAGACACTGTAACAGCATCTTTGAAGTGACCAATGGCTCAAAATTGAACATATAACAGGATCGCCTGGAAGGTTCCTTAAAACTAGATAAGGCTGGGCCTCACCCCTGAACTTCCGACTCTGCACCCATAGGGTGAAGTCTGGGAATCTGCATTTCTAATAAGTTCCCAGGTGATGAGGATGCTGCTGGATAAGAGGTCACACTTTATTTTTCTTGGGATTACTGTAAGGGTGCATATGACTGGGTTACACTGTTTGCATTTGTTAGGTAACATCCGAGTTGTTGCTGAGTCCTTCACACAGGAGGTGGCATACACTTCCACACTGTGCCCTTTAGGTGGGAGCTTGCCAAGTCTCCTCCCCTCCCCCACCACCAATTCTTGAACTTAATTGAATTTCTTTCATGTGGGCCTATACAGTTGTTCATCTCCTAGTTTCAAAATAGTATTGAGTGCCTGGGGTGGGTGCTTTATTTTCCTTTCTTAAGATACTTTACTAAGGAGAATATTCTTCACCTCCATCCAAGTAAATACAAAAGATGTAAAGTCTCCATCTTTTTATGGCTGAATAGTACTCCATGGTATACATATACCACAGTGTATTAATCCATTCATCAGTTGGTGGTCAGTTGGGGTGTTTCTCCATCTTTGCGATTATGACTTGAGCTATTATAAACATTCTCCTGCAAATGTGCTCATGATAAAATGATTTTTTTTCTTCTGGGTAGATGTCTACTAGTGGGACTGCAGGATCAAATGGAAGGTCTACTTTTGGTTCTTTGGGGATTCTCTGTCTTCTTTCCGAAGAGGCTGTATTATTTTGCTATTCCGCCACCAGTGTATAGGTGGTCCCCTCTCTCTGCACCCACGCCAGCATCTGCTGCTTTGAGACTTTGTGATGTGGGGTAATCTCACTGGGGTTAGGTGATATAAAGAGACTACCCTTTGAGGATCACTTGTACAGACCATTATCTTAATTCAGTCCATGAACCTAGAAAGATGTTACTATCCTCTCCCTATTGGAGAGGAAATTGTGACTCAGGAATGTTAGGTAAATTCTGAAGGCTACCCCGCTAAATAAGGACTGCAGGATCCTAGCGCCAAATTTTCTGGTTCCAAAATCATCTTTATTCCTTCCAAAATCACACTCCTCCATAAGCAGCAAATTCCCAAAGGAGCAGCCGCCTTGGCAGCTCTGCTTCCTGGTGTGGAAACTGCGCACGCTTCCACATTGAGGTCTGGAGGTGGGAAATAAGACCTCAGGCTGCCTCTGCCAGGAGAGACCTTTCCTCACTTGCAATTGTGGGTGTGTTCGAGTCCAGCGGCAAAGCAGGGGTCCAATCACAGTCTAGTTTACAGCCACTTGCCCTTCCCAGACCATGTGTATTTATTCTGAAGGGGCCAAGGCTGCCTTGAGGATGCAGGGAGGACTTGGGAGGACTCCTAAAGATTGATGACGGACAGTGCACCAGCTGCCCCTTGTGAGGTGAGGCAGGGGGTCCCCACAAACCATCCCTCATTCTCTGTAAGTGAAAGCAGGGAGGACGGTGGTGTTCCAGTGACCCCCAGAATTAGGCCCTCCCCCGCCTCCATATAATCTGAGCTTTTGCATGGTGGACAGAGCCACAGGGACAGAACTGTTAGGCAGACATCTAGGAGTGGGACTCTGTTACACTGGTATTTTGCTTAGAATGGAAGAGGTCTTTATATTCAAGCAGTTACACACCAGGTGGAGCCTGACCACCTGTGGGCAGACAGCAGCCCCGTCTGATATCCAAGGTATTCACAGGGACCTGTGTCCTGCGTCCTTCAGGTCACCTCATGCCCATCTGGCAGCACTGACTGAGAGATTACTCACCCCTGCTCTAGGGGACCTCTGGACGTCATTAAGAGAGAACTCACCAAATTAAAATATTTGGCTTGTATTTCATAAGCAAATACGTGTTCAGCAGAGCAAACCTCAGGCAAGCTGCTGGGGCGTAAAAGGACAAAGAAAAGAAAGAAAAGGAAAGAAAGCAGCAGCTCTCCTCGCTTTCTGGCACTTCCGGGTCCTCTCCCTCCTTCCTGCCTTCCTTCCTTTCTTTAAATTGACAAATTAAAATCGTAAGCTTTTCTAATTTACCACATGATGCTTTTGGATCCGTATACATTGTGGAAAGGCGGAGCCCAGGTAGTTGACATACCCGTTAGCTCTCATACTTACCATCTTCTGGGGTGAGAACGTGTAAAGTCTAGTCTATTAGCAGTTTCAAGTATACGGCGTCGTTATTAGCTGTATTCACAGGGATATACGAGACAGCGCTTGACCTTATTTTCCCTAATTGAAATTTTTTATTCTTTGACCCACATCTCCCCAGCCCTGCAGTGCCTGGTAACTACCCTTCCACTCTCTGCTTCTGTGAGATTCACCTTCCTAGATTCCACAATAAGCGAGATCCTGCAGCATTTGTCTCTGTGCCTGGCTTATTTCATGTAGCCTAGTATCCTCTAGGTTCAGCCATGTTGTCCCAAATGACAGGATTTCTTACTTTTTAAGGCCATACAGTGTCCTATTTATGTGTGTGTGTGTATTATTCTATTATGTGTATATACCATATTTTCAAAATCTCTTCATTCATAGATGGGCACTGCGGCTGATTCTATGTCTTGGCTGTCCTAAACACTACTGCAATGAGCATGGGAGGGTATATATCTCTTTGACATACCAATTTCATTTCCTTTCAATACATACCCAGTAGCAGAATTTATGGATCATCTGGTAGTTCTATTCTTAATTTTGTGAGAAAATTCCATACTGTTTTCCATGTCCTAGTGCTGGGTAGATTTCTAATTTGAATGAATTTTGGTATCATATTGTTTGCAAGTGAAACAGAAATGTTGTGAATTATCTCTCTCTCTCCCTGTCTCTCTCTCTTTAATTGGTTCAATAATTTTTAAACCCTGGGGTGAAATGTCTTCAGACTGGCCATTTAAGGAATGTGAAGACAACTTGTATTTCCCAGTTGTTGCTCTGTTTTGTTTTGCAAACTAGGTGTCTATGCTGTCGGCTCAGCACCAGCATCATGAGGAGGACACAGGGTCAGCTCAGCGCCAGCATCATGGGGAGGACACAGGGTCAGCTCAGCGCCAGCAACATGGGGAGGACACAGGGTCAGCTCAGCGCCAGCATCATGGGAGGATACAGGCGCTGAAGATAATAGGCTTCTCTTAAAAGTAATGTTGACAGAAAACATATACCTTTAAACTGCACTGAAAAGGATAAATTATGCCTGGCAGGGAAACAATGGAGGGTATCTCCTTCTCAGCTTCCAGATTGGTTCAGGGTTTGTCATTTCTAGCCACCACAACTGAATGAAAATGCTTTTCCACAGGTTGATAAGTCCGTCGCTCTGTTTAGAGGGAGCTGGGACTGAAATTGGATGGCAGCACGAAGCTGTTAAAGATAATAGACCTGCGTTAAAACCCACAAATGAATGGCGCAGTCCCTGGGCCTGCTGCAGAGCACACATCATCCTCTGTGGTCCATTTCTCAGACGTACAATGCGTTCACAGCTGCCTATAAATTCTCTCTGGGGGCATTTGAGAATATGCACGCCCCAGATCACAGGCATGGCTCCCCGGCCCGGAACTCACGTCCACGTCCATTTCCTCAAACATCTATCAGAAGTCCCTATTCAATTCAGCGCCCACCATCTGGTTTCCTCCATCCCAGGGCTGTCTCTTCCAGAGGCTATGCACCTGCGTGGACAGCATTTCCAGCCGATTTGTTTTAAGTAGTCCCCGAGTTGGACATTTCTCCCCAGGGTTGAGAATTTTGCTTCAGAAACAAAAGATATACACAGGAGACAGTCTCACAGCATTTTCTACCTTTTAAAGCTGGAGGTGAAAGCCAAGGTTGAACTAAGCAGATGGGGATAGAGCTACCAGCATCTAATTGATGGCTTTTAAGGGAATCGTGCAAGGGCTAACATGTAAAGGCCCTTGAGTAAAAACAGCTGCTTTCTCTTCTCTTTGCATGGATGCTGAATTCACTGCCATTTCCTCTGGGGACATTTAGAGCTCAGCATGTTTGAAGTGGCAGGTTCAAAAAGTCATGATAATTTATTAGTTGGCTTTTTGATGGAAATCGATAGAATTTCTTATCTTTAGTTAGCTGCCTCTGAACACCCCAAATTCCTGAAAACACTGGAAGTTTTTCCTCAAATATCTCTGGTTGCTAAGACCTTTACATTCCACATTTACTAAGATTTACATATACCCTTGTAAGATGCACTGCAGGTGTAATCCCATTAATCCCCCTCCCTCTACCTACCTCTCCCCCTCCCTCCCCTCCCTTCTCCCTATTCTTAGGTTGTAACTGGGTTATAGCTTTCATGTGAAGGTCCTAGATTAGTTTCATAATAAGGGTGAGTACATTGGGTACTTTTTCTTCCATTCTTGAGACACTTTACTAAGAAGAATATGTTCCAGCTCCATCCATGTAAACATGAAAGCGGTAAGGTCTCCATCTTTCTTTAAGGCTGCATAGTATTCCATGGTGTACATATACCACAATTGATTAATCCTTTTGTGGATCGATGGGCATTTGGGCTTATTCCATGACTTAGCAATTATGAATAGGGCTGCAATAAACATTCTGGTACAAATATCTTTATTACAATTTGATTTTTGGTCTTCTGGGTATATGCCCAGTAGGGGAATTACAGGATGGAATGGCAGGTCTATTTTTAGATCTCTAAGTGTTCTCCATATATTGTTCCAAAAGGAATGTATACACAGCTATGATTTAATAAAAAATAATAATAATAAAAATATATCTCTGGTTGCTGCATGGTGGGAACTGGGCCATACTCTCTTCTCTCCTCATTAAGAGTGGCTGGCAGATCCACTTTTTAGCCACCTCCTGTTGCTCAGTGCTACCCTAGCTCCATCCTGCTCCTTGCAGAGAATGAGGAACATCGTCTTCCCAGCCACAGGCAGCCTCTGATCCTTCTAGTTGCACCTTGCCCTGATGAGAGGAGAGAGAGAAGAGAGCGGAGAAGGGCAGAGCCCTGGGGAGGTGATCATGAAAAGAGCAGAGGACCCTTAGCTGCGCAGTGATGTAGCCAATGAAATTGAATGTCGGCCCTTACCGCTCTAGCCACTCTCCGTGGCTCCCCTGAGGAGAGGTGCCCTGACTAGTCCCGGCTTGCTCGCCACTGCACATTCACACCATGGGTGCTGCTTGGCTTTCTTCTTAGTCTCCCCAAATGGTAAGTCGGAAAGCAGAAGCTGTGCTTTCTAAGCCTCTTCTACCCTTGCATTTGGCCCACAGCTTGGCATATAGACTTCAGCCAACCTTTGATGAAAAAGTGAGTGATGCTGACTGTCCCTTTTTGAAGTTCAGTTATAACAAATTACAATTATGTGGTGACTTGGGAAAGCTGCTCCATGTGTCAGGTGGAGCCACTTAGGAAAGAACTGTGGTGTCCCAGAGCAGCAGACGGTGAAGCTGGACTTCCGGAGACCAGCAGTGTGTGCCGAACAGGCTTTTCAAGCCCAGCATAATTATAATGTGTTATAATTAAACTTTGAGAAGATAGAGTAATGTCCAAAACAGAGAGATAAGCTGGCCACCAAAATGATCAAAGGAAACCATGGTTGGCAGAAGAGAAGGAGAAATATAGATACGAGATTCTAAAAATCTGAATTTTGTAAATGCCCATCTGGTTTCAGGTATTAATATCTCAGTGATCTTAGGTTCTTTACATCAGAGCAGAGCACAGGCCTCCATGTTCCACCCACTTTAATCGAACTATAAATATGATTTCAAATAACTTTGGTCTATTTCAGTCAACTTTAGCTGGTCCAACACAATTTCCTTAAGATAGTGCTCTTCGTACTCATTGGCAATCACCCATTTGATTTACTGGCGATCTTTGAATTTGTAGCAGAACACTGTTTTCAAAAGATAATATATATGGGTGCCTGTAATCCTAGCACTCTGGGAGGCTGATGTGGGTGGATTGTTGAGGTCAGGAGTTCGAGATCAGCCTGAGCAAGAATAATACCCCATCTGTACTAAAAATATAGAAAAATTAGCCGGGCGTTGTGGCAGGTGCCTGAAGTCTCAGCTACTCAGGAGGCTGAGGCAGGAGGATTGCTTAAGCCCAAGAGTTTGAGGTTTCTGTGAGCTATGACAGCAGAGCACTCTAGCTGGGGCAACAGAGTGAGACTCTGTCTCAAACAAACAACCGCAAAGGTAAACATATATGGGATATTTACTGACTGAAGTTCCAACTAAGTAGAATGCAAATTCCAGTAGGGTCCTCGTGGCTGGCGGTGAGGTGGGTCCACCTGTAGAGTAAGTCTAACAAGTGAGCGAAGATCATTATATGTTGGTCAGTCAGTCATTCAACAGCCGATGGAGATGATGTTCCAGAGGCCTGGTACAGCCTGACTCAGTTAGTGCAAAGGCTTCGCAGGCACTTTCAGGGTGGCAGCTCCAGAGCTAAGGGCAATGTGTTTCTGCTGCACACTCCAGCACCATGCTCTTTTAAGCAAATCTGAGTAATGAGGAGAAACATCTAAAAGCAAAGAGGAGGATTAAAAAGCCACCACACAGAAATGTGACCACACAGAAATGTGAACCAGGTCAGCAGTCTGGGGAAAATGTGAGCAGCTAGGGGGCAGCTCTGGGTCTCAGGGCCCACTTGAAAATTAATGCTGAATGAGGAGTCTCTCACTCATTCCTAATTGCTCCAACTCTCTAACGTGAAATCCTCAAGCTGTACTTCTCTGAGATTAATTTTTTGCTCATGGTGATATGTTTGAGGAAATATCAATACTCAGACAACATCCTAGAATGAAAACACTGTATAAATCCTCAACTTCAAATCTTAATGCTAGCAGCTAAAGAAATAAAGAAAAGTAAAATTTATTTCTTGTTTTGAAAGTGTTTATTGAACATGGTATATACAGACATACACACACATGATTAGTACAAAATAGAATATAGCACTATGCCAAAGGACCAATACCTGTGGTCATATTGCTAATATTTAGTGAACACTTACTATGCAAGGCTCTGTTCTAAGTTCTCTAAATATATCAATTGTTTTAGAAAAATCCCATGGATTTGGTGCTATCAATTACACAGTTGAGGAACTTGAGGCACAGGGAAATTAAAAAAAAAAAGCTTGACCATGTTAAAATTCATAGATTGAGATTCAATCTTCAGACAGATTCAACCGCCATCTGATTGCAGAGTTTCTACGCATCCCAAAGCTGTCAAGAGAAGGATGGGAGGGAGATCAATCCCTCCTTAACCCACCAGGACCAGGTAGGGAGTGGTGCTCAGGACAATGCTGTGCAACTAGACAGCTCCAGAGGATGCAGCCGTCTGGATAACCTCTCACTCTTCCAGGACTCCCGAGCAATCTGCTCAGTTCTCAATTCTGGCATCTTGCTGTTTAGGCTGGCACTTCTGCAACTGTCCTTTATCTCGGCTGTCCCTGTACGGAGCATAGCACCTGTGACACAAGGAGGCCCTCCAGGAATACATGAATGAATGAATGCCCAACTGGGATTTGGGATGAGCTTTGCTTTTTTCCTTGATTCCAATACTTGCCTTAACCTTTTTCTTCATGAGACTTCATGGTAAGTCATAATGTTAAAACCATTTTAAATTGAGATTTTGAAAAAGGCATATTGTTTGGGGATTGGATTGCTTCTTCTCTCCAAACAAGTATAATTCCAAAGAGAATGACAAAATACCACATGGACGGGGTAAAATGGAAAATTATACCTGCATGACCTGCTATGCTAACGAAAGGCAAGTGTGTATTTCATTGGCTTGGATCTGCTTGTCTGCTGCCGGGATTCCCTCCCAGTGCTTCGTTAGTGGTGATTTTGTAAACTATCCTCATGTTCAGGTTTTTATTAGAAATGAATCCCTGTGTTAATGAGCCTTGGAGATTGCACTGGCACGGAGGAGCAGTGGCGCCTGACTGCGCAGCTGCAAGAGCCAAGACGCAGCGAGTTCAACTGCGGCTCTCTAGCTCTCGAGCCTCATACACTCATTACATTCTCCTTTCTTATAATCTTTGTGATTATAATTATATTTTCCATTATTGACAATAACCCCCATGACAATTACTTATATAATCACGTGTGCATTTTTATTTTCTTCTCAAAGCAAAGGCTAGCATGGCACTTGCAATATTCAACAGCCCCGCTGCAAATGCACTGGCTAGGATGCTCTGCTAGGCTGGGGGCACTGGACAGGGTCGCAGACGCAGAGGACACCCTCTTGCAAAAGCAAGTGTGTGTTGAGGAGAAGAAACAACACTCACAAGGTCCTGGGTGAGACAGAAAGTCCTAATTGTAGGGCGGCACCTGTGGCTCAAAGGAGTAGGGTGCCAGCCCCATATACTGGAGATGGAGGGTTCAAACCTGGCCCTGACCAAAAAAACTGCAAAGAAAAAAAAAAAAGTCCTATTTGTATTTGGATGACTTGTTGTTCTCTAGAATATGGGGCTCACATTTCTCTTTCTTCCTTTCTGGGGGGTTTCTAAGTATGTGTGCATGTGTTTGGTTTGACAACATGTGTTATTATTACTCAGTTGTGTTGAGGAAAGAACGGGCCTTTAACAAGAGGTGGTGGAAAGAGAAAATCAGAAAAGAGGAAACATAATCAAACAGCTTAGAAGCTAGGAAGGGCTATAGACGGTGACAGCAGGTGTCAGAGAAATGGGATCTTGGGGCTGGCAGGGTCCCCTGGGACAGGCTCTGGCTTGGACTGTGGAGGCAGGTATCCGGGGGGACTCAGCCAGCATCAGCTCAAGAGTGACCCTGTTGTATTGATCCCCTATCTGTTCTTTAATTGTTATTTTAAACTATGAAGACAGAGTGCATTTAATTTTATTCTGTGTTACTTAAAAAAAGAAACGTTTTGGTCCAGTGGTCTAAAAGATAAATCTTCATTCATCAATTCCTAAAGAAAATTTATTGAAAAATACATAAACTTCCAAATTCCCTGCATAGAGCATTTCATTGAAGAGTTGTTCACGCCTGGTACGGAAGGTCCATCAGAGCTTCTTTAGCCCAGGATGGCTGGGACCTACCCTAAACTGATTACATCAGAATCAGCTGGGGGTGGGGCAAGTGCATACGAATTTTGGGAAAAACTCTGCCGCAAAGCCAGGGGTGAACACCACTGCCCATACATACATTTCACATAGAGAAGTAGAGATGGAGAGACAAAATAGAGAAAACAACAAGGATGGGGCTCTTTTGGGGACCCATAAAGCTGTATGTAAATGTCGTTCTTGCTCAAGAGAATAATAAACTCTTACCAAACCTTAATGATAACTTTTTCCATGTTTCTAATTAGGGAAAAGGCAACACAAAATTGGTTTCCATTTGTCTTCACTTTTGGTTAGGGAGCCTTAAATATTGTTCTCCACTGAAGTTTCTTTGTAAACTTGTTTTGACACCCCCATCTCTGATAATGTATGCAATTAGCAAACACTGAGCACCTTGTGTTTCAGGCATGAGGCCAGCAGCACAGCAGGTGCTAACTGATTCTGTACTTAAGGGGTTCCTCTCTGGTGGCAGAGACACCAAACAGTGCCCCATCAAATTGTTTAAACACAAATGTGATAAATGTTCAGAGAGAAGAGCAGGATGCTAAGGCAAGGCAAGGCTCTGGATCTACTCTGGGGCAGGCATTTTAGATATGGTCTGGAAGAGCCAGTGTGAGCGTTCCAGGCTAATGGAATAGTCTGTGCAAATGTCCACAGGTGGTAAAAGTAATTTTATGTTCAGAGAATTCAAGAAAGGTAATGAAGCTGAGAGGTGTTGGGGAGATGTTGGTCCAAAGTTATAAACTTTCAGTTAGATAAGAGGGATGAGTTCCTCAAATCTATTGTACAATATGGTACACAGGTTTATTAGATTTATACATGTTTATTATGTGTTTATTTTCTGAGCTCAGTTTAGCCATTCTACAATGTACACATTTCAAAACATCATGTTGTACACACAATTTTAAACTTGAGAGTAGAAATTGTACGTCTTTTTATGGCGTACAGCACGATGTTTCAAAAAACATACGTACGTTGTGGAATGGCTAAATTGAGCTGATTACATATGCATTACCTCACATACCTGTCATTTTTTTGGTCAGAACCCTGAAAAACTATTATCAACAATTTTCAGCTATATCAGACCTTATTATTAATTATAATCACCATGTCGTGTAATGCATTCTTGAACTTGTTCTTGCCGTGTAACCAAAATTTTGCATTCATGACCAACATCTCTCTAAATCCAACCTCTGCCCCCAGACCTCTGCTGTCCTCCATTCTACTCTCTACTTCTGTGAATTTGACTTTTTTTTTATTTTAACAGCTGCTGCTTTAAAAGAATTTTTTTTTTCTGAAAACTTTATTGTTGGGGATTCATTGAGGGTACAAGATGTGTCACACACTGAGACCCCACCCCCCTCCCTCCTTCTCTCTCTCTGCTCTTCCCTTCCCTCACCCCCTCCCTCTTTCTCTCTCTTTCTACTCTCCCCTTTCCCCACCCCCATCATGTCATTGTCATCAAATCAAGACTGAGTACATAGAATTTATGCTTCTCCATTCTTATGATGCTTTACTAAGAATAATGTGTTCCACTTACATCCAGGTTAATACAAATGCTCTATTTTTCTTAGTGGCTGAATAGTATTCCATGATGTACATGTACCACAGCTTGTTAATCCATTCCTGGTTTGGGGGAGCATTTGGGCTGTTTCCACATTTTGGCAATTGTAAGTCAAACTGTGATAAACAGTCTAGTACAAGTGTCCTTATGATAAAATTTTTTTTCCTTCTGGATAGATGCCCAATGATAGGATTGCAGAATAAAACAGGAGGTGTAGCTTGAGTTCTTTGAGGTTTCTCCATACTTCCTTCCAAAAAGGTTCTATTAGTTTACAGTCCTACCAGCAGTGTAAAAGTGTTCCTTTCTCTCCACATCCATGCCAGCATCTGCAGTTTTGAGATTTTGTGATGTGGGCCGTTCTTGCTAGGATTAGATGATATCTCAGGGTGGTTTTGATTTGCATTTTTCTGATAATTAAGGATGATGAGCATTTTTTCATGTTTTCTAGCCATTCATCTGTCTTTTTGAGAAAAGGTTCTGTTCATCTCTCTTCCCCATTGATATATAGGATTATTAACTTTTTTCATGTGGATTAATTTAAATTCTCTATAGATCCTAGTTATTAACCTTTTGTCTGATTCAAAATATGCAAGTGTCCTTTCCCATTGTGTAGGTTGTCTATTTGCTTTGGTTTTTGTCTCCTTAGCTGTACAGAAGCTTTTCAGTTTCATTAAGTCCCATTTGTTTATACTGGTTGTTGTTGCAATTGCCATGGCAGTCATCTTCATAAAGTCTTTCCCTAGGCTGATATCTTCCATTGTTTTTCTTAAGCTTTCTTTGAGGATTTTTATTGTTTCATGCCTTAAATTTAAGTCCTTTATCCATTTTGAATCAATTTTTGTGAGTGGAGAGAGGTGCGGGTCCAGTTTCATTTTTTTGCATGTGGATATTCAGTTCTCCCAACACTATTTATTTAATAGGGAGTCTTTCCCCCAGTGTATGCTCTTTGGTTTATTGAAGATAACGTGGGTGCAAGTTGTAAGTTTCATTTCCTGGTTTTCTATTAGATTCCAAATGTCCATGTCTCTATTTTTGTGCCAGTACCATGCTGTCTTGACCCCTATGGCCTTGTAATACAGCCTAAAGTCTGGTATGGTGATGCCCCCAGCTTTATTCTTATTACTAAGCACTGCCTTAGCTATATGGGGTTTTTCTGGTTCCATACAAAATGCAGAATCATTTTTTCCAAGTCTTGAAAGTACAATGTTGGTACTTTAATAGGGTTAAAGTACCCTATTACTTTGGTGTTGAATTGGTAGATTGCTTTGGGAAGTATAGACATTTTAACAATGTTGATTCTTCCCAGCCATGAGCATGGTATGTTCTTCCATTTGTTAATATCCTCTGCTATTTTCTTTCTTAGGGTTTTATAATTTTCTTTATAGATGTTCTTCACCTCTTTTGTTAGGTATGTTCCTAGGTATTTCATTTTCTTTGAAACTATGGTAAAGGGAATTGTGTCCTTAATTAGCTTCTCATCTTGGCTGTTATTGGTGTATACAAATGCTAATGACTTGTGGACATTGATTTTATATCCTGAGACATTACTGTATTTTTTGATGACTTCCAGGAGTCTTGTGGTTGAGTCTTTGAGGTTCTCTAAGTATAAGGTCATGTCATCAGCAAAGAGGGAGAGTTTAACCTCCCCTGCTTCCATTTGGAAGCCCTTTATTTCCTTGTTTTGCCTAATTGTATTATCTAGAACTTTCAGAACTATGTTGAATAGTAATGGTGACAGAGGACAACCTTGTCTGGTTCCAGTTCTAAGAGGAAAAGCTTTCAGTTTTACTCCATTCAGTAAAATACTGGTGTGGGTTTGTCATAGATAGCTTTGAGTTTAAGAAATGTGCCACCTATGCCTATACTCTTCAGTGTTCTAATTAGGAAAGGATGCCGGATTTTATTGAATGCTTTTTCTGCATCTATTGAGAAGATCATATGGTCTTTGTTTTTGGTTCTGTTGATATGGTGAATAATGTCTACAGACTTGCATATATTAAATCAGCCTTGCATCTCTGGGAATGAAGCCTACTTGATCATGATGTATGCCTTTTTTGATGTTAAGCTGTAATCTATTGGCTAGGATTTTGTTGAGAATTTTTGCATCCATATTCATTAGTGAAATTGGTCTGAAGTTCTGCTTGTTAGTTGGGTCTTTTCCTGGTTTTGGTACATGGTGATGTTTGCTTCAAAGAACATGTTGGGGAGGATTCCTTTTGCCTCATTTTTTTGGAATAATTTCTATGGTATAGGAATAAGCTCTTCTTTGAACATTTGATAGAATTCTGGTGTGAAGCCATCTGGACCGGAGCATTTTTTGGGGGGAGATTTTTAATTGTTTCTTTCATGTCAGTTGTTGAAATTGGCCTGTTCAGGGGATCTATTTCCTTGGGTATTAGTCTAGGGAGAGAGTGTGATCCATTTCCTTCACATTGTCAAATTTCTGGGCATAGAGTTTCTGGTAATATTCAGAGATAATCTTTTGTATCTCTGTGGCATCAGTTGTTATTTCCTCTTTATCATTTCTGATTGAGGTTATTAGAGATTTTAGTTTTTTATTTCTAGTTAGGCTGGCCAAAGGTTTATCAATTTTATTTATTTTTTCAAAAAGTCAACTCCTTGTTTTATTAATTTTCTGAATGATTCTTTTGTTTTCAATTTCATTCATCTCTGATTTAGTTTTGGATATTTCTTTTCTTCTCCTGGGTTTAGGCTTAGATTGTTCTTCTTTTTCCAATTCCATAAGATGGCTTGTGAGTTTGCTAATGCGCTCTCTTTCTGTTTTTTGAATGTAGGCTTCTAAAGTGATAAATTTTCCTCTCAGGACTGCTTTTGCTGTATCCCACAGGTTTTGGTGGCTTGTGTCTTCATTGTTATGCTCAAGGAAATTAATTATTTCCTTTTTTATTTCTTCTTGCACCCATCTGTCATTCAACAAAAGGTTGTTTAATTTCCATGCCTTTGTGTGGGTTTGAACGCTTTTGTTGAAGTTGAATTCCACCTTTAGTGCCTTGTGGTCTGAAAAGATACAAGGCAAAATTCTAATTCTTTTGATTCTGTTAGGTTTGTTTTGTGTCCTAGGATATGATCAATTTTGGAGAATGTTCCACGGGGTGATGAGAAGAATGTATATTCTTTATCTTTATGATGAATTGCTCGATATACATCTATCAAGCACAGTTGTTCTAGGATCTCATTTAAGTCTCTTATATCTTTGTTTAATTTCTGTTTAGAGGATCTGTCCAGCTCTGTGAGAGGAGTGTTAAAGTCCCCTGATATTATGGTGTTATAGGATATCATATTGCTCAGACTACGTAAGGTCTGTTTCAAGAATCTGGGAGCATTTAAGTGGGGTGTATAAATAGTTAGAATTGAAATGTCTTCTTCTTCTTCTTTTTTTTTTTTTTTTTTTACAGTTTTTGGTGAGTTTGAACCTACCACCTCTGGCATATGGGGCCAATGCCCTACCCCTTTGAGCCACAGGTGCTACCCTGAAATGTCTTCTTGTTGTATTTTCCCCTTGACCGATATAAAGTGACCATCTTTGTCTTTTTCGACTTTCGTTCCTTTAAATCCACATGTATCTGAAAATAGGATTGCAATCACTCTTTTCTTCTGGATTCTGTTTGACTGAAAAATTGTCTTCCAACCCTTAACTCTGAGCTTTAATTTGTCATTTGGGACTACGTGTGTTTCCTGCAAACAGCAAATGGATGGCTTGTGTTTTTTAATCCAATCAGCCAATCTATGCCTCTTCAGTGGGGAGTCCAAGCCATTAACATTTATTGAAATAATTAATAAGTGTGGTAACATTCTATTCATCTTATTTTGTGAAAATCTATTGCTTAGTTTTGTCTTTTGCATCATTCTGAAAGCTAGGTCCTGTCCTTTAATTTCAGGGTGCTTACCTTGCTGGTAGTCCCTAGTGATGGTCAGTGTGTAGAACAGGTTGAAGTATTTCCTGTAGAGTTGGTTGTTGTGGCAAATTTCCTCAATGTTTGCATATCAGTAAAAGATTTGGTTTCTCCACCAATTTAGCTTAGTTTAGTGGGATATTGAATCCTGGGCTGAAAGTTGTTCAATTTAAGTAGATTAAAGGTGGATGACCATTATCTTCTGGCTCAAAAAGCTTGGTTAGAGAAATCTGTGGTCATCATGATGGATTTGCCCTTATAGGTCAGTTGGCACTTACTCCTGGCAGCTTGCAAAATTTTTTCTTTTGTCTTGATTTTGGACAGGTTCATCACAATGTGTCTTGGAGAAGCTCTATTAGGGTTGAGGTGACCTGTGGTCCAATATCCCTCTGAAAGAAGTGTGTCAGAATCTTTGGTGATATTTGGGAAATGTTCATTTATGAGATATTAACCACAATGCTGATATAGCTGTACAAGATAGAAACTGGAGGCCTCTGCTGATTTCTCAAACCTTGCAGGCTTGAGAGGCTAAATGTTTCCTCAGCCTGCTTAAAAACACTTTAAACTATTATTCTTGACTAAGCAGAGGCTTTCCCAGGAAAGCACTTGTCCCTGGGATCTCTCCTGAAGTGGCTGACTGCTTATCTAGTGTGCCAAAACTAGTCTCACTCTATGCTGCTGAGAGCCAAGGCTGTAATCTGCCAAACATAGAGATCTCCACTGTATCCCAGCCTCTCAGTCTCCGCCTTTGGGCTGTTCAATCTCTAGGTTACTGGCCCAAGATCTCCTGGCCAATCCTTGCACTGGACCCTGAGGGAAAAGCATAAAGGGGCAGTTCTCCCCCAGTGGCTGTGTGGGCAGCCCACAGCTGACCCTTCCGGCTCAACAGCTCAGTCCAGGGCTCTAGACAATGCTCAAAGTCATCCACACTCTCGCCCAGGATCTACCAAGGAAGTTCAATTGAGTGCCCAAGTCCAAAAAAACAAAAAACAGAAAACAGCCCAAAGGTAAGGCCTTTCCTGGTCACAAACTCACTGTTGGTGCAGTTACAGCTGCGGGTAGCCTCCAACCAAACAAATGCACTCACCACATGCCAGTTCTCCACTGTCTTTATCCTTCTCATGGGGTCCAGAAGACTCTCACTGTCTCCCTGTGTCCCCAAATGGATGTCTGTGGGCAGATCCCACCAGCCAGAGATGCCCAAAGTCTTCTCTCCCCAGTCTCACCACACCCAGTTGCAAAGAAGCTGTTACTCGGCCACCATCTTCTCCCAACCTGGCATTGTGAGTTTGCCTTTTTTTTTTTTTTTTTTTGCAGTTTTGGCCAGGGCTGTGTTTGAACCCACCACCTCCAGCATATGGGGCTGGTGCCCTATGCCTTTGACCCACAGGCGCTGCCCTGTGAGTTTGACTTTTTAAGACTCCACAAGTGCTTATAGCACCTAACATGATATCCTCCAGGTTCATCCATGTTGTTCCAAGATTTCCTTCTTTTTATGGTTCTATAAAATTACATTGTATGTATATTCTATATTTTCCTTATCTGTTCAGCTATTGATAAACACTCAGGTTGATTCTATATCGTGGGTATTATAAATAATGCTGCATTGACCATGGGAGTGCAGATATTTCTTTGACAAACTGATATCATATCTTTTGTAAATCTGCACCATAATTATTTAAGGAACCTCCATACTGTTTTCCATAATGGCTGTACTAATTTACATTCCCAACAGCCGTGCATAAGGGTTCATCTTTCCCCATATCCTCACCAACACTTGTTATCTTTCATATTTCTTATAATAGTCATTCCATCAACAGGCATATGCTAATATTTCACTGGAGTTATAATTTGCATTTCCTTGAGGATTAGTGATGGTAAGCTCCTTTTCATATATCCATTGGTCAATTGTATGTTTTCTTTTGAGAAATACTCCTTCAGATCCTTTTCCCACTTAATCAGGTTATTTGTTTTTTGGCTGTTAAGTTTCTGAGTCCCTTCTATAGTGTAGGACCTCCATAGCTGACCACCACCTTACACTGACCTAATTTTCATAGACCTGATGGGCACCACACATACGTATCAGTACAGTCATCCTAGTTCTTAATGATGACCACCTTTGTATGTTGACCAGTTTGTTACAGTTTTGGGGTGGTCAACTTACAGAGGTTCTACATTGGATATTAACCCCTTTCTAGATGTATGGCTTGCCAATACTTACTCTCATTAAGCATGTTGTCTTTTTTTAACCCGTCGATTGTTCTTGGCTTACACAGAAGCTTTCTGGTTTGAGGTAATTCCCCTTGTCTATCTTCCTTTCCATTGCCCGTGCTTTGGAATTATAGCCAAGAAAAACATTGCCCAGATTCACATCATGAAGCTTTTCCCTTATAATTTTTACATATCGATTAAAAAATAATGATAATTTTTTTAAAAAAGAGAAAAAGGAAAAGCTATCAGGAGGTACAACCAACAAGAGTTTGGCCACTGATTAGGAATGAATGGAGGAGGAGGAGGAGGGAAAAAAAGGTCTGGATGCTTCTCAGGTTTCTGGGTGAAGACACATATCTGGGTGGTGCCATCCCTTGAGGTAAGGAACAATGGAAGGGCCACATGGGCAGGTGGTTTAGGACACAGTACAAACAGGCTTTTTATGTCTTTTGCATTTGGGGGTTGGGGTTTTTTTCTCTGTTTGATCTTTACCTTCTCGATTTTCCCCTTGGAGTCAGTAAGGAAGAATTTGAATTGATTCGCATTTCTAGTGTACTTGTCCCAAACTCTCCCTGATTTGAAAATGCCAAAGAGTGGGGGCAGTGACTGTGGCTCAGTGAGTAGGGCTCTGGACCCATATACCGAGGGTGGTGGGTTCAAACCCGGCCCTGGGTAAACTACAACAAAAAAATAGCTGGGCGTTGTGGTGGGCGCCTGTAGTCCCAGCTACTCAGGAGGCTGAGGCAAGAGAATCGCCTAAGCCCACGAGCTGGAGGTTGCTGTGAGCTGTGATGCCACAGTACTCTATGGAGGGTGACAAAGTGAGACCCTTTCTCTGAAAAAAAAAAAAAAAAGAAAGAAAATTCCAAAGAGAAAAAATACACAAATATAGAATAAGCCTGCCTAAATTGAAGTTTCACACAGAAGTGATCACCAGTTGGTGAAGGACCGCCTGCTGGCTTTCTAGCAGTCCCCCTGCACAGCACAGGTGTGCCCTGCCAGCTTGCATCTTTCAAGCCCTATCCAAATAATCCCTGAACTGCATCACTGACGTACATGCTTTTTTTCCACGTAGAAAATTTTGCCAGGAATGTTTAATTCTATCTTCTGCACAGACCTCTAAGTCCATGGAGTATTAAATTAGCTAAAACTTGTTAACCTGTAGCTTCCTTCCACTTGTTTTTCTCTTGAGGGTTTTTGAGCCCTGCAAAGAATGAAGTCCAGGTGGTTGCTTACTTCCCTTACCAGAGTTCAAGGCAGCATCTCTCACTCGACACGTTTTCTTCACTTCCTCTTTCTGTTTCCCAAGTGAGTTATTTCTCTTGCAAGTCTGTGTATTTGGCATTCTGTGATTTGTATCAGATGTACTTTTCTCCTTATCGTAAAGTACCATGATAAGGCATTGCAAGAGGGAAGCATTTCAATAAACCATTAGAAGGTTTTTGGCTTCTGGATGGCAGTTTTACTAGTCTGAAGATAAGCTACTGCTATAATCTACCATCTTGTTAAATGTACACACACTTCAAACAATTGTCAGACTCCAGGCAACTTGGGAAATACATATCCTCCTTTTCCCTTTTATATCACTTTGCTTGTGTGCACTGAAATCAAAGCATGAATGAGCAACGCAGTTACCGTGCAGAGTGGAGGAGAGAGGGTTGAGTGGAGCCTTTAGTAAGCTGGATGATTCCCAGGCACCCACACAGCGATGACAGCAGAGAGCAGCTCAGGGGCATTTGGTCATCCTTTGAAGTTTTCTGCTTCCCTCTCTGGCTATGGAGTTGAATAGAGATGATGTTCTGCCTATCCAGTAGGCACAGCGAGCTGATGGAAGTTCCTAGAAAAGTCTGGGGTGCATATGGGCCAGTAAGACACAAGTGCATGTCTTCATCTGTCCCAGGATGGTGTGGTTGGAACCACAGTTGGTCAGAAAGTTGTTTTCTATTTTAAACAATTTTAGTGAAGTACTCTGAATATGACCTCTTCTCTCCACTTGCCCAGAGCTGGAATAATAAAAACAAAAAATCTCATAAAGTAGGAGCATCTCAGAGAATTCTAACAGGACCATGTAAGTGCATCAGTAATTTATTATAACTTCTCTTGTAATAAATGAAAAAAATAGAAAATCGCAGCAAAGGAATAAAAATGACAAAAAAGAATGAAATGAAAATTATGTAACTGAAAAATATAACGAGAAATTTTTAAAAGCCTTGCTAGATAGGCTTAATAGTAGAGTGGAGAAGAAAAAGGATAAAATCAGTAAGTTTGCCAGACCTGGCCGGTCCCATCGGGACTGGCATCCGGGGGGCGCAGAGCCCTGAGGCCAGGCCGGGGCTCTGATAGCAGCCTCCGCGGTGGCTCTGGACTCACCAGCGAATCATCCTCTGTTGTATCCTTGTTCTTTTGGATACGATCTCGAGCCCAAATGATCTAAGAATCTAGAGTATAAGCAGAACTGTTAGCGCTCAACGAAAGTGACCAAATAACCCAGACAAATCCTGCAAAAATGTTTCTCTATCCATCTCTTGAAGACTTGAAGGTAGACAAAGTAATTCAGGCTCAGACTGCCTTTTCTGCAGATCCTGCCAACCCAGCAATTTTGTCAGAAGCTTCTGCTCCTGTCTCTCAAGATGGACATCTCTATCCTAAACTGTATCCAGAGCTCTCTCAGTACATGGGCCTGAGTTTAAATGAAGAAGAAATACGTGCAAATACCGTCTTGGTCCCTGGAGCACCAATTCAGGGGCAGTCGGTAGCAAGGCCTTCCAGTATGAACTATATGGTTGCTCCTGTAACTGGTAATGATGTTGGAATTTGTAGAGCAAAAATTAAGCAAGGGATTCGTGAAGTCATTTTGTGTAAGGATTAAGATGGAAAAATTGGACTTAGGCTTAAATCGATAGATAATGCTATATTTGTTCAGCTGGTCCAGGCTAATTCTCCAGCCTGTTTGGTTGGTCTGAGATTTGGGGACCAAGTACTCCAGATCAAAAAAGCACACAAGGTTCTCAAACAAGCTTTTGGAGAGATTTACTATGACCATTCATGACAGGCCCTTTGAACAGACAATCACCATGCACAAGGATAGCAGTGGACATGTTGGCTTTATCTTTAAAAATGGAAGAATAACATCCATAGTCAAAGATAGTTCTGAAGCCAGAAATGGTCTTCTCACGGAGCACAGCATCTGTGAAATCAATGGGCAGAATGTCATTGGATTGAAAGACTCTCAAATTGCAGACATACTGTCAACAGCTGGAACCGTAGTTACCCTTACAATCATGCCTGCTTTTATCTTTGAACATATCATTAAACGGATGGTGCTGTTGTGCCCAGATCCAGAAATCCCCCACAAAGACCACAAGGAGCCAAGTCCATTGCAAAAGCAAAAGGGCCATTTATTGCAAGTTCAAACTTGGGCTCCCAGGGACTCCGCTACAACGGAGCCCCGAGCTCTGTAACAGGGGTGTTTTTATAGTATAGCACAGCAAAGTAGGCGTATACAAGTTAAACAAAGGGACTGCTTCTGTATTGGCTGCCACTGGTCCTGCCATATGGCCCACTCCAGGAGGCAGTTTGATTCGTCACCAATGACTCAAGGTGGAAAACCAGCCATTTACGGTTTTGAACAAAATGGCTGACAAAAGCCAAAATTGCTGAACCCTTAAGATGGCGTTGGTCTGGTTCTCTCAGCGCCAAGCATTATGAAAAACCTGATGGACCACACCATTCCTGAAGTTTAAAAGTCTTGGCACAACAAAAATGTAGCTGACCTTTTCCCGTTTCCTTCTTTGGTAAGTTCTGTATTATGCACATGAAGCTTTCCCAGAGCCAGCGAGCACATGCTGCATGAGGACCTTCCGTTTCACAGGCAGCTGGGAATCCGACCGTCTCATCTGATAACTGTTCAGATTGCAAGATAGTTGTTGCCTTATTCTGGTTTGGCTACAGATGTGTTTCAGATGTAAAACTTTCAAGAAATGTACTGACTTTCAACTTTCAAGAAATTTACTGACTTTCAACTTTCAAGAAATTTACTGACTTTCCTAGCATAGTTTCTCTACTGGAAAAACCTGATGCTTTTACAAGCCATTGTGGTTAGGATGACTGATACAGGGTTAGCTTTCTGTGAGAAACAGTCGCCTTCTCCTACGTCATGAGTAGTGCTGTTCATATTTCTTTAGTTCTATGGTGTATTTGCATTTTTAACACATAACCAAGTACATTTAGAATGATTGCCTTTGATAGTGTTTTTTTTTTTTTTTCTATTTACAAGTGTGTGTAAAATACCAATTAAGAACACTGGTTTCATTCCATATAAGCATTATACAGGTGTGTGTGGGTTGCAAGAGATTGTGATGATTGTCATTACATTTTAACTAACTTCACTTACTATGCTTGAACTGTCGCCTTAACTATGTTGAGCATCTAGACTAAAAGCCAAAATGTAATTATTGCTGCCTTTCTAAAACCTACCATGGGCTCAGCACCTGTGGCTCAAGCGGCTAAGGCGCCAGACACATACACCTGAGCTGGTGGGTTCGAATCCAGCCCGGGCCTGCCAAACAATAATGATGGCTGCAACCAAAAAATAGCCGGATGTTGTGGTGGACGCCTATAGCCTCAGCTACTTGGGAGGCGGAGGCAGGAGAATCGCTTGAGCCCAGGAGTTGGAGGTTGCTGTGAGCTGTGATGCCATAGCACTCAACCCAGGGTGACAGCTTGAGGCTCTGTCTCAAAAAAAAAAAAAAAATAATAATAATAATAATAAAACCTACCATGTAGTTCTGTCTTAACCGAAATGTACACTAACCCAGACCGTGGAATGGTATTTACTGGGCTACTATAGCATAGCTGCTTAGTTGCATTTGTGATTTTCTAGTCAATGCATAACGGAAACAAAGAGTCTTTCTTATAAAAGTTGCCAGTATCAATTTCTGAGAAATGAATTGCTGTATATTTAATGTAAAAATTCTTATACTAAGCAGGATGAACTTTTGAGTCCCTTTTTTCATTTGCAGATTAAGTGGGATAGTACTTAATTTTGGCATTGAATCTCAACATTACGTAATCTAGCTACTTTGGGATGGTCTTAGAATGTTTTCCTGGTAATCTGTTCCATTTCCTGTCTCCTCCCTGTAAACAAAATGACAGTGTGACACTTTATTCTCATTGTTTTCTTCTTTTTGGTTTGTCTATTCTATTTTAATTAAATATGTATAAGTCAAAAAAATCAGTAAGTTTGAGGACAGATCAATAGAATTTACCCAGTATAAACAGAGAGAAAATAAACTGGAAAAAAAAAATTCTGAACCCAGACTCAGGCACCTGTGAGCCAATATCACAAGATCCAACATTCACCTGATCATTGTCCCAGAGGCGGAGGAGAGAGTGAGCTGAAAGAGTATTTGAATAAATAATAACTAAAAATTTCCCAAATTTGGTGAAAAACACAAACTTACAGAACCAAGAAGCTCAACAAATACCAAACAAATAAAAAAAAAATTAAGACACACCTAACCAAACATTTATAAACAGTAGACAAAAGAAATAACTTGAGAACAGCCGGAGAGAAACCACACTTCATCTGGAGAGGAAGACTGGTTTAAGTAATGGTGGATTTTTCATCGGAACTATGGAGGCAGAAGGAAAAAGTACGTTTTTCAAGGGCTGAAGGAAAAGAACTTAACCATGACTTCTGTATCTGGTGAAACTATCTTTCAGAAGTGAAGAAAAATAAAGATATTCTCAAAGAAAGAATACAATAATTTGTTCCTAGCAGATCTACCCTTAAAATTGGCCCAGGAAATTTCTTCAAACAGAAGGAAAAAGATAAAAGAAAGCATCTTGGGGCAGCAAGAAGAACAGATGCATATAATAGACTATTTTTTAATTTTAAAAAATCATATTTGATGATTGAAAACACAAATTCTAATGCCCCCTGGTATTTAAGACAATGACATTTGAAAGGGGAGAAAGTAAAGGGACTTTAATGAAAGTGAGGTTTCTAAAACAAACTTCACTGGAAATAGCAAAATATTGATACTGTGATCATTACATCACATATGTATTCTATAATCCCTAAAGCAATCATCATGGAAGCCACATGAGTAGGGACACCCCAAAACCCTATGGAGGCGTCAGGAGAGAACACGAAAGGTCTTTCTCTCACTTTTTCTCCTTCATGAGAGAGACTTATTTCCAACTCTCTTTGGAAGTGCTCTAAACTTTCTCTTTGTTCTTCCTAAATAAAATATCTCTCTGTTACCCTAAAAAAAAAAAAGAACACTATAAACTGAGTAAGCAACAGGGAAACAAGAAAAGAGAAACAGAAAAATGATAATCAGAGGAAATAAACATAAACTAATCAATAAAATGGCAGACTTAAGCACTACCAAAAATATATTAAATGTCCTTGGTATAAATACATGAATCAAAAGACAGAAATTAGCAGTGGTTTAGGAAAGCAAGCCTCAATGGTATTTTGTTACAAAAAATTACCTGAGACTCAAGTACATAGATAGATCAAAAGATACATCATGCAAATAAGGATTTAAAAAAATAGACATGGCCCTATTAGGGTAAGGTAGGCTTCAGAGCAAAGGAAATTACTGTAGACAAAGAGGGAAATTACATAATGATAAAATAACCAATTTAATTATTACAACTGCGTGTGAATCTGTAATTATCTCAATTGAAAAAGTATTCTGTTCCTCCCCATTTCTCGTAACTATGGAGTTTGCTCCACTCCCATCTATGCTCACAACAAATTCATCTGTCACTAGTTTCTACTGAGCTTTGATAAAGCATCTGACTTTATTGGGAGCTCCTGCAGCAACCATCAATGGTCAGAAGTGGCAATGCATTCAAGTCATCATCATATACAAAACACTGTTCCCAAAATATTTAACCTGAATCCAACCAAGCCTATGGACCTCACTTCAGTTTAAAAGCAACAAATTCAATGCCATCAAGAGAAAATGATAGGCCAGTCCACAATTGAAGACATTCTACGGGACACATGGCCTGGAAATCATTTTTTTAAAAGTCGAGTCATGATATATGAAACTTTCTTTCAATTTACTTTTAGCTGTCCCCACATATGTGTATATATGTATATATAAGATACATAAAGCAACTTGCAAAGCATTGAAAATTGTTGAATCAAATGGTGAGTATGTCATTGTAATATCCTTTCAACTATCCTGTGTGCCCAGACATTTTCTTAATAAAAAGTTGGCAGAAACGAACTCTGCTGGCCAACTGGGGATTCAATAATCTTTCAGGTCCCTTCCCACTGTGATATTCAGACACTGAAGTTCAAATTTTGGCTCTGATATTTATTAGCTGTGTCCTGTGGGACTTGGTTTTTCTCATGTATAAAGATGAAGGCTTTGGAACAGTTCTAAAATTCTGTGTATCTTAAGATCACCAGAGAAATTGATTCAAAATCTCTCAGTAACCCATTCACACTATGAACAACCCTCTACTGCCAGCACATTTTTATTCTCACTTGGGTCTTTCAAATAGTAATTTAAAAACTTCCCTGTTTTCCTAGACCCAATAAAGAAAAAAGAAGAGAAAGCACTCCATTCTTTAAATGTTTGAAAAACCTTGTTTGTCCCTTACCTACCTTCTTTTGAAACTCTGTCATTTCCAACAATTCAAATCAATATATAATTATATTGTAGACTGCGTGCAATTATACATACTGATAAATGTCTGGATGAACAAACATTTTGTATGTGTGCATTTAAAATAGAGTCATCAGCCAATCAATCAAAAATGTAAATATTGCTTTCTTCTGAAAGAAGTCAATGCAAGTGAAAGTGAAATTTCAGCTGGACCAACACTGTGACTGTTGGCTTGTAAACCAATAAGCACTATGCCCTTCTGCTCTGGCTATGTGCAAGGTACTAATGCTGTATGAGTTTCCATCTTGTTAAGTTTAAAGATTAGCCAGAAATTAAAGAAAAAGTATGATATTTTCTTCTTGACAGCTTTGCATTAGTCCAAAATAAACCAGAAGTGAGATGTCATTTCATAGTATTTAGTGTGGAATAATAAACAAAAGCTCTTCCACTGATTCTTGAAAAGTTTGTGATCTCTTGCTTAAATAATAAGCCATAAATGTTACAGTTAATTTTCTCTGAAAGATTTTTTTTCAGTCTTTCAATGATGACAGATGTGTCAGCAAAGAATACACAAATTAGTAGGAATGACTGTGTGCATTGATTGCAGAATAGTAACAGAAAGGCTCTCCCCTACGTGATAGTATCCCAGCCTTCATTTCATCCATGTCAGCCAAGATGTCAGATTGCCTTCTTTATAAATTAAATACCCCATAGGATATTCTCCATGCCATCATAGAGACTCACCTTTCCTTACCCCATAGATGGACACAACTGGTTTCCTTTACTGCAGAGAAAGCTCACTAGAACAATGGATGCAGCAAGTCTTCCCCCAAACCAGTGCCTGGGATCACTGGCAGAGTTCCCCAAGGCCAGGCCAAGAAGGAACAATTCAGTCTCCACTGTAGTCACCTTGTAAGAGATTCCTTTACCTCTGCCACAAGGCTTCTCTTTCTGGTTTCAGGCTGACATATCCACATGGAGACTCCTATCTTGATAGCTCACATTAGAGATCCATCCATATGATATGTATGTTTTAATACTACTTTTAAAATTATTCATTGGATGCTTGTTAAAAATGGCAAGAAGATTTTATTCAAGACTATCAAATGGGGGTCAAGGCTATTGTAATAGTGGAGAAAGTTTGAACTCAACTCCAGATACAACAGGGACGATAGAGTTTTATAGCTAATGGGCAAGGTGAGTGTGGACAAAGAACTTTATTAGAGTGAAGGGTTTCCCAACAAACTGGCATTGCAGTGCTAGGTCCCTCTGATGATGAATGTTCCCTTGTTCTTCTCCCTGAAGCCTAGGCTATGACAGAGTGGTCACAAATACAAAGTAATTACTATCACATGCATTTACTCCAGAAGAAAGGCAAACATACTACAAGGCAAATGGAAGAATACCTCTTGAAGGGCAAGATGGGTCCCTCCGCATAAGTCAAGAAGACAGTGTCTCCCCATACATTGAGAGGCCAGATCCCTCCCCGTAAGTGGAGAAGACAGTGTCTCCTCATACACTGAGAGGTCAGGTCCCTCCCAGTAAATGGAGAAGAGACCCTGAAGTCTAAGCACACCGTCTTTTATGAGCTGATTAGGCTGTCTAGATTGTGCCACCTTTACTCCAGCAGGATTGGCTGCCATTTCCCACCTTTGTGGTAACTGCCAGGTTGGGTAACAAAACTTAACACAGGCCGTCTTCCCTAAACCTTCCTGAAGAACCCAATGGAGTCAAAATTTGCTATTTTAATGATATGATAATGGACCCAATGGGCCCAGGTCTGTGCAAGGTCATCAGGTGTTCCTTACTATCTGTTCCAACTAGGGAACAGTCCCTAGCTGTAACTTGGTTCCTACCCTTAGTCCTTAACCACACCTCTCCCCTGAGTTCTCCCTCCTATCAAGGAGAGAAACTGGGGGCCAATGCAGCACATTTCGGTGGCTGCTGCTGCACTAAGGGCCTCTTCCGGGCATAAGCCTGGCTGTGCTCTGGTGCAGGGCAAGAGAAGGTGGCACCCAAGCCATCCAGCACCCCCAAACAGGAGGGTTCTTTACCAAAACTGGCTCTGCAGGCCAAGAACACAGGCCAAGAATGAGGCCTAGTTGAGACAAGGGCTTAGCACTGGGTGCAGGTGTGAGTCCTTTTCAATACTCTGCCACTTCCTGTGGTAGGGAGGCCTCCCTAAGAACATGACACTTGGCTAAGACTTAACAGATGAGAAAGAGTAAGCCAAGTGAAGAGAGTGGTAAAATATTGTAGATAGAGAGGAAGAGAGAAGAAACATTCTGCTTCCATTCATTGTTAAGTTCCCTTTTGAGTCGGTATTTCTTCCTTCAATTTTCCTTAAGTCTTGGAGATAGGTCAAGGATATTGGACCAGGGATCCAGGTTGTCTTTTGCACAAGTAACTGCTCGTGTGGTTTCACTGGGCTTCTCTGGATCTGAATTTCATTCTAGAAGAGGTTACCAGCATCTGGAGTAGGATATGATTCCTGGGACTATGGTGTGCGTTGCAGGGTATTTAGAATTACTGGGCCCTGCTTGATTAATGCTGGTAGCACTCTCCAGACATTTTGAAAACCAGCAGTAATGTTCCCCTATATGCACATTATCAGATGTCCCCCAAATGGGAAGGGGTGATCCTATCTCCAGCTGAGAATCAGCATGTATTCATAAAGATTCCTGCTAACTCTCAGTTGCTTCCTTCTATTAGAATCGTAAATCCATTCTGCAAGAACCAAGCTCCATCTTAGTTTACTCTCTCTCCAAGCTTCCCCAAGACTTTGGCTTGGCTCAGCCAGCAATTACTTACAATATTTGAATGTTGCCTCAGGGCCCAAAGAATAATGTAGGTGAGTAGGTATGATTCCTGATTTCTAAACATGGGTGAAGCAGACAGAAGATCTTTCTTCTCAGAGTGTTCTGAATGTGCCAGAGCTGGGAAAACCCTTCTTGTAATTTAGTTAACAGAAAAAAAAGATAGATAGTGATCCCATCAAATGTGGCAGGCAAGGATGAAAGCAACAGGGGAAATTTGATTAGGACTTTTCAAAGGCTAACCATTTAAATCTTTTCCTCTTTTTAAATTGAACTGCTCATCTGTCTAAGCAGTTTCTTTACTTGAGAGTTTTTTATATTGACAACAATCTCTGAGCTTTAGTTAGGATAAATACAGGCCTGGAAATCCTCCTACAGAAAAATCTCTAGTCCTAAAATGTTGTACTTTGTCTTTGTGTGAGTATTTCAAATATATAAACCGTGTTTCTCTACACATACACTTAATGCGTTTTCCAAATTCTGTTTGCTGTTCAGAGTGTAGGGTATTTTGGATATTTTAAAGAGAAGTGTGGGCTGATGTTTTACAGTATCTCCTGCAGTGTAGCTACTGTTAAGTGGCAGCAATAAATAATAACCCCTGGCTCTTATTGCTTAGAGAATTGCCAAGTGATAATCTGTGATGTAATTAAGTAAAAGAAACCAGTGTTGTCTGTAACCTCTTCCATAAACTAATCCCCCAGAGGAGCAACAGAACTTCCATGGGGAAAGTTACTTGGTAGGGCCACGTTAACCCTCCAGATGCACTGCACCTCTGATAGGGAGAGTCAACCAGTTCTTTGGGTTTTCTTCACTGCCGCTAACTGAACTATTTTGAGCCTGTAGTCATTGTTTTATGAACGTATTAAGTGTTATCTTTTGTTTGCTTCTGATTCCTAGAGTTAGGCTGAATGAAAATACAGAGCTCGTGTTCTGACCAGGGACCAAAAAGTGGGTCCAGGGGAGCTCCCATGTGTTGCTGTATGAAGACAGACAGGGAGAGGGCATTGGGGGTGCTGCCCTCCCTGGTCTCCACGGCCTGCCAGTCTTGGGCTAGGCTGGGGTGTGGTGGGTGTGATGTGGGCCCTTTCTGGGAAAATCCTGGGACTCCTTCTGTCTATCTTGACATGGCTGGCCAGCCACCTAACTCTCATAGTCACAGCATTCCAGGCTCTAGAACTCTTTGGTAACCTCCAAAGAGGATTTTTTTTTTTTTTCTGCTGAAGTTAAGCACAGACTCAGTTCTAGAAGAAGTGTAGGTGGCTTTTCCCCTCTGAGCCATGGAGGGTGCCCCTGAGCCTGAGAGCTGTTGAGATCATGGCAGCCTCCTACCCTCTGTCTCCAAGAATTCAATAACCAAGGGGCTTCTTGAGGAAGATGAAATAGTTGAAGGGTGACAGCTGTGTAGAAAAATGTCAGCTGCAAAACAGCCAACAAGTTGCATTTCTATCAAAGCTATTCTGAATATACTCCCTCTGAAGATGAGGCGTTCCTTTTCATTACATAATGATTTCCTGTGGCTGTCTCTTCCATGAATTTGACTCCGTGCTGCTATTTAAGTTGCTTATGATTAAGAAGGCTAGAATCTTTAGGAGAAATGATACCAACTTTGAAAACTTCAATCAGACTGCAGACTCTCTAAGCTCAATCAGTTTCTATTAATCTTCTGATGTGAATTAACCATATTTTTCAGGGTCCCTGTTCCTCATTATTGGCAACCAGTTTTAGAGCCTTGAGACTTCTCTTGGTTGTAAGATCTCATTATCTTGCTAGAATATATTGATCTCTTTATTAAATATAGAGTTTAAAGTTTTCATTGGAAGTAGTTAATTTCGTGAATTAATTAAAATTATGAGATGTTCTATAATCCTAACTCAAGTTACAGGTGTGCCTTCCGTGAAATGCAGAGTTGCTTTGCTAATGTACTATTTAATTCAAGTTGCCCTGCACACTATTATCAAAGTTTTTGATTTCAGCAGCAAGATACCTCTTGATTGCAAGAGTGATTGCAGAATATCACCATAAGGGAAGAAACTCAGGAGCGTAAAATCATTCAGAGCAAGTACTTTGTTTTGATGGATAAATGTTTTTTTCAAAAGCCTTCTTATCCTATTGCCCGATTTCTGATACTGGAAGTGATTTTATGATGGTAACAGTCACATAGTTTCAGGAGAAAGAACATTCCATTTCAAGCAGTCACTAGCACATTACCATGGACCCATGTAAGATCTGTAAATGTCAATTGAATTCCAATGGAAGTAAGAGTAATGTGACCATCCACGTTAATTTTCTCAGATCAGACAGATTTTGCTTTTTGTGACCCTGATTAGGCTGATATGCTTCTGGCTCCATGCCTAATGCTCAATAAATCTTTATGGAATGATTAATGCAGAAACCTAAAAGTGATATTTGGGGGATTTTGGAAGATGCCAAGGTATGTATGTTCTTTATTGTGAATTGTGAAATACCCTAACTCACTGGAGAAAAAGGCTGAGACATATGGCAGCTCACCATCTGCCTTTGGTTAATAGGTATGGAAAAGCCCTGGTGTGAATTTTGGCTGGAGATAGAATAATAAAAGCAGAAGTGTTTAAATCCATGCTTATTTTGCTGTACTGAGTGCTCATTCGCATTCTTGAGCCCTTTCCGAGCTCTTAGTTTTTTGCGGCTCCTCAGCCAAGGGAGTTCCCAGAATAGACAGGCATGAAATTAATTTCTCATACTTGTTTAGCAGTAGATAGAAAGCTCGGAGCTTACTTCCACTGGGGTGTATTTTGTTAAATTCTTCGTTGCTGCGTAGACACTGGTCCAACCTCTATCCAGAGAGCTGTATGAAATAAATCCCTTCCCCACTGGCACTTGGGGCTGTTTTTAAGTGGTGTTCGAGGACCGGTGGACTAGGAGTCTGCCACCTTCCTGTTTCCAAGCATCCATCTAGCATTGATTATTCACTACTCTGGGCTGTCATTTTCTCACTGACTTCTTTCATGCCCACATTTCACATCATGGCCCACTCTTAAACCAAACCCAATGCTTAGTTTCCTTTGCTTCTCTGGGCTGTCCAGGGCCCAGCAGCACACTGTGCTTTGTAAATATGACCCAGAGTGGAAAGTTCTTAACTGTCTAGTTCTTAACATAGTTAGGGTCAACACCCAGCACAGCATCACACAAAATATCAGTATTAATGTTACTTGACATTGGGACTGTCAAAGTGGTGCCTAGGAGTATAGGGTTTCGTGGAATCTTCATTTCTGCCAAATGTGATGGAATCCCATCATAAGCGGCTGCTATGTCTGCAGGAGAAAATATTAAAGGAATATTTGCTCCTGTAGTCTAGAATACGAGCTCATTTAAAAATGTCCTTGCCAATCGTTTCTTGGCCTTTTGGCTAAGATCAAGTGTAGTATCTGTTCTTATCAGTTTAATATCTGATACGTCCTCTATCTTAGGACAAAAAAAAAAAATGTCCTTGCCTTTGAATCCCTGGCAAACACCAGTACTTATACTGTATACAGACAGTACTCAACAAATGATTCTTAGGGAAAGAAGGAGTTCCTCTGACAGGGTTCTTATTCTTAGTGGTGCCACTGTCTCTCCTGTCTTCACACCAGTATCTATTCCACAACCAAGTCCAGTTTCTGTCCCTCCTGCTGCTTCTCATATCTCTGTCATTTCCATTTAGCTCTCTCCTGATGTGGACAGTCATGCCCCAACTGGGTGGCTTCACCCCAGTCCCGTGCCTTCAAGCTGCATAGACCCTTCTGCTGCTCCAAATCTTCCTAAAGCACAGCTGCCATCGTTTTTTTCCTCTGCCTAAACACAGTCCGCAGTTTTCCCAGCAAGTGGAATGGAGATGGGTCTCCATCACGTTTCTGGCCTTAATTTTACATTCCTTTGCACTTTCTCCCCACAGCACAGGCAAACCTGCTATATTGCTCCAATGGCGTCTGCCCGCTTAGCTCTTACTATTGTTTATGTGGCCTCTTCTGCCCTTTTCTTTCTATGGCTAATATTCAAATTGCCCCATTTTTATTTTTTCATTTTTGTGAAGTTTCAGATTAATATGAGGGTACAAATGATTGGATTATAATCTTTGTGTTAGGTAAGGTCCCTGTTGTGGTTGTGTCCCACACCCAGGAGGTGTGCCGTGTACCCTTACATTGTGCCCATTAGGTGGGAACACACCCATCCCCCCTCCCTCCCCCCCGTCCTCCATACTCTTTTCCCCTACCCCCAACTTGAATTAAATTGAGTTTTCTTTTGTGTGGGCATGTATTCGTTTGTCTACTGGCTTCATGTTAGTATTGAGTATATCAGATACTTGCTTTTGTAGTCTTGTGATACTTTACTAAAGAGAATGTTCTCCAGCTCTGTCCAGGTTAATACAAAACATGTAAAGTTTTCATCTTTTTGTGGCTGAATAATATTCCTATATACCACAGTTTATTAATCCATTCATGGATTGATGGGCACTTGGATTGATTCCATGTCTTGGCAATTGTAAATTGAGCTATGATAAACAATCTAGTGCAAATGTCCTTAGGATAAAATGACTTTTTCTTCTTGGTAGATACTTGGTAATGGCACTGTGGGATCAAATGGGAGGTCTAATTTGAGTTCTTGGAGGGTTCTCATCCTTCATTCCAAAGAGGCTGTAGCAGTTTGTAGTCCCACCAATAGTGTAAATGTGGTCCCTTCTCTCCACATCTGCACCAGCATCTGCAGACAAACCACACTTTTAAATGACCCAGTTGAAGACTTCCCAAACCACCTCCCCCTCACCATAAGTGATCTCTCCTTCTCATAACTCTCAATTACTTTCTACCTGATATCATATTTATTCAGGTAGTAAAGAAGACCAGCACCTTCTACTGACTTGTCTGAGCTGGTTGCTCCACTGAGGCTTCATGTATATTATCTCTCTTTATCATTACCAGTGAGGTAGGTGCTATGATTCTCTGTTATATATGAAGAAACTAAACCACGGAGAGATAAAGTAACTTGGAAAGCTCACAGAGAACAACTGGGATTTGAATCAATTTGCTTGACCCCAGATGCTGTGCTTTTAATGACTAAGCTTCCTGTGTCCTGCACACGCCATACTGTGTAAGATCTTCTACTGGCTCCCATCAACTTCCACAAAGAGCATTTCTGAGTCTTTGAACAAAAACCTCCTGAATCCTTATCTGGTTCCGGGTATTTCACAATTTTTAAAGGAAGTCAATATCTTTAAGATATCGCATTAATTGTTGAAGAGATAGATGTAGTTGTTATTAATTTCATTGTCTTTTATTCTTGGGAGAATTTAGAGGCACTTGAACCAAATGTGATAAAATATTGTTTTCATTTATTCAAACCATTGCTTTATTTAGACCAAGGAACTAAATAGAAGGAAGACGATGTTTGAGGACATTAAATGGTAGTTTATTGCATGCACACGCGCGCGCACACACACACACACACACAAATGATTTATACTCTTGTTCGCCACAGAAACTCAAGAAAGAACCCTAGCCAGCTAGAATTTGAAAGCTTTAGCTGAAGGTGTGCCTTTAAGCTGTGGCTGTGAGCATCTACGTGCAGAGGTGACAGGCCTGCCAGGATTGGTCTGGAGAAACACAACCCCTTGTCTCCATGCTTGACTCGAATGAGAGAACACTGTTTTCTCTTCTCCATTTTCATCACTATTTTCTCTATACTAGTTCAAAATCAGGGCCTGCTTTTATACAAGACCATGATGTTTTGAGTTCTGCCTTCAAGAAGCCATGGTTGGATTGTGGGGGAGAGTTGGAGCAGAAAAGTTTCAAATGAGATGAAGAGAGAAAGAAGCATTCTCTGACGCAATGTTTCTGCATCTGTAACTAGGAGATGTTTGGTAGCAAGTCATCTTCAGCAGACCTTAAAAAATTCCCAAGGTAAAAATCGTAAACATTTAATCATATTAAGTTTAAGATCAAGAGGTATCAAGATAGCCAAAGAGCTTTAATTACTAGTATTAATAGACTTTTTGCTACAGCAGGAAAAATAGTATAGGAATTTGCACTGTGATTTCGGAATTAACTAAGAGGCTTCCCCTTCTCCTTCTCAAAAATGTTGTCACTTACAACCCCATCATAACTTTGCATGGTTACTTGGTCGCTATAGCTTCATTTTTCTTAGATGAGTCTAGCCCTGGGATCAAGTTCTAGAAACTCCACTAGAAATTCAAAGCGCAAATGGATCACTTTTTGAAACTTAAATACCTTCTCATTGGTACGAGCTTCCTATTTTTCACTCCTTTGTGTCTCATTTGTATTATTCTGTAGACTTAGGTTCTAAAGCGATGTTGGGTTTCCGATTCATAAAAATGAATTTTATTCATTATGCTCTTTATTCATAATAAAGATTTATTACTAGTTGCTCATGGGATAATGACGATACTCCTGTAGATAAACTTTACTGAGTCCTAATTCATATAAAATCTTCAGAGGAGGGGAATTTAGCTTTTCCACTTTCTGGTGATGTAGTTCTTTGTGTGACATTGGCATTTTGCAGTTCACATGGTGTTTTCCCATACATTATCCCATTTAAGCTTACAATAATCAGTCTGAATCTAATCTCATCCATAACTGACTATACAAATACTATGCAAATTGTAGAAGGGATAGAAGAAATCAAATAGCCATTTGTCACCTGTTAGTTCATTTGGATACAAGTGCTAAAATTCTCTGATAGAATTGTGATTGTGGGCAATAAAGAAAATCACATTTTTTTCCTCTGGGGCATCCGAATCAAATAATATATAAGTCCACATGAGTTGGTAGAATGAACAAATTCTGAAACTGTCTTCTGTTATCATTTCCACAATTTGTATAAAGTTGTTTAACTGTTTTAAGACCATTATGGCATGCTTTTAAACAGGCTAATATTCATGGAGACCTACCATAGCAGATTACAAACTCCAGTAGGCACTTAAAAAAAAAACAAAAACACTTTTCATTTACAGCAATTTTAAATTTACAGAATTATTGTGAAGGTAGCACAGAGTTCCTGTATTCAGTTCCACCCTTCCTAATATCTTAGTGTATTTGGTACAACTAGTGAACCAATACTGACATATTCACTAAAGTCCATACTTCATTCGGATGTCTTTAATTATTACCTATCGCCCTTTTTCAGTCCCAGGATCCCATCCCAGATACTTCATCACATTTAGTCTCCATGTCTCCTTCATCTGTTGGCTGTCACAGTTTCTCAGACTTTCATTGTTTTTTAATGAACATGACAATTTGGAGGAGTACTAGTGAGGTATTTTGTAGAATGTTCCTCAAATGGAATTCATCTCATATTTTTGTCATGATTAATCTAGGGTTATGGTTTTGGAGGAGAAAGACCAGAGAGGTAATGTGTCGTTTTCATCACCTCAGCAAGGTAGCTACTGTCAGCGTGATCTACCACTGCTAAGGGGGACCTCGGTCGCCCAGTGCATGTCATGTTTGCCAGGCCCTGCCCCACACTCACTCCCTTTCCCTTTCCACACTACAGTCTTTGGAAGAAAGTCCCTTTGCTCAGCCCACATTTAAGGAGTAGGGAGCTGTGCTCCATGTCTTTGAGGGTGGAGTTTCTACATAAATCATTTAGTCGAATAGCTATTCAAAATTATAGAAAGCTGGGCGTTGCAGCCAAGGTAAGAGGGTAGCATCCTCAATGGGGATGGAGACTCCTGACTGGAGACACAGTCCGTTTGACTCTTTCCTGCCCAAACCAGTTCCTCTGGAAAAGTGAAACTTTCAAACATTTGGAAACTGTAGTGAAGCCCATCATCTTTTGACTTTTCTCCTGCTGTCACCCCATGAATCTAATCTTTCCTCACTGCCTGCTGGTCTCCAACATGCACAGAATGGCTTCTAGGCAGAGTCCGGTGTGTTCCCTTGGAAGTGGATATGAGCAGGAATGTCTTGGGAAGAGGTGTCATCTCTTATTTAAAAGAGTAAAATGAGGTGAGAGATTAAGTCCATTTTCTGGAGATGTTTATAATTTATTTCTTTCTTCGTGGTTCAACTGAAAGTGTTTTCTCAGAACTCTCCAAAGTGCACCTGCTGTCACAAGCAGTGGTCTTTTCTCCTTCCTTATTCTCCCGATCTTCCTGTTGCAGCTGCCTTTGTCAAATACCCTTTACTACTGGGTAGCTACCCTGTTTTCCCAAAAATAAGACATCCTCTGAAAATAAGACCTACTTACAGGAAAGATAAAACGTCCCCTGAAAATAAGACCTAGCGCATCTTCGGGAACACACCTTAAAATAAGACACTGTCTTATTTTCGGGGAAACAGGGTATTTCTGTGTAACAAACTATCTCAAAACTCAGCAGCTTGAAACAGCTTATTACTGCTGATGATCTGGAGGGTAGCTGCAGTTTTTCTAGGGTGGGATCGGTCAGGTGGCTCTGCTTCCAGTGAAGGTCTGCCTGCTGGCTGGGGAGTCCTCATTCTGTGTGTCTGTCACCCTTCTCCAGCAGGCTGGCTCTGGCAAGTTTTTGCCATGGCAACAGCAGAAGCTCAGGAGAACAAGTGGAGACATCTGCGCTCTCGTAAGAGCTAGGCTTAGAATTGGCACCCTGTCATGTCTGTCTACATGTCACTAGTCAAAGCAAGTCACATGGGCAAGGGACAGAAAAGACACTTGATTGTCTCTTGAACCCTTCTTCCTTCAGCCTCGGTACCATGTGTAAACTACCTAGGGCTCAGCCTTCCCACCTGCTTTCCTCCGCCCACGTGCCCTTCTTCAGAGTGCTCGTCTGAGCTCACACTGGCTGATGGCCCAGGGATCATTCCCAGTTCACCATCTGGCATTTCTGTGTTTCCATTTGGAATTGCCTAAACCCCTAATCGTTGGTCCTGTGGTCCCCTTAAATCAATGTTTCTTTCCAATATAAGGCTGTGTCTCTGAAAAAGACCTGAGTCTTTGGATCATTGTTTTGATGTGTATGCAAAAACTAGAACAAAGCTGCAATGAAAACTTCCCTATGCTAACAGAAAGACGGCATTTCGAAAAGTAAAAAGGGAACATATCTGAAAGAAATCAGTGGTGAGAAGAAGAGTATTAAGAACCATTTCCTGTGAGAAGTGGTTAAAGTTGTTAATTTTTTTTTTTAACTTTAGAGATCATGTTTGAAACACCACTGTATTTCAAAGACGAAAGAGTGTAGTGTAGGAATACAGGAATACATGAGTGATATATACGCATATATATGTATGTATATATGTATAACTCATATACATATAGAACACACACATATAGCAAAACTACTACCATTGGGTGGATTTGGGGTAGGAAAATTTTATTATGTTTGTATTTTTTATTATGGGTACATAATGATATTTGTCTATCTTCATAGATACAGGCAATGTTTTTATGCAGGTACACAATATGAATTATTCAAATTAGGGTAACAGGTATCCCTACCCTCAGACATTTATCATTTCTTTGTGTTACAAACATTCCAGTTCCACTCTTAGTTATTTTAAGGCATATCCTCACTGATGGTTGATTTTAGTCACTTTGTTGTGTTATCAAATGGTCTTCACTCTAGCGAGCTGAGCAGGTTTTGTACCTGTTAACCATCCCACTTTATCCCTTCCTCCTTGCTACCCTTCCCAGGCTGTTATAATCATCATTCTGCTCTCTCTGTCTCCAGGAGATCAATTTCTTTTATTATTTAGCTCCCACATACAAGTGAGAACTTGCGAAATTTGTCCTTCTGTGCTTAGCATAATTGATTGAACATAATACTCTCCAGTTCCATTCATGTTGTAAAAGGGAGGATTTCCCCCTTTTGTGGCTGTCTAATCTTCCCTTGTGGGTATGTACCACAGCACATATATCCTTTCATCTATGGCTAGACACTTGGGTTGATTCCAAATCTTGGCTATTGTACATAATGCCGCAGTGAACAGGCGAGTGCAGATATCTTTTTGATGCTTAATTCCCCAGCAGTAGGATTCCTGGGTCACGTGTCAGATCCATTTTTAATTTTTTGAGGAAGCTCTGTACCATTCTCCATAGTGGCTGTGCCAATTTACGTTCTAATGGGGTAGGAAATGTTCAGCCTGATATTAGGCAATAAATTTTAGTAAGAAGAACTATACGGAAAGAGAATGGGCTGTACATGTTCATTTTTCTTTTGTGTCACTCCTCTCCCTTGAAAAGTCTTGCTCCCTCTGCCCTCAACTGTCCATCAAATTCCCATCCACTCCTCCTTCAGACTTACCCCAAGTCTTGACCCCTCCACAAGCTCTTCCCTGACCTCGCAAATGTTACTGATTCTGCTCAACTCGCGTTGCTCATCTCCCACACCTGCAAAATTAGGCCTCTGTGGAATTAGAAATAGAACATTCTCATTTATAACTTCAATCCGGAACACAACACTGAGCTTCTAACAGGTATTCAGTAAGTTCTTACTGGGTTACCAGTCAATCACAGATTTTCTGATTTCTAATCTGCCGTCCTTAGACTTGGTTAGAATTTGAACCGGATTGGAATGCTCAAGCATCTGAGCATTTCACACCGATTTCACAAGAGAACTTGGCTTCTGATTTCATTAAAATCCTCAAGGGAGAAACAGGTTTGCCATGACTTGCCACCCAACCTTGTGTTTTACTACTCCCCAGAGAAAACAGCTGCACTTAGAGACTCTCTAAGTTCTTAGATTTATAGCTCAGATAATTTGCTGAGCGGAATAGAGGAGAGACTATACCATCATTTCTTCATCTGAAAATTATTTATAACAGTAACTAACGGGCAAATGGGAATATAGGATGTGGAGGAGCACCCCAGCCCGGAAGGCTGTCACTCTCGTTTGTATTCAGGTCTGCCCGTTGTCATAGTTACTGATGTACTCAAAGCAATTTCCCTCCCAAATCACACTCTGCAGACCTTCAATGAAAAATAAGCTATTCTTCCTGCTTTATTTTTCTCTACCCATGAATCGAAGGTAAAAAAACAAAAACAAAAAACCCATCAATTGCATGACTGTTTTTACACTTTTAGCAAAATTTTAAACATTCAAAAGAAATAAAAGAGGCTTAATCAAAATAAATACTTCTGATTGAGGTCGCACCTCATTTGTTCAGCAATGATTTATTCAGCACCTTGGTACTGGGGCCACGGCCATGGTTATGACCCAGCGCCGACCTTCAAGGACATCAGAGCTCTGTGAGGGAGAGAAACGAGAGAGGGATGGACTTCAACAAAACGCAACCAGTGCTGTGGTGGAAGCACAGTATTGAGGGTCCCAGGAACCCAGGAGAGCAGGACCTGGTTATGGGTGGGGTGTTGATGGGGTCAGATCAAAGGGAGGAGTCCATCCTGCAAGTCCTGAAGCATTGAACGATGCTGTCAAGTTTAAGACGTATATTTTCGGTCCTTCCAGGATGCCACTGTGACGCTGCAGGCTGGGCATGTGGAGCAGTGGCCGCGAGGCCCCAGCTGCTGCACACGGTGGGCTGTCACTGCTCACACTCACACACAGCTCTCCCTCTGCTCTGGTCGCAGGAACTCCTTCACAGACATTCTCCGCGCCATACTGCTGTCCCTGGAAGTCCTCATTGAAGACCCAGAACTTCAGATAAATGGCTTCATTTTAATTATAGACTGGAGTAATTTTTCCTTCAAGCAAGCCTCCAAACTGACACCTTCAATCCTTAAACTGGCCATTGAAGGATTGCAGGTATGTGGCATGATTGTACACTACAAGGCTGCGTGTGACAATGGATTTTCTTCTTTTTAGAAATGAAGAATATTTATTTATTATATTATAATATAATATTATATATAAATATATTATATAATATAATATTATAGCAAATGAAGTACTATTTATCTTGTAGAATGGGAGAAGGAAACTAGAATAGAATTCATCTGTCAGTACTCCATATTTTTACTTCAGCCTGAGTTTAGATGTTTGGTTTTTTCTTTCATTAGCCTTCATTTTCATTAATAACTCCAAATTACTGTTACCATAGGCACAAATTACCTACTGTAGATGTAATGAATAAAGCTCAGAGATGTTTGCTTAACCCATCTGAGAGCTCACAAAAATGAAAACAGAGAAACATCTGCTTCATAGCATGTCCTGTATAGAGGAGGCATGGGGCTTCCCAGGGCTTTCAGAAGCATTTTTGAGCCCAGAAATGCACCCTGTGGTTCACCACTTTCCAGAGAGTGACGTGCTTACGTGGATCATTTTGGTGCAAACGAAGGAGGCAGATAAAATGGGGCCTTGGTGTGTGTCACACTTTATGGGGGCAAGACATGATTGCAAGAGGGACTTTACCTAACAATTGCAATCAGTGTAACCTGGCTTATTGTACCCTCAATGAATCCCCAACAATAAAAAAAAAAAAAATGACCTCCCCTTTGTATGACCCTCTGTCAGGACTTTGGAAAAGTTCTTGCGCTTTATGGAGGTTCAGGGTGGTCAACCACTAGAGTCTCTCCTACTTTGTAGTGGACAGTGATTCTATATGTGTAACTAACTCAGAGAGACCATGCTGCTCAGCTGCCTGGTTATTATGGTACAAAATTAAGGGTATAATTTGGGGAGATGCAGAATCAGCAGAGCTAAAACTCATGTCCTTTTTAAACTTCATAGAAATATTGCCTCAGGGGAGTGACCCCACTCCCAGTAGATGGCAGTTGCGTGCAGCTTCGTACGTAGCACAGTGTGGGCAGTGGATAACTCTCATATGAAGCCATCCTAACACACGCCCTTCAAAGGCGTGTGACTGGAACCATTTCAATCACCCATCCTACTTCAGTGTGATAATTGGGGGGCTTGTTTCTTAAACTGTGGCTTATTCACATTTGGCCTCCAGCAAATATTTGGTGCCTAGTGGACCCCTGAAAACATGTGCATATCGAATTGATCTTATTTTATTAAATGATTTCCCATTTTTCAGAGGAGAGATAGAACAGGCATTTCAGAAGACGAATGGCAAGTGTACACTGATCCAGGGAAGCCACACTGGCCTGGTGGTTCCATCGTGCAGGGCATTTGGGGAACTTTGTAAGGCTGCCTGGGCACCCTTCCCTGCCTTCACATCCCCCTCCAGATGTCTGTGTCTTTTTCTGTCAGTCACTCCCTTTCAGCTCTGACTCCACCTCTCTCTAAGCATCTGAACACCTCATCACTCTCTCCTTAAAGCTTTTGTCAGAGTTTTAAAGTAGCTTTAAGGTTTATTTTGTGCCCTATAATTCTGCTGACTATACTTTCTAGGAATTTCTGTACCAGCTTCATGTAATCCTATCTTTTTTTGAAAAAAGATAATTTATTACATGTATAAGTAGTTGTGATTCAAGTTCTAGACCTTTACAAGATTATTCTTCATAAATTGGGAAGGAAGATGTCCTTTGTACAACCCTACGTTTCGATTTTTCTTCCTGAAAAAATGTATGGATTACATAATATGTCCCTTGTCAACTTCATAGGTGGATGTTGGTCTTAGGGAGTTAGTGCATTGGTGAGTGTGTTTTAAAAGGTAAGGCTCTACAGAAATGCCAGCTATTCTTGGGAGAATTACTAGAAGACATTTTGTGGGGCAAGGTGGGTCCCACCTGGGTCTTCCCTTGTCATATGCCAGCATCCAAGATGAACTCCACAGTGTCCTACAGCTCTGATTAAGAAATAGCCCAGGAGGAGGACGCCCATGGTCTCAAGGAAGCTAAGGTGCAGCCAGGTACAGCTCCTCTCTCTAGGGCATGGACCCCCATCCCATGCTTTTAGCTTGTCTTGGCCATGCTACGCTCAGGAGTCACTGTAGACATTTCTGCTCTTGCCTCACAGTGGGTAGTTTGCTCTGGCCAGCTGCTGGCAGCTTCTCACTCCAGGCTGTCCTCTCTCTGGCTTTAGGGACGTCCCGATGCCACAATCAACCCACCACTGGCTCTGCAAGTGACCTTTCTTCCTTGCAGAGGTTGTCATCTCCCTCTCCATGTGGCCATTAACCCTTCTGATGTTTTGAAAAAGACATACCTGATACTAAGCAGACTCCATCCCTTTGTGGTCTAAGTGTTGTGCAAGGAGGATCCCACATGGGTCTCTGTTTTTTAACTATGAAGGTTCAAGATAAGTTCCACATCACCAGTGGCACACTTCAGTGGAGAATGAAAAAGCTACACAGGGCTGGAATGAAAAAGTAAAGAAAGCCCCTATATTCCTTCTACCCATGCACCTTGGAGTGGCTGGGGTGTCTGCCAGATACGCAGGAGACCGCAGGGAAGGGAAGTCCTACATTCAGTCCAGTGACCTGACTCTCTCTGCTGTCCTGTCTTTTGTAGGGCAGGCATGAGAAAGTGACCTTGTCAGGGGAAATAACAGATCAGATTGGTGCTAGGCCATCTGCTTTGGGGCATCAGCTATTTGTAAGATTTGTCTAGGATTACCTACGCCTGAACCCCTGGAGAATTTGGAGCCTTGGTATATGAAAGCCTCCTTACCCACTTAGGACCCCATGCAGTCCTGCTGAGTGATACTAAAGCTGCTGGTGCAAACCACACTTTGGTGTGTGTGAAAGTAGAGTCCATTATCTGGGCCTCCGTCCTGGGTATGCCACTTACAGACCTCAGGAAAGCCACTCAAAGTCTCCTTATCTGTGAAATGTGGTGTCGTAACAGCACTCACCCCACAGGTTCATAGTGGACGTGAAACAGGACATGAACGGTGCCTGGGGCATAGCCAGTTCCACCAAAATGCTACGTTATTGAAAGAATGAAGAGGCCAGCGCTTGTCGATGGGGCCCTGTGGTTCCAAGGTACTCATTTAGAGGAAATTGCTGTCTGTCGCCCCAGATCAGTCAGATTGGAGCTCTGAAAATTAGACCTCAACAGTCTGTTCACTAGCCCTAAATAAGAGACTTCTTTATTACTGCTCACCATAGGTAATGAATGACTTAGGGATGGGTTGGGGCCACGTGCCCACACAGTGGCACTTGGGGGGCTGACTCCTTCCATGAGTGTGGTGTCATCACTTTCATTATCACCCAAGAGTCAAAAGACGGATCCACTCCCAGTGCCCTGGCAGTTAGATTAATGGGGCTGCATCGCTTCCCTTTTATCCTGTAGGACTCTTCGGTGCTAAAATTTACAGCATCTTTTCTTGATCTTTACAGTTTTCACTAAAGAATATTAGATAAGAACAGATGGAAGGAAAAGGATATTTGTATTAAGTCAAGAAGTTAAAAGTCTTCTGAGCACTCCAAGTATGCCTGAAGAACACTTCCTTAAGGCAAACTGTGTTTTACTTTTTCAGACTGTAATTTTGAATTTGCAACAGTGTAATATGTTATTATAGAAATATTATAGGAATAAAATATCTCCTCTAATGCTCTACCTTGTTGAGTATCAATTAAACTCAGAAAGATAATTAGGGCTAATAACACTCTGGTGATCCTGATGGCAGGATCACTGTGGCCCATTTAAAATGGTTCCAATTAAAGATGCCTATCTTCAGCATACTTTTGATGAATGGTATTTCTAGACTCTCGTGCGTTATAAACCTAGCCAACCCTCTGATTCACCCATTCAAGAAAGAGTCATGAAGCCTTTGGTTCCAGCCAGTCACAAGGTAAAAAGGCACAGTCCCTGCCCTCAGGAAGGTCATGGAGGAAGTGTGTGGATGGACCACATGTGCCCCAGGGATGGGGCACGGAGGACCCCAGAGGGGAGTGAGCAGCAAGACGGGCGGGAAAGCAGTAATCCTTTTTACTGCTCTGCCGGTGAGGCTTTCGCCAGAGGAATATATTAAGGGCCTTCACACAGCTGCGGAAGACTGGTCTCAACAAACATTGGACCTTTGTCAATTGTTTGGGTCCAGGTTCTTATTTCTCAATGCAACAAAGACCTGTGCATTTCACCATTAGGAAATAAAGTGTGGCTCGGCTGTCTGGGGACCACATTCTGAATATATTAGCAAAAATATTGCCTATTACAAGTTTCTGCTATGTGACCTGAACGGATTTCCAACCTGCTATGGGTTGGAAAGAACCCCCGTGGAAATCCTTGCTCTGCACACCCCACATTCACCAGTGATTAAACCATATGTATTAAAAGAACATCACTTCCAAAGAAAATCAGTTGGAATTCTTTGGTTAAGGGATAAAAAAACAACTAAAACTACCCTGTTTCCCCGAAAATAAGACACCCTCTAAAAATAAAACCTACTTACGGGAAAGATAAGACGTACCCTGAAAATAAGACCTAGCGCATCTTTGGGAGCACACCTTAAAATAAGACACTGTCTTATTTTGGGGGAAACAGGGTAGGCTCAAGCAAAACAAAAAGAGGTAGAAGAGAGATTTGTATAACTGATCAACTCAGATCTACTCTGTCTCGCAGGCTCAGGTATACCCGGAATGGAAGTTACAACAATGTTGTCAGAACCGTCTTCCTGTCCATCTCTTGTCACACTTTTCTCTCTTTGACTTCTCAGAATTCTACCAGGTGGAAAGGAAGACTGATAGTTGTAGGTATATGTGGCCTCCACTGTCCACAGCAGGAGGGAGGGGATTGGAGGGTTCTCCAGCCAGGTGAGATAATGAACCCACACAAAATTCTGCACCTGAACCACAGAGACTAAGAATGTTGGAGAGGAGGCCTCCCCAAAGGTGGCAGGCAGTGATGAGAATTTCTACTTAGAAACTTAAGTAGAAAATTACTGGGACATATTTCCTACAGTTTTCTACTTGCTATCCAATCAATAAGGCACCTGGGAATTTGGAAGTTGGGTTTTATTTCTATTTGACAACTAATGGATAAATGGGGGAAATTTCTTAACACCTAAGATTCTTCATCAGCAAAAGCTCAGAAGGTTAGACCAGAGCAGTTGTTCTCAAACTTTATCACTCCCAGAATCATTGGAGGACTTGTTAAAACCCTGGTTACAGAATCCCAACCTTGGTGTGTCTGATTCAGAAAGTTGCAGGTGTGTGTGTGGGGGAAGGGGTGGGTTGAGAATTTGCATTTCCAACAAATTCCCAGGTGATACTGCTGGTGTCCCACATTTTAACACCGGTCTACATAATTCCTTATGACCCTTCTTGCCACCTAATGCTATGAATCTGTTATTCCCCCTCTATAGATAAAGCCTAAGTGCCTAGGTCGGGGATGAGAAATAGATTTGCTCCCTAAACAATTAGATTCAGCATTAAGAAGACTTCTAAACAAACTCCATGTCCAGAGTAAATGAATGCTGAGGTTGATTTGTGAGGTTTGTCTTCTGTGGATGGGGAGTAGGCAAGCCTGCCCTGGTTGGCAGCCCGGACCTGAGTATTTCTATTTTGGAGGCCAGTCTAATGTTCATGATACACAGTACAAGAAATAAGGAAAACAACCATAGGGAATGGCAACATCTCAAAGAAGCTCATATTTCCCAGCTTAATTTAAAAATAAACACATATGCTGATGACAGTGATGATTATAATCATGGTGATGGTGGTGGCAATGAGGTGCCAGTAGTGATGCTGGATGTTGGTCTGGCCCTTAAATACTTTCACACACGGTATTTTATTTTCCTTCCAACTTCCCTTTAAATAAGCAGACCAGGCAATAAATTATCAGTTCAAAATAAAACATATAACATATAAAAAAGATTGATAGAGACAATCAATCAAACATCAATTCTTAACAAAATAGTAGTTGCCGTGGAGGCCAACTAAAGAACCCAGACTTTGTGTTGAGTTCCACGATGAGAGAAAAGTGTACTTGGTTAGAGTAAATAGTTGGTCAAAATCTAAGCATAGTTCATTTTCACTAGAGGAGAGTAGTTTTTCCTAAGAAACTAATAAAAATTGTTAACCTCTTTTAGCTCAAAAACAAAATTCTGAAGTTCAATTTCTTACATTTGTATTTAGAAGAACCTAAAATGTTTTGGCATGTAAGATTTATTCAGAGGATAACACAAGTCATCAGTGCACAGCTCAGGGAAATTTCAGAAGGGAAAAGCATCTCAATAATCAAATGCAGATAAGGAGGAAATAGTACCTGTGAGTCAGAGGTGCTGGGTACCAGTAACTGATCCCCAAACCGTAGATAAGTGTTGTCTAAGTGTGGGTGAATTTGTAGAAAATATAAGTGGTTTACTGCCTATGTCCCACGTTCCTATCTGAGCCCATCTTTTGTGGCATTACAACACTTGGGTGTCATCTGTCTGCACTATTTTCATAAAAGTTCTAAAACTGTTAATCTCTACATTTGGAATTTAATCAATAAAATTATTCTTGGACATTTTGAGGCTAAGAAATGCAGTCGCCCATTGTCTTTGTGTAATTTAATTCCACAGCAATTGCATCTTATAGAATATGCAGCACCAAAGAAGTCTTACCAAATTGGTGCATTAAACTTACACTTTTTATTCTTTCATTCTGTTGTAGCTTTATGATTATTTATTTTTTAATTGGCACAATAACTGTATATATTTGTGAGATATGTAGTGATGTTTCAATGTGTACTGTGCATGGCAGTCTTCAGACGGGGTAATTACCATCTCCATCATCTCAAACATTTATCATTACTTTGTGTTGAAAACAAGCAACATCTTCTCTTCTGACTACTGGGAAATGTTTATTATTATGAACTAAGTCATCCTACAGTGCTACAGAACGTCAGAACTTATTCCCTTACCTAGCTGTGGTTCTGCATCCTTTAACAATCCCTCCTTCTCTCACCCTTCCTCCTACACTTCCCAGGGTCTGGTATCCTCAGTTCCACTTTTTACTTCTATCAACTTTTTTAGCTTCTGCAGGTGAGTAAGAACACGCAGTGTTTAACTTCCTGTTCCTGCATTATTTTATATAACATAATATTCACACGTCATTCTTAGGGAAATCCCTCAAACCTTCACGTAGAGCCTATGTATTCTCATTTTACATATAATTCTTGTTGATTTGGTCCTGTGGTTTCCAAGCTTAGCCACTTATTGGAAGTGTCAAACAAGAACTTGGTTGAAAAATTAGTCTACACTAGCATATGTGTATAGCCAACATCAAGCTATAATAGCTGACATCCAGGAAAGAAACAAAAGTAGTGTAAAATTTTACTGCTGACAGTAGAAAGCCCCACGACTGCGGTCATTGGTAGAGAGGTTATCATGCTGTTGTAGCCGTGACAGCACCAGCACGTGATAGAATCTGATCCAATGAGTGCACCTAGAACCCTGAGCTATCCAGAAGAGTCTCAGTCACATTCCGCTAACGTTACTGAAGTTGCCATGGAAATGTGTAAAGCAAAGGGACTTTCATCTAAAATAGTCACAACATGCCATTAAAAAATTTACAGCTAGCTAGTGTATGATGCCCCATGATCCTATCAATGTACACAGCTATGATTTAATAAAAAATGAATAAATAAAATAAAATAAAATAAATAAAAAATAGTAAAGTACAAATTACACACCAACCCTACTCAGAAATAAACATTTTAAACATAGACATTTTCACTTTACAGTGAATAGCTTTGCAATCCTTCGTCATTTACAATGACCGTGTCGCAGTCCGCTGCTTAATTATATGACAACATATTAACCAATTCCCAACTATTTAATGTTTATCTTGTTCCAAATTTTTTCAGTATTGTATAAAATAATAACATGAATAACTCTTTAGCTAAATTTTTGGCTACATGAATTAATTTCTCAGCATACACTTCAACAAGGGAAATGCATCTTGAAGATGTTCTCCAGAAGGGCTTTTGGAAAATGCTACAAAAGCTATGTTAACTAATGTGATGAAAATGTGTCAAACGATCTATGAACCAAGTGTATGGTGCTCCACGATCATACTAATGTACACAGATATGGTTTAATAAAAAAAAAAGTAAAAATAAAAATAAATTTTATCGCTCCAAAAATAAAATAAAATAAAATAAAATGTTCACCAACAGTGTATGAGAGGGTCTGCTTCCTAAACCAAAACCAATGCTAGGTCTCAAAAATAATTCGTCATTATTTGTAACCTCTCCACAATGCCAACATCACACAGCACCTTTCTGAGTTAATGTACTTGGATTAGCAGTGAGGTGGAAGAATTTTCCATGTGTTCGTTAGACATCTAAGTTGTCTTTTCTGTGTATTGCCTGCTAACATACTTCATGCCATTTTTGGATTGGGGTTTTTAAATCTTGTTTTATATTTGTGAGAGATTTTTGCTCCTTGAGGAAAATTAGCATTTTATCTCACGTCACAAAATATTTTTTCACAACTTGCATTTACAATGAATCGTTTCGCAGTTTAAAAAGTTTATATGATCAAGTCTGTTAAACTGTTTTTGTTAAGACCTAGAAAGTCTTATTTTTATTTATTTATTTTTTTTTATTGTTGGGGATTCATTGAGGGTACAAGAAACCAGGTTACACTGATTGCATTTGTTAGGTAAAGTCCCTCTTACAATTGTGTCTTGCCCCCAAAAGGTGTGGCACACACTAAGGCCCCACCCCTCCCTCCTTCTCTCTCTCTGCTCTAGAAAGTCTTTAGATCAACTGTTATATAAAATTCATGGATATTTCCCTCTAGACTCAAGACTGTTTTTTAATTTAACATTTTAATCTATCTGGAATTTATATTTGAAAAGATGTGAGGGAGAATCTAACTTAATTGTTTGTCTATGCATTTTGATTTGTCCTAATACCAGTTATTGGGTAACACATCTTGAAATGCACTTTAGAAGGCAGATAAATCAATGCTGAGGGCCCAAGAACAGCGATGCCAGCCTAGAGTTCTTCAGTGAATGCCTTCTGTAAGAAACGTCAGCCAACTGTTTGTGAGTAATGTGAATTGGCAAAGGAGAAGGAGATGAGAGACTCAGTACAGTTCAACAACTATAGATTCCATTTATCAGGTGCCAGAATTTCTAGCAGGCATGGGTGGATGGCCCAGCTGCTAACAATCCCAGGACAGGAGAAAGATTAGCTTGGTGTTTCTTTTGGGGCCACCTGGGAGAAAAGAAAAACTGTGATGGGTCAGCCAGACATAGGGCTGTTGTTGTAGGGCTCCAAAGCTAGATTGAAGAGTTTGGAAAATACCTTTCATTGCTGAAGGAATCCTGAAGTATATGGTCATAAAGATGATTTGTCCTGCTTCAATAATAGATTGGATTTTAGTAATTTAAAGATGTCTAATGGAGAGTGCGAACAATGACAAACAGCCAAGAAGATTAAGCTCGTGCCAGCTCAACTAAAACGCCGTTAGTTGAGAGGACTAATCTCTAAGGCCCTCATCTGTGGCCTTATTAAAGATTTGGAAGAGAATATGAATAACTTTTTCCATTACTGAATGAGGTTTTAATTAAGATATTCCTGGAAAAATAAGAGCATTACAGTGGATTTTAAGACTTTAGGAGGATGAAATCAGTCCTGAAAGAGAATCTATAGAAGAAAAGACCTGAGTTAGAAACTATGAAAGAAATAACATCTTGATATACTGAAAGACAGAACATTCTGAAATACTTTTCTCAGGTCAAGAGTGTGTTGTCATTGAATACTTGGGCCCAAAGTTCAATTTCTTGATTATTCCGTAGTTTTCTTCTATAATACTACATACATACATTTCCTTGAGTTTTTTAAATTGAGTGCCTTATATGTAATGTCTTTCTTTTAATTTTGTTAACCCCAAGTATAATAGATACATAGGGAAAATAATCGATTCTAAACATAAACCAAATAATCAATATTTAAGAGCTGCCTTAGGCTGTCCCACTCCAGTCACCGGAGTTTATTTATCAGTGCGGCCCCCTTCCCTGCTCCAGTTGCCTAATTTCATCTTTGATTACAAAGAAATGATAAAATTCCCATCACCTCATTGCCAGGGGTACCTCAAGCTATGATATTGCTAGCTAATCACTCCATACTTGTCCCTCTTAAAATCTTATTCATCACTTACATTGACCCTCCCCTCAATCTCACAGAAACAGAGGGTAGAAGGGTGGTTAGCAGAGGATGGAGGGGTAGAGAGAGAGAGAAAAGGAAGACATTGATCAAAGGGTATAAAGTTTCAGTAGGCCAGGAAGCAAACGTTTTAGTGAGCTATCGCACTATATGGTGAACACAGTTAATAATAATAATGTACATTTCAAAAATGCTGAAAGCACAGATTTTAAAAATCCATACCACAAAAAGCGATGAGGAGGTGATGGGTATATTAATTAGCTTGATTAAGTCTTTTTATTATGTATAAATAGTTCAAAACATAACATACTCCATAAATATACATGATAGTTTACTACTTACTAATATGTTGATAAAAATTATTTTTTGAAAAGATTGCTGGGCCCTCCACAAAGTTTCTGATCTGTAGGGCTTGGGGTAGGGTCTGAGAATCGGCATTTCTATCCAATTTGCATATGATTCTTTGGGAATCACTGCTTTAGAACACCTTCTTATGCAAAATTTAAATCAAGAATAAAAATTATTTTCTCAGCATTACAAAGCTAGTTAATAACACAACCAGAAACTTCATTATAAACTTCAGGAACAAGTTTTTAAGGTAAGACTTTGTGACTTCAAACCTGTGCATAAAGATCATTCCTCTTTAAATAAAAATTTGTTTTGAAGTAATATATGTTACCTCCAAATTATAGTTATTTCTCAAATACTGAAATATTCCACCATTCATTCATTTACCCTAAATAGGAACTTGGACTAGTTTCATTAATCTGTTATTTTTCTCATGCACATAATTGATTTCCAATTCCAAATGATTTTACTTAATTTCTTTGGAATTTCTATCTTTTTCTCATTATCCCTAGAGCCACCACTTTGGTTCAGGACTTTTCCAGAGGACACACAATTGTCCATCTTTTCTTTTTGCCTTGACCCATTCACAAGTTTCCATTATCATCTTTCTTTGTGTGTGTGTAGTTTTATAACTTTATTTGATGTATCTGATAATCATCAGTTAGTTCTCATGCTTGTTGACTGTCTTTAGATTTTTGAAAGTGGGAACAGGTACAGAGGTAACCAAAACATAGAGCTTGTTTAGTGAATCATCCTCATTACATTTCCTGGACAGCTGCCCATGGATACCATATGGGACATTCCTTATTCTTTTATCCCAGACAGCTTTGTTGAGCCTGGTATCAACGTGTACATCTGGAAGTACACATTTTCTATTTGGCAAATTTCTGGATCTCCTTGAGTGTCCAAGGGACATGCTTCTTGAAGCCCACTCTGTGAATATGCTCATGAATGTTGATGGTATATTCTTGGGTCACCATCTTGTTGATGGTAGAACTGCCCTCCTTCCCTCCAGCCTTCTTCGTGGGAGCCATTCTGCCAAATTGGAAAGAAAGAACACAATTATCTTTCTAAAAATCAAACCTACCTTTTAATATACGGCATTTCCTTTTAACTCACACAAATATTTTACATTGTAAGTTTGAAAACTAAAATGTAATAAAACTTACTGGAGACTTTTGGAAAATTCCAAAAAGCATGAATAAAAAAATAAAAACCAACCATAATATTTCAGCCCAGAGAAAACCACAGTTCCCATTTTGACATATTTCTCTTTTATCTTTCTTTTGGTCCCAAAGGTACACTTTGAAATTTTAGTTTGTTTTGTATTAAAAAGCTTAATTATTCTTAGTAAAGCATCACAAGAATGGAGAAGGATGAATCCTATGTACTCAGTTTTGATATGAGGACAATTAATGACAATTAAGGTTATGGGGGGAAGCAGAAAGAGGGATGGAGGGAGGGGGGTGGGGCCTTGGTGTGTGTCACACTTTATGGGGGCAAGACATGATTGCAAGAGGGACTTTACCTAACAATTGCAATCAGTGTAACCTGGCTTATTGTACCCTCAATGAATCCCCAACAATAAAAAAATAAATAAATAAATAAGCTTAATTGATAGGCAATTTACATATTATATAATTTTTTCACTTAAAGCACATAGTTAATGGTTTTAGTACATTCACAGAGCTGTGCAACTATCACCACAATCTAATTTTAGAAGTTTTTATTACCCCCAGAAGAAACCCCATACCCATTACCAGTCATTCCCCATCCGTTACTCTCCACTTTCCCCAGAGCTATCGGCAATCCACTATGTGTCTCTATAGACTTTCTGATTCCAGACACTTTGTATAAATGCAGCCAAACAATATGTGGTCCTTTGTGACTGGCGTCTCTCCCTCCGCCTGATGTTATCAAGGCTCACCTACGTTGTAGCACATATCAGCACTTCATTCCTTTTTTCTGATGAATAATATTCCATTGCATGTCTATTCCCCATTTTTAAATTCACTCATCAGTTGGTGGCCATTTAGGTTGTTTCCCTGTCGGGCAGTTATCTATAATCTTGCTATGAGCATCCGTGTACACATTTTTGTATGAACATGTTTTCTTTTCTCCTGGGCATGTATCTAGAAAGAGAAATGCTGGGTCATGTGGTAATTCTACATTTAGCGTTTTTGAGAAATTACCAAACTGCTTTCCAAAGTGGCTACCTCATTTTACATTTCTACCAGCAATGAATAAGTGTTCTAATTCCTCCATATCTTCACCAATCCTCATTATTATCTATTAGTTGAGGTTTTATTGATTTTTTTAGTTGTAAATAAATTTGTTGCTGTGAAGCTATATCTCATCATGGTTTTGCATTGTGGTTTTCTAATGACTAATGATACAAAATGTTTTTTATGGACTTACTGTCTATTTTTATCTTTTTGTAGAATTGTATATTCAAATTTCATTGTGTTGTTTTTTATTATTGAGTAGTAAGAGGCACATATATGTTCTGGGTATAATTCCCTCGCAGATCAAATATTTTCCCCCATTTTATAGACTGTCTTTTCATCTTATTTGTAGAATCTTTTAATGCATATAAAAAGCTTCAAATTTGAGGAAGTCTGATTTATTTATGTTGTGTTTTTATTGCCTGTGCCTTTGCTGTCATAGTCAAGAAACCATTGCCTAACTCAGGTAAAAAAAAATTGTCTCCTATGTTTCTTTCCTAAGAATTTTATATTTAGGTCTGTAATATATTTTGAGTTTATTTTTGTGTGTGGTGTGAGGTAGGGCTCCAATTTTCATCTTTAGTATAAGGATATCCACTTGTCCTATCATCATTTGTTCAAAAGACTATTCATTTCATATTGAATGGTATTTCTTTCTTTGTTGGGAATTGATTGACCATAAATGTAAAGGTTTATTTCTGGGTCCTTAATTTTATTCCATCAATCTATATGTCTGTCCTTTATTAGTATAATGCTGTCTTGATTATTATAGCTCTAATAAATTTTAAATTAGGAAATGTGAGTTAACCAGCTTTATTTTTCTCTTTTCATATTATTTGAGCTATGCTAGTTCCCTTGTACTTCCACATGAATTTGAATTTTAGGATTAGAATGTCAATTTTTAGGGAAAAGAAAAGGAGGTTGGGTTTTGATAAATATTAGATTGAATCTCCAGACCAATTTGGGAAGTATTGTCATTTTAATATTAACTCTTCCAATATATCAGCATGGATGTCTCTCCATTTATTTAGATTGTTAATTTCTTTCAGCAGTGTTTTATACTTTTCTTTCATAAGGCTTGCATTTGTTCTGTTAAATTTATTTCTAGAGTTTTTTTCAATATTTCAAATGAATTTAATTTCTTATTTTTTTTTTTGATTCTTCATTGCTAGTGTATTAAAATACAATTGATTTCATATATTAGTATTGTACCCTGCAACCTTGCTGACTCATTTATTGCTTTTGCTAGTTTTAAAAATGGGATTCCTTATATGTGTATAGATATGTCAGATGAAAGCAGAAATGGTTTTATTTTATTATTTATTTAGTTTTTCTTGGTTAAAATATCTAAGTGGCTAGAACTTCTAGTCAGTGTTGAATAGAGATAGTAAGGACATTCTTGTCTTGCTCCTTAATTTAGATGAAAAGCATTCAGTTGTTCATAATTAGGTGTGATAGTTTTTTAAAGATGTCATGCATCACATTGAGGAAGTTTACTTTTATTCTGAGTTCCTTCACTTGATCACTACCATCTTATTTAAAGATCTTGTGGTAGATTATTATTTCTCTCAGAGGAAGTTTAAGCTCCATAGCCTGTGACAGGAGACACCCTGGAACTTGCTCCCTGCTTAACTTTTCAGCTTCGTCTCTTTCCACTTCCTCTGGGCCACATTTTCCCACCTCATCTCCAAAGTGCTAAGCTCCAGCCGTAGTAAACTGCGTGCAGTTCCTGTTGCTCCATATCACCTCCTGCCTCTCTCATGCTCCTCCTGCTTCCTCCCAGTTCTTCACCTCCTCTTTGTACTTCAAGACACAGTTGAAGTTCTGTTAATTTCAAAAATATGTCAATACACCACATCTGGCATCAAGTGCTCTTCCTGTATATTGTCATAGCATGGTGCACAGATTTCTACACTAGAAGTCAACATACTGTTCAACATTGTGGACTTAGGTTTCTGACTCTACAAGGATTTCTTAAAGACAGGGAATATATATTATTCATGGGACCTGGAACCCATTCAGTAAATTGGTGGACAGATATTTGTATATATGTTGAGATGTATGCCATTGTTTGTATCAAACAAATTATAAATTAGCAAAAAGACTCAGCCAATTCTAAAGTTCTTAGCAGCCATAAAAAGCAAGAGACTTTAAAGGCAAATGGAGTTATTTTAGTTCTTGCAGAACGTAAATGGGAGAAAAATCATTGTGAATCAAAAGACAAGTCAAGTAAAAACAAACCAAATTAAAAAAAAAATGTTAGAAGTTAGGGTGTCCATAGAACTTATCTCAATTGCTGAAAATAACGTTCCCTATGACATATCTTCCTAGGAATCCTCATTCCCCCATCTGCCCCACTCTCTCACCCACAATCTCCAATGCCAGTTATTATGCATTCTGTTCAAGTTAAAAAACATGGTAGGGAACATGTGAGATAATCAGCCATATTTGTGTACAAGAAAAAGTAAAAGTTATAACTAGGCACAGTGGCTCACACCTGTAATCCTAGCACTCTGGGAGGCCAAAGCAGGTGGATTGCTTGAGCTTGGGAGTTTGAGATCACCCTGAGCAAAATTGGGACTCCATTTCTACTAAAAATAGAAAATTTAGCCAGACATTCTGGTAGGTGCCTATAGACCCAGCTACTCCAGAGGCTGAGGCCGGGGGATCACCTGAGCCCAGGAGTTTGAGGCTGTGAGCTAGGCTGACATCAGGGCACTCTAGCCTGGGGCAAGAGAATGAAACTCTATCTCAATAAATAAATAAATAAATAAATAAAAAGGAAGAGTTATGACCCATGGTTGCAGTAAAACCAAATTTCACCGAGTGGGTTAAATCTTACATACAACATTCAGAGATATATTAAAAACAGTTAATGATTAAATATGAAAATGAGACTGGATCCAGTGGTTCACACTTGTAATCCTAGCACTTTGGGAGGTCAAAGCAGGAAAATTGCTTGAGGCCAGGAGTTTAAGACCAACCTGAGCAACACAGCAAGATTCTATCCCTATAACAAACAGAAAAATTAGGTGGGCATGGTGGTGCACGCCTGTAGTTACCAGCTACTAGAAAGGCTGAGGCAAAAGGATGGCTTGAGCTGTGATGACATCATTGCTCTCCATCCCAGACACTACATTGAGACCCTGTCTAAAACACAGACGCAACACACATACACATGTATTAAAATGAGCAGCAAGACAGTATCAATTCAATAGAGGGAGATTCTCATTCATCAACAACTATTGATTGTATCCTGGCAATATCACGATACCCCAGGTTCTGGAGTAGATGGTGAATATGTATTGTTGAAGAATTCAGAATCTGTGTGCTCGAGGAATTTGTAGTTTCCTAAAGGAGTGATGCAAGTCAATATATAATTTATTATTTATTCAGTAAATACTTACTGAAAACCATGATAGGTACTATTCTAGCAGTGTTTAGCATACAGCAATGAATAGAAAAAAATCTCTGGTTAAATAAAGCATAAAGTGTAGTGGAGAGAAGCAGACAATAAACAGTATATGCTGTGTACGTGTGGATGCATGGATGGGTAGAGAGGTAGACACACACATTGTTAAAAATGAAAAGTACTATGAGAAAGAAAAAATAACATGTTAGGATGAAGGAGAGGGAATTGCAATTTAAAGTAGGGTCATTGTGCTTGGCCTTATTGAGGAGGTGACATCAGAGCCAAGATTTGAAGGAAGAGAAGTTGTTGGCCACTCAGGTATTGGATGTTGCAGGCAGCAGCAACTGTTCAGGCACTGTCCTGAGATGACAGCCTGCAGGGACTATTCACAGAATAGCAAGGAAATTCTAGCTCCAGTCAGGCAACTGGGAGCAGGGGTAGGTGATGGATCAGAGAAGTTGCAGTGCCCTGTCAGCCTTGGAAGGACTTCAGTTTTTGTGAACGGGTAGCAGTTGGAGAGTTTTGAGCAGAAAAGTAATGCAATCCAATTTGAGTTTTAAAAAGATTACTCCGGCTGCTTATGAAGAATACTTAGGCACAAGAGCAGATGCAGGGAAACCAGTTAGGAGACCACTGGCATAATCTAGTTTTGACATGATTCTATTGGCTGAGACCAGAGTGGAAACAGAGGAGCTGGTGGGAAGATAATAAATTCAGGATGTATTTAAAATTAGAACCACTAGAATTGGATGTGTGATGTCTGAAAAAAAGAGAAGAATCAAAGATGAATTCAGAGTTTTCGTGGGGGCTACGACTTAGGAGAATGGGGAAAGATGGGGGCGGAGGGCAAAGATTTCATGTAAAAGCAGCAGGGAGAGGCCTCGGGAGACTGGGAGTTCAGTTTCGTGCATTGTAAGCATGACATCTTTCAAGTAGAGATGTCCCGTCTGCAGTTGGACGTGTACGTATGAGAACAGGGGTTGGCACGGGACTCTGAGAATGTACAGAAAAGGCCTGCACTGGAGGCTCCCTGTGGAAATGAGAAATGCTGCCTCCAGAAGGGGACAGGGTCAGCTGGTATGGCCAAGAAGGCTTCAGGAAATTTTAGCTACAAAGAGTTGTGGTCAGAGAATTCTAAACACAGGACATATCTTAGCAAAAGCTTTAGAACAGGAACAATTAGGGTGTGTTTGTGAGAGGGAGCAGAGAGCCCTGTGCGGCAGCATTCTTATGGAGATGTTCAGCATAAACATAGGGGTGACGCTGGGCCAGACTGTGGGGAGCCCTGGAGGCCAGGCTCCTCTAGAAATCCATCCCTTACCTGTTGGTCAGCCTGGAGCTCCCTCCCAGGCCCTCTGCAGCTGGAGTTCACACCTCCATCTCCACACCTTCCCGGGGTATTCGAAGCTTCTATTTTATTCACTTTCTTTCAGCCTCTCTGTGCTGTATGTTCTGTGAGGTCAAAGATACTAAATTTCAATTTTAATCTATCACAATGACTCATTAGTGGAAGTTGAATAAATTATATTTGACACACGCACACACATCTCCCAATCATATTTTCATTTCAATGTCTATGGGAGTTTTTAGTTAAAAGAAAAATCCTTATCATCCACGAATAGGGAAAGATCCATTACAAGTAAGCAACATGGCAGGAGCTAACACACTAGGAAGGTTGTAGAAAATGTTTTTCAAAACAGCAACTACGACCTTTACATTCCACATTTACTAAGATTCATATATACCCTTGTAAGATGCACCGCAGGTGTAATAGCAAAATAACTAAGAAAATGCCAGGAAAGCTATGTTAACTAGTGTGAGGAAAATGTGTCAAACGGTCTATGAACCAAGTGTATGGCGCCCCATGATCATACTAATGTAACAGCTATGATTTAATAAAAAAATTAATAGAAAAAAACAGCAACTACGGGTAACAGGCACAGAGACCCTATAGCTGCACAGAAGGAAAGGTTGGAAACTTGAAGGTAGACAAAAGAAGTTTTTAGGAATAAATTAAGAAGAAGGAAATGGCTGGTGGATCTGCAGTGAGGGTATTTGCCAGGGCTAATTTCACACGTTATAAGGATGACAGAGCAAATGTTCACTGCACCTTGGGTGTAAGGACTTTTGGCACTTGGTACTCATTCCTTTGGGGACCTGTCAGCAGAGCCCAGGGCTCAGCCTCAAAGATGACCACCATGCTTTACAGAGGAGGAGATTCAATGTCAAGTTTAATGCCCAGCTCTGACAAACAGAATGGGGAGGGACCACCAGGAGTGGCTTAAGCCAACTTGTTACCTGTGAGTAAGGGGTGGTCACCAGAAATAGTCATGGCTCTGTTCACTGTGGGCTCAGGGGAAACGGCTGCTGCTTGAGTTGCCAGCAGCACACTTCTGGGTATATTGGAATGGTACACGTAACTCTCTGGGATGAGTGAGTATATGCACTCATTCATTAAAAAAATTTCCATTAGTTACTATATGAATCCTGTCTCCTCTGATTCATAGCGCTGTATGTTCATTAGCTAAATTTCAATCCGCTAATTAAAAACACTATTATGGAAGGGCACACTTGTGTGCGTAAGTTTGACTCAATATGTACAAAAACAAAGTATATAAACAAAATTTATGTCCCCTAACACTGTGAAGTTTAAAAAAAAGAAAAAAAAAACTCTCACTATTACATGTTTTCCTTGAAGTGACATTTTGTTCGTTTTGGAGAAAATATCTGCTATAAACCCAAGTCTGAAGATCCGTAGTTTGCTTTTCAGTAATTGTGTGACCATAAAATGGTGTTCTCTGTAAAATGCAGCTGGTTTACTTCCCAACCCAATCGCATAAGAGCCATTTCCTCCAGACAACAGTCACACTCAGGGTGCAAGAGAGGGGCTTCTCATGTGCCCCCCATTTCTTCAACAGAAGATTAAAAAGATAAGTGTTCAAGAGCTAAGATTTAATACAGTTACTTATTGCTAATGCTTAACCAAGTATACACTTAAGTGGAACTGACATTCTTTGCTCCTGGGGAGTGGGGAAGGGAGGAAGACAAGTTCTAGCACAAAGCAACACAGTGAAAGAGGCAAGTGACAGGTTAACATTATTATGAAAATAGTTTTGACTTTGCGATCCCCCCTTAAAAGGGTATCAGGGACCCCAGAAGAGGGTGGACCACAAGTTAAGGACAACTGTTATATATCTGTGTGTATCTTGAAATTCTTACTCAAATTCTATATATATTTCAAGGTGCCTGATACACATAAACAAATTGCCTTGCAGGCAAGGTCCACCTAGGCAACTTCCCTCTGCAGCGTATGGAAGCCTACTTTATCAGACGTATACCAATCAAATACAGAAGTAAAGCTCCTGACTATGTCCTGTTTTTAAGTATGACAGAGTCCAAATTGCAACTCCTGGCTCAATTGTTTCTCCTGTGGAGGTAGTAATTTTCTTTCCAATTTCCACGACTTCTCCCAACTCAGATGCTACGTATCTCAATCAACCATCCAATACATTGCTTGCACAAACTCCAAACCACCTTCCAAATCATTATCTGCATAACAGATCCATTAACTTAGAGGAGGAAAGAAAGTGATCAAAATAAGTGCCTTCCCTTTTACGCCTTCGGGCTCCATGAAAATCCTTCTTTCTCACTAATTCACTTCACAGACTAGCAATCAGCTGGGCTTCAGCTCCTTTGATCTAGAACGTGATTTTTAGACATGATTATTGTAGTAAAAATCCAAGGCAAAAATTGTTAGTGTCTAGTCATAGGGATGGGAAAGAATATAAGACAGTTTCCGACGAATTCACAAATTTCAGGCAGTTCAACCTAAAATTCTTTCTGGGTAAAATTAATCTCAAAAGTTCTCAGAAGGACAATATTCTTTAGTTTTAAGAATTGTATAGCATTACAGCATAGTGAACCCCATTATAATTAGCGATAATTTTAACAGAATAAGATTTATTATTATTATTATTATTGCAGTTTTTGACCAGGGCTGTGTTTGAACCTGCCACCTCCAGTATATGGGGCCGGCGCCCTACTCCTTTGAGCCACAGGCGCTGCTGAATAAGATTTATTTTAGACTCAGATCAAAAGGATTAGCTACCCAACCAACCAACTCATGATGTAAACCACACCACACAGAGTAGTACCACACGGTGAATTCCTCACGGGCTGAGTGCTTGGCCAAAAACTCCAGAGAACCTTTGGTTGATCCTTACCATATTAAGAATACCCAGCACCATGACTAGACTATGTCTCGACACACAAAAGATATCCATCTCCCTTTCTAAAACCTGGTTTATTATCTGCAATTACATCAGAAAAGGACATACGTTCAGGAAGGAAAAAATTCTTTCTACAATGAAAAGGGATGTAAATCTCATTTAAAAAGCATGAAGATTAGTATTTTTAACTAATCTGGACTATGAATAATGTAAATGTTGTCTTGTAGTAAGGATTTACTAAATCAGCATATCAATAAACATTTTATAAGATTAATAAATCTGTTTTCTTTGCCTCTGCTTTCTTAGTAAAAAAAAAAATCTATTTTCACACTTACAGAAATGACATTTAAAATTGGAATAAAGTACCTAAAGAAATATGTCATTGTTGATAGCAAAGAATTTTGTGCAATTGATTTTAAATCAGTTGTTGGAGGAAAAGTTGATTCAGTTTAGTACAAGTTCCACTGATTCTCAAGAAAGAAATTAGACAACAAATAAATAAGACTTCTGATAGTTAAATAAACCTTTTCAGTTAAATAAGCTTTATAATGCCTGTTGCGGCTTTTAAAATGGTACAAAAATTATAAGAGAAATTTTTTTTCAAATTCAGAGTTTCAGGGAATCTCAAAAATTGTCTTAAATGTGATAGGAAAGAGTGATCACTCGCAAGTGTCAGTCCAGAGCCTCTTCTTTGCCAGGTCTGGTATTTCAAAAAGCCCTGTTCACGTCTAGGAAAGAGCTCACTTAAATGTATTCATTCACTGGACAGGGTTTATTAAGTGTTTTTCATTTGCTAAGTCTTGTGTACAAATGATTAGTGCTCTCAAGAAGATAAAACAAGAGGATGCGGGCAAGCGGTAGAAGCACCTCTCAAGAGGTAGTGTTTGAGCTTAGACCGAAATGACGTGGAGAAGGCAGACATTCAAAAAACCAGGGCAGACTTTCCCGGCAGAGGAAACAGCAAGAGCATGAGAGTTTAGAAGAGCGTTAAAGATGAGAATGCACAGGAAGGCGAGTGACAGCTTTCCTTTTGCCCCAAGTCCCCACAACACCCTCTGCAGGCACCTCTGCCTCGTGTTAGAAGCTCTCCCTCTTCTCTTCTCTGGACCTGGAAATCGACCCACCAGGTCAGAGAACTGGGTTTCATATGCCTACGACAAATTATAGGCTTGATTTGATTTCATCTACATAGTCGTATTTAGGGGTTTTTATATTTTGCATGGAAACATTCTTACATCAAACAATCTATAAACCACTGTTTATAACTGAGGAAAACAAGCTCTATCCTATAAGAGCAATTTATGGATGAAGCCAGTGTTAAAGTACCTGGAAACACAGCACTATTCATCTTGACGAGACACGTTGCCTTTTACCTTCAGTCACTCTGGGGCTGAAACATGACAGCTGTTGATCTATTTGAGTGTTGTTAGCAGGTTGAGAACAGTGATCTATGGAGTAAAACACTCAGTGCATTAAGAAAAGTTGGCGTCTTGGAGACAGATAACCAGAGTTAATGGGGAAATGATGGTCTTCATGTTATTGACAGAACACCCCAAATCCTCAGGGCACTCATCAGCATAGTTATTAATCTTCTTCTCCAAGTCAAAGGAAGAAATAAGTCAGAGTTAAAAGCCCTAATGGGAACAGGAAAAAAATCAAAAGAGATGGGGTAATTTGTAACAAACAATTTTGAGTTTTGTTTTGGTTTCCCTAAGAGATCTCTTTCGTGATACTATTAAAATCTGATATTTTAATATGACTTGCATATATAATATATATGCATTTTAATAGGTAGTCCAGTCACATGGCATATAAATCAAAACAATATAAAAAGATATTCAGCAAAACATTTTCCACTTCATTTCCATCCTTCATTTCCACTAGGGTAACTCTTTATTAGTTTGTCTTTGTGTGTGTTATAGAAACAGAAGTATGTATTCTTATTTTCTCCCTTTTACACGAAGACGCCTTACTATATATAGTGCTATATAATTTGCTTTATTTAAAGAGTATGTCTTGAGGATGTCTCCAGTGTTTCCTAGAGAGGAAATCTTTGCATATCAGCACATAATGACCTTCCTCCTATTCTTTTCACGTGCACAGTATCTCATTACGTGGATGTACCACAATTTGTTATACGCAGTCCTTCATAAATGAATATTTAGCCTAATTCCAGTCTTTTACTGATGCAGCATAACCAGTGCAGCAATGAGTATGTTTGTTCATAACATCATTTGGCACATGTACAATTATATCTGCAAGATAAGTTCCCAAAAGTGAGATTTATGTTTAAATTAAAAATTAACCGTTTACAACTTGGATGACTCATGGGGGAGGCCCTGCCATACCCTTGACCATCAGTGAGGTCTGAGAATGCCTGCCTACATGACAGAATATGTCCTTACACTCCGGACTTTTGACAACCAGGATAGATAAAAACTGTCACAGAGAAATTTTATTTTGTATTCCTCTGATTATGACTGAGGTGGAGTGATTTTTGTTATGCTTAAGAGAAATTTGTATTTCCTTTCTGTTAACTTTCTGTTCATATCCTTTCCTCGTATTTTTATTATGTGGTTGGTCTTTTTCTTATTGATTTACATTAGGTAGATGAGGTTTTTGTGACATGAATTGCAAACATTTTTCGTAGGTTCCTTCACTTGTCTTTTGAATTTTACTTACAGGATTTTTTTTTTTTTTGCTTTGTTTTGTTTTTACTGAGTACGAGGATTATTTTTTATTAAGTATTCATCAATCTTGTATGGCTTCTGGATTCCTCCTGAATTTTTATGGCTTCATTTTGTTTTACATTTAGAATTTTCATCCATGTGCATTTTATCTTGTGTACAGTTAGAGGTTTTTTGTTGTTTGGTTGTTTGGTTGTTTTTTCTAGAAGGCTGCCTAATTGTCCCAGCATAATCTATGGAAATCTTCACCACCACCACCTCCCCATTGTACCTGCCGTCTTCATTATATGCTATGTAGACGTGGGTCTATTTGTGCAGAAATACTGCCCTGCTCTAAATTACTGAGGCTTAACTGTAAGTTGTAACAGCAGATCCTATTTTCTTGAATAATTCTACACAGTATGAATTCATCTGCTGTGAATAGAATTAGAGCTGATTATCCAAAGCCTACTGTATGACTTCTTGGGTCGGAAGCCTTCCTTGGGAGGAAGATCTCCCACAGAACGGCCTCTCTCCCTCTACTTCTGTTCCCTGCACACCTGCCTCACTCCCCATCCCACCACACTTCATCAATGAAGCTGGTATTTGTCTGCAGACCTTGACCTCTCCCCCTTCCCCCGACAGTGCTTTTTAAAGCTTGCAGATGCAGAGCACCTATATCTCTGTTCCAGGCTGTTGGATCTAAATCCTAAATGTTGTTCTGGGGAACAAGAACCATTAATATTTTATAGATTCATTATAGAAACATATGTATGCTTCCGAGAATGTATGTAGGAGAAATAGATATGAAGGGGATAAGGAGGAAAGATTTAAAAAGTGTTTGGGGGCTGCAGAGCTGTTGCTTGGCTTCCAGCAAAGCGCTGAATTCCTTGTATCTGCAAAGCAGCCTCCACCCACCCTGCACCCCATCCCAGAGCTGAGAAGCCACGAATGAGCCCCTGACAGCCGAGACAAAGGAACCAGGACGTTGAGTCGATGCCTCTCCTCCTCCGCTTTCTGAGCAAGGGTGTCTGAGACAGAGGTGGGGGAGAGACAGAGAGCGAGGGAAATAGAGGAAAAGGCACGGAGAGAGAAGGAGAGGGAAAGCAGAGGAAGAGAGAAAGGGGCAGAGAAATTAAACGCGCCCGGAGAATACTTCTTTAAAAAGTATTCTTTTGGGTACGGGACACAACTACAAGAGGGACTCTACCTAACAAATGCAAATATTGTAACTTCATTGTTTGTGCCCTCGTGTTAACCTGAAATAAAAAGTAAATAAATAAAACTGTTAGGAAAAAAAGAAAAATCCTCTGCTGAGGCAGCAGCTCCAGAGCCGGTAACACTGCAGTCATTTTTAAGACCCTCAGACGCCGTATTTTCTCTGTGGGTAATTCTAAAGAGGAGTAGACCCACCGCATATGGTCACAGGTCACAGCAACGGCCACCCCAGCAAACTGCTTTGCCCGTGGCCTGGGGTTTTTGGTCCCAAGCCCTTCAGCGGTGAGCTAGTCACTTTTCTCTCCCTGGCCCTGATTCAGGCCTGTCACACTGCGGGGATGTCGCCACGTGGGGCGCCCCAGAGCCTCGCTATTCCTGTGACCTGTGACCACATGCAGATCGGAAGTTGTAAATCCAATGCCCCGCGCGCGGTCTGGCTCGGGGGTCGCCTTCGCTCTGCTCCCACGCGCGATGTGGGTGGAACCTGGCCAAGCACCCCGCGCCCGGACAGGCGGGAAAACGCAGCCCAGGGGGCCCGGGCAGCCTTCTCTGAGCCCGGCCACCGCGCAGGCTGGGGCGCTGGGCCGCGCAGTTCCGCACCCGCCGGCCGGCGCGGGGGCGCCCTCCCCGGTGTTCCTGAGCTGCGGAGGCCCCGCGTCCACCCGCATGCGCACGCACGCCCAGTGACACACTCACACGCACACTCACACGCTCCCCGTGTCGCCCCCTTCCCTCCTGCTCCCTCTCACCCACTGCCCTGGTGCTGTCACACTCACACACACTCACACTCTGTCCCTCACTCTCACTCCCTGCTGTCACACTCACACCCACACTCACACTGTCCCTCACACTCCCTGCTGTTACACTCGCACCCACACTCACACTGTCCCTCACTCACACTCCCTGCTGTTACACTCACACCCACACTCACACTGTCCCTCACTCACACTCTCTTCTGTCACACTCACACCCACACTCAACTGTCTCTCACACTCCCTGCTGTCACACTCACACCCACAATCACACTCTGTCCTTCACTCACACTCTCTGCTGTCACACTCACACTCACACTCTGTCCCTCACTTATTCACTGCTATCACACTCACACTCACCCACACTCACACTCCCTGCTGTCACACTCACCCCATACCCACACTCACACTGTCTCTCACACTCCTTGCTGTCACACTCACACCCACACTCACACTCTGTCCCTCACTCACACTCCCTGCTGTCGCACTCACACCCACACTCACACTCTGTCCCTCACTCACACTCCCTGCTGTCACACTCATGCACACTCACACTCTGTCCCTCACTCAATGCCCTGCTGTCACAATTGTGGACCTCCACACACATTCTCAGCTAACACTCTCACACTTTCTCCACACTCACGCTCACCCTTATCTGCTCTTTTTACCCTTTCTCTTCCAAATCTTTCCCTCCTTTCTTAAAATTACAGACTGTTGGGGCAGGGGGTGGGGGGGATTACAAGAAGCCTGCTGTAATCATGGCTGGAGCAGTTATGTTAATACTCTGTCTTTGTCAAGGAAAACTTAGTCTGTACGTTTTGTGCCCAGCAATGATGGGCCCTGAGTGGGGAGTGTGTGGTGAAGAAGACCCTGCATAAGTCCTCCTCTGCCCCACACAGCTGTAGCACAGCTAGTAAAGGTTACTCAGCACTCACTGTAGCTTCGCACTAGGTCCTGGGGATAAAATTATGAAAAAGACAAAGTTCCATCCTTGGGATTCTCAGTGGAGACTTTGGGGGGAGGGGGATTTGACTCAGACCTCAGAAAATAGGCTGAGTTGTGCCAGCAGCTCTGGACAGGCATCTGCACCTATTATAAGAATGGATCACTGGCAGGGGTGGGGCAGGGAGGCATTCCGTGCTATCAATGAACCTACTTCACTTGGGCCAAGCCCAGCCGCAGTGCGCTCAGATACTCCGGCGTCCCACCTTATGACAACCAGAGCAGGACAGACGCCTGCCCCTCCACCATCTCTCCTCCACGGCTCACATGTCAACAGTTCAGGCAGATACCATGTGTTCAAGGAACAGCAAGGAGCCGGTTTAACTAGACTGGACAGAGCATAGGGGAGATAGTGAGAAGTGAGGCTCAGGCCTGGCTTGGGGTTATTTTTAGAGGACCTTGAATGTCAGCTAATGAGTTAAGATCTAGTATAATGATGTTCTAAATTCCTCAGCTCTTCCCGAGCCTTCCTATCAGAATCACAATTGTGATCTCTAAATTGCAAATCTTTACCTTCCTTCAATTATGCCAGTTTTCCCCTCACTAATAACAAACACCGGTTATTTCCTTCTTCAATGTTTGCTTTCCTGATTTATGTTCAGAAGCTTTTGTGAATTTTTGGAATCCACATTTTTACTTAATCTGTGTATGAATGGTCCTTAAATGGTGTCACAGTTTGTCATTTTGCAGGGGCCTTTGAATGAGCCAGGTGGGAGAAGGAATGTGTCAGCCCCTGTGAAGGCCTGGCTCAGACCAGGCTCTACATCCCAAACTTCTTTGCGTTCTGTTTGAAATGCCTGGTCAAAGATTTGTTTTATGTGCAAATCATGTACTATAGTAATATTCACAAAAATGCAAAGGATACTGCATTAGTGTTGCAATAGGGCTGCATTTGGTTATTTGTGGCTAATATCCAGGATGCCTCCTTGATCACAAATATGTATTTGGAGGGAGCTGATGATTCCAGGAATGTAACGACTATCCTGGACTTTGAACTTACAGGAAACTGTATTTCTAGTTTCAGACGGGTGATTAATAAATTAGCTTGCAGGGCCTGGTCAATTTGCACTGTGATATGAGCACAGTAACTGACCACCAATGATAATAATCATGTGAAAGACAATTAAAGTGAAGGGAGGGAGAAAAAAAGAAGTCTGGCTTCCTGCCCCAAAGTGGCTCATAGCCTTGAAAGAAAGATAGACATATGAATACCAAGAAAAGAGAAAGTATGATCATAAAGGCATTCCCAGGATGCTGTGAGCCTCTGAGAAAGGAATGCTTAAACAGCTTGGGAGTTTATGTGATTAGAATCAGGAAAATCAGCTCCATGACTGAAATGGGGTCTACAGAGGATTTATAACCAATAAATAGCTTGTAAAAGATGAAGACAACAGGAGACTTCAGCTCCATTTGGAATTCATCAGAAACGTTTCCCCATATTTTTCATTCTTATTTTCTACTTATATTGGGACCACGGTTTTTAATGTCACAAAGTAGGGACAGAATGATGCATCTTAAATAAACAAAAACATATTGTGACCTGCCAGGTTTCTGAGTTGTTTCCCCAAGAGACTGAGAAATGCCCTCTGCCTTCACTGGGCTGCAGGTGGGCTCAGAGCCCTCCAGACTGGAGTAAGGAGCCCCCTCTTACCTCTGCCCTCACTCTCACCAGCCTGTACATCAACTGGAAAAGCCTGAAGGCCACAGAGGAGGAGAATGAGAAACACCCTCAAGGTGCTGAGAGTCGATAGGATTAAAATGAGCCCATCTGCACAGTAACAAACCCTCCCTGCTCCTCGGGGGCAGGCAGCTCCCCACAGGCCTGCGTGGACTGACAAGGTATCAGATGTGCCTCTCATCCTCACAGCACCTGCCAGGGACAATCCACCTACTTATCAGGCAATTTATTAACATATTTTATAGATTCATAAGGTTTAACTTATTCTTCCTACCCCACCGTAAGCCATAGACGGGCAGAAGGCAGGTGCTATTTGGGGGCTGGGAAATGGGAATAGTTAACTCAAGTTTCCCAGTCCAAGAAAACAGGAGATTGAAATGCTGCTCTGGGCGAAGACCCAAGGCTTTTGGCTTAATTATCCTCCCTGGCTCTCACCTCATCTATATTCTGAGGCCTTCCCCCCCCAAACCGCTTCTCTCTGCATTTCTCTGCTCTCACAGGCTTTGTCACTGCACATCAGGCCCACTTTTTGTGTTATTCATTTTTGCCTGTTAACACTTTCCTGAGGATAGGAGCAAAAGGGGTGGCCTTCCGAGTGGTAGTCCAGGTGGTCACCCAGGTCACCCAGCATGGCCGGAAGCTGGGTAAATGCCCTGGAGCTCACAGCATTAAAGCTAGATGCTGCCAGCCCTCTCAATCTCTATATTTTGCAGAAATGAATTTCTGCTGGAATGTTAACCAGTAAAATACAATAAAATATGTAAGAAGAAGAAATGATGCTGAGAGATTCCTAATTGTCTTTCAAATGATGATGACTAAGTTGTCTCAAGGTAAAGAATTGTATTCAAACACATCAACATGATCTACTATTCCGTAGATTTTTCCTCCTGTTCATCAGAAATGTTTATGGGATCACAGAGCTGCCAGAATGCCAGCAGAATGTCAAATTCCAGGGACCTTCAAGTAGCATCAGCTCTCACAGCACCTTCCCCAATGCTCCTGCTGTTTGCTCTCCAGAAATGGAAATTCTTTCCAATGAGTAGCCACACACCCTCCTCCTCGAAATGCATGTTGATATCAGGAAGGGGGCAGACTTGAGGTCCCAAATGTTGTACAAGAGGGCCCACTGATGTACAGGAAGAAAAATTTGTATTTTCTGTCTTAATTGATTTTATCCGTGCATTCAATTTTTGCATAAATATACACTATTGGAAAAGTTTGGAGACCCCTGAGCTAGAACTTGACTGGTACAAAACCAAGTCAAGTAATCCCCTACAACACTCAGGGATGTGCAGGAATGTTTTATTGCTGTGAGTAGGCTGAATAGACGTTGCCCTAGACAACATTTGCGCCAGACAGGTAAGAGCCCCAACCACCTGCAAATGTGGAGATGTACCTTTGTATAACAAGGATACCAAGCTTGAAATGGAAGAAAATAAGAAAGAACAATTTTCCTTTTTTGCTTAATTGCTAGGGTTAGCCATTGATATTCCAAATCTACCCCAAAATATGGAATTTGAGAATTACACATTTATTTACAGTAGTGATGTACCATATTTCCCTTCTAGATTTCAGCACTGATTGCCTACAAAGCACCACTTGAACAAGATAGATGGATAGATAAATATGTAGATAGATATTTTAATGTATAGAATAAGTACTAGGAACAATAGGTGGGGGAAATCACGAATTTATTTTTTTATTTCAAATTAATATGAGGGTAAAAATTTTTAAATAACACTGTTCTCGCTTCCAGAGGCTCTTTTACAATGAGAAATAATGAATTTTGCATCCGATTATCCCCAGAAGATCTGTTGCTGTGCTCAAGGTCGTTATTCCTCTCTATTTTTGTTATATTGCAAAGCATGAAATATTTATGTAAACATCCTGAGTCTCTCATAGCCCTGCACCTTGAGGATTACCTCCATCAAAAAGAGCAAGCCTCAAACGTGTGATTGATGGACGTAGCTTCCTCCCAGGAGTGTAAGCATGCACAAGGCAACTCAGTCATGAAAATATTCCTTGATGTGGTCAGCAGCTGAAGCAGCTCCACTCTTCTTTGATTATTCACAATGGTCTACCAGATTATGGTTCCATTCATTGCGCTGATAGGTGCAATTGAGTCTTATAAGGCAGAAAATACCATTAGCCAGAAATTCTGAGAGTTTAGGGTGGGGGGAAGTAGAACTTGGCCAAGCCATAATGAATGTGATTTTTTTTTTTTTTCAGATTATTATGAGGGTACAAATGATTAGGTTACATTGTTTGTGTTTCTTAGGTAAAGTTCAAGTTGTAGTTGAGCTATTCACCTGGAGTGTGCTGTATACCCATACATTCATTGTACACCTTAGATGAGAGCTTAACAATGCCTCTCCTTTCTCCCCTTTCCATTTTCTCTTCTCCCCCCTTACCTCTATTTCAATTTAATTGTGTTTTTCTCTCCTGTGGGTATGTAGGTGTTTGTCTATTGGTTTTATGTTAATCTTGAGTATCTTGGATTCTTGCTTTCCCATTCTTGTGATACTTTACTAAGAAGAATGTGCTTCCACTCCATAAAGGTAAACACAAAAAAAGTAAAGCCTCCATTTTTATGGCTGAATAGTACTCCACGGAATACATATACCACAGTTTATTAATCCATTCATGTGCTGATGGGCACTTGGGTTGATTCCATGTCTTGGCAATTGTGAATTGAGCTGCAATGAACATTTTAGTGCAAATGTCTTCATAGCAAAATGATTTTTTTTTCTTTTGGGTAGATACCTAGTAATGGGATTGTGGAATCAGATGGAAAGTCTACTTTTAACTCTTTGAGAATTCTCCATACTTCTATCCATAGAGGCTGTATTAGTTTGTCATCCCACCAGCAGTATAAAAGTGTTCCCTTCTCTCCACATGCACACTAGCATCTGTAGCTTTGGGATTTTGTGACATGGGCTATTCTCACTGGGGTTAGGTGATATCTCAGCGTGGCTTTGATTTGCATTTCTCTCATGATTAGGGACAATTAGCATTTTTTCCATGTATTTATTGGCCATTCATCTGTTTTCTTCAGAGATGTTTCTGTATAAGTCTCTTGCCCACTTATAAATGGGATTATTTGCTCTTTTCTTGTTGACTAGTTTGAGTACTCTGTAGATTTTAGTTATCAGCCCTTTGTCAGACTCATAGCATGCAAATATCTTCCCCTATTCTGAAGATTATCTTTTTGCTTTGGTTGTACCCTTAGCTGTCCAGAAGCCTTTTAGCTTGATCATGTCCCACTTATTTATTTTTGGTGTTGCTGCAATTGCCATGGGGTCTTCTTCATAAAATCTTTTCCTAGGCTGATTTTTGTCAAGAGTTTTTCCCACACTTTCTTCTAGGATTTTTATTTTTTTGTGTCTTAAATTTAAATCTTTTATCCAATGAAACTCAATTTTCATCCGTGGTGAGAGAAGCAGGTTTAATTTAATGTGGCTAACCAGTTCTCCCAATATCATTTATTAAATAGGGACTCTTTTCCTCGGTGTATGCTTTTGTTTGGTTTATCGAAGATCAAATGCCAATATGTGGTTTGTTTCATCTCTAGGTTCTTTATTCTATTCCATAAGTCTGTATCTCTATTTTTATGCCAGTATCAGTTTTAATCACTGCAGACTTGTAGTAAAACCTGAAGTTATTCTGGTAATGTGATGCCTCCATATTTGTTTTTATTCCTTAGAATTGCATTGGCTATTTTTTTTTTCTGGTTCCATATGAAACACAATATTGAACAGACCAATATTAAGTACCAAAATTGCAACAACAATAATAAATTTTCCAGAAAAGGAAAGTTCTGGACCAGACGGTTTTGCAACAGAATTATACCAAACCTTCAAATAAGAACTGATATGTATATTGCATAATCTTTTCCAAAGAGAATGAAGGAAACTTCCCAACACATTTTACCAAGCAAACAACACCCGGATACCAAAACCAGGAAAGGATGCAGATCCAACAAAAAAGAAAAACTGCAGACCAATTTCTCTAGTGAACATTGATGCAAAAATACTCCGTAAAATCCTACCAAATAGAATACAGCTATGCATTAAAAAAATTATACATCACCCTCAAGTAGGCTTTATCTCAGGGATGCAAGGTTGGTTTAAAATATCCAAATTCATAAACGTAATTCACCACATCAATAGAAGCAAAAACAAAGACCATATGATCTTCTTAATAGATGGAGAAAAAGCATTCAACAAAAACCCTTGAGTACACTTAAGAATATAGGCATAGATGGGACATTTCTTAAATTGACAGGAGCCATCTACAACCAACCCACAGCCAATATCATACTCAATGAAGTGAAATTGAAAGCATGTCCACTTAGAACTGGAACCACACAAGGACGTCCACTATCACCACGGCTATTCAACATAGTGCTGGAACTTCTAGTGAATGCAATCAGGCAAGAGAAGGATATCAAGGTATTCAAAGGGGAAAGAAGAGATCAAACTCTCACTCTTTTCTGAAGAAATGGCCTTATACTTCTTAAACCCCAGGGAATCAACCACAAGGCATCTGGAAGTGATCAAGGAATACAGTAAAGTCTTGGGATATAAAATAAACACCCACAAATCAGTAGCCTTCATATATACCAATAAAAGCCAAGCTGAGAATCAAATCAAGGATATAATAACTTTTTCAATAGCGTCAGAGTAAATGAAATACCTGGAAATATACCTAAGAAAGGATGTGAAGGATCTCTATGGAGAGACCTATGTAATCCTAAGAAAAGAACTACCCTACCCTGTTTCCCCAAAAATAAGACATCCTCCGAAAATAAGACCTACTTACAAGAAAGATAAGATGTCCCCTGAGAATAAGACCTAGTGCATCTTTGGGAGCACATCTTAAAATAAGACACTGTCTAATTTTTTGGGAAACAGGGTAGCAGAAGTTGTTAACAAAATGGAAGAACATACCATCCTCTTGGCCGGGAAGAATCAACATTGTTAAAATGTCCATACTACTCAAAGAAATCTACAGATTTAATGCAGTCCCCATCAAAGCATCAATGTCATATGTTGCAGTACGTAAACCTGATTCTTAGGAGAATAACAATCAAAGTGGAAGCAGAGGATGTAATTGTCAGCAGTACTGACACAAGGTTGGGAAAACCAAAGATTATCCAGGGCACACCTGGCCTAGGGAGATGAAGAGTGACTAGACAGAGATGGGGAAGACAGGGAGTGTCAAGGAGAGATGGGGGTTAGAGAGAGAAAAGAAACCTTGTTTGGGAATTGCTGGAACGTGATAATTTATCTCTAAACCTAACATCAAGAATAAGACTGAACATTAAGATTAAAATCCCACCATCCTCCACTTCCTCCACTATTTATGTGCCTATGCACATGTGTTTGGGGACACCCTAAATATATATGAATTCCTTAGTCTACCTTTTTCTCCAGATGTTTGTTTCTTTGAATGTGCTGCCAAGCAGAAATTGAACTGCGTAAAGGTAACACCTGTTGAACTTTCCAGTGTTCTTGCAGGTCTGACCTGAGTGCCAGGTTCTCCTGAGTGCTCATCTGTTCGATTCCACATGCACTTCATTTCTTTGACCACCATGGGTAGTCTCTACTACAGTTTTGCTCCTCTTTTGGAAGAGCCTTCCATGGTAAAGACCCCTCAGTGTATTAGCTAATTTTTGCTGCATCAAACATGGAGAATTATATTCAAAATAGAAAATCAAGGAGAAAAATGTCCTAAGTCATTTCCCAATTAAGTACTCAAAACTCAACAATTGATCATACCTACAAAGAAGAGTCATTCTTAGCTACATTCACATGTCAGAGCTGGGACTTGTTAGAAAGTGTCTGGATTCAGAAGGAAGAATTTTGTAAAACCTGTGAAGAGCTTGGTATGGTCAACCTTGTGGCTGACATTACACTGGGAGCCACCCAGTCTACTAATCGATCCTCTCAATCAAACTGTCTTATCCCTCAATTCTGGAAAGCTTTATTTTTCCTTGGCATACGGCATCAAATCTTAACAACTTACGATGTGCTTCTTCTATAGAAAGAAAATAGCTGCCATCAGCAGAAATCTCACAGTCTTCCCAATCAGCAGATTTGGGATGGAGCCCCCCATTGCCTGAGCAGACCCTGGATTTCCCCTAGACTTAATTTCTTCCAGTATAAAAATCAACTTGATAGGATTTTTTTAATGTACCATTTTTATTTGATCTTTTTTAACTACAAAAATGATGCATACATATTTTATCCAATGAAGCAGGGGCTAACACCCGTGTTACCTGGCAATGCTGAATAAAAGCAAAACAGTTTTCTCCCTTCCTCCCTCCATTACCACCCTCCTCGTACAGATAAGCAATGCACACGGTATATATCCATCCACCCTTTCTCCTTGCTTAGACAAACCCAGACAAATATAGAGGAATTCTGTTTGTCCAAAAATATATCTACAAAATATGTTATTCCACAACTAGATTTTTCCCCCATTCCATGTATTGTTGTTTGGAGGAGCAAATGAGACTCATAAAAGAGTTTTATAAACTGTAGTCATCACTTTTCAAGGCTTACAAGCCCATTGGGAAACTTGGGAATTTGGCCAGTCAGCTTCCTGATCTGAGATCAGCTGAGTGAAGGTATGAGTGAGTGAGTGAGCTGACTGAGCACAAACAAAGTTGATGATGTTGTTGCCTAGAATGCACAGTTGTCCCCTGTGCCTGGCCTTTCTGGAGTGTGTATTGGTGGGAACAGCAGGAGGACTCAGCAGCTGGAGAAGAGGAGCTCTGGGAGCACTTTGCCCACGTCTGTCCTCAGAACCGAGTAGAGAGCCTGGCACAGAGTGACCAGCCAATAAATGTGGCATGAGATGGGGGAGATGTTGAGTGAATTAATGAATAAAACACTGAATTGAAGGCACAAACAAGACAAACAATAAAGACCATTTATTTAAGAAGTGTTGTGATCAAAATAAGGATGAAAATAATGAGGGGATGTTCTTTAACAGATTTGAGGATGCATTTGAACAAGCAATGAAAAAGAAAATTTGCTGACATGCTGAAGGCTGATGGCAGGGGACCTGTACTTGTTTCACCAGCCAAGGGAATGTGAGAGCTGAATTGGAAACCAGCATCTGCATTACCCTCTTACATTAATCCAGTTTAACATAATTCTGTGGAAGCTTCCTCGGGGGTTGCCGCCTCTGCAAGCAGCTGACTAACAGAGCTGAATGCCTTTCTTATCCTCTTTATTTTTCCTTAGGCCTCCATAGGCTTTAAGGCTCCTCTGGCATAACTTCCTCATTCTAGAGACTTTGGCACTGTGTGTGTTGAACTTAACAACATATTTGCAAACTGCCGATCAAAGATGTATTGTCAAAAGGCCCAGGACTGTTTTCTGAACTAGAGTGTCTAAGAATAATTTCCTAACACCTTGATATTTTGTTTTCATATTAGTAATGTTAAATAAGGATGCTAATATTGGCTTGATAAGGTCAAGGCTAGGTAACCTATTGGTGTTTATACCAGTCTAGAACTTTCAAAGCTGATTATGATTACCTGCTATCTTTCAATAACCTTTTCTCCCTTTTATTCCGTGAAACACATATTCAACATGGGAACTCTGGAGTCAGAATGTCTGGATTCAAATCCTAACTCCAAAGCACACTGGTTGTAGGTCTTTGGGTAAGTTAGTTAATCTGTTGGAGGCTCAATTTTCTCACCCGTACAATGGAATTAGTAACCTTGCCTTTCATATGGCTGTTAGGAGATTTAATTGATATGCTTTCAAAAGCATGTAGCAGAAGGTCTGGCCCATAGTAAGCACCCAATCAATGGTTGAAAAACATGCCTTTTAAAAATCTTTTCCATTATTATTATTATTTATTTTTATTTTATTTCATTAATCAATTTTTATTTATTTATTTATTTATTCTTTGCAGTTTTGGCCGGGCCGGGCTTAAAACCGCCACCCCCGGTATATGGGGCCAGCACCCTACTCCTTGAGCCACAGGCGCCACCCAATCTTTGCAGTTATTTTAGAGATGATGTTTCTTAATACTCATTTATTTTTATATGTAATACTCAAAACCATGCAACCAATTATGCAAGCTGAGAGAAAGAGAAATTAAAGCTAGCATCAAATGTAGGTTTGCTTTTGTTTGTGTGTTTGAGGTGGCTGGTGTCTTGGTTGGAAAGTAAATTCCTCTCTGAGGCAGACTTTGAACTATTGAAAATAGCTAGAAGGATGTCCAGGACCAGTCCCTCTGTGTACCACAGCTGGATGCCCCTGCTCACACCGTGACCTGCAGAACTATGAACCTCAGCATTGCTATTTAGCATCCAGGAAACGGTGCTTGTAGTGGTACAGGAAAGTGGACGAGGTGAGGGGAGCAGAAACCAATTCTCCATGGCATAAAAACAAAATTAAGGCAATATACCTAAGTAGGGGTCTGCTCTGGTCCTCTCAGAGTTTGTGGGAAATGTTTGGGTGGTTTGGAGTAGAGCCATCCCCTGCAGGATAGCCCACAGCTGCCTGACTCTGATGAAAACAACTCTAATCCCTGATGAGATGAATTCACGGTGCTTCCAAACTAAGCTGTAACTATAATTCCCTGAGGGATACCACTGTGTCCCTTACCAACAGGCCATGGACCACTATTAGGCCACACAGCAGGAGGGGAGTGGCCGGTGAGCTGGCAAAGCTTCGTCTGTATTTGTGATCACTCCTCATCATTTACGTTACCACCTGAGCTCCGCCTCCTGTCTGACCAGAAGTGGCATTAGACTCTCCTAGGAGCATGAACCCTACTGTAACTGCACGCTGCCTAGGAGAATCTAATGCCTGATGATCTGAGGCGGAGCTGAGATGGTGAAGCTGGTGCTGGGACCTCTTAGTTGCAGGAAGACAAGCTCAGGGCTCCCACCGACTCTGCATTATCAAGAGTTGTAAAATTATTTCATTATATATTACAGTGTAATCATAATAGAAATAAAGTACACAGTAAATGTAATGCACTTGAATCATCCTAAAATCATCCCCACCTTCTGGTCCATGGAAAAATGATTTTCCATGAAGCCACTCCCTGCTATCAAAAAGGTTTGGGACCCCTACCCTAGCACCATGAAAGGACCTAACTGTTCTCAACTCATGATTGCTAAGGTATAACCTTTCCTAAGCTCGCAGCAGGAAGGCGAGCTCTGGTGTACGTAGTGTCCCCCAGAACAGGATGCTGAATGCGTTCCAGTCTGGACCAACTCCACAGTCCCTCAGCCAATTTCTGCTTTCATCCCTGGAAACCAAACTATAGGACGTGTTGTTGCTGCCTCTTCCTGTTAGAAGCCCATGTGTGGAGTGAAATGTGGAAAGATAGCCAAGTGCTGCTTTCTTCCTCTGTGGGCAGGCGAGGGTCCTTCATCCTGGAGTGAAATGAAAGGATCTGGCCATGTGGACTCCACAGGGTGACGGTCTCACAGAACTGTTTCCTGCTGTGAAAACGCTGATTGAAATACCAAACCCACATCTGAAAATGTTAGGCTTTAGCCTAGGAACTGTGTTCATATAATAAAATATAATTTTCTAGCTTGAGAAATAACATGAACTAGATGATTCTACCTTACTTCTGAGTATGTGAATTTTTTTGCCAGCTTGATTTTTTTTTTTTTTGTTCTTTTGAGGAACATGTTCAGTTGGGTTTAAAGACCCTGAGGGTGGATTATGTCGAACTTTCTAATTAGAAGCAAAGAATACAAGCGTCAATTATCTCTCATAATCTGAATTAATGTCAATGCGAGCACACATATATGTGTGGAATTGGAGATCACACAGCTGCATAACATGAATTGAGCCATTCAGCAGTGGTTTAGGAGCCCCCTTGTGTGTGCCAGACGTTGAGCTGGGTGCTGAGTTCACAGAGTGCACATGTGATCTCTCACCATGGGAACTGCAGCCAGAGGAGAGGAAAGCACACAACAAATAAATATGCAATGAAATAGCTTATTCAGGGCTACACAGAAAATAAATCAATGCAAACTGTATTGGTAAAAAGCTATCCTTAGCTAAGCTTTCCTCCTATTAGTCTTGGTTGTTTTGGCTAATTGATTTGCTTTTTAAGGCTTAATTTATACCCACCCACTGCTTAGTTTTCCACCTGAAAACACAAACTGTAGAATTTCCAATAAGGAGCCATCTCTAATTTGAATAGGGTTACCTAGAATATGGAGGGAAATTAGAGAATGGATAAAAGTAAAAAACTGGGACAATCATATGGGGAGTTTTCATACCTGAACAATATCTTTCAAACCCAGAAGCAGTTCTCTGAGCTCTGGGAGACTAACTCAAAGAGAAACAGCAGAGGAAACCGGCTGATGAGCAGTCTCCCAGGTCTACTCATGTTAGAGTAGAAATAACAGGAGGCATCCAAAGAAAGACAAGAGAGACAGAGGCGTTACAGAAGTGGCCACCCCCTCCCCCCCGCATGCTGCTGTCTCAGCCCCGACCTACTGCACCCTCTGCCTGGTGAGGAATGCCCTCCACAGAGAGCTGGTGACCGGAAGTAGCCCTCTGCAGTGAAGACTTCATTGCTACTGTCCTCCGGAATCCACTGATTCTTCTTTTTTTTTTTTATTATTATTGTTGGGGATTCATTGAGGGTACAATAAGCCAGGTTACACTGATTGCATTTGTTAGGTAAAGTCCCTCTTGCAATCATGTGTTGCCCCCAGAAGGTGTGGCACGCACCAAGGCCCCACCCCTCTCCCTCCTTCCCTCTCTCTGCTTTTCCTTCCCCGCCCTCCCCCCACCCCACACCATGACAGAACTGCAAGGATCAAGTACACTTCAGAGCATCATCAGACCTGGCACCGTGTGCCTTGCCCTGTGCCGTCCCCTCCTCCCCGGCCCTGCCTTGCGGGGGTCACCTCCCCGTGGTCCATTCCCACTGCTCTGTCTCCCAGACTGTGGCTATGATTATTTCTTTATTACTTTATATAATCCTATGCTGTTCTGAGGTTCACACTGCTTTAACTTTAGCAGTGTTTATTAACGGTACAAATTAAAGCATTCTTGAAGCCAGGCCATATAGAGAATTATCTAATGCACAGAACACTTTAATGATGCTCATTAGCTTACTCAAAACAAATCAATACGATTTTTAGATCTTTTCTAGGGCAGGAGAAGTACAGACATATTCCACAGGGGTGTCCCCCAGCAGAGGACACCTGCTTTCCTTTGCTCACCTCATTATGAAATATCTTCCAAAGTGTAATCTGGGTGATGATATATAATTGTGCTTAAAAACATTTATTCAATAAGGGAATGATTGGTAATGGGGAGTGTGCCTTAAATCTGACCTAAGATATGTGAAAAAAATAAGTGTACAATTATAAATCTGTTTGGAGAAATTGAAAACTTACATCTATGTTCCATGTTCTACAAAATGCAGATATGGGTTCCGCCCACATGCATTTTATAAAGATTCTCAGTGCATTAAAAAGTCTTTTTATTGTACACACACACACCACAATTAATGTCTCTCAGGTAAAAATGGGCTGACCTAAGATGGAAACGTAATTTGAGTAACATTAAAGGATGAATATAGTTAATTTCTAAATATGGAAATAATAATTTCCTATATGTAGCAGAGGTGTCTAATTTACGATTAAGAGGTAATCTTCAGACGTGTGGAAACACTGTCAACATTTTGTAAGATCATTATGTGAGGCTTTAGAACACAGGCTTATGGTCTGTTCTCATCTCTCCTTCCAGGCACACCCCCCACACCACACACACACATAGGCACATACACACATTCTCCACACACGTACACACTGCACTTCTACACATGCACACACTGCACATCCCCACGTGCACAGACTGCACACACAGACTGCATGCACATACATGCACCTTGAACACGCATGCACATGCTCACACACACACACACACACACTGCACAAAGCTGCTCATGACCTTGCGCGCACACTGCACACACACACACACATGCTCACACATGCATATTGAACAAAGCCACTCATGACCTTGCATACACACATGTATATACATGCACGCTGAACACACACATGCACACACACACGGCACAAAGCTGCTCGTGACCTTGCATGCACACTGCAGACACACACACATGCACACACACACTGCACAAAGCTGCTCGTGACCTTGTATGCACACTGCACACACACACATGCTCATATGTGCACACTGCACAAAGCTGCTCGTGACCATGCATACTGCACACACACACGCGCACACACACACACTGCACAAAGCTGCTCGTGACCTTGCATGCATACTGCACACACACACACTGCACAAAGCCGCTCGTGACCTTGTATGCACACTGCACACACACACACACGCTCACATGTGCACACTGCACAAAGCTGCTCGTGACCTTGCATGCATACTGCACACACACACACACATGCGCACACACACACTGCACAAAGTTGCTCATGACCTTGCATGCACACTGCACACACACATGCTCACATGTGCACACTGAACAAAGCTGCTCGTGACCTTGCGCTACGCAGATGTACCTGTTGAACTCTCTATCATAATGGAGAGGACTCTTGGCAAATTTGCTAATTAGCTCTATTCCTTTTCCCCCAAATTGTTGGCTATTATCATTCATCTATTTTCTCCCATTATTATCATCACGAGTGCCTCTTAGCCAATTGTCAGATTTCACAAAGGTTTTACACTTGCCGATGAGCAGGCCTCCAGAGGGATGTGAGACAAGCACAGAGTTTTCCTTGGCCAAGGGTTACTCAAAGCACTGAGACAAAAGACTGATTGCTAATTTGCTTGTTCTGCACGTTCAGCAGCAAAGAACCATAAACACAAACACATAGACACCAAAGTAGCTTAGACTAACTTCTATAAATAAGTCATAATTAGTAGACAAGTTGTTTGCTGTCAGGTAGCACTAGAAGCTTTATTGTTTGAAAAAAAAAATTTTTTTTTGAGACAGAGTCTCACTTTGTTGCCCTCAGTAGAGTGCTGTGGCATCAGAGCTCACAGCAACCTCAAACTCTTTGGCTTAAGCAGTTCTCTTGCCTCGGCCTCCGAAATAGCTGAGACTAAAGGCGCCCACCACAATGCCCGGCTATTTTGTTGTTGTTGTTGTCATTGTTGTTTTAGCAGGCCCAGGCCAGGTTCGAACCCACCAGGGTTGGTGTGTGTGGCCAGTGCCCTACCCACTGAGCTACGGGCACCGTCACTGGAAGCTTTATAAATTAAGGAGTAGTTTCTGCAGACTTGTCTATATTACTTAAAAACTTTACTTGTTCTCCTAAATTTACTAGCACATAGATATCACTGTTAAAGCATGTGCAATATTGCTTTAGTTCCTTTTTTCTCTGGTGTCTTTTTCCCCCACCAAATTGTATCTCTCAGGGGGGCAACCCAGTCACTTCATCTTTGTACCTCCAATATCCCAAGATATAGTAGATCTTAACAGATAAATGGTGGCTCAGAACTTGATGTATATACCCATTATTCTGACAAAATGTGGGCTTTTTAAAAATTGGGACAATTCACATAAAAGAAATATATATAGGGCGGCGCCTGTGGTCCCATATGCCAGAGGTGGTGGGTTCAAACCCAGCCCTGGCCAAAAATCACAAAAAAAAAAAAGAAATATATATAGAAATTATATAATATTCCTATTATTTATGTAATGCAAATGCAATTATCTCTTTCCTCTGGCTATGAGGTATTTCTCCAATGGACATCAAGAAGAGAGCCTGCAAATGACTATTTATGTCTGGGCAAAGGGTTCCAGCAGTTTTGATCTTCCCTACAAATCTGGTTCAACTCTCAAAAGCATCTAATTGTGCCTGTGGGCTGCCACACGATCTACCTGTGGCCAGCTAGAATTCCTTTTCAGAAAAGACGTCTTGGTTATGAAGGGATATTACAGCTTCAGGATGACTGAAGGAATAAATCAGCCTTCAGATTAGCCTCTCAAACCTGGTTCTTACCATTTCCCCCCAGATAGGATGACATTTACAAAAAACGTTAGGCAACAGACTTACCACGCCTCTCCCTTCACCTCTTTTGCTATTATTTTTTGTTGCTTTCAAGGCTGACTTTTTCTTAACTGAGGCAATAGCTTTTTGTTTTCCATCCTAAAGGAAGGGATAGGTAAATGTGTGGTGAGGATTTATTTTCTTTAAACTAATATATCTAAAACATTGCCATTTAACATGTAATAAAATATTGATTAAAGAGATACTTTAGATTTCTTTCTGCTAAGCCTTTAAAATTCAGGGGGTGTTTTGCACTTAACAACTCAACTCAATTTGGACAAGATACATTTTAATTGATCAATAACCACGTATCCAGTGTCTTTCTTACTATCATTCAGGTTTGTAGAAATTGACCGCCTATCAGATACAGAGGGAACTGACAGGTGTTCTGCCATAAATGTTAGAGGAAGGCCACTATATTCAGCAAGGAACTCCCTTCTCTGTTTATAGAAGCACTAGGATTTGTGGTCAAGGAAAAATGAACCAAATTCTGCTGCAACTCTGCAATTCACCCCCCATGTTCATCAGGGGGCCCCAGAGTCTGTCTGTAGTAAGAGATGGTTTATACAGCTGGTCTGTAATGTTTGCCAAGTGGTCTGAAGAATGTTAGACTTTTCCAGTACTGAATAGTTTTACCAGTAAAAGACACTTTTCAGATTCTCATAAAATACAGGTTGAGTATCGCTAATCTGAAAATCCAAATCCTAAATGCTCTAAAATGCAAACCTACTTGAGTGCCAACATGACACTCAAAGTGAATACTTACTGGAGCATTTTGAATAATGCGACTATTCCAAAATGTGAGAAAAATCAAAATTCAAAACACTTCCAGTGCCAAGCATTTTGGATAAGGGATATTCAACCTGTACTGCTACTCAGATTTCTCAAAAAATGTTTGTTGGGTGAAAGACTAAATGAGCCCATAGCCCACCTACAATTCTCTGATACACAAACAAAATATTTTTAGCTCTGGGTTAATGAGGCCATGCATATCTTCATGCTGGTCTTCTCTTTAAGGGGCATTTGCATGTCCAAAGAATAATTTCTTCCCTATTTTGAGGTCATGATTTTTATTGGGTTAGAATGTAAATCTCCTTATTTTCAAGAGCAAAATGAATTTATGCACAATGCCCTGTATTTTGGATTCTTAAGTTATAAGTTATCTCATTAATACTGAAATTTCAACATGATTTTTTTAAGTAATAGCTTTACTAAGATATAATTCACCTACCACAAAATTCACCCCTTTAAAATGCGTAATTCAGTAGATTTTAGTGTATTCATAGAACCGTGCAATCATAACTGTCTAATTTCAGAATATTTTCATCACCCGATGAGAAATTCTGTGCCCGTTAGCAGTCCTGCCCCAGTATGCCCCACATAGCTAGATTTTGATTGAAAAAATTGTTTAAATGGCCCACTTTAAAGTTTTTGTCATTTGAATGGGCATTTTACTTTTTTGGTGTGGTGCTTTATCACTCTTCTGCCATTTGCTTATTCATTGGTTCTTCAAATATTTATTGAGTAGCATCAGGGTATACATAAGGTCAGGGTATACATAAGGTCAGGGTATACATAAGGTCAAGGTATACATAAGGGTAAAGGGAGTAAACCATTCCTCATGTCAGATAGAGGTCTGCTTTTAGGGAAGCTTAGAGTACACTGGCTATATCTTAATTCTGTGCTTGACTTCTGTGTGAACAGATACAACATCATTTTGCATGGAAATTAGAGTTTTAAGTTACTATGAATAGAATACCATCATTTGATAGCTCTGACCCCACAGAGCTATGAATACATTTTATAGAGATGCATATTATGCAGACAGCCTACAAGCTTAGTTAGTTAAAACTAAGTTACTTCTCCAATCAGGAGAGACAACACGGTGTCCCCACCTCATGCTCTGCCTCTATTCAATTCCATTTTAGGGGAGGCTGAGCAGGGTCTGGCTGATGAACACCCACTTCTCATCACCACAGCTGTGTGCCTTCTCTGAGAGGTCTATGGTGTCACCCTCATATACTCAAAACATTATCAGATTTATTTATTTCCATTACATGAATTCTTTGATGTACAAAGGCTTACCTGACAGCTAAGTCACGTGGTACGCTATCACTTCTGGTGCGTGATTTTGTGCATCACCACGTATGAACTTACAATATTTGCTAGTTGTATCTGGTCCTTGTCTTATCCTCCCAAATAGAGTGAAGTTGCCTGAAGGGCAGAGGGCTCATGTCGATGTTTCTGTGTCCTGCCCTATCCCAGCCCTGTCACATGGTGGGGTGTCCTCATGCCATTAATATATGACAATTGATGGAATTGGTTTCGATGACAGGCAGAAAGCTATGGGTTGAACAACTTTTCTACTGACCCCCTTTTTATGGTATTGAGTGGAGTTGGCCCTGCCTGCCGCTGTTGCTATGTCCCTGCTTTTGGTCTATAGCCCACTCCCTGAACTACTGGATTTGTCCTGTGTTTGAGCACGGGTCATATGCCGGGCCCTGTTCAGGTGTGTGACGGAGGGTTCCTCTTCTGTGCTCATATCGTATCCTCATTTCCATCACCACGCTGACCACATGGAGTAATGGAGATTTGATTTTCTGTCTTCCTCTGCAGACCATGGGCTCCTCACAGGCAGGATGGTCTTTACACAGCTTGGTGCAGCGGGCCCTCAATCAATGTCATGTGAATGAACAAATAAAAAGGCTATTATTACAAGGTCTCTGCTTGGCTTAAATACAGCACAATGTTTACTGACTAAACCCTCCCTCACAGACAGTGCTGTGTGAGCTGGTGCATTGTTGTGATGAAAGAGCCATGAGTTGTTGGTGAAAAGTTCAGATCATGTTTGTTTAACTTTTTCACACGGCCTTTTCTGTACTTCCAAGTAATAAACTTAATGAACCATCTATCCAGTTGGTACAAATTCATAATGAATAATCCCTCTGATATAAAAAACAGTAACATTGTTTTGACTCTGGATTTGGACTGACAGAACTTTTTTGGTCATAGAGAATTGGCTGACTTCCATTGGGCACTCTGATGCTTTGTTTCCAGGTGATACTGGTACACCCATGTTTCACCACCAGTGATGATGACATGGCCCAAAGCAACATCTTGCCTCTCCAGAAGGTCTTGGCAAACTTCAAGTCTCTTTTGCTTTTGTTCATTGGTAAGCTCCTTCAGGACCATCTTTGCAGACACCTTTCTCATGCCAGGATTTTGAGTTAGGATTTTCCTATTTCTCTAGTTGGTTTGCTATACTTCTCACAGTAAGTTGATAATTTTCACACATAATTCAATGAGTTTTTGATATGTTTTGTCAGTTATGCTCCTTCCTGGCCACCTTGACCTCTTTTCATCAATGATGCTTTCTCTCCCTCAGAAAAACTTTACACTGTACATTGCAATCTCTGTCATGACATTATCCCCACAAACTTGGACTAACATGTCCCTGATTACACTTCCACTTTTGCCCAAGTATAACAACCAATGTAATTTTTGTTCATTGCTCTAATTCAAGCTCTGACATTCTCACGACACACAAAAACACATATCAACAATAATGACCGTCACTCAGCAAGACATGGCCACGTGTCAACATGAACACACATGGGAGAGGATGTGAAGCTTACTGAGCCATTCGTACAGTGCTGCTGGGATAAGTGTTTGATGGCAAGTCCACAGACTTAATGCTCAGGTTCCAGGATCCCCTCATATACCCAAATCTATACGTGCTGAAGTCCCACAGTCAGCCCTGTGAAACTGTGTGTAGGAAAAACAAGCCTTCCTTATCATAGGCTTCAAATCCTGTGATGCTGTATTTTAGAGAAAAAAAATTGAAATGTAGGTGGACCTGTGCATTCCAAACCCATATTGTTCAAGTGTTAACTATAATGTATATATAAGTATACACGTTTGTAAGTGAATCTGTGTGTCCAAGCATATGTGTTTGTGTCTTTGTTCATTTGTGCTACTGTAACAAAATACCTGAAAGTGGGTAATTTGCCTACAATAGAAGTCTGTTTGACTGGCAGTTCTGGGGGCTGAGAAGTTCAATACCAAGGTGCCAGTACCTGGCAAGGGGCCTCTTGTTATGTCATCCCATAATGGGAAGGGCAACTAAACATGCCAAAATAAGAGAATCAAACTCATCTTTTTATCATGAATCCACTCTGCACTACAGTATTAATTCATTCGTGACCCAATCACCTCCTAAGTATTCCATCTCAAGACGTAATCACCTCTTAAATGTTCCACCTCTCAACACCAGTGCATTGAGGATAACATTTCCAACACATGATTTTGGGGAAACACATTCAAAACAAAGCCATGTATATGTATGAAGTTATTGTATCTAAAAGCATTTTCTTAAAGTTAATAGCTAATACTGAAAGCATAGAATCTGAAGGAGTATGGCCTAATGGTATAAATTGCAACAAAGTACTGTTTTATCTAGTATAACATACAAATTATATATGTAAATTTGTGTTACTAATAAAAAACAAAAAAGGCACTTTTCCCGGTGTATATTGGAATAATAGTAATATATTGTATATTGTACTGATAGTAGTAAATTTTACATTCTAATAATAGTAGTAAATTTTTGCTAATTGAAAAGATATAATTTTATTAGTAATAATCCTTTCTCCCTGGCCCTTAGATTCCCAAAGATTCTCATAGCTGAGTTAAAAGCACAGTAGAATTTAAAACTTAACAAGTCCTATTGGTGAGCTGTAATTTTCCCTGAAATAATTTCTACCATATTTGTTTTGCTTTGTTATTAACTATCAATATAAGGAACATTTTAATGATGAGAATTACTCAAATATTTGTAACGATTTATATTTACTGAGGAGCCAATTGTGCTTTTTAGCCCGTACCCTTAAAACTGCACGCAGGCCAATGTTAACACACAAATAAGTGTGTCCAGAGTGCTGTAAAGTCTATATACCTGTCAAAATTCTTTTGCAGACACCTTTCTGAATCATAGACGTGTGACTGCCTCAGTTCTTGAGAGGTGATTAAATCCAAATTTATGGAACCACAGGGTAGTTACGATGTGATTTAACAAGACTTTTCATTGGATAGTGGAGTAATTAGTTATAAGGTGATATGGGCCCCTTCCAGCATGGCAGACAGATGAACAGAAAGAAAGGTGGAGGGGTGAATAAAATTCTCCTTAGGGCAATTATTTGCCTTCCATGTCCTAGGCATGTTCCTCCCAACACTTCCACCTCTCCCACCACCCCCCAGCAAACTAGCAAGCTCAAATCTGGGCAGGGAAAAGCAATGTTGTCTGCATATGTGAAATGGCTCTAACTTGATAAGGGCCCTTTTCAGGGTCAGATGAACCCAGCCTGACTCTTCTCTGGGGACTCAGGTTCCTGTGACGGACCTGGTGTCTCTCAGAGCTCTGCCACTGCCAGTGTCACACTCTCAGGACAATACCGAATCAGTGCTCCATGTGTGTCCTTTAAGTGAAAGATTATGCTCTGTCCTAACCTTAGACAAACGCTGGTGCCTTTGAAACTCTACTGGACAGTGCAGTTGTGTTTCCAAGACCTGCGATCAAAGGAGTGGAAGATGGACAAACTCCTCAGGGGCGGGGGCGGTATTTCCTCTGCTCTTACTTGGTTCTAGTAAGAAATCAGTGGGCTTCTTTCTCTTCCAAGACCTAAAGATCACAGGCAAGCTGGGTGAATGACAGAGATTTTCAAATGACTGAAATGCAGTGCTAATTTTAAAAAGAGACAAGATAACTTCTAAAATTGCATGCTCCGAACACCTTAGAACTCCGATTTTTATAATAGGTTTGCTTAAAATAGTATTTAATAATATTTAAACTGTCATGTTGCCAACTGAAGTCTGATAGATATGGTATCTGAAAAACATTCTTTTCTGACTTACACAGTGAGACCAGTAAGTCCAAAATTTCCCCACGGGGATTTTCTAGAATTTTAGTTAGCCTAAAATGAGGGCCCCAAATGGGTCCTGTGCTGGAAAACAATGTATGCATCCAAGTTCAACAGTGTTCTTGTCTATGGGGCTTTCTCAAAGGCAGTAATTAAGTAGACAAATGTACTTGTACTTGTACTCCTCTGCTTCCTAAGAGGAGATAAAGTACGTAGCATTTAATCTGAAACATTTTGTTGCATGTGGGAACTGCTTCCCAACATTTTCTACAGCTGCCGTCCTGGTCCCCAACCCCAATCCGGGACCATCTCCAACAAGTACTAGGCCATGTCCTGTGAGGCTGCCCAGCAGGTGGTGAGCAAGTGAAGCTTCATTTCTATTTACAGCCACTCCCCATCACTTGTGTCCTCACCTGAGTCTGCCCCCCTCAGACCAGCAGTGGCATTAGATTCTCTCGGGAGTGGGAACCCTACTTTAAACTGTGCATGTGAGGGATCGAGGTTGCCCACTCCTTATGAGAACCTAATGCCTGATGCTCAGAGGTGGAGATGGCATATGCTTGAGTCATCTTGAACCCATCCTCCTCCCCCCAGGTCTGTGGAAAAATCGTCTTCCATGAAACCTGTCCCAGGTGCCACAAAGGTTGAGGACTGCTGCTCTGGGAAATACGGCTCCAGTCCCTGCCTTACATCAGACACAGTGGGAGGCTCCCACCGCTAAGCTTAGCCCTTCTCTCTCTGCAGGAACATGTCCCAGAGGGTCACAGAGTTGGCTTCTCACATAGCTGGCCAACTGTTTAAAATTCTGGCCCCTTCTCCATCTCTTTCTAGCCTTCTGCCCTGTTTATTTTCTGGTGTAGCATTATTTAGCATTTTTTGTAACTTCGTAATTTTGTTTATAGTCTCTCTTTTCCAACTACAATGTAAGCGCTTCGAAAACAGCAACTTTTATCTCTTTTACTCTTTGAAGCCCTGGAATTTTAAGAGTCTACCTGACTAGAGTAGGTCCTTGTATATGTGTGTCAAAGAAAGAAATGGTAAATTCAAACTGTCTACGCCAGAAAATTCCCATGTCTTCCCTCATGGTTAATTTGTTTGGTCAGTTAAGTAATTATTGAGTACCTACTGTGGACCATGTTCTGTACCTCCTGCCAAGACATCCTCTTTATGGTGAAGCACAGAAAACATTTGATTGATGTCGTTTGCTAAAATCCTGTCCTCAGAAGACAAATACATTGCTGCCTCTGTGCGTCCAGCTCTCAGGTTTGACTAATCCTTCTCTTCCAACCGTGACGCACAGGTTTTGTTTTCCAAACAGAGTATTCATCTGCACCTTAAGAAAGGTGCTCCTTAGATGGATGAAAAACAAATATAAGATGTATTAAGCACCCGGGTTAGAATGAGTAGGAAATGTGAAGTCTTAGAAATAAGACCTCATCTTGTATCAGAGGGTAAACCTTGCTGGAACCTGTGAAATCACTGTTTGTTACATAGACACAACATAGCTTTTCTGAACACTGTTCCAGGATGAATTGTGTTCTTCCTAAATTCTCTACCTAACCTCTCTAACCTCCTGTACTTCTGAATGTGACTGTATTTGAAGACAGTGCCTTTAAAGAGGTAATTAAGGTGAAATGAGGTCATGAGTGGGCCCTACTCCAACACAACCGGTGTCCTTGTTAGAAAAGGAGATGAGTAAAGGGACTCGGTACTATTATGAAACCAGTTTACAATCACTCACACTTTGATATGAAAACTAAATCACAACTATGGCCCAGGAGGAAGGAGGGAGAAGGGGGATGGAGGGGGGAGGTCAGATCGAGGGAAGGTGAATGGTGGGATCACACTTATGGTGCATAATGCAAGGGTACATGTCGGATCTATTAGTATAGAGTATAAATGTCTTAACACAATAATTAAGTAGACGAGATGAGGGATATAGTAACCAGTGTGATGTAAGCGTTCCTAATTCTATAAGAAATCAGCACATTGTACCCCATAAATGCATTAATGTATACGTGATCTATGTGTTTATAATTTAATAAAAAATAAATTTAAAAAAATGAAAAAGAGATGAGGACAGATGTGTCCAGAGGGAAGACCAGGAGAAAACCCTGGAGGGAAGTGGACCCCTGCAAGCCCAGGGGAGAGGCCGCAGCAGCAGCCAAATCTGCTCACATCTTGATCTTAGACCTCCAGCCTTTCAAGCTGCAAGAAGATAAAATCCATTTTGTTTAACACATGCAAGTCTGGTGCCTTGTGATGGCGGCCCCCGCAAACAAATATAAACATCAGTTATATATATAAATAGAACAGAATCTTGTTCTTGACCTTAGGAACTCAAAGTTTGAGACAACAGGAAATAGGTGACCCTGCTCCTGAGCAATAATGCGTCTGATGCAGGTGTCCACATGACACCCTGGAGCAGGTGGCCCAGCAGCCTCTGGTGTAGACCTGTGCTTTGGGGCTGGTGGGCAGGCTGGGAGGATGTTGTCCCTGGACTGGATTTAACATGGAGGCAGGGATGGAGATGAGCTGGCGGGGGCATTTTCCAGGTGGAGCCAGCAGCAAGTGCCCAGGCAAAGTGGTCCAAATCAGGATTAAGTTTGGTGGGAGCTTGGAGGACTGGGAGGTAGGTGTGGGAAGCAAAACTGAAGTAAACAGAGGTCAGCTCTTCCGGGGCTTTAAATCTCCTCCAAGGAAACACGGGTTTTACCGAAAGGCGATGGTAGGTCACTGGACAGTTATAATCAAGGTCATCGGGCCTAAATGTTAGGGGTATTTCTTAGGAAGTACAGGGGAGACAGAGGCAGAAAGATCAGTAAAGAAACTGGTATCAAAATTAGACAAAGAATGCCGAGGGCCGTGTCTAAAAAAACACCGAAGAGACACGAAGGACAGTGCACTTGACTTGAGAATAAACATGAACATGAATAAAAATATTCCCAGGAGAACACAGGTGGGAGACAAAGGCAAGAGAGGCCTGCGGTCCTGAAAAGGGAAAATAAAAGAGAACCGCGGTAAATAGAAAACCCAACCTCGGGGGCTTTTTTTTTTTTTCTCTCTCGCTTTACTTTTGGGAGACATCCTGATTATTTCTTTTTGGAGGACTCTTTTCTTAAAAGATTTTAGCCATTTGCAGTGAATTAGAATTTTGTTTTTGTTTTTTTTTTAAAGTCTCCTTAAGGCTATGCTCAGTGCAATTTCCTGAATATTTTCATTCTTTGGCACAATTCAATTAAATTCCATAAACATTTGAAATTTGATTACAGGGTAGTCAGTTACCAGGCCTTGTTTTTTTCCCATTAAGCTCATTTTAATAGTCTCAAAATTTAGGTTGCTTGAAAGGAGTAATGTATTAGTAAGTGGTGAAATGATCACAACACAAAGAAAAACACTTCCCATATGTACAGTGCTTTACAATGCACCAACAAACTGTTTCTCATTGGAACTTCTCCGTGACAGTTGAAATAGATGAGGACTACTCTTACACAGGTAGGGATCTTAGGGATATACAATAAAGGCAAAAAAAAAATTTATTTTTATTAAAGTCATTTTAAAGTCATTTTTTAGGAAGGAGATCAAAACCATTCGTTCATAATTACTCAGGACTGGCAGGTTTTGTAAGTTGTTTCCCCGGTTGTAAGAGTAACAAAAAATAGACGATAGGGGGAAAAGATTAAAAGATGGCAGGGAAGTCACTCTACTTGTAATAGGCTCTGAGTTTATCACTCAGAGATAAACACTATTAGTATTTTAGTGTATATTTTCTAGGTTTCGAATGTATTTTACTAAATGTTACTTCAAGTGTGTAATCTCTCAAATGCATTTTGCAGCCTGCTTTTTCAAATAGCCGCTCATAATTTAAATTGCCTACAAAATAGTCTTTGCTGGGACACATTTCCTCTTCCTTATTAGAAGACTATGTTAAAAAAAAAATCAGCCCTTTCATTTGCATATCAATTATTTCCTCCCTACTGGATTCTTCCCACCAGCTTGCAAATGCACTGCAAAGTATCTCATCTTCAAACAAAACAAAATGAAACATACAGCTCCCTGGATTCCATATGCCTCCTGTGCGTGTGCGTGTGTGTGTGAGACAAAATCTCCCTTAGTCTCCTTCAGTAGAATGCCCTGGTGTCACAGTTCACAGCAACCTCCAACTCTTGAGCTGAAGTGATCCTCTTGCCTCAACCTCTGAGTAGCTGAGACTACAGGCACCTGCCACACAGCCTGGCTATTTTCAGAGTTGGTGGGGTCTCAGCTCTTGCACAGGCTGGTCTTTGACTCCTGAGCTCAAGCAATCCACTTGCCTTGGCCTCCCAGAGTGCAGGGATTACAGGCGTGAGCCACCCTGCCCAGCCCTCCACATGTGTCTGGAGTGAGCTGCCTTCCCTTTCACTGTAAAAATCCTTGACATTTTAATCTACACTCACTCTCTCATTCTCTCTTTGGCACATTCTAGTCAGGGTTTTGCTCCAGCCACATCAATGCAACTGCTCTTCAATGTCAGTGACCTTCACCTTGCCATATCCCAAGGACACTTCTCAGTCCTCATCTTTTTCAGCCTTTCAGGAGCATTTGGCACCATTGATCACTCTGTCCATGGGGAAAACCCTGAGTTTCTCTGAAAATTCTCCCTTCTCGTGGCCTGTAGAACACCACCTTTATTCCTGCCTAACTCCACCCCTCAGACGTCTGTTCTGGATTCTTTTCCTATTTACGCCCTTAAAACGCAGGCAAGATGGAGGGCTCGGTCCTGGGTTCACCTCTCTTCTCCACTCAATGATTTCTCCTCTACTGGATCATTCCCCAAGCTTGCACTACAAATGCACAACAATGTATCTTCCTCTCACTTTCTGGGTGACCTCACTCGACTAATGACTTTAAATGTCATCTACAAGCGGATATCTTCTGTAGGGTGGAGGGAAAGGTTTTCTTCTGCCCTCTCTGAAGGTTGGTTGGGATGAATTGACAAAAAGATTAACAGGAGAAAAGGCATACAAATTTATTAACAACTATATGTACAGAAATAATACAGAATGTGAGACTCAGAGAAGGGCCAGAGAGGTGAGGTTTAAACACTCTCTTCATAAAGAGGAGAAGATGGGAGGAATGTTGGCAATTTTGAGGGTTAATAAATATTATTCAGGGGAAATGAATGAGTCAAAGAGCCAATGACAGTTTGTAAGAAATTCTCTTTTTGGATGAGATCAATGTTCCAGGAAGGTCAGGGATGGAATTGTTCCAGGAAGAGAGTGGTCTTACCATGTAGATAACGTCTTTTAGGTAAACCCTTGGCGTCATCAGGAGAATAGATGAAAAGTCTGTCTGGGTGAGCTGACAACTTACAGTCTTTTCTCCAGTGGTCTGTCTTTCCTGGTTATTTGCTGAGATTCTTAGAAAGGAAGCCTCAAGACAATCCCATTCAATTTTGAAAGAAATTTTTCTCAGTCAGTCAGACAAGGAAAACTTCCAAAGAACACCCTTCCTGCCCTTAAGGGACAGACACAAGAGGTTAGAGTCCTTAGTTCTAAGGCAACTTCTAAAGTCCTCCAATTTCCTTAAATTCAAAAATGCTCAGCATGCCAAAGCACCTACCTTGGATGTGGGTCTCTATGCCCCAACCTCCCCAAGTGTGGTTAGTGCTGAGTTCATCAGGACAGAGTAACCTGTTAGTTTTCCTAACAGAATGAAGGTTTATTTTTCACTTCCACAAAATTCTCTACTGCTGACCTGAGTTAGGCAGCAATCCTGGGCATGAGTTTCCAACACTGAGTGTCTCCTGGGATGGGACACCTGTTCTACGGCTCTGCCTTATTCTAGGGCAATGGTTCTCAATCTTCCTAAAGCTGCGGCCCCTTAATACAGTTCCTGTGGGTTGCAACCCGCAGGTTGAGAACCACTGTTCTAGGGCCTCAGAAGCCTTCACTTCCAACCACAGAGACAAGGAGAAAGGGACAAAGTGAAAGATTTATGGCTATTTTATGTCTGGATCTGAAAGTGGTGGACCTTACTTCCATCTACATTCCATTCTCTAGAGCAGTGATTTTCAACCAGTGTGCTGTAAGAGGATCTTAGGTATACCATGAAAATGTTTAAAGATCATCAATTAAATTATTTTTGAAAGAAGTTCAAAGCACAGTGAGTATATTCTTCTCTATTTTATTATTTTTTAACTCTTTTTGTCAATCAACATACTCTCAGTGTGCCATGGACGTGTAACTATAGTTTTAAGTGTGCCCTGAGATTAAAAAAAGTTTGAAAAACCCTGCTCTGGAGCTTGGTCATATGGTCTTACCTAGAGGGAAATGTAGCTTAGCCTCACTCCTGGAAAGAGGGAGTAAGTGTTGGTAAACGCCACCATCTTCATGGCAACGGGGAAGGACAGTATCACAAGTGAATTTCATGGCTTTGCCTACCCCTATCTTGATAGAAACCTCTCTACAATCATTTTGGAGCTGGACTACTGCCTGTGTCCGACATGACGTAGCAGTGTATATTTAGTGATTCGACCATGGAATATACTCAAATAGATGGAAGTTCACAGCTGACTCAAATATTTTACAGACTAAGCAATGTTAAAATGAATGCATCTATACTATTGTACATACAATGATTTCCCCTTAGGGAGGACCAATATAGAGAAACATGGGTTTATCTTTAAGAGGGCTTACTAAGAATGCTTGTTCATTCTATTCTAATAACAACTTTAACTCTCTTTAGATGACAGCCCTTTCGAACCATGGTCCCTTGTCAAAGTCACGTCAAGCACGTGCAGCTTAAACAAGAATAGGAATTTTAATTGGTATTTGAGATGTATGCTTAATGGAATGTTCATTGTTTTATCTGAATCAGTACACATGTGTGTGCTTAAAAGCCCACAGGAAGATGGTCAACAGTCCAAATATTACCAGTTTTTAGTTCAAATGGGCCAATTGTAGAGAGATCTAGTAGAGAGATGAGAGTTTAGGCCATAAGGTCTAACAGATCTGGATTCAAATTCTACTCACCCTCTTAAGTGGTGTGTACACTTGGACAAATTTTTAATTCTAGGCAAAGCTGTTTCTTCATCTGTAAAGGTGGGTGCATGTGGTATGGATCATATAATACTGATACCTACCTCACTCTGTCATGAATGTTACACGAGATGACACACATGAAAGTACTTAACACAGTTCCGAATGCACACAAGCGTCCAGTAATTCTTAGTTTTTAAATTATCTTTATCTATTTTAATATTTTCTCTTAAATTAAGACTTGAAAATGTGTGTTACTACATGCATTTATTGCAAACTTGATTAGAGACCAAAGATATTTATGTGATTAAAAGTTTAACATTTGCCAAAAGTGTTTTGAGTGACTTTCTTCTATCCCACTTCCTTCTCCAAGGGACACCGTGATTTGTGAGTTGAAGCACTAATTGGCCCTCTGGATCCCATGAAGAACACTGCCGCTTCTGGCATTGATTTCCTCTGCAAATCAGAGATTCAAGCGATCTGGGTTTCTCCATGAATTGGCTTTTAAATAACAAGCAACAATCATTTATTAACCACTTAGGGTCCCCGAGGGAAAGTTGAATGAGGATAAAGGATTGTGTACTAAACATAATGTATTTGCTATTTAATAGTCAAATATAAACCCTTTTGAAGTCACTGTGGTTAGAGAAGCTGGAAGTGACTTTTATGACTCATTAAGTTTCAGTGCTTGAGTTCATCTCTGCTGACTTAGCCTGACCAGGCCAGACAGATTTTGATTCTATCTTTCTCTCCTTGCAACCCCAGTAGCAGTCACCTGCTTGGTCATCTTGCTTGGCCAGGAGTGGGATGGCCAGAGCCAGGAAAGGGTGCAGTTCTCCTAATTGAAGCTCATTAAGTAGGAAGTAAAAGAAGCCATTGAGATTATTTTTGTTTTCTTGATACTTGAAGGATTTTCTCCCAGGAAATGAGGCAGATAACAGTGTAATCAATATATTCTTTAAACGTATAGTAACATTATCCATTGTCTTGGCAGAAAATTGTTTATATAAAATATGCATTTTATATAAAATATTCATTTAAAATGTGCAAAAGTTATTGTTTATTGATTCTAGGTAGCAAGATGGGGGCCTTGGAAGATGGCATGGCACAGTTCCTCTTTTTTTAAACTTCAGATTAATATGAGGGTGCAGAGACTTAGGTTACATTGTTTGCGTTTTTTAGGTAGAGTCCAAGTTGTAGTTGTGCCCTTCACCCAAGAGGCGTGCCCTATACCCTTGCATTGTGCCTGTTAGGTAGAAGCACACTAATCCCTCTCCCTCCTTCCCTCTGCCCCCACCTCTTCCCCGGACCCCCACTTGAGTTTAATTGTATTTTTCTTTTGTATGGGTGTGTACTAGTTCATCTACTGGTTTCATGTTAATTTTGAGTACATTGGATACTTTACTTGTTCTGTTCTTGTGATACTTTACTACGAATATGCTTCAACTTCATCCAGGTAAATACAAAAGATGTAAAGTCTCTACCTTTTTAGGGCTGAACAGTAGTAAGTATTCCATGATATACATATGCCACAGTTTATTAATCCATTCATGTGTAGATGAGCACTGGGTTGATTTCATGTCTTAGCAATTATGAATTGAGCTGCGATAAACATTCCAGTGCAAGTGTCCTTATGGTAAAATGTTTTTGTTTTTCTTCTTCTTTTTCTAGGTAGATACTTAGTAATGGGATTGCAGGATCAAATGGAAGGTCTACTTTTAGCTCTTTGAGGATTCCCCATACTTCTTTCCAAAGAGGTTGTATTAGTTTGCAATCCCCCAGCAGCATAAAAGTGTTCCCTTTTCTGCACATCTGTGCCAGCATCTGCAACTTTGGGACTTTGTAAAGGGGGCTGTTCTCACTGGAGGTTAGGTGATATCTCAGGTGTTTTTCATTTTCATTTCTCTGATGATTAGGGATGACTAACATTTTTTTCATGTGTTTTTTGGCCATTCATCTGTCTTCTTCAGAGAAGGTCTGTTTGTATCTCTTGCCCACTTATAAATGGGATTATTTGCTCTTTTTTGTTGATTAATTTGAGTTCCCTGTAGGTTCAGGTTATCAACTCTTCGTCAGATTCATAACATCTAAATATCTTTCCCATTCTGAAGGTTGTCTGTTTGCTTTCATTGTTGTGTCCTGAGCTGTTCAGAAGCTTTTTAGCTTAATTAAATTCCATTTATTATTATTATTTTTTTTTTTTTTTGGTGTTCTTGAGACTGCCAATGAGTGTTCTTCATAAAATTTTTCTGCAGGTTGATATCATCAAGAGTTTTTCTCATGCTTTCTTTCAGGAATTTTATGGTTTCCTGACATAGATTTAAATAGTTTATCCATGATGAGTCAATTTGTGTAAGTGGTAAAAGGTGAGGGTCCAGTTTCAGTCTTCCACACATGGCTAGCCAGTTCTCCCAGCACCATTTGTTGAACAGGGACTCTTTTCCCCAGTGTGTGCTTTTGTCTGGTTTATGGAAGACCAGATGGTGACATGAGGCTGGTTTCGTCTCTACATTTTCTATTCTGTTCCGTAGATCTGTGTCTCTAGTTTTGTTCTTGGCAGGAATTTGACAGGTATGCACAACAAGATGAGTTTCCATATATTTATTTTCCTCCCTCCCTTCTTTTACTTTTTTTTTTTAATAGAGGTCATCCATAAGCTTAATCTTAGAAAAAAAAGTGGGACTAAATAAAATATAGGAACTCCTGGGGGCAGATCAACCCTTGAAGATCGTCCAGCATACTCCCATATATTTCTCCATAACCAAATATTTTGCTAGCTCTTTTATATACAGCTATTTTATTTGGCTTCTGCAGGACATCCAGCCTTCCCCTGATCTTTCTGGCTAAGCTGTTTGCTAGCTGTACCCTAAGGAACTCCCATAAATCACAGAATCTAAACCCTGAATCTTGTGCTTTTTCCTCAAACAAGGCATTGTCCTTTCTCTGTGTCTCTGTCACTGGACCATGAACTGATTGAAGGCTGACTATGAGGCCTGATAAATTAAGTTTGTGAATTCATCCTGGAAAAAGTGCTACATACCTCACTGTTGAATGTTACCATGGTCACCTCTGAAGTACTTCCCTGGGGAAGATGTGCACCCAGCCCTGAGTCCACCCTTCGAAACACTTTTTCTAGAACGAGTTTTCATACTTGGTTGTTGGACCTTCCTATCATGACAGCTCTGATGATCATTCTAGAAAAAGAGTTCCAACATTGCTTTGAAGAGTGGACTAGGTGCTGGCATCCGTGCACAGCTTTGAATGTGACCATCGTGATATTCAGCAATGCACCTGAAGGGCAGCAATGTAGCACTTTTTCTAGATGAGTTTGTGAACTTAATTGTCTGACCTCAAATAAAAGGGGTGGTCAAGGGATACTGTTCAGGTGGCAGCTAGGAGATGTTATGTGCTTGATGTGCTGGTCTGGACCAATTTGGTAGAAGGTAATTTTTGTTGCATATGGTTAGGAAAATTGCCAAAGCATTAGAACTGTTCGAGAGTCTCTAGAGAAAACTTTATCTTCTAGCTAACCCTGCAGAATATATCCAAGGCCCTCTGAACCTCAAGAGAATACAGGGTTGGTGTAGCATCTCAGGCGTCAACAGTGCCTTCTAGGAGCTTGTGTTCTGAGAAAATCCGTTGCCTGTCGGGATGGTGTGCAGCTGCCCAGCTTCCTCCCGAGGGAACACACTCTCTTCTCTCATGCTCGCTACGGATACGATCTGAAAAGCCTTTGCCATGTACCTGTTAGGTCATGAACTTTCCATTTTCTTGCAAATGGTGGGAGAAGGTGTCACTTCCAAACCAATACCTTCATGTAGTATGAGAGAAACTCATCACCATAAAATAGGTGGAGCATTTTTAATCATCTCTTTTGCATCGATGAAGCCCATACCTGCTGCTGAAATGTTTTCATGTGCCTGCTTTGATGTGGGAAATCGGTGTCATGGGTGGGACGAAAATGAACTGAATAGATAAAGTCTGATTTCCTGCTATGTGCTTACAGCCCCTGCAAATCCACTCATGCAGTTATATCAGTGAGCAGGTGCGCCGGCCAAACGCTGAGGGCAGCCTTCCTTGGCCCAAAGGGGAAGAGGCAGAAGGTTCAAAGGCCAGCTGCTGTGTCACCCTCTCTCTTTTTTTCTGCCTGTTTTGTTGATTGATTTGAAGGGTGCTGGTTATCAGCCCTTTGTCAGATTCCTAACATCCAAATATCTTTTCCCCTTCTGAAGGTTGTCTGTTTGCTTTCATTGTTGTGTCCTGAGCTGTGCAGAAGCTTTTTAGCTTAATTAAATCCCATTTATTCATCTTTGTTCTTCTTGAGACCCTTTTCCAGAGAATTCTTAGTAGGAAGAGGAGTTCACTGCATTAGCAACTGTGAGTGGCCCTGTTCTAGTTTTCCCGTCAGAGCAGGGGGACCAGGGGAGCACAGAAGGGAGTGTGGGCATCCCAGGTGAAGGAAGCTCCCGAGGCAGAGCTGTCCCGGGTGCAGGTGCACATGGAGCCTGTTATTTAGCACATGAGCTGCGGGCATTACAAATCTTAGAAAGCAGCACTAGTAAGTGCTTCGTTAGCCAACTGAGCCAACTGCCACCAGTAAAATCTGTCTCTGATGGACGAGGAAAGACGCTTGCCGGGATTGTGTTGCTCCTAAACTCTGACCCAACACAACACAAGCCTGTGCTTGCAGACTGCCAGTGTGAACACCAAGCATGAAGTGCTCACTAAAACATTCAGTGCGTTTGCATTGCAAGAGTCACTTAACACTGTCCCTGCCAAATAAAGAGCCCCTTGGACAGAATGTCCTGAAATGTATCTTGTATCTTACAGTTTGCCATGACACTTTTTGTTTGTTTGTTTTTTGAGACAGAGTCTCACTCTTGCCCAGGCTAGAGTGCTGCGGCTCAGCCTAGCTCACAGCAACCTCAAACTCCTGGGCTCAAGTGATCTTCCTGATTCAGCCTCCCAAATACCTGGGATTACGGGTGCGTGCCACAATGCCCAGCTAATTTTTTTTCTATTTTTGGTAGAGATGGGGTCTTGCTCTTGCTCACAGTGACCTCAAACTCCTAAGCACAAAGGATCTTCCTGCCTTAGCCTACCAGAGGTGCTAGGATTACAGGTGTGAGCCACCACACCTAGCATTTTTGTTTGTTCTTTTAACATCCCTAGTAAGACATAAAAAAACATCCTTCTTTCATTTTTCAAGATGCAGAACATCCCATCACCAAGTGACAATACCTTTCTTACCATGCTACTCCCCTCAGCCCTACCCACTCCTTAACTCCTGGCAGCCACCAATCTGTTCTTTTTCTGTAATTGTGTCATTTTAAAACTGTAACATGAACGGAATTATACGGTAACCCTTTGGAATTTGCTTTTTTCACTCACCATTCACCCCCCAATTCTACATATACCAATTGTTCCTTTTCATTGCTGAATAGTATTCCATGATATCCACACACTAGGTTATGTAACCATTTGCTTATTGAAGGAAGGGCATGTGGGTTGTTTCCACTTTTTAGAAATTACAAACAGAGCTGCTATAAACATCTGTGTATCAATTTTGGGGTGAATAGTAAGTTTTCATTTCTTGAGATAGATTTTCAGGGGATAATGGCTGGGTCATATGGTAGTTTCATGTTTAGTTTTTTAAGAAAACTGCCAACTGCCACATTGACTTCCAGAGTGGCTGTAGCATCTTGCATTCTGACCATCAGTAAATGAGTAATATGAATGATGAGAGTTTCTCCACATGCTCACCAGTATCTGGAGGTTTGTAAGCCCTTCTCATGGGTTTGTGGTATGATATTTCATTGTGGTTTTAATGTATATTTCACTAATGAATTAACGATGTGGAATGTCTGCTCATAGGCTTATTTGACACCTGTATATTTTGCTCAGTAAAATGTCCCTTTGGGTCTTCTGCCCATATTCTGGTTAGATTCTGCCTGTTTTCCTCCTGTTGTGTTTGAGAGCTCACCACATGTTCTAGGTACTAGCCCTCTGCTGAGTATGTAGTTTGCAAATATTTCCCCCAGTCTGTGCTCTCTCTTTTCATCCACTTCACATGACCTGTCACAGAGCACTAGCTTTTCATTTTTACTGTATCCAATTTATTAGTTTTTGTTCATGTTATAGATTATACTTTTGCAGTCAAATCTAAGAATCCTTTGCCTAGTTCTAGATTTTGTAGGTTGCCTCCCATATATTTTTTAAAGTTTCATTACATTTAAGTGCATGATCCATTTTAATTTTTGTAAGAGATGGGAGGTTTGTCAGGTTCACTTTTTTTACCCAGAGATGTGCAATTGCTCCAGCACTGTCTGTTGAAAAGCATCTTTCCTCCACTGAAATGCTTTTGTGCCTTAGTTAAAAATCAGTTTAGCACATCTGGGTTCTGTATTCTGTTTCCTTGATCTGTACACCTTTTCCTCCCCTGTTACTATATAATAAGCCTTGAAATTTAGTAGAATTTTTCCTTCTGTCAGGGGTCTTTAGGACCCTCAAGCTGTCTTGTAGCTCTGGTCGAATCACTCAGCAGAACAAGCAAGTTTGCCTGAGTTAAAGCGAAAGCAAAGTAAAAAGGGAAGGAAAATAAAACAGCCAGGCTCTCCTGTGCGGAGGCGGAGAAGCAAAGTTTATTTAAAGGATAGACTGTTCCAGAGAGAGTGGAAAAGGGTCCCCTTCACAAGTGAGAGGAGCCGCTGTCCCAAACATAGTACACAGCACTCAGTGTAAGTATCTTATCTCGGCTCCCCCTATAATTACCTATAAAGCTTTCCATTGGGCCCCCTGGGACCTTAGGTCTTCCTGTCTACTTCTCATTGGTTACAGATGACCTCAGTTGCCACCTGTGCCCATATCCTTTCCTTTTTTATTTTATTTATTTATTTATTTATTTTGCAGTTGTTGGCCAGGGCTGGGTTTGAACCCACCACCTCTGGCATATGGGGACAGTGCCCTACTCCTTTGAGCCACAGGCAGCCATGATTGCTACCTGCTATTTTCTTGATAATTGTAATAGTGGCAACATTAGTATTGTGATGTGTGTGGCATTTGCAGTGTGCGTTGTTCTGAAACTGTAACTATATTGCCCAGCTTCGTGTTAGCAGCTGGAAACTGTATTTATGGACTTGGTTAATGAGTCAAGACAGAAACACTTCGCTTCAGGGCACCCTTAACTTTCTTACCTAGGAGGCCAGATGTTTCTCTCAATTCCCTGTAGCCCCTTGCTATCCCTAATCACCTTCTACTTTATCCTTTTTCAAAGTTGTTTTAACTATTATTTTATTTCCATACAATTTTTAGAATAATTCTACCCAATACTAGCAAAAAAAAAAATCTTACTTAGTTTTTTAAAACATTGCCTTAAACCTGTAATTTAATTTGAGGAGAACAACATATATATTATGTTGTCTTACAATCCACAAACATGATATATCTCTCCATTTATTTAGATCTTTTTAAATTTTTTTCATTAGCATACAAATTCTGAATGTGTTTTGTTAGATTTACATGTAAGTATTTAACATCCTGAGCAGGTATAGATGACAATGTATTTTTAATTTTGGTTTCTTCATGTTTATTGTTAGTATAAAGAAACAATTAATTTTTTATGTTTATCTTATATCCTACAACATTGATAAATTTATTGATTAATTTTAGGTAATCACATTATTTGCAAATCAAGACAAGTTTTGTTTCCTCCCTTTTAATCTGTGAGCATTTTATTTCCTTTTGGGTCTTATTGCTATGGCTGGAGCTCTAGTGTTGTGTTGAATAAGATCGTAGGGAAAAGTATTCACTTTCTTATCATAAAGTGTAACATTATATGTAGATTTGGGGCAGATATTTTAAAATCATGTTTAGGAAGTTTAACTCGATTTCAATTTTTCTGAGAGTGATGTGTTTTGAATTAAAAAAACATACATAATCAGAAGAAGAGAATGAATCAATCTTAAAGAAGGAGTCTAAAAATTGAGTAAAGTTGGCTACACCCAACTGGACTTTACTCTCACACAACTGAGAGTAAGCTTACCACAACTCTTTCTGTTCTGAGGAGTTTGAACCTGTGAACTAAATGGAACTATGAATCAAATAGTAAGTTGCAGAAAATGCAAAGCACATCTCCTTATCTACATTTAAGGTCTTTACTCGTTGAGAGATCGTAACTTCACATTGAGATCCCAGCAAAAGGAAAGTTGTTGACCCCAGTAACACAGGGCATGGACAGAACTCAGGTTAGAGAAGCAGGAAAGGGTCAAAATCACAGAGCACCTTGCTCAGTTGCAGTTTTTGGCAAACACGGTGCTTGTCATGTAGCGGACACCCATGAATGTGTGCTGAATTGAAGAGATGCAAGGCATGAACTAATGTTTTAGGAAAGAGTTAAAGACACTAAACACATCAAATAACTATGGGTTTTGGTTTTCCCCACTATTCTGTAAATTCTATATTGTATTATTCAATATGTGAAATCAGACATATTGGATCATATCAATGAATAGTTGTTAAGTCTAATTTTCTTTTCAAATATGGTCTCACTGAGAAAGGATGGAAGGGACAAGAAGTGACAGGTTAGCAGAGTTGGGTAACCCTGGTGCTGTTCATCACGACATTTAGTTCTCTTACTGGGCATGTGGTAGAATTTTACTTCCTGAGGGCCTGAAATTCAGGCATGTGTTTGACCTATAACATGTGACAGATAAAGCATGTCACTTAAAGTGACACCAACTTTAAGAGCTAAGGTGTGATTTTTCCAAGTCGTTTCCCTGGGCTGTGGCAAGCAGCACTGTTCCAGACGGGGCAGGCTGCATTCCTGGCTGAAGAGCAGAAACATTAGTGTGAGCAAGAAATCAAGCCAGGAAGAACAAAAATCAAACACGACATTTAGTATATGCAAGGAATCAATCGCAATCATTTTAAATGATAAAAAAAAGCAGGGGCTATTAGTTACTATGACATTATGTAACCCACCCTAAATGATAGGAAGTAGTAAGAATATGTCTTTGCAGTGGGATTATAGGTGATTTTTCTTTTTCTTTTTTATTTTATTTATTTATTTATTTATGTATTTATTTGTAGTTTTGGCTGGGGCTGCGCTTGAACCCAGCACCCCCAGTATATGGGGCTGGCGCCCTACTCCTTGAGCCACAGGCACCGCCCGATTTTTCTTTTTAAAAAACTCTTGTATTTTCTAATTTTCAAAATAAAATGTTTTTTTTTTTTTTTACTTTTCCAGATTGTGCATTTTTTTATAATAAAGAAAATTATTTTTAAATAAAATGGGGAAGCAGACATTTTATGATTGAAATATGTTTACAATTTGAAGTGATGTTATATTTTATTGATAAATGTATAAAATGTATAGAATTAATGGGATTTTCTTGAACTCAGGATATGTCTTGGTACAAACTCTTTATTCTCTAGGAACTCTGAAAGACATAGTCTCATGGAATCAGGGCCTGCCATCTTGAGAGATGTCTGTTCTAGCTGCTCCTTAAAAATGCACTTCTATGAGGGTGGTGGACCCCTGAAGGTCTCGGGAGACTTCTGTGGGACTGACAACTTCCCCTGTGTCTGCAATTAACTAATATGATCAGGCAAAGGTGACCAGCAATAAGGTGTGAACCGTAACAGGGTTCCGTTTGCCAATTTTTCTGTCCCTTACTTTTCCCTGTGCACAACACACACACACACACGCACACACACACACTTGCACGCACACACACACACTCACACACCATTATCAATGACATGGCTGAGCTCATTCAGGAATAACCAGAACATGGGCATATTGCCTTTATTTGACAGGAGGGCCTGCCATTTAAATTTTATAGAAGGCATATGAAAAAGAGTGATTCTGTTTCTAGTCTACTGCAAGCCAGAACCTCCCAGGCACAGGCTTTACATGTGTTTGTCTGCACACATCCCTGGCTGGCTGAGTGAGAGCAATAAAAGCCCACACCTTCAATCTGGCAGACTCTTCAGCCGGAGCAGCTAGGGAGAAAGGGCAGGGTCTCAGCTCTGTAATGTTTTCTTTTGGAAGACAAGTTTTTGGCGACTTTGATGATTGAGGTTTCACACACAAATACTAAGCATCTCTAGATATTTTTAAAGGGTTCATATTTTGTGGTTTTGTCCCATTGTCTCTCAAGTATCATTTAGAATTTTCTTCTATTTTATGACCAGAAATGTATTACATGACAGGGCATCAATAGACGTAGGACTCTCATATTGCTCTTATTGGTCCTACTAAAAAAAGATAGCAAAGTCCCCATTTTATAAATACAGGCTTTGCCCTTACTCTTTTGCTATAGCCTCTCAGCGCCCACAGTTAGTGTTAATGTAAAGAATTATACTTCTGAATAAGATGGCAAAGGGGCCAAAGAGAATGAGGGTAGTGCATAGCACTTACTGCAAAGAAAAAACTTCACGGAATGGTCTGGGGTTTTGTTGTTCATTTCTTTTTATTTTTTATTTAAAGAAACAAAGGACTTTTAGAGCTTGAACTATACCCAAAATAAAAAAGATATCCTCATTAAGAGCTTTTACATTTCTAGAATTAGATTTATAATAGTACAAATTAGTATAAATAATCTCTCCACGCCTGTACTTGGTCATTCCATTAAGTTTTAAAAAATAAGAGAGGCCCAAAAAGAATAAAAAAAAATAAAATAAAAAATAGGGCAGTGCCTGTGGCTCAAAGGGGTAGGGCGCCGGCCCCATATGTCGGAGGTGGCGGGTTCAAACCCAGCCCTGGCCAGCAACTAAAAAAAATAAAAATAAAAATAAGAGAAGCCCAACAAAAAATAAGTTGTCCAGTTTAGCCTTCAAAATACTTAACTTATTTCTATTCAGTAAAATGTCTAGAGAGAGGCAAAAATTATTTTTAAGTTTTTCAAATGTCAACCCTTAAGCACAGTTCCATGTACTTGTGTCGGAAACTAGGTCTTGGTGCAGAAGACGCCTGGGGATCCTATAGACTCAAAAGGTTCTCAAAAAAAGTTAATAACCCCTTTTCCTTGTTACTAAAAAAGACCCAGGCAGGGCATTTTATAAACCCACAGGGAACAGGAAGCTGCTTGCTCTGCTGCTCAGGCAGCAGGCTCCCTCCTCTTCTACCTGATCTGGCTAACATCTTGCAAAGATGTTTGTTGCAATGAAATTGATTGATGGCAAACTTGGCAGTTTACTTCACCGTTGGATGCTTGTTCTCTTTTAATTCTGTTAACGGAGATGAACCCGAGCTGCCGAAGCCATTGATCAGATCTCAGGACCTAGACATGTGGGACTAGCTCCGACTTTGTGGCCAGGCCCCTTGTTCTGTAAGTCTAATTAGCACTGATATAGTTTCCCAGCATCTAAAACATAAGCTGACAGAGATTCCAATTCCCTGATTTGAATTTTAACATTGGAATGATTTTTTAAAAAGCTCTTACTTCCTGATATTATAACACGTGTTGGTCTTCAGAAAAGGAAGTTCATGTTCCCCCACTCTGGGGATGGTCAACAAGCCCATCAACCAACACGTGTCCTTTCCTTGGGACCCACTGTGCGCCCTGGGTGACATAAGAGTCAGTGCTGCCAGCTGTGGAAAAGTGTGTGGGCAAACATCCTTAGACCTTAGTTGATTCCACACAGCCCCATCTCCTAAGACTCCTTGAAATACTTTTGCAACCACTTCCCACCTAGCCATTGTCATGATAATACCGGTGCAGAGGGTGGAGGGGGAGGACTGGGAATGGGGGTAGAGAGAGATGTGTGTTCAGAGCCTGTGAGAACTGATGGGGTGGTCACCCAACGCCACAAAGAACTCAGACCCCCTCACTCCAGCTGCACGCTGGCCAGGTAGGAGGTCAGGACAGGCCTGGCCTCTGTGCACGACTTTTAAGTTGTGAAGTCAAAAGGAGACAAGAGAGGCAAGGGGCGTACCAGAAACTTAGTTTGGAAGTGTGTTTCCCACCATGAACCCAGAGCGTCTACCAGCAGAAGAAACGGGCTGTTCTTTGGGGTTTGGTCCTGCTGGCTCAGTCTAACCTCTGGTGCTTACTAATTGCTATGCGTTTGTTTCTCTCTCCATCCCAGGACAGCTTTCCTGCCCGCTTTGGAGGAGTCCACTTTGTCAACCAGCCCTGGTACATTCATGCCCTGTACACGCTTATCAAGCCATTCCTCAAAGACAAGACCAGGAAACGGGTAAATTCCAAATGCCAAATTGTGCCAGGGACAATGACGGTGACCGGCTCCCTCTTGCTTTCTCCATCTTTCCTATTTTGTTTTTTCTTCTCTCTGTCCTTATCTTTCACAGAGGTTTTTCTGCAGCCTCTGAATGTCAGCTGGAGTTTGCAAATGGCCTGGATCTAATCAATAATTCAGCAGAACCGGGTTACTTGCAGAGTTCCAGTGACAAACTGAAGGAAACTTTGAAGGCATGCAAGGACCAGATGTCCATTTTATTTTAAATGCTCATGGGAAATACTGGATCCAGCTGCTTCCTGTTCATGGAATATGTTAATAGCTAGGATTTTTGTCCTGCAAGTGTACTATCCCTATAAAGAATGTTTGTAATTTTTTATGCTCCCATGACTTTGGGGCAATAACTACTAGCTCTATCACCTGTAAGGCTGGGAATAATAATGCTCTTATGAGGAAGGCTTTTTAAATCTGAGTCACATCACTTGGTAGCATTTGTGAAGCCAGCTTCCTCTAATCATCAGAGCTGGGCTTCATGGGATTCTGACTAGCTGAGCAACTGAATATTCCTTAACCACTCTGCATCTCCATTTCCTCATTTACAAAATGAGGAAACGAACACGCGCATCTCAAAGTATTTGTCGGGGTAATTTAATGAGACAGCATATGAAAGGGTCTAGCATGACGCTGTTCATGTAGTAGAGACATGGTGGCTTTGATTCTTTTTTATCATTTAGCTCCCTTTTCTTTTCCCCCCAACATTATCAAGGTATACTTGACAAATAAAACTTGCATATACTTAAGATGCACCATGTAATGTTTTTATATACATGTGCATTGTGAAATGATTGTCATAATCAAACTAATTAACACATCCACCCGTTACCTCACATACTTGTAGTTATGTGTGTGTGTGTGTGTGTGTGTGTGTGGTGAGAACACTTAAGATCTTCTCTCCTGGGAAGTTTTAAGTAGACAATACAGTATGATGAACTATAGTCCATGCTGAACATTAGATCTCCAGAATTTATTCATCCCACTTGAGCTAAACTTTGTAGCCTCTGACCGACACCACTCCAATTCCCCCCTCTTCCCTGCACTTGGGCAACCGCCTTTCTCTCTTCTATGAGTGCAGCTTACTTGGATTACACATGTAAGTGAGGTCATGCACTATTTGTTTTGGTGTCTCCGGCTTATTTTGCTTCACATAATGTTCTCCACATTCATCTTCATTATAAAAAATGACAGGGCTTCATTTTTCTTTAAGGCTGAGTAGTATTCCATTGTGTATACACACCATGCTTTCTTTATCTAGTCGTCTATGGATGGGCATTTAGGTTGCATCCACATACTGGCTATTATGAATAATGCTGAGGTCTTTTCTTTTAGGCTTTCCGATTGCAAGTACCTCCTGGCCAGGGTCACTTTTACAGCACCTTACATATGCCCTGAGGTCAGGGGATGAGCTCTGAGTATCCAGAAGGGACTGATGATGTGAGGGAACTCCCAGACACACCCTCATGTTTCCTAACTCCCCTTGCAGGTCCAAGGCAACACTCGGGCTTGGGAGGCGTTATTCCCCATCCCCAAATAAGTGCAGCAGGAATTAGAACTCACCAGCATCGGGAGGCAGAGACATTCTGCATATTTGCAGTTCATCTGGGGCTCGGGCTAGTTCATATGGGACTCAGGACAGAGAAATGTTCCCAGTGTTTTTCAACCTTCTTTATCTCCTGGTACACTAGAACCTATAGTTAAACTTCTGCAGCACACTTAAATTATGTTGATCAAAACAAAAAAGAAAAAAACAAAAATGTACTTACTGTGCTTTGAACTTTCAAAAATAATTTAATTAATGATGTTTAAACATTTTGCAGCTCACCATTTGAAAATCAGTGTTCTAGACTGTTCTCAACATGGCTTCAGGCTTTCCAGTGTTTATTCTACTACTACTGAGAACAAAGGCAGTGGGAATTCTTCCTGCAATGGACACTTGGCTGCCAGGCCATAGGAGCAAGTTTAGAGAGCTCTGAGTATAGGACAGAGACAGGTGGAGGGTTCAGCCTCCTGCTGTGTTTCTCCCCTCAGCAAGGCCCCTTGAAGACAAGACCAGGCTCAACAGCCCCTTTGTCCTTGGAGAACTAGATGTGTTGGTGAGATGGGTACACATGTATTCTCCAAACACCAGGGTCAGGATTTAGGTCCTGCATGCTGCAAATATAACAGCACCCTTCGAGAAATTTTGTAAAAGCCAGAAAAAGTGAATTTCCTCAAAAGATAGAATTCTTAATAAAATAGAGTTCTTATACCCAGAACTAATGTTAGAAAATGTACTTTGTTTTCTGGAGAACCCCAGCAATCCTCTGAAGAATTAGCATTTCTTATCCCCTTTGTCTTTAAATGATGCCATTACATCATAATTTAAAATCATAACAATAGACCAAGGTAGCAAGTGTTTATTATTGAGGTCCTATATCTAAGTATTTTTATTTTTTTATTTTATTTTTTATTTTTTTTTTTGTTGTTAAATCGTAGCTGTGTACATTAGTGCAATCGCCTGTACCCATTCTAAGATGCACCATAGATGTGGCCCCACCCATTACCCTCCCTCCACCAAAGCCTCCCCCCTCCCTTCCCCTTCCTTGGCCCTTTCCTCATAGTCTTGTGCTATGGTTGGATTACAGTCTTCATGTGAAAGCTATAATTTAGCCTCATGGTAGGGCTGAGTACATTGGATACTTTTTCTTCCATTCCTGAGATACTTTGCTAAGAAGAATATGTTCCAGCTCCATCCATGTAAACATGAAAGAGGTAAAGTCTCCATCTTTCTTTAAGGCTGCATAGTATTCCATGGTATACATTTACCACAATTTGCTAGTCCATTCGTGGGTCGATGGGCACTTGGGCTTCTTCCATGACTTAGCAATTATGAATTGGGTTGCAATAAAAATTCTGGTACAGATGTCTTTGTTATATTGTGACTTTTGGTCTTCTGGGTATAAACCTAGTAAAGGAATTATAGGATCGAATGGCAGGTCTATTTTTAGGTCTCTAAGTATTCTCCAAACATCCTTCCAGAAGGAACGTATTAGTGGGCAGTGTGGAAGTGTGCCCACCAGCAGTGTAGAAGTGTGCCCTTTCCTCCACATCGACACCAACATTTCTGGTTTTGGGATTTTGTTATGTGGGCTACTCTTACCGGGGTTAGGTGATATCTCAGAGTAGTTTTGATTTGCATTTCTCTGATGGTTAAGGATGATGAGCTTTTTTTCATGTGTTTGTAGATTTTGCGTCGGTCTTCTTTAGAGAAGTTTCTCTTTAAGTCCCTTGCCCACCCTGAAATGGGGTCACGTGTTCTTTTCTTGCTAATAAATTTGAGTTCTCTGTGGATTCTGGTTATTAGACCTTTATCAGAGGTATAACCTGCAAATATTTTCTCCCATTCTGAGGGCTGTCTGCTTGCTTTACTCACTATGTTCTTGGCTGTGCAGAAGCTTTTTAGTTTGATCAGGTCCCAGTAGTGTATTTTTGATACTGCTTCAAATGCCTGGGGAGTCCTCCTCATAAAATATTCACCCAGGCTGATTCCTTCAAAAGTTTTCCCTACACTTTCTTCAAGTATTTTTATAGTTTCATGTCTTAAGTTTAAATCTTTTATCCAGTGAGAGTCTATCTTAGTTAATGGTGAAAGGTGTGGGTCCAGTTTCAGTCTTCTACAGGTTGCCAGCCAGTTCACCCAGCACCATTTGTTAAATAGGGAATCTTTTCCCCACTGAATGTTTTTAATTGGCTTGTCAAAGATCAAATAATGGTAAGTAGCTGGATTCATCTCTTGGTTCTCTGTTCTGTTCCAGATATCTACTTCTTTGTTTTTGTGCCAATACCATGCTGTTTTGATCACTATCCATTTGGTATAGAAGGGACTATGCTGGCCTTTATGGAGGATAGGTCTGAGAATATCCTGGAGAGCTGGTTTAGTTGTGGCAAATTTCTTCAACATGTGAATGTCATTGAAGTATTTAATTTCTCCATCATAAATGAAGCTCAGTTTAGCTGGGTACAGGATCCTGGGTTGAAAGTTATTTTGTTTTAGGAGATTAAAAGTCGATGACCATCCTTTTCTAGCTTGAAAGGTTTCAGCAGAGAGATCTGCAGTTATTCTGATATTCTTCCCCTTGTAGGTAATGGTTTTCTTTCGTCTGGCAGTTTTCAGAATTTTCTCCTTCATATTAACTTTAGTGAAATTGATTATGATGTGTCTGGAGGATGTCTTATTTGGGTTGAGTCGTGCTGGAGTTGTGAAACTATCTGCTATCTGAATTTTGGAATCTCTTGGCATGTCTGGAAAGTTCTCCTTCATAATCTCATGGAGAAGAGACTCTGTGCCCTGTGAAGCCACTTCGTCACTTTCGGGGATCCCTATGAGACGAATATTTGTTTTCTTCAAATTATCCTAGAGCTCTCTGAGAGAGTGGTCTGTTTTTGCTCTCCATTTCTCTTCTTCTTTGAGGGTTTGGGAGCATTCGAAAGCTTTGTCTTCAATGTCAGAAATCCTTTCTTCTGCTTGCTCCATTCTGTTACTGAGGGATTCTGCTGTGTTTCTCAGATCTTTGAGGGATGCAACTTCTTGTCTCAATGTGTCAAAATCTTTGGTCATTTGGTCTTTGAATCTGTTGAATTCTTGAGATAACTTTTGAAATTCTAATTCGATCTTATTTGCTATCCAGATCCTGAATTCAATTTCTGACATCTCAGCTATTTGTTTGTGCTTGGGGTCTTGTGCTGTTTCTGCCCCCATTGAATCTTGGGGGAGTTGATCTACTCTGATTATTCATATTGCCAGAGTTTTTCTGTTGATTTCACCTCATGATTGTTTTTCACCATTGCCTCTGGCTGTACTCAGAGTTGGGGAGGTGTCTCTCCAAGATTAGACCCCAGCGGGATCACTCTATTGTTGCTGGATCTTTGTAGGGAGTGACCCTGTGTAGTTCTTCTGGGGCTGCTCTAGCTAGGGAGTTCTGGTTGTGGAAGCAGCTTCGGTTTGTGACACATCCGGATCCAGCAATAGGGCTGGGGGTGGTGCGCACAGTTCTGGGAGTGCCAGGTGCCCAGTGACTTTGGCACAGAGAGCCCAAGGCTCCAGCAGTCTCTGGCCAGGAGAAGAGCTCTGCACAGAGGCAGGGAGTGCTCTAAAGGGCATGCAGCTACCAGAGTCCCTGTCCAGATGAACGGGCTAGTGTGGAAGCTGGGAGGACACAGGAGGGAGGACGCAGGGTTGCGTGGCTCCAGCAGTTCCTGGTCAGGGAATGCGGAGGCCTGGTGGGTGCGGGTCACTGGTCGGGGGTCACTGCACAGCTCTTATGGAGGTCTGGGCAGCACCAAGCCCAGGAGTTTGAGGTTGCTATGAGCTGTGACGTCACGGGCACTCTACCCAGAGCAACAGCCCAAGGCTGCAGTGTGCCAAAACCATCTCACTCTGCCCCTAAGGATTAAGGCTGTAAGGCAGCTCAGTCCCCACCTTTAGGCTGCTCAATCAGTAGGTTACTTTGACCCGCCCAATCCTTGCTCTGAGACCCTGAGGGTGGAGCTTGCTGGGGCAGTTCTTTCACAATGGCTTCCTGCACCCAGCTCTGTGGCTCAGTCTGGGGCCCCAGACAATGCCCAAAGTTCTCCACACTCCTGCTCAATCTCTCCCCAAGGCAGTTCAACTGAGTGCCAAGTCCAGGAACACCAAAACAGTTCACAGGTAAGGCCTTTCTGGTTTGCAGTCTCACTGCTGCTTGTACTTATGGTTGCCAGCGTGATTAGGTTGATGGAACACACGTAATCACTTGCCAGTTTTCCACCGTTTTTGTCCTCCTCTTGGGGTCCAGAAGTCCCTTGCTGGCTCCGTGTATCCTCAAAGGGATGATTATAGGCAGATCCCACCGGCCAGAGATGCCTGGAGTCTTGTCTCCCCAGACTCACTGTTCCCAGTTGCAGGGAAGCTGTTACTCGGCCGCCATCTTGAATCTCTCCTCTATATCTAAGTATTTTTAAATGTCGTTTATATTTCATCATGGTTGACTGTGGTGTGTGTGTGTGCGCACGCATGTGTGTGTGTGTGTGTGTGTGTAGAATTGATGGTCCTATACTTGGGTATAACTTATGTGTCAGACATAATTACTTTATGTCTGCAACATAAGCAAGTGTAGGAGCTGATGTCATTACCCACATGCACTTTAAATCATCTTTCAGACCCAATGTCTAAATTGTGGTCAGTCAATGATAATTATCTCCTATGGCATTTCCATTTTGCGGACTTGTCTGAAAATGATTGTAACAGGAGAGGGAGTTTCTTTCTTGCTTGGCCAACTCCCATCATTATCTATTATGTGTTCAGAATGCAAACTTGTTCGGGCATTGGTCCCCAAGCCAGAAAAAAGTGAGAAATTGCTGCAAAAATATCCTGCAATAAATTCTCAGGCCATGGTTTTCAACTCCACTGAATAAGAATGTATTGAGCTTCCAGCATGTACCCACACACAACCTTGGTGCTAGGGAGAGTTTTTTAAAAAGTGAGAATACACTATCTCTTTTCCTATGTATTTAGATATTCTCTCCCTATAGGGAAGCAAGATGCTGAAAAGTTAATGGAGGTGAGTGGGGAGAATCAAAATGGGCAGGTGTCATGAGGACAGATTTGGGAAGAAGCTAGGACTCAGTCAAGGCCTGAGAGGAATGAAGAGGTTGGGGCCAGCGTTCCCAGGTTGGGGAATGGGGCAGTCTGGGGATGCAGGCATGGCTGGTGTTCCCATGGTCTGCCTCACCACTCCTTTCATCATCAAGGATATTTAGGAGATGGCTATATGTGTAAATTTTGGGTCATGGCCAAATGTGTTCATAAACTTCATTTTTAATGACTATTAATTCAGCCCCCTTTCTGAGCCATAAATTAACATTTTATGAAGACTAAGCTACAATCACAAAATAAATGCCTCTTTAAACACCATGATCACCGGCAATGCATCCAATTTGTCATTGCTTAATACTTGGTCATATGTTTTGGATTTTTTTATTGCTAATAATTTTTTTCTTTACAGATTTTCCTGCATGGAAACAATTTAAACAGCCTTCACCAGCTAATACACCCTGAATTTTTGCCCTCTGAATTTGGAGGAACCCTTCCTCCTTATGACATGGGAACTTGGGCCCGGACGTTACTTGGTCCCGACTACAGCGATGAAAATGACTATACTCACACCTCCTATAATGCAATGCACGTGAAGCACACGTCCTCCAACCTGGAGAGGGAATGCTCACCCAAGCCAATGAAAAGGTGAGAGCCTCCTACTCAGAGGTCCATAGAATTTTTTGATTTAAGCCTGTTGTGGGTTAAATAGTTGAAGACCTTTATGGGCACAGAACGTGAATAAAGTGAAGTGTCAGGAATTCTCAGCTGATTTCACTAGACATGAAAGCAAATGGGGCTTGGCTGGCCCAGAAATATTGTTGTACTTATTGTACTAAGCGAATAGTTAAAGGCTACAACCTTGCTCATGTCATGAGTATAGCCATGGTTTTAGGGAGTTTGTAATACAGACAGAATAGACCACTGGACCTTTGAGATACATTAGATGGAAAACAACCTACTGGAAAACATTCCTACCATTTGCATTTGGAACTATTTATTGAGCCTCAATGTGGTTGCACCACTGATTAGGAACCAGGGTTACAAATGTGGGTAAGACATGAACAAATCAGTTGTTCAAGTTAGACTTCTGGCAATGTATTTGCAAAATAACAGGTGAAATTCAGTCTGGGCTCTAAAGGAGAAAGATCAGCAACCCAGACTTTAAAGAGGGAAACAGTATTTCAAGCAGAAGAGAAAGAGGGAGACATGGAGGTACAAGAGTGACGGGGCGGCTGGTGTGGCCAGGGCAGGAGGTGGGAGTGAGCATGGAGCCAAGTTCTGAAGACAGGTGGATCCAGGTGGTGAAGAACTGTGTGTACTGTGCTCAATGGAAGGCCATAGATGAGGGTCAGTTTTTAAGAAGTTGATGTTCAAATAACATATGAGTATTTTCTCATTATAAAAATTAAACCTTATTTTTAAGGCTAAAATCCTCTTCAATAATCATCTCTAAGCCCAATCCCTGTCCCTCCCCAATGGTAACTGCCCTGTTTCCCAGAAAATAAGACATCCTCCAAAAATAAGACCTACTTACAGGAAAGATAAGATGTCCCCTGAAAATAAGACCTAGCGCATCTTTTGGAGCACACCTTAAAATAAGACACTGTCTCATTTTTGGGGAAACAGGGTATCTTATCAGGCTAGGAGAGAAAATGTTTCTGTTTCACTTTGTGTAAGAGTTTGCTGGGGCTGATGTATTAAAGTACCACAGACTGGGTAGCTTTAACTACAGAAATTTTATTCTCTCACCGCTTTGGAGGCTTGAAGTCCAAGAGCAAAGAGCTGGCACGTCTGGCTTCTCCCGAAGCTTCTCTCCTTGGTTTTCAGACGTCCATCTGCTCCCTGGGTTCTCACAGAGTTTCCCTCTGCGTCCTAATCACCTCTTCTCATAAGACCACCCACCAAATTGAATTAGGGTCCTAATTTTATGACCTCATTTTACTTTAATTATCTCTTTAAAGACCCTGCCTCTAAATGCAGTTACGTTCTGTGGGACAGGGATTAAGGGAGGGCGGTGTTGACTTTGCCCACAATACATTGGATGCCACATCTTTCCATGTCAGCATGTCTAGACTTCTAAGGGGACTTCAAAAAGTTTGTGGGAAAATGGAATTAAAACAAAATACAAAACATAAACTTTATTTCTCAACATACAGTCCATGAAGTTCAAGACACTTTTGCAAAAGCCATCTAGTCCATCCCTGGAGACTGAGGGTCCTGGGACTGTAACCGTGTAGATGTCCATTATTAACTGAAGAAAAATGGGTGCTCTTTAAAGATTCTTTAACATTAGGAGACAAAAAGAAGCCAGGAGGAGCCAAATGAAGATTGTAGGGTAGACCTAATGATTTCCTATTGAATCTCTCATTAAATTGCTCTTGTTTGATGAGTGGAATAAACCATGTTGTGGTGGGGTGGCACCTGTGGCTCAGTCGGTAAGGTGCCGGCCCCATATACCGGGGGTGGCGGGTTCAAACCCAGCCCCGGCTGAACTGCAAACCAAGAAATAGCTGGGCGTTGTGGCGGGCACCTGTAGTCCCAGCTACTCGGGAGGCTGAGGCAAGAGAATCGCTTCAGCCCAGGAGTTGGAGGCTGCTGTGAGCTGTATGATGCCACGGCACTCTACCGAGGGCAATAAAGTGAGACTCTGTCTCTACAAAAAAACAAAAAACAAAAAACAAAAAACAAAACGATGTTGTGGTGGAGAAAGACTCTCTGGTGAAGCTTTCCTGAACATGTTCTGCTAAAATTTTGGCTAGCTTTCTGAACCACTCTTATAATTACCAGATGTTATTATTTGGCCTTCCAGAAAATCAATAAGCAAATGTCTTGATCTCCCTCATCCCCCCAAACTGTTGCCCTCATCTTTGCTTTTAACTGGCCTGCTTTGGCCTTGACAGGACCACTGCCACCTCTGGGTAGCCACTGCTTTGATTGTGCTTTGTCTTCAGGATAATGCTGGTAAAGCCATGTTTCCCCTTCCATTCCAATTCCTCAAAGAAATGCTTCAGGATCTCCATCCCACTTGTTTAAAATTTCCATGGAAAGCTCTGCTCTTGTCTGTAGCTGATCTGGGCAAAATGACTTTGGTACCCATTGAGAGAAAAGTTTGCTCAAATTTGAATTTGTCAACCAAATTTATTTAAGCTGAGCCGCTTAAGGTGTCTATGGTGTTGGCTATTGCCTGTGCTTTTAATCATCCATCTTCTTCAATTAAGGCATGAACAAGGTTCATTTTTTCTTCACAAATCGATATGGATGGATGGTCTGCTGCTGCAGGCTTCATCTGCGTATTTCCTCCTCCCTTCTTAAAATAAGTGATCCATTGGTATAAACCGCCCACATCTTTGGGGTATTGTTTCCATAAATGCTTCATATGGCATCAAGGATTCCACCATTCTTCCATCCAACCTTCATCATAAATTTGTTGTTTGTGCTGCTTCAATTTTAGCAGAATTCACGTTGCTCTGACAGGCGCTCTTTTCAAACTCGGGTCTTATCCTTCTTAGTTCCTCAAAACAGATTCTGTTCAGACACGTTATAATGATTTTGTCTGAATTTATTTTGGTGCAAAAAATAAATTGAACTCTTTGCATAGTTTCCTCATAGCACGCATTTTCCGTGAACTTTTTGAGATTCCCCCAGACCTGGTATTTTCAATACTGCAGCCCACTTCAGAGCACAGATATGCAACCTGCCGCGGGTTAGCCACCTCTGCATCGGTGGGCATTTAGGGTTTGGGGTTTTTTCTGTCTTAAACAAGAATCAATAACTATCTTCAACATGCCTCTTTCATTCTTTTAGGAAGATTCCTCTCGGTAGAGTGAGAACGCTGCAGTTTCTGGGTCTGAGGGTAGGTGCATTACAAGTTTTAGCCACACTGCCTACGGGTCACACTCCAGCAACTGGCACTCTCAACAGCTGCTGTGAGAATCTTCTCTAGACACTGGAAAAATATTTAATATTACGAGGGTTTCATTTTAATGATATTCTTGTGGTGGAAAAACACTGTGTCATTTTTGTTTTCATTTCTGCTTCCTCACCAGACGTAGGCAAGTGGAGAAAGGACACAGTCAGTCCCAGGTTTGGTAGACATTTGGGTGTTAGCAGGGAAAGGCTTGTGGAACAGAGACTAAAAGCCATCAGGAAGCTGGTGTGGGGGCCCAGATGGAAAGAGAAAGCCAGAATCGATGTCCAAGCAGAGGAGGCCCCAATGCTGAAGGTGTCTGGCTATGAACAAGGAGGCATATCAGTGTGGAAGTGTCCTTGGGTCACTGGGTGTCTGCTGATGTCCTGAATCAAGAGAGAGCCTTGAGGGTGAGTTTCTCCATTCTTCCTGTCCAGTTGGGACACTCACGTGTCTAAGAAGCACCTGTGTTAGGACTGCAGGAATCTAGACATTGATTTACTCCCCACGTAAGTGGTCAGCATTCTCTAGGAAGTGTGGTCGTGGTGGCTAAGAGAGTGGCTTGTGTCTCTCCAGTGAAGAGATTGAACTCACTGGTAGGGGAGACAGTGTCCGGCTTTGATTTTGACCCACACTATTTCCAGACAGCAGCCCAATGGCAGTAACGGCACAATTCATGCCGCCGAGCACTGACTGTGTGCCAGGCATGTTCTGCACTCTTTACTTACCAGGACTGTCTGAGAAAGGCACTGTTGTTATTCTCACTTCATAAACGAGGAAACTGAGTCTCAGAGAGGTTAAACCACCTCCTAAGGTCACACAGCATGTGAACAACCAAGCTGGGACTCAGCCCTCGGCAGAGCGGCTTCTGTGTATCCTCCGTAAGACAGTCTGCCACCTGCTCTTCCTCACACTTCAGTGTCCTCGGCTCTCTCTCCCCGGTCACTCCATAAACAAGCACAGTGGCAGCTCAGGTGCGTGTTCCTGCTAATCTCTAGAGAATTCCAGATAAGGCCATCATATCTTCACTTCCAAATCTGAACTTCCAAAGGCAAGTGGCATAAAACTCTACCACTTTTTTCCAGGTCACATTACATCTCTTCTGAATGAACAGACGTGTCCTAACTCTAAGCTCCGCCTATGAGCTGAAGTTTAGGGTCAGAGTTGGTGATACCTTCTGTGATTTCCGGGGGAAAAAGACTTGGTGTAACTCTTATTCACCTTCCCCTTCCCGACAACCCAACTTAAGGTTCCAGGCACGTGTCTGTGCTTGAGGAACACAAATATGAGCTCGTTTCCGGACACTGCAATAAGGCAAACACTACAATACAGTGAGTGACATGAATGTTTTGGTTTCTCAGTGCACACAGAAGTTATGTTTGTCCTGTACTGTACTCTAAGTGTAAAATAACATTATATCTAAAAAATGTACAGACTTTAATTAAAAAATACTTTATTGCTAAAAAAAGCTAGCAATCACCCGAGGCTTCCACATGTTTGTTCCCAGAGAGAAAGAGCCACTCTCCAGCCCTACTCCCCATTTAATAAAGGTCTTCTAGATCCTGATTACAGGAACGCACACCCCAGTAGGGGAGCAAATGTGCTCCCACAAATATCCACAGTGCAGAAGGGAGAGGTGCTGTGACACAGTGAGGAGCTTGCACACTGTTTTGAGGAAACATCATTCATTTCAGCCAGGATGACTCTCAGGAGCTCCATGGAGAAAGGCTTGGCTGACCCTGGCTTTGGAGGAGAAGCACTTCCCTTTAGCTATAAAAATCCCGATCCGAGACCAGCTAGCCAGGAGAGCCAGCAATTGTCCACACATCTCAGTTCCCCCAACCAAGGCCACCAGGGTGTCCTGCCCACTGCCCACTCTGTCCTTTGTGACCATATTCTCGACCCCTGCCTGGGGATCTGAGGCAGTGGCAGGATGGGCAGAGATGGTGGCCTGGAGGGACTGGCCCTGCTGTCATCCTGCATCTGCCATCAGCCACCTACGTGACAAGGCACAGAGCAGCAGTCATTCTCTAAACCCTCCTGACCCTCAGAGCCCACCAGGATGTGGGAAAATTGGAAGCAGAACTGTAGAAGACCTCATGGTCACCTCTTTCAGTTTCCTACCTGATGTAGTGGTCTCTTCTGCAGCACAGTCAGCCAGCCTCAGCCGCCACCGTGCAGAGAGGGGGGCACGCAGCGTCCGGGCAGCATGTTCTCAGCGGCCACTGTCCAGAGAGGGCACACAGCGGCCAGGCGGCGTGTTCTCTGTGCCTGGTGTTTTTATTAATAAACAGTGCCTCCTTATTCTGAGCCAGATGACATGGGTTTGTCCTCTGGGCAGAGTTGTGGTTACCAGTGAGTACACGCTGTCTATTGTCCTAACTGTGCGCCGTTCCCAGCATGCCCCAGGTTCATATAGAGTCAAGTAGACTGTCCCTGGGACATGATCACTTTTTTTTTTTTTTTTTTTTGTAGAGACAGAGTCTCACTGTACCGCCCTCGGGTAGAGTGCCGTGGCGTCACACGGCTCACAGCAACCTCTTAACTCTTGGGCTTACGCGATTCTCTTGCCTCAGCCTCCCGAGCAGTTGGGACTACAGGCGCCCGCCACAACGCCCGGCTATTTTTTGGTTGCAGTTTTGGCCGGGGCTGGGTTTGAACCCGCCACCCTCGGCATATGGGGCTGGCGCCCTACTCACTGAGCCACAGGCGCGCCCGACATGATCACTTTTTAAAATGTGACTTCTGAGCACAAGTGGCCACCACATTCCACAGCACTGCTGAGCAATGCTTTCAGCTACACTCGCAGAGCAAAAGCCAAGAAGCCTGAAACTCTCACAGAATAAGTGATTCTTACTAAGTGAAAAGCTCTATTTTCTCTCCAGATAATTGAAGTTAAACCCTGAAGCAGTAAAACTTAAAAAAAAAGGCTGATTTAGATATAAATCTCTCTAAACAGATTGTTTCAATATTATTATTATTTTTTAGTTTTAGACATACTCTAAATTCTTTTTTTTTTATTTTTTTATTGTTAAATCATGGCTGTGTACATTTGTGCAATCAAGGGGTACAATGTGCTGATTTCATATACAATCTGAAATAGTTTCATCAAACTGTTCAACGTAGCTTTCATGGCATTTTCTTAGTTATTGTATGTAGACATTTGTATTCTGCATTTAGTAGGTTTTGCCTGTACCCATTCTAAGATGCACCATAGGTGTGGTCCCACCAGTTACCCTCCCTCCGCCCCAACCTACCCCCTCCCTTCCCCCCTCCCCTCCCCTTCCTTGGCCCTTTCCTCATATTCTTGTGCTATAGTTGGGTTATAGCCTTCATATGAAAGCTATAAATTAGTTTCATAGTAGGGCTGAGTACATTGGATACTTTTTCTTCCATTCCTGAGATACTTTGCTAAGAAGAATATGTTCCAGCTCCATCCAGGTAAACATGAAAGAGGTAAAGTCTCCATCTTTCTTTAAGGCTGCATAGTATTCCATGGTATACATGTACCACAATTTGCTAGTCCATTTGTGGGTCGATGGGCACTTGGGCTTCTTCCATGACTTAGCAATTATGAATTGGGCTGCAATAAACATTCTGGTACAGATGTCTTTGTTATACTGTGATTTTTGGTCTTCTGAGTATATACCTAGTAAAGGAATTATAGGATTGAATGGCAGGTGTATTTTTAGATCTCTAAGTATTCTCCAAACCTCCTTCCTTCTCCAGTTGCTTGAGATGTCCCATTAAGTTATTAACTTCCTCTCTTTCCATTTTCTTGAGGAAGGCTTACAATGCTATAAATTTCCCTCTTAGGACTGCCTTTGCAGTATTCCAGAGGTTCTAATAATTCATGTTTTCATTGTTGTTTTGTTCCAAAAATTAGGTGATTTCCTTCTTAATCTCGTCTATAACCCATCTGTCCTTCAGCATAAGGTTGGTTAGCTTCCATGTTTTTGTATGGGTATGCAGATTCCTGTTGTTATTGAGTTCAACTTTTATTCCATGATGGTCTGAGAAAATACAAGGAATAATTTCTATTTTTTTAAATTTGCTGAGGTTAGATTTGTGGCCCAGGATGTGGTAGATTTTGGAGTATGTTCCATGGGCTGATGAGAAGAATGTGTATTCAGTTTTATTGGGATGAAATATTCTGTAGATGTTTTTAAGTCCAGATGTTGAATGGTTAAGTTTAAATCTAAGATTTCTTTGCTTAGCTTCTTTTTGGAGGATCTATTCAGCACTGCTAAAGGGGTGTTAAAATCTCCAACTACTATCGAACTGGAGGAAATCAAGTTACTGAGGGATTTTACTGTGTTTCTCAGATCTTTGAGGGATGCAACTTCTTGTCTCAATGTGTCAAAATCTTTGGCCATTTGGTCTTTGAATTCACTGAATTCTTGAGACATCTTTTGGGTTACTGCTTGGAATTCTAATTCTGTCTTATTTGCTATCCAGATTCTGAATTCGATTTCTGACATCTCAGCTATTTGTTTGTGCGTGGGATCTTGTGCTGTGTCTGCCGCATTGATCCTTGGGGGAGTTGATCTACTCTGATTATTTATATTGCCAGAGATTTCCTTTGATTTCATCTCATGATTGTTTTTGACCGTTGCCTCTGGCCGTCCTCAGAGTTGGGGTGGTGTCTCTCCGAGATTAAACCTGGGGAGGATCACTCTATTGTTGCTGGGTCTTTGTAGGGAGTGACCTTGTGTAGCTCTTATGGGACTGCCCCAGCAAGTGAGTTCTGGTTGTGGGAGCAGCTCCAGAGTGTGACACCCCTGGATCCAGTGACAGGGTGGGGGGTGGTACACATGGTTCTGGGAGTGCCTGGCGCCCAGTGATTTTGGCACAGAGGGCCCATGGCTCCAGCAGTCTCTGGCCAGAGGAAGGGCTCTGAGCAGAAGCAGGGAGGGCTCTGAGGACACGCGGCTACCAGAGTCCCTGTCCAGAGGAGCAGGTGGTGTGGAGGCAGGGAGAGGAAAGGAGGGAGAACGTGCGGTTGCCCGGCTCCTGGAGTTCCTGGTCATGGCGTGGGGAGGCCTGGCAGGTGGGGTAGCGGGTCCCTGCGTAGCTCTTACCAGGGTCCAGGAGGGTGCTGATCACGGGTCCCGGTGCAGCTCTTCTGGAGGTCAATATTATTATTTTTAAAAAAACAGTGATGCCTTGATAGGCTTTTGAGGTATATAGCATGCTCTGCTCTGATTCTAAATAACCCTAACTTTTGTGTTTTTAACTTTTACTGCTGTTTCTTATTTTATGTTTTAGGAGCCCATTTCCTTGCTCCCACACCATCAGTCATTTTTTTGTTTGTTTGTTTTGTTTTTTTGCAGTTTTTGGCCGGGGCTGGGTTTGAACCCACCACCTCCGGCATATGGGGCCAGTGCTTTACTTCTTTGAGTCACAAGTGCCACACCCATCAGCCATTTTTTCTGTTCTTAGGAGTGTATGTCTGTAGCCTCCCGTCTTCTCCCATCTCTCCAGAATACTTTTTAGGCTTGGAGAGTAGGTAGCCAAATCTATCAAAATTATCCAACAGAGAACAGTTAATAAGGTTTGGTTATGACAGTTTTTTGTTGCAAATAAGAGAAAGCCCTAAATGAACTATATTAAAAATAAGGAAAAATGATTATTTCATGTGATATGTCTCAAAGTAAGGTGGCTGCAGGAAGGTTAGTCCAGTGGCACAGAGGTGACCACAAGAGCCCAGCTTTTCACCCTGTGTCTGGCACAAGTAGCACCTTCAAAGCAGAAGCCTCTGTCTGCCTCTCAGGGTGGGAGGGTGAGGCTAGACCAAAGGAGCCTTTGCCAGTGAAGAAGAAAGAGGAAACGGTGTGGCGGGTGACCCAACGGGCCTGCTGCAGGTGTACTTAGGAGCAGGCTGAAATTGCTGCCCCATGAAGTCAGTCCATGAGTTTTTAATTAGTAGGTAGATTTTGTGATCTCTCATTTTAATACTAGGCCATATTTATTAATTACAGGCTGAACATCCTCAATAAAAGGTGCATATAAAATTTTATATAAAATGTATTTTATCATTCTCCTTATTATCAACAGATTTAAAAATTTTTAGATTCGGAGGGAGTCCTTAGAAGTCATCTGGGATTCATCAGAATTTCTATCACTAAGTGTGTGTGTTGAACGATGCTGGCTACCAAGGACATTACATTTATTAAGTAATCACAAATTCACGCTGCCACGATGTAATCAGTGTTATTTAAAAAATTATTTTAAGATTTTGAGTTTTAATAAAAACCAAGTTATACTTAATCCTTAATTTAAATTTTAGTCTCATAGAGGGTACATGTGACGTGTTCATAAAGTTTTATGGAATATTAACAACAATGTAAGAATATCTGCTCCCGCCTTATGCCCATGGCTACTTGTGTGAAATTGCTGAGACGAAAGCTTTGAATCTGTGGATTTTTCTTTGCAGTCACACTACTTCTTCCAAAAGCATGATGTCTTGCATATAACAGATGTTCCCCATGTATTTATTATTTCAGTTTAAAAAAATATGGGTGTGTGATGCAGGGAAGTTCCCTTTTCCCACTGGTACCGAGATTTTAGAAAATGATTTTCTTCCTCTGATTATCCTAACTAAGGTCCTGAGAAATCCTGCAGGGGAAACAGCTGCATTACCCAACTTCCTGTATCCTAGGATTCTGTCTGGGTAGAATCCCAGCTGTTAACATTTCACCCTGTACCTGTCTCTCAGAGACCAGAGTATGGAAAACACGACTCTAGTGATTGAAATGGGAACTCAGGAAACTGATTAAGTTCATGGAAACGCAACTGGGCTGAACCTTGACTGACCATTCTCATCCTCATCTTTTCTTGGGGCTCCCTCCCTGGTGTGCCCAGTCTGAGCTCAGTCTGCAGTCCCTGCTATTACATAGACAAAAGGATTATTTTTTTAAAAACGCACTGCATGATATTCTGTCCTCATTCAGCTTGAGTATTTAACAAGTAAGCATTCATGTCTCAGCACTAAAACAGGAACTCCCAGCCTGGTGACAGTGCAGCTGTGGCTCCTTCTTAGAAGTCTAGAAATTACCCTGGGCAGAAAAACACAGTCTGGCTTCCCTTGTGCTACAAGGAAGCTGAATGGAGCCTGGTAACCACACCTCGTGAGAAGCCGCCCTCCTCTGCCTGTGACAGCTGTAGGGCTACTTGGGTCAAATGGAGTCAGCATGAGGAAAAGGACAACCAGACAGACTCTGAGGAAGCGTGAGAAGGGTTCTCCTTTGTGCAGAATCTGGGGCTGAGAGCGGTGGTCATGCCCACTCTGACTGTTCTAATCAATAAATATTTAGCTAGCATTTCCTCCGGCTGGGATCACAGGCTCCTGTGTTTCATGGAATCCAAAGTTCAGGGTTAGCAAAGCACCTCAGTGCAAAAAGTGACGACACTGCCCGGCTCCTCCCGAAGAACATGAACATAACATTTTGGTTATGAATTCTGTGCTGACTTCCTGTGTTGGTGTGACATAGCGGTGAGGCCACTGCCTCTGGTGTGTGTTCAGATTTAAAGATATTTCTTCCCAGGCTTAAACAAAAAACATATGATAACACCATTCATACAAAGTCAAGACCCAATTCTTATAATTTCTAGCAATCCAGAGGTAAATTTTTGATGCAGCCTAATCATAAAGTTAAATCTTTAGTACTTCTCAGGGATCCAGAAAAATATTCATAGAGAAAGAAGCTAAAAGATCCTGGCTGCATCTCCGAGTGGGTCAGTAAAGAGCAGCCACAACTTTCAGGGAAACTACGCAGGCTGGCCGCCTGTGGAGGGCCCAAGGCTTGTGAGGCTTGGCCAGCTGGAAGGCCTACTAGCGATTCTTTTGGCCAAGTACCTTCATCCTTACGGTCCCTAAGTATCCCTGCTAGATTCGACATCGAAGAAGTGCGAAGATGTTATAAAGATATTGGGAATCATGATTTGGGTGGGGGAGAAGGAAGAATGCCTGGATGGAGTTCAAATTTCTGAGTCAGAAAGAAACTTTAGGCTATGTTTTTCCCCCTTGGTCCCTGCCTCGGTGGTAAAAGTCAGTTTAACTGTTTTCAGCTGTCAACAGACTTGGTCATGACAAGCTGAGCCTTTCACGATCTTCCAGCATGAAGTCCCCTTTATATACGGGGAACCTGTGCATTTACTAAATAGCTGCCCGCTCCTGGCAGAGGTAATGTACCACCAGAAAATGCCACCCATACGGGAGGAACAAGGGCGGCAGTGCGGGAACAGGAGGACCCTTGTTTTCTGAGCAGCTGGGGCGAGGGGTCCATTTTACTGCACGGCACGGGAGCAGCCGTCCACATGGCTGTTCCATTCAGTAACATCATGTAAGGCATCATTCCATAACAAACGACCCCCAGCTTGTTCTCTAAGTTGCCTGGTGTCCAGCTCAAATGTGATTGAACTTCTTAGCTTTGGGGCATCATTGCTATTCGGGCAGCTAATACCTGAGCTGTTGTCACCTCCTGAAGCCAAGGTAAGCCATAAATGCCCAGTGTTTTAGGTTGGTTCTTGAATAGTGGAGCATTCCGCAGATGCTGGCAGGAATTTGTTAACTTTTTTTTTTTTTTTTAAGAACAAATAAAAATAACTGTATAACCTCATGGTGATGTGTGCATGTGGCTGAGATGGGTGTCTTGCTTTCATGAGCTTTCTTTTGTCTGGCAAAAAGGAAGGAGGCCACTCCTTACAAGCATATGTAACATTGGAGGGAAAGAAAATCCGTTAAAAAAAATGAGTCAATGAGAGATGAAAGAGACTAGTTAAAATGTTGTGTATGGGGGCATACGTTCTCTTCTTTTTTCTGAAAAAGTATTAGATAAAGAGCTCTAAGCTATGAGCAAAGTAAAGACATAGGTTGAATTAGACGGAAATGAACAGATGTGAGTGAAATGCTTGGGTGTACTTTCAACAGCAAACTGTTTGATTACTCATAGTGTTATATTCTTAAAAAGATCCCTGTTTGCGAAGCACCAGGCTCAGATGCAATTTCTTGGAGAGGCAGATATAAATTAGGCAAGAACGACAAGGAACATTTATTTCTTATGACATATTGCTATTGGTAAACAAACATTTTGCCCTACTCCAATTAAGCTGATGCTGTTTGTGCCCAATATCCAGCCTTGCAATGAATGTCTCTTAGAAGCTTTAATGATCATGTGGATGAAAACGAGTATCTGGGGCGGCACCTGTGGCTCAGTGGGTAAGGAGTCGGCCCCATATACTGAGGGTGGCGGGTTCGAACTCGGCCCTGGCCAAACTGCAACAAAAAATAGCCAGGCACTGTGGCAGGCGCCAGTATTCCCAGCTACTTGGGAGGAGGCTGAGGCAAGAGAATTGCCTAAGCCCAGGAGTTGGAGGTTGCTGTGAGCTGTGACACCATGGCACTCTATTGAGAGCAACAAAGTGAGACTTTCCAAAAAAAAAAAAAAGAAAGAAAGAAAACGAGTATCTGATATAATATTATACAGGGTAAAAGTCTCTGCAGTGTTATTCTTAAAACACGGTGTGGTGGGCTATAGCATTTGGGTTCCTTTTCAGGTTTAGGTAAACTTTGTTGTAGATATTAGCTGAGTTTAAGATGTACAAACTGTGGTATTTGAGTTTTTATGTCAAGGTGATTAAATGAGCATTCTTGAACTTTGAGCCTTTCCTGGGAAACTCCTTCACTGCCTCCCTGAAAAAGCACCTTCCTGGGTCCCAGACTGGCCCCCTCAGTGTGCCCTGTGGCTCTTCAAGGTGGGCCCCATGGCCTTATGCTCCAGGCCCCACATCTGACCCTGGCCTCCCCGAGTCAGCTTTGTATGTTTGAGGTTGGACTTACACGTTTCTTTTCCTGTCTACTTGTCTTTATTTTTCATTCTGGTCATTTTCATTCACTGGTCAGTGTCATTGTGGAACCTTGGGCAAGACACTCAGCCTCGCTGAGCCTCAGCTTCCTTGACGACCAAGCAGACGCCATGATCTGGTGGGCGGCAGGGGGAGAAAGCCCCCTACAGAGAACCACAGAAAAACAGCCCCACGCTCACCTTTCTTTCTTTCCCAGCATTGTGCATAAGGATAGTCATTTTGTTATCACTTTTATTTCTTTCCAAACAAAAGTTTCTCACTGAAAACAAAAGTTCTGAACCCTGTAACAGAGAGGTAGGCAATGATTAGCTATGGTGGCTTAAGGGGAGATGCTTTAAGTTCCTTATCAGAAGTCAGGATTGCATTGGCCATTTTCTTTGTCTTTGCTTTAATTTATGCAGGGGCCAGTGTAAGATCTTTTGCACCCTTGGAGCCCTGCCCCCAGAACATGGCCAGGCACTGCAGGTGTAGGGGACAGGAGGCCAAGCCGAAGAGAGAGCAGCTAGCAACACAGCCCCCACTTCTTTTCTGTTTGCAAGAAGGACCTTGTCTTCATAGGAACCCTCAGTTCCCCACTCACCCCCTGGGCCCAGGTCCCAGGCTCAGCCTGCCCTCTGGCCTTGATAACAATGACATCTTTACTGGTCTTTACTGGTCTTTCTTCGTGTCCTTCTGCTCTGACTCTCAAAGCTAAATAGTCATCCATGTCCTCCTAAGTGTAATCTTTAAATGCACAATGATGTACTACTTCCCCACCTCACACCCTCCAGAGTCTTCCCGCTGGTTTCCTTTGTTGTTCAAAGTCTGCTCCCCTTCCCACAGGCCCCCTGGCTCACTCCGCCCTGCCACGCTGACTTCTGTCCATCCCTTCAGTATGCAGGCCTCGCCCTGCTCCTGGACTGCCCTGCTCAGGACACTCTTTGATGCTCTTCCCCTCGCTCTTGGCTAACACCTCATTCATGGGGTCTGGTCCACACGTCCACTCCCCCAGGGGAAATTCGGCACCCTCCATGCTCCCATAGTCCTCCCTTCCCACCCCGCTGGTCTCCGCTGCTGAGCTGTTCACGGGAGCACAGTTCTATGAGCATCTGGAACTATAATATAGTCTGGTGGTCTGCGTACATATGACATCTCCTTTCCGTAGATTACACGCTCTCCAGGGGCAGGGACTGGCCTCACGTGTTCCCCTGGTGTGTGTGTAGCAGGTGCTCAGTACACAGTTTCTGGAGTGGGGAGGGCAAGAGGGAGGGGTCGGGGGAGAATAAGAGAAATGTAAGTGAAAGAGGAAGGAAAGAACAAAGGAAGACGAGAAAGGAAACTCTCATGACAGTAAATGCTGTTAGAAACACTGGTTTTTAGAGTGCTGAGGAAGAGTTTGCAATTGATGTTTGGTTAGAATTTAGCATTATCTCTAAGGATTGATAACCAACTCCTCCATCTTATTTTTCTCAGTTTCTGAATTTCTTTTAACCATTAATATTTGCATTACTTATCTTTCTGAAAAGTGTCTTCATTTATTTAATATTTGTTGAATATTTACTGGGCACCATATATTCTGGTGTATATTTACAGTATACACCATAGTATATGGTAGAGGGCGGTTAAGAGAACAGGATCTGGAATCTGATTTTATGGGTTCAAATTAGTAGCTGTGTGACCTGAGTAGCTATCTCTCTGTGACCCAGTTTCCCTCTGTATGAAGAAGATAATAATAGATCTGCCTTATTATTGTGCTGTGAGGATTAGATGCAGTAAGTGTAAATGCTATATCTGCCGAGGACAGAGTGGTTTACAGGCTGGGCACCATCCTGCGTGCCTCTGAGTCCATCCCCATCTATGAAGGGAGACAGACGGTAAGCGCATTGCTTTGTAAACAGCTCTGTGGGAGTCATTCTAAGTGTTTTGAAAAATTACATTGTACCATGAGGGTGCACATGCAGGAGGATGGTCCTAATCTAGCCCTGTGCAGGGGTCAGAAAGTGCTTTCCTGACACTTGGAGGCTGAGAAAAAGTTCCCCTGGCAAAAGGAGAGGTGTGGGAATGGAAGTGAATGTCCTGTATGGACGGGCCAGAGCCAGGGCCTCTCTCTTTTATCAATTGTGCAATGCATTTTTCTTCACATTAAAAATCGCTGAAATCAGTACATGTCCTACATGATGTCTTAAATTCAGTGCAATTCAGAAAAACAAGAAATGTCAGAAAGCAGAGGGCAAAGGGAGGGTCGTCTGTGCAGACATGTAGGGGCCCACCACAGCCTCTGTAGGGTGGATGAGAATATGGGCCTTTCTCCTCTGAGCAGTGGAAAGCTGCAGAAAGGTTTCAAGCAGGGGAGTAAGATGAACAGGAAAGGCTATTACAAATTTCACTCTGAAGTGAGAATAAATTAAGGGTGAGCAGAGTAAGTACAGGGAGACTCTCTGGAACTAGCATGTCAGTAGCTTGGATTTGAGTGCTGAGTGTAGAGGTGGAGAGAAGATAGACTCAAAAATATTTAGTGAATAGACTCAACAAGTGGTGACCAGGTGGTTCCGGGGTGAAGGTAAGATGCTTCAGGGATGACCAGAAGTCTTGTGCCTGTGTGGCTGGATGGCTGTAGTCCTGTTTCCCTGGATAAGGGACTCAGGAGGAGCTGCTCACTGAGAGAAGATGCCGGACATGGTGGGGTGAGGGCTGTGTGACAGCTGGGAGAGACTGTTGGATACTCAGTTCTCATGCTCCGGAGAGAATTCTAGAATGGATATGTACATTAGGGACTCAAAGGCATAAAGAAAAAGATTCAAAACAAGGGGCTCAGTGCCTGTAGCTCAGCGGCTAGGGCACCAGCCACATACACTGGAGCTGGCGGGTTTGAATCTAGCCCCCCTGCCAAACAATGACAACTACAACCAAAAAATAGCCGGGCATTGTGGTGGGTGCCTGTAGTCCCAGCTGCTTGGGAGGCTGAAGCAAGAGAATCGCTTAAGTCCCCAAATTGGAGGTTGCTGTGAGCTGTGACACCACGACACTCTACCAAGGGCAACATAGTGAGACTCAGTCTCGAAAAAAAAAAAAAGCATTCAAGACAAGGAAATGGAGGAGAACTCCCAGCACGAGATGAGAAGAGAGGTGCCTAGGTTAGAGCTGCGAGAAAGCCCAGGATTTCAGCTCACACAGAGCAAGATGCCGAGCAACACTGAGAATGGCCGGAGGTAAACCAGACATGGTGTTGGAAAAGCCAGAGACGCAGAGTAAGGGACAGAGGGGTCAGCTCTCCTGCCTGCTTCTGAGATGCCGAGTGAGACGGGGATTGAAAGGTGTCCGTTGTGTGTAATGACGTGACGGTCATTGGTAGCCGCAATAAGAGCTGTGATGGAGTCACATGGGTGGGTATGGGCACGTGCCTGGTTCAGAAGCAGGTGGGAGGTGGAGATCACAGAAAGGAATAGAAACACCTTTGGAAGTTTGGCTGTGAAGGCGGAGGAGATATTTGTATCTGAAAAGGCATGTGAGGATCCAGGGGGCTTTGTTGTTTTTTCTGCTCTGTTTTTTTATTTCCTCTTTTTTTTTTTTTTTGCCTTCTTTATCTTTCTCTTTTATTGAAAATGTGGATGCTAAGCTATTTTATCACCAATAGCAAGGATCTAGTAAAGACCAGGGAATTCAAAGACCCAGGAGCAGGGACAATCAGCAGCAGCGGGCGGGTGATGGGGAAGGTCACTGTTTTGCAAGAGCAGGAAGCTCCCTTCACAGAGCGAGACACTTGTGCACATGGCAGCCTGAAGCTGGGGAGCTCCCAGGGCCTGTTGGCTTCCATTTTCCCCATGAAGTAGGGCAATCGGAATAGTGAGGTTAGAGCAGGGCACAGAGGTTAGGGAAGGTGGTGCAGAGGTGTGTGGGTTAAAATGTGTGCTGGGACGGGAGCACTGAATTCTGGCTCCAGGTGATGACGGAGCCAGGGGGTGACAGGCCCTCTGCAGAAGCCTCACATTTCTGGATGCTCATCTTGGCGGAGCCCTATCCTCCCAAAAGCACCATGATCCTCTTTCCCCAGGTCTGACCATGTCACCTGAATTCACTTCTCATTTGCTTATATGTGGTAAGTTCATGGTCCATGTCAGCCCCCTCTGGCTCTGAACACTTGATCTTAGCCAAAAGGCTGGGAAGCAATTCCCCCCAGCTCTAGAAGCAGAGCCTTACCTGCTTGGTGCAGTCCTGTGGCCTGGCACCTAGACTCATGCAATAGGGGCTTCAACAATAGTTGATAATTCTGTAAGGCAGAGTTCTGACTTACCTGAGATGTTTCTCATCTGTGTGAGAGCTGCTGCTAGCTCTATAGCAAAGCTTTGAACATTTTAGTGTGCACACGAAGAACAGAGATTTGTTAAAATTCTGGTCTGTGGTAGGCCTGGTAATATGCATTTCTAACTAGCTCCCAGCCTGTTCCCATGCTGCTGGCCTGGGACCACCCTTCAAGGTCCTAGAGCCTGGTCATTTCCCACATACCAGACTGTGTCACATGTTTCCTGGACTTGTTCAGAGGGTTCTTGAAAACTGAGCCACTCAAGTATTGAGAATTAAAATATGTATAAAATATTTAAAAATATATTTGAACTAGGTAAAAATAGATTATGGTGCTTATGTTATAGATAAAGTGGCTGAGGGACAGGCCAGTGACTTACCCCAGATCACTGAGCTGGGAGGTGGCAAAATATTTTAAGCATGGTTCAAGTTCTTTTCATTCCACATAAAATGCTGTCTCAAATATCACATCTGTTCTTACACCACTTGTGTATTCATTCATATATTCATTCATTCCTTCTGAAGTGGCCTGTGGGGCACATTCTGTGGGCTTTTGCTCCCAATACTGTCTTGAAGGTCTGTTCCTGTCCCCACCAGCCTAAATTCTGCGCTGGCTTCAAGACAGTTGAAAAGCAGCTTCCTCCATCACACTCTCATGTTCTATGCTGTTTCACAGATCCCATCCCAAGTGGGGAAGATACAGATAGTCAGGAAGAAAAAAGTATTTGGGCTAATCTAGTCATGGGAAGAAAGATCCATTTCTATGCTGTCCTTTGACTACGAAACAAGGAGCACGAAAGGTGGCTTTTATCAAGAATACTAGCCATCCATGTCGCACTCATCCTTCAGCTGAAATGAATGAGAGTCATCAACATTTTCCCACTTATTGGCAGCTTCTGGCATTTCTTGACCTGCTTCAGAGCATCATATTCTATCCTACCAAAGTCATTCCACCAAGGGTGTGCATGCCCAATTTCAGAGGGAACATAATAATTAGGGATGCTCTGAAATTGACTGGCAGCTCTTTGTGCCAGTCTAATTCTCATGGAAGATGACTCTTTTCAAAGCAGCAGGGGAAGCACCTGCAGTCATTTTCTGTGTTGCTATTTGAAGTTATAATTGGTAGTAAAAAGGAACTTTCCAGAAATATCTGCATGTTAGAAATGCATGCATTTAATGCTCCTTTTCTTTTTCTTTTTTTAAATTTTAGATTAATATGAGGGTACAGATGATTAGGTTACATTATTTGCATTTGTTAGGCAGAGTCCAAGTTGTAGTTGTGGGCCTCACCCAGGAGGGGCACCACATCCCCTTACATTGTGCCCATTAGGTGAGAGCACAGCAAACCCCCTCCTGCCTGCCCTATCTCCCCCTGCCTCTCTCTCCCCCCCCACGTGAGTTTCATTGTGTTTTTATCTTGTGTGGGCATATGTTTGATGGTCTATTGGTTTCATATTAGTATTCAGTACATTGGATACTTGATGTTCCATTCCTGTGATATTTCAACAAGTAAAATGTTCTCCAACTCTGTCCAGGTTAGTAACACTTCCTCTTCTGAACCCACACCAAAATGCACGTCATAGCGCACTCCACTCTTTAAAACTCAATAAACCTGAATGCACCAAATATTGAATGATTGAAAGGGTAGTGGACTGGATCAGATGTCAGATTGGCCCCCAAATCTTCCAAGATCTTACATTGGTACATGGGATTCTTATGAAGGACTTGGGTACAACACCACTAGTTATGACATTGAATACTCTCACACTTCAGGGGTACTAAGGTGACTCTGCTTAAAGGAGTTGTTTGGTAAATTGCTCAGTAAAATTAAGAGTATGTTTGTAATATAAATGATCTACTGTTCTGTGTCTCTTTGCTGTTGTTAAGTCTTATTTTTTGGTTTTCTTTTTTTTTTTTTAGTTTATTTATTTATTTATTTTTGGCTGGGCCTGGGTTTGAACCCGCCACCTCCGTCATATGGGACCGGTGCCCTACTCCTTGAGCCACAGGCACCGCCCTATTTTTTGGTTTTCTGTAAGTGGGTAAACACAGCTATCTCTGGAGCAGGTAAAGCAGAGTATCGGTAATTTATACTCAGAAAGGTCATTCGCAGGGAAGAGTTAGGAAAATGATAAACACTTGCAATTTAAATAATTTCTACTTCGAAGAGCTTCAAGTACTTTATGAAATCCTTTATCTCTCACGGCCCTGTGGAGAATGCGGCAAACACTACGTATAAAACACGGAGGTGGGTGGGTTACTAGGGTGGGAAGGTGGATTTTCATACAGAGCAATAAACCCCTTTGTGAGTAAATGAAGCAAAAAGTCCAGTTGCCGCTGCCAGTTTCCACCGTGACCTCCTCCCCCTTCCTTGTCCCTTTCTTTATCCCCTTCTCCCCATGGGGCTGCAGGAGCCCCGTGGACTGATCTGTTTTCTGGCAGCTGAATTCTGTCCTCAGTTAAATCTAATCTTCTCCATTTCTCCACTCTAATCAACTTCCAGTAATGACTGATTGCAGTTCTGTTCAGGTGTTCCGAGGTATTTGGGTCAATTTGGTGCATTTAGAACAGGTTCTCAGCCTTCCTAATGCCGCGATGCATTTTCATTGTTACAAAGGGGTTGCCACCCACAGGTTGAGAACTGCTGATTTAGAAAAAAGGATTTTAAACATTACTACATATCCCACTAATAATAATTAGAGATGAAAATACAATTCCGTAACCTATAATTCTTAGAACACTGTTTTCCTCAAGGAAAATCTATTTTCTGATTTTATTACCTGTGGCTAAAGTAATTTTTAAAATACATCACTGATGATAATTATGCAAGCTATTGGATTCATTCATATCAATGGGACAAATTCTTCTGTGAGAACTTGAATAAGAACATTTGCTACTGTGACTGTATGAGTTTATTATGTCCATTGGTTTCTTTGCAAGTTGCAGGCATTTCTCATATAGTATAAGCACAGATACAGTGTTTAACAATGAGGATCACAGAATCAGATCTGGGATCTAATTCTAGTTGCATGTATGAATGTAGAATCTTGAACAAATTAATTGACATCTTGGATCTGCAAAATGGAATTACAACACCCATTGAAAGATTACTGTATGAAATGAAGATAACGCAGGCTAATTACTTGGTGCAGAATCTGGCGCACAGTAAGTGCTCAGGAAATAGTTGTGGATGATGCTGATGGAAAATTGTCCTGTAGATAATTCTGAAAATATCCTAATAACATGTGTATGGAGATCTTCTTTTCCAGAATAATCTCAAACTGATTTCAGATACAGCAAACAAGGGTGACTGAGTGCTGATTAGAATTTTTGTGCACATGTGACACACTCTTGGGAACAGATCAGATTGTGGGGGCTCCTGTCTGCAGCAGGAAATTCTCACCTGAGGAAAGACCACCTGTAAGGATACAATACTTCAAATAAACAGAAACATTTTTTAAGGAGGACGCAGAAAAATAGCTACTAAGTAGCATCCAGCAGTTTTAAATTCAACATGTAAGAGACTATGGAAATGAAAAATATTTTTTAAAAGATAAATCTTTTAGACTTCTGAAAGTTAAATGTGTTGGGCATATGCTATTTTCAGGAGAGGCTTTCCATGTTTGGACAAGTTCTATCATGTTTAGTATTTCTATGGTTTTCTTTTTCTTTATTTTTTTGTTGTTGTTGTTGCAGTTTGGCCGGGGCTGGGTTCAAACCCTCCACACTGGGTGTATGGGGCTGGCACCCTATTCACTGAGCCACAGGAGCCACCCCCTGTCTATGGTTTTCTAAAACGAGGTTCAAACAAATGTTGAAGTGGAGAGGTATTTAGACTGTTCAAACGAATTAGTGTGAAGTCCAAATTATACAATTTTGAAAGCTGAAATCTATTTTAAAGAACAAATGGGATTGTGACCCAGTTTGGTAGCATTCGTGAAAACATGGGGTTAAAAAGTTCATCTTTACCTTCATTGAATCCCAAATGAGAGAGAGAGAGAGAGAGAAATTTCTCTCACAAGACAAGAAATCTTGAACAGAGCAACTGCTAAAAAAAAAAAAAGTCGTCTTGCTCAAGATGATCACAGCAACACCAGTGATGAGAAAAGGCCCAGAACCCCTTGCCTGGTACCCTTGCCTTAGTTTTTCCACTTCTCAGAGGGCCCTTCTGATGAACAGCAAGAAATACCTGTAGTCAAAATGCATGTTAATTTTGTTCAGTGTTAAAAAAAAATCCTTATTTTTCCTCAATAAGTTTAAACCTCTTCCTGAAGCTTATTTTTTCCATCGAGAAATGTGCCATCTGTTAAGAGACATAACGCCTGAAGGGGCGGATTCATCACATCACATTGTGATACAATAGTAATTTGCAGCCCCCCAGAAGAGGGAGAGACTCTTTCTTCAGACGTCCTAAGAAGTAGGCAGAGTGAGCCTGACCAAAAAAGTGAGACCAATAATATTTTGTTTAAAAAAAAAAATGGTATGACCATATTGAGGAATGGAAAGATCACAGGCAATGGCAAATTCCTGATGTTTTTTATTCATATTATTTATTTATTTAGAGATAAAGTGACAGGTAGATTTTTGCCTTTAAGTGATAACAGATGAGTGAAGTCTAACAAAGCTTCTTTCTATCTGGAGTTCAAACAGCAACAGTGATGCTAAGAATGTGGCTCTCATGGCACATGGGGCTTTGCCTGTGTCAGTTTGAGGACGAATGAGTTAATACCGGGAAAGGGATTAGAACAGTGAAAGTTTGTGATGACAGATGACAGTGACGTCCTGAGGCTCTTTAACACGTCTCTGCATTTCTCAGGAAGGATTCAGAGACTAGCAGATTATTCCAGGCTCAGCCACACCATGGTGGAGTCACAGCCAATGTTTTCCATTTTGTAAAGTTTTTAACTGTTACGTGTACACAACAGTTTTATGGGGTACAGATGTGATGTTTTGATACCATCATACAACGTACAATGATCAAATCAGGGTAACTGGGGTATATATCACCTTAAGCATTTATCATTTCTTTGTGTTAGGAGCATTCCAATTGTACTCTTTTAGTTATTTTGAGGTTATAAGTTATTGTTGGCTACAGTCACTTTGTTGTCCTTCCAAATATTATTCATTCTATCCATCACTATATTTTTGCACCTACTAACCACGTCTACTTGATCCTCTACCCTTCTCAGCATCTGGTAACCATTGTTCTACTCTTTGTCTCCTTGAGATCAATTATTTTAATATTTAACTCCCACACATGAGTGAGAACATCTGAGATTTGTCTTTGGGGGCTTGGCTTATTTCACTTAATGTTCTCCCATTCCACCCATGTTGTTGTAAATTACAGGATTTCATTCTTGTTTACAGCTGAGTGATACCCCATTATGTATGTATACCACATTTTCTTTATTTGCTCATCCCTCCATGAATAATTAGGTTGATTCCAAACCTTGGCCATTGTGAATGGTGCTGCAGCGACCATGGGAGTACAGGTATCTTAGTTATATACTGATTTCCTTTCTTTTGGCTATATACCTAGCAATTGGGATTGCTAGGTCTTATGGTAGTTTTCTTTTTAGTTTTCTGAGGACGCTCAATACAGTTCTCTGTAGTGATTGCACTAACTTACATTCCCACCAATAGTTTTTCAGGGTGCCCCTCTCTCCACATCTTCACCAGCATTTGTTATTGCCTATCTTTTTTTTTATTATTAAATCATAGCTGTGTACATTAATGCAATCATGGGGTACAATGTGCTGGTTTTATATACAATTTGAAATATTTCCATCTAAATATGGTTAAATATTTTCATCTAAATATGGTTAACATAGCCTTCATGGTATTTTCTTAGTTATTGTGTTAAGACATTTATATTCTACATTTAGTAAATTTCACATGTACCCTTGTAAGATGCACCATAGGTGTGGTCCCACCAATTACCCTTTTGATAAAAAGCCATTTTAACCGGGATGAGATGACATCTCATTGTAATTTTTATTTGTATTTATCTGGTGACTAATGTTGTTGAGCATTTTTTCATATACCTATTGGCCATTTGTATGTCTTCTTTTGAGAAATGCCTATTCAGATCAATTGCCCATTCTTAATCATATTATATAATTTTTTTATTGAGTTTTTGGAGCTCCTTATATATTGTAGTTATGAATCCCTCGTCAGATGGGCAGTTAGGAAAACTTTTCTCTCCCATTCTGTGGGTTCTGTCGTCACTGTGTTGATGTTTTCTTTGCCATAAAGAAGGTTTTTAGCTTGATGTGACCCTATTTGTCCAATTATCTCTTGGTTGTTGTGTTTTGGGGTATGACTAAAGAAATCTTTGTCTAGACCAATGATCAGAGCATTTCTCCAATGTTTTCTTTCTGGAATTTCATAGTTTCAGGTTCTGGATTTAAGTCTTTAATCCATTTTGACTTAACCTTCGTATATGGTGAGATTTGGGGGTCTAGTTTCATGCTTCTGCACGTGGATATCCAGTTTTCACAGCGCCATTTATGGAAGAGACTATCCTTCCTCCAATGTATGTTTTTTGTACCTTTGTCAAAAGTAAGCTCACAATAGAAAATGAAGTTATTTCTGGGATCTCTATTCTGTTTTGTTGATCTATGTGCCTATTTTTATGCAGTACCACATTGTTCTGATTACTACAGCTCTGTAGAATGATTCGAAGTCAAGTAATATGATTCCTCAAGTTTTGTTCTTCTTTGCTCAGGATGACTTCGGCTACTTTGGGTCTTTTGTCCTTCCATATAAATTGTTTGATTTTTTTTGTCTTTATCTGTTAAGAATGACATTGGTATTTTGATGGGCAATATTTTACATTTTCATCCTAATGAAATTTTATCAGTAAAAATTAAAGCCCAGCCATAGACCCTTAGCAGTATAATGACACAAAGGCCTGGGAGGTTCCCTTCCTTTGCCCCATCCCAGCAGTAAATAAATCCATTTTACTCACAGAGCTTCAACTTGGTGCATAACGTTGGACCATTTGAATGGGTTGATTTAATGATACAAATCAATTGTTCTAAGACACTTGTACTGATTTGCTCGATTCCCTAATTTTATCCTTTCTGTAGTATATATATCCTATAAGGTGATAATCTTAGGCAAAAAATTATTTTGTATGGTGAGGTGTTATAAATGCTAAAAGTTTTAGTGAAACAGCTCTGCAGCCTTAGGTACACCCAGGGGCTGTGGGTGGCTATAAACCTGTCATCTTCTCCACTTTCTGTCTGTTGCTTTTACTATGTTATATGAGCTTTTGGTCCCTTGGCTTTTTCCCACCTATAAAATGATGACACTAACAGCACTGCCCCATATGGTTGTGAAAATGAAATAAGATACATAAAGAACTTCTTAGAGCAATACCAGGTGCCTACATAACAAATATTAATGTTATTATATATTGTTTGGGGGTCCACAAGTCAACCCTTATGTTTGACAAGTTATTAGAATTCACAGAACACAAAAAGTTGTTATACTCACAGTCACAGTCATAGTTTATTACAGAAAAAGATACAGATGACAAACAGCAAAGGAAAAAGCATATAAGGTGAAGCCCAGCAAGACCAGCTGCGAGCTTCCCGCTGTCCTGCCAGCACTGTCACGTGGACAGATTTCAATTCTCTCAGCGATGACGTGGGACAGCATGTGAGAAGTGTCATCACTAGGGGCGCTTGCCTGTGTCTAGGCGTCTAGAGTTTTCATTGCAGGGTCAGCTGAATCAGCATGCAGGGCTACTCAGTCCTCAGCCTCCCCTCTCCACCCCCCAACTGGCCCAAAGAGGTCAAGTTGATACAGTGTGACCAAGAGCTCAGGTATGCATACACTGGGATGACCATAAATCATAGATACAGTGTGACCGAGAGCTCAGGTATGCATACATTGGAATGTACTGTAAATCATAGATACAGTGTGACCGAGAGCTCAGGTATGCATACATTGGGATGTACCATAAATCATAGATACAGTGTGACCGAGAGCTCAGGTATGCATATACTGGGATGACGAGAAATCATAGATACAGTGTGACCGAGAGCTCAGGTATGCATACACTGGGATGTACCATAAATCATAGATACAGTGTGACCGAGAGCTCAGGTATGCATACACTGGGATGACCATAAATCATGGATACAGTGTGACCGAGAGCTCAGGTATGCATACACTGGGATGTACCATAAATCATAGATACAGTGTGACCGAGACCTCAGGTATGCATGCACTGGGATGTACTATAAATCATAGATACAGTGTGACCGAGAGCTCAGGTATGCATACATTGGGATGTACCATAAATCATAGATACAGTGTGACCGAGATCTCAGGTATGCATACACTGGGATGATGAGAAATCATAGATACAGTGTGACCGAGAGCTCAGGTATGCATACACTACGATGACCATAAATCATAGATACAGTGTGACTGAGAGCTCAGGTATGCATGCACTGGGATGACGAGAAATCATAGATACAGTGTGACCGAGAGCTCAGGTATGCATACACTGGGATGTACCATAAATCATAGATACAGTGTGACCGAGATCTCAGGTATGCATACACTGGGATGTACCATAAATCATAGATACAGTGTGACTGAGATCTCAGGTATGCATACACTGGGATGTACCATAAATCACAGATACAGTGTGACCGAGACCTCAGGTATGCATGCACTGGGATGTACTATAAATCATAGATACAGTGTGACCGAGAGCTCAGGTATGCATACATTGGAATGTACTGTAAATCATAGATACAGTGTGACCGAGAGCTCAGGTATGCATACATTGGGATGTACCGTAAATCATAGATACAGTGTGACCAAGAGCTCAGGTATGCATATACTGGGATGACGAGAAATCATAGATACAGTGTGACCGAGAGCTCAGGTATGCATACACTGGAATGTACCATAAATCATAGATACAGTGTGACCAAGAGCTCAGGTATGCATACACTGGGATGACCATAACATAGATACAGTGTGACCGAGAGCTCAGGTATGCATACACTGGGATGTACCATAAATCATAGATACAGTGTGACCGAGACCTCAGGTATGCATGCACTGGGATGTACTATAAATCATAGATACAGTGTGACCGAGAGCTCAGGTATGCATACATTGGGATGTACCATAAATCCTAGATACAGTGTGACCGAGATCTCAGGTATGCATACACTGGGATGACGAGAAATCATAGATACAGTGTGACCAAGATCTCAGGTATGCATACATTGGGATGTACCATAAATCATAGATACAGTGTGACTGAGAGCTCAGGTATGCATGCACTGGGATGTACCATAAATCATAGATACAGTGTGACCGAGAGCTCAGGTATGCTACATTGGGATGTACCATAAATCATGGATACAGTGTGACCAAGATCTCAGGTATGCATACATTGGGATGTACCATAAATCATAGATACAGTGTGACCGAGAGCTCAGGTATGCATGCACTGGGATGTACCATAAATCATAGATACAGTGTGACCGAGAGCTCAGGTATGCATGCACTGGGATGTACCATAAATCACAGATACAGTGTGACCAAGATCTCAGATATGCATACATTGGGATGTACCATAAATCATAGATACAGTGTGACCGAGAGCTCAGGTATGCATGCACTGGGATGTACCATAAATCATAGATACAGTGTGACCGAGAGCTCAGGTATGCATACATTGGGATGTACCATAAATCATGGATACAGTGTGACCAAGATCTCAGGTATGCATACATTGGGATGTACCATAAATCATAGATACAGTGTGACCGAGAGCTCAGGTATGCATGCACTGGGATGTACCATAAATCATAGATACAGTGTGACCGAGAGCTCAGGTATGCATACACTGGGATGTACCATAAATCATAGATACAGTGTGACCGAGAGCTCAGGTATGCATGCACTGGGATGTACCATAAATCATAGATACAGTGTGACCGAGATCTCAGGTATGCATACACTGGGATGTACCATAAATCACAGATACAGTGTGACCGAGATCTCAGGTATGCATACACTGGGATGTACCATAAATCACAGTTGGCATAAATACCTGGCATGACCCAAAGCTTCAGGTATACAACAACCTTCTTATCACGCAGCACATTCTATGGGCTCAGAGGAGCCACTCAAAGACCAGTCTGGAAGACACTTGAAATGTACTAGGTTTGGGCAACCCAGGTCTATTGAGTTAACCATTTACTGCGCATATATCTGAATTTTGCTTATTTGAACAATCTAATCATCTTCTTAATGTTTTGACTAATTTAGTTGTTTTGAGTAATTTTAGTATGGGGACATTTATTAAATATCTTCTGATTGTATGGCTCCTAGAACCTTTTCTCTATCAGATATGAAAAATAATTTCCGTTTTACCCATCTTATAAACTTAGGGGAAAGTGTGATTACTCTAACATGATACGACACATCAGAAACCAAAGATCACTCCACTATTGCAATCCTAGTGATGAGAAGGCTTCACGTGTTTTAACTAAAATTCCACGACACATGCATTAAGCATATTATTAGTTTTAGCCTTTAACAACCATGGGAAGTAGGTGATACTTGTTACACAGGTGAGAGAATCAAGGTCCTGAAGGTTTCAAGAACTCCTCCAAACCTTCCAGCCAGGAATGGGCAGAGCCTAGTTTTACCATATGATTCCAAAGCTCATGGTCTTAATAGTATGCATGACTCTGAGTAACAAAGTGTTTAAAAAGTATGCTGAAACGTGAAAAACTCAGCAAAATTTATTTGACTCGATACATCTCAAGATCCACTGGATATTTAGACAGTGGGGCAACGTGTCAGCAGAATATGTGTCTCTCGGGCAGCGCCTGTGGCTCAAAGGAGTAGGGCGCTGGCCCCATATACTGGAGGTGGTGGGTTCAAACCCAGCCCTGGCCAAAAACTGCAAAAAAAAAAAAAAAAGAGAAAGAAAGAAAATGCGTCTCTTCTATCAACAGAAGAGATTACCGCAAAGAAGATTCCAAGACTGCAAAATGCCTCTCTCCATAGCAATGTGGTGTAGAAAACACAAGTATGAAAAACAGATATAAATGGGGAGAATTATGTAGTCATTTTGAGTGTCTTTATTATTATGTAATATACATTTATTATATATAACTATATTATATAATATAGTCTACTATTTTATAATATATTGTTATTATATAAAACAGTTTAATAATTTATTATAATATATAATAACTATAATAATAAACTATTATTGTTTACTATGTCTATATTTAAAAGAGGAATAGGAAAGCTGACTGTTCCTGAAGATTCCAACATGGTCATCACTGTGAATTGTTTATAATGGCATTTCTCCCTCCCCTCCTGTTAGGTCTCAGTCTGTGGTGGAAGCGGGGACCCTGAAACATGAGAAGAAGGGCGAGAATGACAACACACAGCCGCTGCTGGCTCTGGACTGAACCCGGAGCCTCCCACTGCCCCTGCGCATCGGCCTTCAGTGCATCAGCCACCAGGGAGCTCATGTGCACCTGACCCCCAGCCACGCGCGTCCCACTTGACATGAGGTCCTCCACACCTGACCCCGAGCAATGACTGTCACCAGCCAGCAGTCTGAGCAGCCAGAGTTGGACAAAGACTTGAGAGATACTTTCTTTTTCAGTGAGAGGACAGGAGGATGATGCAAGGCATTTATATAAATAAAGATTCTCCTTTCCTCCATATTTATGGTATTAAAAGAATTAAAAAAAAACGAAAAACTAGTTTGGATGCACACGCTGCATTACGACAAGGTATCACACAGGGACCCTCTCCAGTTTTTTAAAATTAAGACTAGATGCATTTCCAAGTAAATACATCAGCGTTAAACTGCGCAGACACAACTGTCAAGTTCAATGTAAAGCAAAGCCCTGAGACAATAGTATCTCCAGTAATTTCCATTCTTATCGAATTATTTTCTTTGACCTCATCACCAGCATCAAACTGCTCAGACCAAGAGCATGTTCTCATAGGTCTGGCTATTTGCAGAGTTTGCTTATTTTGTTATCCTGCACAAAAGGATTTTGACATCACATATTTTGTCCAATATCATGACTTTAAAAGAAAAAACATACTCCTGGAAATATGATTATTCCATCTTAGCAACGTGAGTTCCCACAGGCAGCCCGAGAACCCATTAGTACAGTGTGTGTCTGCAGAGAGGAGACATCTCATTGAAAATACATGTCAGTGATTAATGAATCCATTCAAGTTGCCTCCCTTGGGTCACTACTGCAAAGAAAAGTGCTACTGAATCACTTCACCCTCCCCCCAACCCTTGAAACCATTAGTGATGCAGAGAAAGAACATAGCTGTAGGCGAGACAGTAAATATTCAACCACGAGGGAAGACCAGATATGCAAGTATTAAGTAAGAGAAACTAGAAGTGAAGAATGAAATGCCAAAGATCATTTTATTTCTTTATCTATTCTCCTTCGAAATGGAGTCCCCAACCACCCATTCAAAGGAAATCAGATATACAATAAACAGACACTGTAGTGCATCCTTACTTGTGACATGTTTCCTAAGACCAGTGCATATTTTTAGACGCCTCTTATTTGCCTAATCATGTGCATGACACGGGCATTTGTTAGGATGACCAGTTGGTGCTCAATGTCAAATAAAAAATATTTCAGGTGATAATGGGCAGCAAAATCTGATTTTACATTTGAAGCATTTGGGAAGGTTAATTTGTTAGCTGAATAATTTAAAGGAAAGAGGTGATTCAACTGGCCATGATCACCCCCCAATAGATATTATGACTAATCCTTACGATTTATTATATCTCTTTCTCAATGATCTAATGTTTCAATTTTTTTTCCTACTGGTAGAGAATAATAAAAAAAAGCAATTTTTTAAAGTATATCCTTGGAGAAATAAAACTGAAATAGAATTAAAAGTATTTCTCACACAATTGCATCACAGTATAAATAAAACCAATTCATTTTGTGTAGACATTCCCAATCCCAAAATAATAACACAGAAATAATTCTACCAAGCAGCGACAGAAACACTTTTCTTGTACCAAGACATAGGTAAGAGAAGTAAGGAATTAAAGTGAATTAGAAAATCCATTTTATTGATTGAGTTTACAAAATAGTGGTGGGGTCCAAGTATTTACAATTTTATTGGAGTCAATTATTGCCAGCACTTTGCAGCAGGAATAACACTTCTAGTTTTTCAATCGGCAATATTTAGAACCCCACTCTAGTGACCTGATTTTAAACACTTTATTATATTTACTGAGTCAAGAGTTAGTTTTTACTCTGTTCCATAATTTCATTACATGAATGTAAGATGATGGTTTTACAATAACGTATAGTTTGAATTTCTTTATGTATATGCAATATACATATAAGAACCAAATTCAGTAAGTGACGTGATCGTTCCTACATGAACATTGAACTCTATTGCCCTGTGTTGGTCACTTCCTCTGTTCAATAAATACTGAAGGATACGATACCCTTTTACTTTTCAAGAGTTTGCCTTCTCTTCTGGACTTTGGTAATGAACTTTGATATTCTTCCTCCTATCCCTCTTCATCTGATTTAGTGGAATTTTGGAACACCAGCAAAACAGAAGGAATAGGACAAATATTTTGCAAATTCATCTACTGAAAGCTCATGTCCGCTAGGTCAAGCAAAATGGGCCAATATCAACTTTGAAGAACAGTTCTTTAAATGAGACAAAGAAAACCTCCTCCTTTGTTCTTAAATCAAAAAGAAAGCACACATTTTTTCTAACTGTGAGCGAAATAATGAAATGTGGTGACCTACGTGTCATTTGTGCGGCTCTTTTGTTTTTACTGGCTTAGAATTCAGTGCATGAATATCATTACATTCTTAGAGCTCACATTTGTAGGTAGCCTTGGTTAAAAACCTACAATATCGAATGCGTTAATAATTCACAAAATTAATGACTTGATCATCTTTGGAATGAGTAGGCAAGACCATTTTTCAGCTGTTATTCCTATGTCACAGGTAATGGTAAAACTAAATATAGATAATAATTGCTATTTCAAAGTCATGTTTAAATGGCAGAAGATTCTCAAGTCTGAGAGATAAAAGAGTCTTCCAACTCATTCCAAGAGGAAAGCAATTTCAACATTCCTACAAAGATTCTAGCACGTTTTGGTGACCTTTCCTTCTGCTGTCCTTAATATTTCCATAACATTGTGATGAGAATCATCTCAAGACCCAAAGGGTTGTCCTCTTGTCACTCACATGGATCCACCGCAGGGAAGGACACTAGATTCCCAGGCCCGTCTCACAGATGGCAAAGTGGCCAGCAGCCAGACATCCCAGTGGCCCCCACTTAATCCTGACAGAAAATTTTTACTTCCATAAATTCGACTTTCCCCCTCCAAGCCCTAATACTTCAGATTAAAAACATTTACATATGGTACTTTTATAACTTAACAGAAAATGATTCCATGCCTTTCTTTTTTTTACTGTAAAAAGTTTCTTTTAAAGAGGAATAAGATTTTGACAATATTCCCACCATGAGCATAGTGAGAGGAGAAATTAAGGGTCTTGATCTCAATGAACATAAGGAAGCATGCAGACCCAGGGTAGGGATCCGTACACTTCATAACCGTGGGCATAATGATGTTTTCCTTTTTTTGTATTAGGAAAATACAATTGCTTTTTTCATGAGTGTTTTTTTACTAAAAAGCATTAAAAGAGAGAGAAGCCTGAGTGCACCAGGACTATTACTATTAAACAGAGAGAAGTAAAGCATTTACACAGCTTTTCATTAAGAGCAATTTAAAAAGTAGTGTTACATAATGACAAACTAGCTACCCTAGAAAAATAGAACTGCATAGAAAAATTACAAACTAAAGCAATCCATTCACAGTTTCCACACATATTCTCATTGTACATTGATTCAAACCTTCTCTATGTCAAAAGAATATCTTTGGCTGGCAAGGTAGGAGCTATCGCAATGTTCACCTTAAACCCGCGGGTCAGACCAGTGCTGTCATGGGTGGAAACCCAGCAGGGTGGTTTCTAAGTGAACTGCAGCAATGCAAATATTCCCTTTAGTGTCTTCTAAGCCTAGGAGGAGGCTGAGAATTTTTCAGGCTACAAGTTGAGGGAATTAAGAGCCTTGGTGTTTGAACTTCGATCGTCCCACCCATGGGGATGGAACCCAAAAGGCAGCCTCTCTCCAGGGTGTTCCTTGGTTGCACGAACTTCCTGCTAAATTGCAGGAAGACTGCGTCTCTGCTGGGTTGTCAGCTCCGGGTGCCACACGTCCACGATGAATATGAGCCGGAAACTCGAGGCGTCCTGCCACACCTCATGCTCAAAGGAGTCATCAAAGATGAGCACCTTGCCTTCCTCCCAGGACCTGCAGCAGAAAGACATGGATCCGTGAATACAGCTCTGGGTGATTCAGGCACCTGGGGATCAATTCCTGTCCAGGCGCAGGAAATAACATTTTACGATAAGCTTTGAGATACTAGCCAGACAACCAGAACACCAAGCCTGAATTTATTTTTCCCTTGATGGTTAAGAAAGAATTCCAGAAGTCTTATTATGAATATCGATTTGCACTGAAGATGCCCCACGGGCAGGGCTGGTGATGAGGACACGCTCACCTTCTGCAGGCCCCGCCACCACTCTGGATCCAACCATACTAGAAGCTTGTGTGGTCAGGCAAACGTTCAAACACACGCCCTGGGGTTCACACACAGCACGACTTGTGGGTGGGACCCCACAGCTGCCCTCCCTGGCCCTGTGGGCTGTGCCTGGGCCTCAGGCATCCCTTAGGATCTGCGGCACAGGTCTGCACATCTCCAAATACTGTCTTAGCAGCTCATTCCAGGTGTCCTAGCCTTATTTTATAGAATAAAGGAGTCTTTACTTAAACTCATGACCAGAAAACAGATAACTAAATAAGGTATTTCCTAGCTAGTATTCTGGCTAAGGAAAACGGACAGATTGGGAAGGAATTTTGTTTATATTTTTAGCTACATCTGCTATGCAAGTGGGTTATCCATGGAACATTTTGAATCAATGCTGCAAAACACCCTTTAAAGCCTCCAACACCATCTCATAAGAGATCAGTAAAGAGGAGTGTTTTTCAACCTTTTTTATCTCATGGCACCCTTGAACCTATAGCCAAACTTCTGTGGCACACTTACATTATATTGATTAAAAAAAAAAAAAAGAGAGAGAGAGAGAGTAAAAAAAAGAAACATACTGTACCTTGAACTTCTATTGAAAATAATTTAGTTAATGATCTTTAACACTTTTTGCAGCACAGGTAAGATCATCTCACACCACACCAGTGTGCCACAGCACCCTAGCTGAAAAATCACTGATACGTATAGAGACTAAGATCTAAATACAGTATTGGGCTAAACAAAACAATCAAGAGAGAAATATGCAGGGAGGAGTTACATGATGTTTTTCAGATCCAAAGGAGGATTATGAGCTATGCCAATATCTGTTTCTTCTTTTTGAAACAGATATTAATTGTCATTATATTTAAATGTTACATCTTTAAAATAAAATTTTTTACTAGGAAATTTTCTTTGGGCACAAAAATTCTATTTAACCATTTAAAATTTTATATCCCAGATTAGCAAATAATGACAATTATAGAATTATAGGCAGGGAAGCCCTAGCTTGATTTCATGTTATATTATCATAAAGATGTTTTCCTTGGGAAAACTATTGGTGTCTTTTCCTGTTCAGTACTAGATGAGTAATTAGTGCGTATATGTTGAGTAATATTATATCTAGTCCGGACTCTCACCTTCAGCGCTACCGACATCTAGGCCAGATCATTCTCTGTTGTGAGGCTGCTCTGTGCACCGTAAAATGTTTCTCTGCATCCCCGGCCTCCACCCACCAGATAGCAGTAGCACCCTCCACATCAGCTGTGACAACAGAAGTGTCTTTAGTCAGTGCCAAATGCGGGGGGCAGGGGAGGGTGTGTATACAAAATCATCCCAGTGGAAAATCCTGACACACTCAATACATCTGACAATAACACTTCTAAGTTATTTCAACTGATTAGGTCATGAGTATTTGCAAGTTAAAATCCACTGCAGCTGGTGCCCAGCTAGGTGCTGTCTCCCACACCTAGCCTGACGTCTGGAATTCAACAAACATGTCCTGCTGGGCTCTTTGATACAATCCCCCTTAAGGTTTAAAGAGTTCTAACCAAGGAGAGCAAAGGACACAAATATGTGGACTCATGAGCAGCTGACAAAATACGCATTCATTACCATGCCAAAGCCAACTTGAAAAGAGAGGCAAAGCCAAGAAAAAAACATCTGACAAGAAAAAAGAGTGACGCGAACTTCTAGGTCTTAGCGCTGCCAATGGGATGAGAAATGTCAGTCAACAGGGGCCACAGACAAGCCTACAATATAGGTGGAAGCCAGAGGAGAGGGGAGGAAAAGGTAGGCTAGCCATGTGCACAGCAGCACTGCTCAGAGCAGCCACAAGGGGGCAGCAACCCAAGCGTACATCAACAGATGGATAAAAAAAAATGTGGTATGTACACACAATGGAATATTACTTAGCCTTAAAAAGGAAGGAGATTCTGACACATGCTACAACCTCAGGGTATTATGCTAAGTGAAAAAAGCCAGACAGACAAGTGCTATATGATTTCAGTCATTTGCAGTCCATAGAGTGATCAAATCCATAGAGACAGAAAGTAGGTAGGTTGCCAGGGGCTGCAGGGAGAAGGGGGATGGGGCGTTATTGTTTAATAGAGTTTTAGTTTTACCAGATGAAAGGGGGTCTGTACAATGTGAGTGTTCTCTTAATGCCTCTACATAGAACACTCAAAAATAGATGAGACGGTAAATTATATGTTCCTATGTATATGTATTTTACCATAATTAAAAAGGGAAAGGCTGAGGGGGCAGGTGGTGGGGACAGAGGGAGAAAGGCAGGCTGGCACGGTGGAGAAGTCATGGACTCAGGTCTCTGGGGTTTAATATTCACGGGCCCTGGAAGGAGCCACTTCGCACACAGTGTCTCCTCATCAGCGTCGCGCGCTGATGTGAGGAATAGCATATGGCTGGCACATAGTGGATATTCAAAGAATGATAGAGATTATAAAACAGGGAAGGAAGGAAAATACAGAAAAAACAGGGAAAGGATAAAAGACAGAGGTGAAATGTTGGGAAGTGGTTTGTCATCAAAAATTACTTGAGCATCCTTCTTTATGAAGTCTTCCTTCGTTGGAGAAAACTGAAAGCTTCCCAGTTTCAGCTGAGATGCCAAGAATCTTTAGAGAACCTGTGAAAAACACTTAGTGCAGCAATGGCCAGTGATGCTCAAAGTTGTTTGAGTGGCAGAGAATCTAGAAGCGACTGAAAATCCTGGAAGTAATGAAAATAACTAAACAGAAAATTCTAGGCTGTACCAAATGACATTTTTCACTAGGTTCAGGTGTAACAAAGCCAAATATTTAGGAATATTTTATGGGAGAAAAGCCTCAAGCATTTAGTCATTAACTTAAATTCCCTGTGAATTGGAGAAAGTTATTAGCATTGGAACACACTGGTCACTCAGGGAACATGAGTGTACATAGGAGTAGAACTTAAAAACCACAGGTTTGTGGTCGTTTTAAGTAAAACATGGATTAGCATAAACCATCAATTGATCAATTTCTTAAAAAAGATATCTGGGAGGGCGGCGCCTGTGGCTCAAAGGAGTAAGGTGCTGGCCCCATATGCCAGAGGTGGCGGGTTCAAACCCAGCCCCAGCCAAAAACAGCAAGGAAAAAAAAAAAAAAAGTATCTGGGAGGTATTCCAAAGGATTGTCAAATGTGGCTTTTTTTTTAAGGCTCTTAAAAGTCTATGGGCAAGTGTATTTCTGTTGGACTTGGACTTGTATTTACTCTTCCATTTGTTTCATACATTTTCTCAGAAAATAGCAATGATACTCAGTTACTTAATGTCGATTCTGTAATGAAGATTCCTTCTGAATACTTAAAATACTTTTAATTAGTTATCAGGGATAGAAGGATTAACAGTCCATTCACCACTGTTCTAAAGGGGGAAAGAGAAGAACAGTAAATCCTCGGCCAAGCCATGTCCAGGCTGCAGTGACTCTGGGGTCACACTGGGCATCTCCACCTGCCTGGGAAAGGAGGCATGTTTTAACCACAGAAAAAAACAGGCCATAGGATGCCAAAGGTCTTTAATCTCCTCTGAATAAAAACCAAACACTCTCATTAGAATGAAAAAAAAGTAATTTTCAATCCAAATGCTTTGTGAGAAAGCACCACCAAATATGATTAAGTTATATTTAAACTGTGACCTGGAAACATTTCTCTGGACCAAAGACGGTCAGAGGGGCCCTTCAGAGGGGTCTTCCTGGAGGTGCTGCCACAGCCCGTCTTTCAGGACTCCATCCCCCACAGCGCCCTGGGCTTCCTGTTAGAATTTGTTACCACTAAACAAAGACCAGAAGATACAAGAACATCTGGTCACAAGGTAAAGCAATATTATATAATCTCTCAATTTCTCAAATTCTTATAATTAACAATCATGATATGATAGCGGCAATACATAATTGATAATGAAAATATATGTTATAAAATACTTGAGGTACGTGGAGAAAGGTCATTATTTCTATAGCAATATAGGGAGGGATTAAATGATTGATTCTGACAATCATTTCTTCAGTCTGCTGCTAAGAGCCACTAAGGCCAGTGTGTGCCCTCCCAGTTACCTATCAGGCTGGCTCAACATTTCAGGCTGGGAACTTGAGTCTGCAGAGAGGTTCAAGGTCACTGTTCATACTCTGCACAGTACCAACATACTTTGGAAGGCCCCATTTGAGACTTGGAAGAATGATTTTTCTCTCTGGAATCATCCAAAGTTCAAACAACTGAGCCACTCCACAAAGGTAACAAAGAGCCCCACTTGCCAGGGGCGTGTTTACTCGCAGACTCAAGTTCATTTGGTTCTAGATCAATATTGCTACTGAGCTCATCTTACAAACCACAAAGCATGGCCTGCCTGGAGTGACCCAGACAAAAGGCCCAGCCATGGAGGTTTCTCAGCTGCTTTCTCTGCTTGCTACCAAGAGCTCTGGAAAGGAGAGAAGGAGAGTCAGCATTCAAAGTGATTACTTCACAAATGCAGTATGACCCCCATTTTATAAACAACAACAAAATCCAAAAAGCCCAAGCAAGGCTAATGGTGGCATCTAAGAGCACAGACTTCCAAGCCAGAATACCTGGAACCAAAGCCTGGTTCTAATATTGTGGTGGGTGGAATCCACTGCCCCCTCCAGAAAACTGGGAACCTGTGAATGTTCCTCCCTTGGAAAAAGGGCCTTGTAATTAAGGGTTTTGAGATGAGATCGTGCTGGATTAGGACAAGCCCCAGATCCAGGGATAAGTGTCCTTTGAAAAGATTAGCCGGGCATTGTGGCGGGCGCCTGTAATCTCGGCTACTCGGGAGGCTGAGGCAAGAGAATCGCCTGAGCCCAGGAGTTGGAGGTTGCTGTGAGCTGTGTGAGGCCTCGGCACTCTACTGAGGGCGATAAAGTGAGACTCTGTCTCTACAAAAAAAAAAGAGAGAGAGAGAGAGAGGACACTGCAAGGAGAAAGAGACTGAACAGAGAGGCAGAGATTGGAGTGAAAGGAACAGTAAAGATTGCCAGTGACCCCCAGAAGGCAGGACGGGGGAACAGATCTTCCCGCGGAGCCTCCGGCATAGACCAGCCCGCCAGCACCCTGATTTCAGACTTCGGCCACCAGAACTGTGAGAGAGTAATTCTCTGCTGTCTGAAGTCCCTCAGATTGAGGCAATTTGTATGGCAGCCTGATGACACTAATACAAACAGCAACCTACTCCCCATCTTTATGCTTCAGTCTCTTCAACGGTAAAATGGGGATTTTAATAATTCTAATCACGCAGGGTGGTTGTGACGATTAATGAGTTGATGTATGTAAAGTGCTTAGAACTGGGTGTGGCATAGCTGTATTGGGACCATATCCATCATCACCGTCACCATCTTTACCACAGATATACAAGTACAGCACCGAGAAACATGTGGGCAGTCTCGCTGGGTACTGGGATCAAAAATAATGCTTTTAAAATTGTGCTCCTCTGTGTTCTGCAAATTGCATGCAAGGAGCACGTATGAGTTTTATAACCAAAAGACATTTGTTAATTTGAGATGATCATTTATTTACAGTGATACACGCTGCATACCTGGTGACTCTCATCACGAGAGCACTGTGCCACATCTTGGGGATGGAATATTTAAACAGCACGCACACGGGCAGAACCCTATAGCTCCAAGAAACAGCAATCTGATTCTTAAGATCCGAGAACGATAATGCATAAATTGCTATCGGTAACCTACTCTTGGAAGCTGAGAGGCTCCGAAAAATTGCTTCCTATTGCCTAGCACAAGGAAACCTGATTTCTTGGTTTCTCTTTCCGTGCTAATAGTGCTTCTATAATCACAGCATGGAACTTCCAGATTTCATATTACACTCTCTCTGTGCTCACAGTCTATAAGCTGACTGTCTCCTGTTCAGATACCTAGCTATTTCACTACAAGCATCACATAGCACTTACATTTCACTGACCCTTACCTCTGTTCTAGGAATGAAGTACTCAGCCCACTCAGCCGCCAGAGGCAGGCATGGCTATAGACAAGAACACGTGGTGATATAAAGAAAGAACAGGAGGACGGTACGCAGCAGACCACTGATGGTGCTCACGATGAGTAAGGACCCTCATCATGGGACCCCTGGCTCTTCAGGGTTGAGAGGATGGGAAACAGTAACCTGGCCCAGTAATAGGAAGGCAGGTGGAGCGCACTGTGAATTTGCAAAATATACTGTCTGCAAATTACGTTTATCAGCAGCTCCTTACTGTCACGCCAAGTAGGTTGTATTTTAGCTCAGCAGAAACTGAGGGGCTGCCAAGTTAATGTTCTTATTCGATCCCCCTCTGAGCAAGCTGCGGGGCTGGGGCTCTTAGCCCTCCCCTGCAACAAATCAGGATGGTTAACTTAATTGTTTTAAACTGGGGGTTGAGGGTGTTGGCAGTGGTTTCTTTGTCAGGCTGGTCACAAGCCTTTGCTGGAGGTCTGGGGTAGGAAATACACCTACAGACGTGCTCTCGGGGTAGGCCTCCCAGTGTCACCCCTGCATTTTGCTCTGTTTGGTATTTTAAGCTGGGGCTTTGTGATGTTTGCCACCCAGGCCACAGTGCAGTAGCTGTTCATCACCACACTCAAGGTGTACTACAGCGTAGAGCTTCTGGGCTCAAATGATCATCCTGCCTCGGCCTCCAGAGCAGCCGGGAGGTGTGTGCCACCAGGCCCAGCATGCATTCTGAGTCCTCTCCAACGTCTTAAGCCCCCAGCACCAACCTCCTGCTCCCCTTCCTGACTGCCATACCCATTCTTCCCCCCTGGACTTTCTCTTTCCGACTCAGCCCCCTGAAGTCTAGGATCAGTACCACACCTTTCCCTCTCCCGGCCTGTGCCTCAGTGGATTTTTATCTAGTGATTTTGCTCCAAGGATGGACAAGCAGAATAGACGGCAGAAGGTGAGAAAGGAAGGCAGGAGCTGGGGGAGAGAGGGAGTGAGTGAGCAGACGCACATTAGGTCTGAAAACCTCAGCCGCGCTCGGGAAGGGAGCTGGTGCTCTTCTGCACCCGCCCTGCCTCCACTCCCACCTCCCAGAAGTTGGCCTTGGTCATCTCTGCGCTCTCCAGCAGGCTCCCACGTCCTCTCTGAACTCCCTGGGCTTCTCACCACATCCGGGCCCCTTCTCACGTTGACAGAGAGCAGACACCATCTGAGTCCACAGTGGTTTGAGAAGATTCATTTCTCAGAAGAAAAATTCCACCTGTCCAGCCATCTCTGACTCCTCCTCCTGGTCCACCCAACTCTGCCCTTTCCTGCCCTGTCTCCTTGGGTCCCCTTCCTCCTTCACCTCTAAATGTAGATGTTTCCAAGGACTCAACTTTTGTTTCTCAATTGTCTCCCAAGATTCCTCTCGACCCCCTGGGAAGCCTGCCGCTCAAGTCTTTGTCTCTGCCCCTGCCTTCTCCCCCCAGGGCCAGACCTCTAAGTCTAGCTGCATACCGAGCTGCTTATCTCTACCACCATGCCCACCAGCAACTAAACAAAATATTCACGAGCACTGACTCACTTCCTTTTCCTTGAACTTGCCCCATGCCTTCCCAATTGCCAACATTTTCCAAAGCATCACCACCCTCCTGATGACCAGGATCCCCTCAGACTCCGGCTCCCGCCCCCCACACTCAGGTCCACCTGACTCAGTCTCTGCAGCGCTCCTGCGTCTGCTCTTTCCTCTCCATTTTTCCCCAGCATCCCAACGCCGGCTCTTCTTACCTTTTTGGCGGGCTACCCTGTCAGCCTGTTCATTTTTCTGCCCATTTCCCCCCCCAGCGTGCACCCGTGGCTTCCACAGTAACTACCCAACAGAGGTCTAATCCCACTAGTTTGGTATTCAGACCCTCCTAGGTTTCAGCTTCTACGATACTCTTTCACCTTCCCACCTTATTCTTTATGGACCCTGCTCTGTTGTTGATGTCATTTTTGGCCTGTGTCCTAATAGGTGCTCTTTTGAAATGCACTTTGCCAATTTTCAATGTCCCCATCCTTGCCGTTTTTAAAACTGCCCCTGTCAAGATTCCAAAACCTCACCTGCAGGACAGGGCCCTCCTCACTGCTCCATCTGGAGTAGTTTTACCTGTGCCCCTCTGACGACTCAGGTGCCATCCTGCTTTGTACTGTTTTCCTGACTGGCCAGGCCTGGCAGGGGAGGCCACATCTGAATCATCGCTGAATTTCCCCCAGCACCAGGTGTCCCCAGGGCAGGTGTCTGTAAATACCCAGATGGACAACTCTATAGACCCCTGAACTCACCCTCCACTCAGACCCCTACTAAAGACCATGAGAAATGTGTACAAAGACAACAGTTTGGTTTCTGATCTTTTCAATTGGTTTTTTTTTTTTGGCCGGGGCTGGGTTTGAACCCACCACCTCCAGCATATGGCACCGGCGCCCTACTCCTTGAGCCACAGGCGCTGCCCTTGGTTTCTGATCTTAGGGAGCTTACATGCAGTTCACTGTGGAGCCAAGGCTAACATACCTTAATGAATAAAAAGTGACAGAGACAGGATTATCGAGGCCATAACAGTACACATATTCTAGGAAGTCGGAAGAGAAGTTCCATTTCTCTGAACTGAAATTGGGTGGTAGGAACAGGTCTATCTTGGCTGGGTGACAAGACAGGAATCGCAGGGGAGGGAGTATCAGCATTACAGGTACAGAAGCCAGAGTGAGTGATCTTTGCCCACAAGATCATGAATAAACCTGTTGTAACTGGGAAAGGAAAAGGCTGGGGCAGGACAGGGAGACCTGACATTCACCAGGATCCAGCTGATGCTAGAAGAAGGATTAAGTAGCCTACAGGCATTATACCATTTAATCCATACAACAACCCTGCAAAGTAGATATTATCACTGCCAATTTCCTAAGCAAGGAGGCTGAGGCTCGAAGGGATTAAGTAACTGGCCAAGGTTATACAGGATTAGGTGGCAGAGCTGGGATTTGAAAGAGGCAGCCAGCTTCTTTCCCACCATGCTGTCTCCTCCAGAGCAAAACACATCAGTGTCATGGGGTGTTTTTTTCAGAGAGTGGTACTTCTTCTATTTATAAGCAATGCAAATTTTAAAGCCACAAGCACAATGCCTAACAGTGTGGGGCTGAATACACGTTGGCTGACTAGGAATGCAAATCTGTCTGCCTACAGAAAGGAGCCAGAAGCCTCCACAGCCACATGAGGGCTCTGGGGAGAAGGAAGGAAGGTGGCCCTAGAACTGGGCAGAATCTCCAGACGAAGCACAAAGAAGTATAGCGGGGATAATATCACCGTGCCCCTGCCGACTTCAGCTACAGAGGAAGAGAAGTAACCCGACTGAACACAGCTTTGCTGTAATGAGCACCCATCCTCAGAGTGATGGCTAGGGAGGGGATGCAAGACACCCACTTGGTCTCGTTGGCACATCGGATCTTGCAGCCTTCCTTGGGAATCACCAAGCCCAGGTGCATTCGGAGCCTGCAGTTTGTTGGCCCCGTGTGAGGCCACACATGAGTTCCAGGGTGCATGACGGAATATTTGATCTGTGCAGAAAACATAACACTCTGTTCAGGCATGTATCGAAACGCAGAGGAACCACTAAATTAAAATGTCACTACAAAAGGACTGTCAATGTGGATTAGAGCCATTTTAAGACTCAGACTTTATATTAGAAATGATGTCCTATTTCTTCATGAAGGAACTAAAAATAAACACATATTTTCTGTGAAGTGATAAACACTGCACATTTTCCACTCTCAATTCTGACATCATCCATGTAAATGATGTTTCATTAAAAGGGGAATGAGAGAAGACAAGTTCATCCTGCCTAAGGATACGACCATTTCTCTGAAAAGGTCATTGTGCCCTAACGACCAACTGTGCTCTCCCCATCCCTGCAAGGCTCCTGGCACCTGTCCTCGGCGGCATCCTGTGGTCTCGGGGAACTTTTCTAGTAGAGTACAGGTTTTAGGAGCTCCTTTACAGGCATTTTCATTTTTTCTTCCTGGAACAATAAATGACAAAATAATGGTTAGAAACAAATCCCAGCAAAGCCTTAACTCCTCCCGTCTGGACCGTATGCAACCTACACAGTCATCCTCACTGTGGGAACAGAAGGGGCATGAACACAGAAGACTGAGTGTTTTGCTCTCATAGTGACTGGCAGGCAAGGATCCAAATTCTGCCCTCAATTTTGCATTATTTGATGAAGGATGTCTAGTGGACAGAGCACATTTCAAATATAGCTGACCTCTGAACAACATGGGGGTTAGGGGTGCCCTCCCATGCACAGTCAAAGATCCATGTACAACTTTTGACTTTCCCCAAACTTACCTACTAATAGCCTACTGTTGACCAGAAATCAGACTGATGATAACAGCAGCAGCTGATAAACACCTATTTTGTTTGCTATATGTCTTATTTACTGTATTCTTACAATAAAGAAAGCTAGAAAAAAGAAAATGTTGTCTGGAAAATCTTAAAGAAGAGATTTACAGTGCTGAACGGTATTTATTGATACCATACGTTTATGTCATCTGTTTACAAGATGGACCATCTGTCTGAAATGTGGGCAACTGCAGCTGCGGACCCTCTATCTACGGTATGGACAATTCAGCTTCTTCTTGTAATGCCGTGACTTTTCTCTGCTTCTTGTGAGCACTTCCAGCATCACTAGTGGCACTTCATATGGTTCCCATGTTGTTCTTTAAAATGTAAGGTACTGCACTCAACACAAAGAAAAACAGGCAAGAGCCGTAAGAGATCACTTTTGACTACGATGCACAATTTGCAGGATAGACAAACTGTTCACATAGAGATGATTAGTGTCACAGAGAGTTTTAAGTCAATACTGTGATACTGGGAGCTCCCACAGGAGGTGGCTGTGAAATTATGAAGGCAGGACAGCATGTGCTACAGTTAATTTTATGCAGTTATGATTTAACATTGCATCTTTACCTTTGTTTACATTTCTTTTGACTGTAAAGGTGTTGCATGGGAGGCTGATGCCACAGCAGCCAGTGAGCAGGGATGGGAAGTCCACACAAGGGGAAAGATCTGTACACTTAAATATCCAGGAGAACAGTAGTGGTAGAATGCCAAACAGGAGTTATGTAGTAGTCGTGTGAACAGGACATCGTCTTGCGCGGTTATGGCTCTATAAGGATAACATGGTGCCTTCTGCAGGAACCACAACCAAGGAAGTCCAAGGAGTCTAACTTGCCCCACAAAATGTTACCATGTATAGTCTCCATTTATGTGTGTAAGTTTTGATAGATTTTAACTTTTTATAATAGATTTGTGTATATTTTATGGTAGTAAATAATCAAATAGACTAGTATCTATTTTATGCATTCATATTATTTTCTTCTTTGATATACCACGCTATAAGGTTCATCTGTAAGTTTTTTCCAATTGTTAGAAATCTCCACAAAAATTCCGAATGCATTTATTTTAAAAATGCACATGTAAGTGGACCCGCACAGTTCAAACCTATATAGTTCAAGGTCAACTGTACTAGTTCCACCCCACCCCCTGCCGCGATGTCAGGCAGAATAACGACCCTCCCCCACAGATGTTCACACGCTAATCCCAGGAACCTGTGCATATGTTAGCTTTCATGCCGGGGGTATTAAGTTTTCAGATGGCATTGAGATTTCTTATCAGTTGACTTAAAATAAGAAGATTATCCAGGATTAATTGGATGGGCCCAACATAATCACAGCGTCCTTGAATGTGGAAGAGGGAGACAGAAAAGTGTCTGAGTGACACAGAAAGAGAAAGACCCCATTGGTCATTGCTGGCTAAAGATGGAAGGAGGCTACAAGCCAAGGAATGCAGGCAGCCTCTGGGAGCTAGAGCTTTTGGAAGAAATGCAGTCTTTTAGCTATATTTATTTTAGAACAGTGGGACCACTGAGACCACTTGTACACTTCTGATGTCCAGAACTGCAAGATAATAAACGTGCTTATTTTTTAAGCCACAACTTTTGTGATAATTTGTTACAGCAGACACAGGAAAGTAATATATCCCCAAAGGCAGGAAAATAGCTTATGTTTCTACCCTAAAAATGCATTTCTAGGACTATATTAAAGAGTTACCAAGACACTATTTTTAATTGGAACATAATGTCTTTTTTGATTGCGTTTACCATGAAGGGATGTTAAATTTCTTTGAATGCTTTTTCAGCACCAATTGAAGTGATGATATGGTTTTTGTCCTTGGTTCTGGCAATACAATGTATCACACTGATTGATCTGTGTACACTGAGCCATGCTGACTTCCCTGCAATGAATCTCACTCCATCATGATGAATAATCTTTTTAATGTGTTGTTGAATTCAGTTTGCTGGTATTTTCTTGAGGATTTTTTCATCTAAGTTTATCAGAAATGTTGGCCTATAGTTTTCTTTTTTGTTGTACTTCACCTGATTTTGGTATCAGGGTGACACATGCCTCACAGAATGAGCTTGGAGGTATTCTCTCCTTGTTTTTTTTTGAATAGTTTAAGTAGGCTTAGTATTAGTTCTTCTTGATCCCAGGGCTTTTCTTTGTTGGGAGATGTTTTCTTACAACTTCTTTCTTCTTACTTGTTATTGATTTATTCAGGTTTGGGGGTTCTTCTGGGTTCAATTTTGGTAGATCGCATGTGTCTAGGAATTTATCTAGTTCATCCAGATTTTCCAGTTACTTGGCACGTAGCTGCTGATAGTCTCAATGATCCTTTGGATTTTTACACAGTCAGTTGTATATCTCCCTTTTAATCTCTGAATTTATTTGGGTCTTTCTTTTTTTCTTCATCTGCCTAAAGGTGTGCCAATTTTATCTTTTTAAAACAACATTTTTTAAATTTTACCTACCTTTTGGGCTTTTTCTTGTTTTAATTTCACTTATTTCTGCTCTGATCTTTATTTTTTTATTTCAGTATATTATGGAGGTACACGTGCTCTGGTTAGTTTGCTTTTGAATATTTTAAATCAAAGTTTTAAGTGTGCCCTTCACCCAGAAGGTGAGCAAGGTACCCATGCGGTGTGCCCATTAGGTGTGAATTTACCAACCCCTTCTCCCTTCTCGCACCTACTTGAATTATGCTGAGCTTTGCTTCCATACGAGCATATCAGTATTGAAAACTAGCTCCAATTTAGTGTTGAGTACATGTGGTGTTTGTTTTTCCATTTTTTTGATATTTCACTTAGGGGAATGATCTCCGATTCTATCCAGGTTGTCAGAAAAGATACTAGATTACCATCTTTTTTATGGCTGAATAGTATTTCATGTTACCACAGTATACCGTAGTTTACTGATCCATTCACGGGTTGAGGGGCACTTGGGTTGTTTCCACATTTTTGTAATTGTGAATTGTGCTGCTATAAACTATCAAGTGAAGGTACCTTTTTTTATAAAATGTCTTTTTTTCCTTTGGGTAAATAACTAGTAGTGATCTTTACTGTTTCCTTCCATCTACTAATTTTGGTTGGTTTTGCTCTTGTTTTACTAGTTCTTTGAGATGCATCATTAGGCTGTTTATTTGAAGCTTTTTAACTTTTTTAATATAGGCACTTATTGCTATAAGATTTTCGCTTATTGTAGCTTTTGCTGTTTCTTATTGGTTTTGGTAGGTTGTGTTTTCATTTTAATTTGTTTCAAGACATCTTTTTGATTTCTTTCTTAATCTCTTCATTGACCTACTGGTCATTGAGGAGCACATTCTTTAATTTCCATGTGTTTGTATATTTTCCAATGTTCCTCTTATTATAGATTTCTAGCTTTATTCCATTGTGGTCAAAGAAAATACTTGGTATGATTTCAATTTTTTGAATTCTATAACTCTTGTTTTGTGGCCTAACATATGGTCTGTCCTTGAGAATGATGCATGAACTGAGAAGGACGTGAATTCTGCAGCTGTTGCATGAAACATTCTATAAATAGCGATTAGGTCCGTTTGGTTTGTAGTACAGATGAAGACCAATGTTTCTTTGCTGATTTTCTGTTTGGAGGAACAGTCCTATGCTGAAAGTGGAGTGTTGAGGTCACCAGATATTATCATATTGAGTTCTGTCTCTCTCTTTAGCTCTGATAGTATTTTCTTTATATATCTGGGTGCTCCAGCATTGCCTTCATATGTATTTAGAACTGTTATACCCTTTTGCTGAATTGACCCCTTTATCATTATATAATGACCTTCTTTGACTCTTTTTTACAGTTTTTGTCTTAAAATCTATTTTATATGATAGAAGTATCACTATAACTACTTTGCCTGGATATCTTTTTCCATCTCTTTATTTTCAGCCTATGTGTGTCTTTATAGGTGAAGTGTGTCTCTTGCAGACAACATATGGTTGGCTCTTGTTTTTATCCATTCAGCCACTCTGTGTCTTTTGATTGGAGAGTTTAGTCCATTCACATTCATTCTTGTTATAATTTGATTTCTGGTTGTTTTGTGGTCCTCTCTTCCTTCCTTCCTCTCTTACTTTGTGGAAAATGATTTTCTAAGGCTGCCCTTTTCCATTTTTGGTGGCAGCTCATCTGCTTGCAGATGCTTTTAATAAATCTCTGCTATTAACTCTAAAGAAAGATTTTCTCCAGTAGTATGTTTTAATTTCTTGCTTTTTACTTTTTGTGTTTCTGTTACAGGTTTTTTGATTTGAGGTTACCCTGAGATCTATAAAAACATTTTATAACCAATTATTTTAAGCATATGACAACTCTGCTTACAAACAAGCAAGTAAAGAGAAATCTAATAGAAATTCTAGCCTTTACGCCATCCTCCCAGCATTTTAACCTTTTGTGGTTTCCATCCATTTCTTTTATACTATATCTCAAAAAACAGTTGTGGTTATTTTTGATGTCTGTCTTTTTGTCTTCCTACTCCAGATACAAGTGGTTTGTATACATAATTGACAGTATTTGTATAGTTACTGTTATCAATGAGTTGTAGGAGCTTCAGGTGATTTTTTTATTGTCCTTTAATGCCCTTTCTTTTAGACTGAAGAACTACTTTTCGCATTTCTTGTAGGGTGGCCTGGTGTTAATGACATCCTTCAGCTTTTGTTTCCCTGGGAAAGTCTATTTCTCCTTCATTTTTTTTTGCCTCTCCCTAATCCCTCGAGGGTTAGGTTTTTTTCGTTCTTCAGCACTTTGAATGTGTCATGCCACCCTCCCCTGGTCTGTAAAGTTTCCACCAAGAAATCCACTGACAGACTTATCAGAGCTCCTTTATATGCTATTTTTTTTTCATTTCATTTTGTTTCCCTTTCGACCTTTTCTTTATCTGTTGTCAATATAAGGAACTTCCATTGAGTACATGTGGTACATGTCTAGTCTATGAAAATTCAGTCAACTTAGGGAGGTGGTCAACTATGGAGGGTCTACCATATTAATTCATTGAAAACACACACATTGGAGCCCTGTCTTTGTGTCTGGAATTAAGCTCCAGAAATACAAAGTTGAATATGAACCACTTCTTATTCCTGAAAAGCTCAAATGGCAGTTACTAGTGACTTGTCACTCTGGGGTGTTACCATTTCTAACAGCTCTTCTCCATGGTGATGTTGTGGCATCTCAATATCATCTTCGTGTTACAGGAGCAAATGAGGCTTGCAGATGCTCCTATTTAAGCCATTGACAACAAGCGGAATTTTCAGTTATGACCGACCACAGTAGGGCTACTTCAGCGACATGTCATTCAACAGGGAAGACCAAGAAAATCAAAATACTACTTATAAATATTTCTCCAAATACACATATAAATACACACACACATGTACACACATACACAAATAGGGCTCAGATGTAGTTTTTAAAAACAATGAATGGATTTCAAAAGTCTAGGTTTTCTGGGCTCTGTCCTTTAAGTTTGGGAATCCCAGCTCTGGGACGTTTCACAAGGAGACTTTCACCAGTGCCTACTTCCTGTCAAATCACTTCTAGATGGTTCTCTAACCACCTAGAGGTCAGGAGCTCACCTTGCTGCCACAGCGTAAACTGGCTCCAGTCTCCCTTCTCCCTCAGGTTTTCATCCTCAGGCAGGAAGAGACCTTTGGCTTTATCCATCACTGCAAGGCCTTCATCTCGGATTAACTTCCAGTGTCGTTCTAAAGACTAGAGGGAAGATTCTGGCTTTACTAGACTGAAAATGTGCCTGGTAGAACACTTCATAATGACTTTCAGACTTTTTTTAATGGCTTGTTTAGTAAAGTAATGAAATTTTGCTCCTGTCCTCATTTCTTATATTTCAATTTTCTTGGGGACCTCTTGTCACAGGTAGATAAAAGAACTCATTTTTCAGAATCAAATATTTTTGCTGCATAAAAATTTCAATAATTCCCAGAAACCTCAGAAAGTAACCCCCTCCACAATTTGTTTGGTGTTTTATCTAAAGACTTTTTAAAACCATAACCCGGCAAGTGTATTGAACCTGTGGATCCTACCACCGAGGTACACAATAAACTCCCCAAGACGCTCCAGCATCCACACTGAACACAGATCACAGATTTCACTTTCCCCTTTAACAGAATTCCTATAAAGCTGCCAGTTAACATGGTAAATATTAAACTTTCAAAGATGTCAGAAAAGGGTCCATTGGAACATTTGATATGTTATAAAATTAACAGCCAAACAAAACAAATGTGCTATGTTTAGAACTCAGCCACATAAAAATAGCTATTTGACTGTTGCTATGTGAGGGAGTCTTCGCTCCTGCCAGAAAGTGGGGTTATGACCAGCAGTGCCTAGGAGTGGCTAGGGGTGAGGGGCAGTCACGGCAGACCCCGTGGAGGATCTTCGGGCATCTTCTTCATCACACTGAGCTGCTGACCAGGGGTGGGAGCAGCAGGTGGTGAGGAAGCAGGCCAGGGTGAGTGTGTGAACAGCAAACTGAGATAAACTGCCACCCAAGGAAAAGAATAAAAACTAGCTTTCCCACCAGAGGAAAGAGACAAAGGTGTACAAATAAATTAGGATTTGAAATGCTAATAATTTGAATCATGTCTGTGTTATGTGAGCAGTGCATGGAATAAGTGAGAATCTGGATTCATGCACAAGAAGGAACATACTAGCTGATTTCAACGAGATTCAGGGGTCAGGTACGAAGGTCGAGTGTCCCTAATCCAAAAATTCAAAATTTAAAATGTTCCAAGACATCTGAAATCTTTTGAGCACCAACATGATGCCCAAGAATAATGGTCACTGCAGCATCTTGGATTTCAGATATTCAGAAGGGATGTTCAACTGGTATGAATACGGCAAATATTCCAACATCTGAAAACATTTGAAATCTGAAGCACTTCTGGTCCCAAGGATTTTGGATAAAGGATATTCAACCTGTATTTTAAGTGATTCTGGAGCATGGGACTAGACCCTAATACATCAAAAACCAAGAAAAAGATGTGGATTCAAACACTGAAAACAATTAGCAGTCTCCAAAAATAGACTTGCCTTGTCGAAGGTGGTTCTCTATCTTTTGAGATTAGTCCAGTGAAATGACCAATAACTGGGCAGAGCGAAGCTTGAGATAATGTGTGAGGTGTTTTAGCAAGCCCTGCTTTATGAAGTCATGAGTCAGTGAAGAAAAACGAGAAGGAATCACCAAGTCTGCACAGACAGAAGGCTCCCACAGAGACGGCCACTCTGAGATTTTGTGCAACACAGTGGCACACCCAGCCAACCGAGGAAACACCTTTATATGATGTGAAAACATTAGGGTTATTAAAACATTCCAGGGCAAGAGAGAGACTTCGATTAAATATTGATGTTCTGATCTTTCTGCGACATCCACTCATTACTGTGTGTCAACATCTATACCTGTCCCTGCTGTCGCCCAGCTTGGGGTGGTGCCGAAGCCAGAAAAGCAACCTGCAGAACTGAGGCTGAGCAGCTCAGCTGAAGCCGAACAGCTGACCTCATCTGCTCAGCCTTCCCCACACACCTTCCATGAGTATCTAGCTAAGGTTGCACCATGCTTCTGAGGATATTTGTCTCAGGAGACTCTGAACAAGTAGTCACACATAGACAGCAGGTGATAGGATTGGTAGAGTGAAGGTTACTTTGATGATAATCCTGTTTTCTTTGATGATTCTCTTAGATGTTTTGTTAAAGTGAAAATTACCTTTCTGTTGTTTACACATTTTGCATTGTTAGAGTGAAGACAGTTGTTTCATCAAAGTATTGATGTTGTTTTCTGTCAGATAAAGTTAAAATTTTCTAGGTTTGTTTCCTGGTATTCCCATTATACAAATGATCAGAATTGTATCTCAGGCAGAACAGATTTGAGAGGCTGCTCTCGCTGGTCTCCGGAACTGCTGGCCCTCTGCCAATGAAGTTTGGTGGACTTGATCTCCGTCTCCGCATGTCTGGCCAGGGACAGGCGGCTGGGCCCTCGTCATCCAGTAACGGTGCTGGTCAGTTACCCACATTGAGTGCCCAGTTTACCGGCTCGTTTTCATTTTCATTTCATCCCAAGTGGGAAGCTAGTTAAGTAGCAAGTCAAAGATTGCATTTCAGTGAAGAGATACTTAAAAGCCTTCACTTTGACAGGTTCCCACACCAAGAGAATACAATTTTTTTTTTTTTTTGTCAAAAAATCCCAAGATCATGGATCTTGGAGTAAAACAATGCAGCATGCAGCCCAGGATTTTGTGGTACATTCTCATCTCCTCAAATGCATCAAATTTGCTGGGGCTCACGGTGGTTATTGCAACTTGCTCATGTTGCTAGATAAATAAATCTGTTCGATTGTTAAATTGCCACACGGAGGAGGAGACAACTACCTCTCCAACACAGGAAATTACTTTTCAAATGAAGTTACTGGTGCCTGAGAAGGGCATGGTGTTCCTCTCTTGCCTGCTGGTATTTGAGAAGTTCCTTTTATTTCTTTTGAAAACTGATTTAGGGGCCTGGATGGTAATAGCTCATCTTTTGTTACTAAAATAGGGCACAAAGTGGTGTAGGAAAATATGAAAGTGACTGCATCACTCAATACAGTTTAATTTTTTTTTTTTTTTACTTAAGAACAGGCTGTCTTTTTTATGTGTGAAATGTTGTCATTCCTGCCCCTTCACCTCCAGCTCCCCTGGGAGTGTTGCCAAGGTACTTTTCTATGAGTAGTAAGGAGCTTATTTTTAAAAAAGAAAAAACTTTGTTATTTTCTCTGATAATATGTGGCACACAAGTGCCAGATGACACTGACAGATGACAGTCACCCGCAAAAGGAGCAGGGCCAGAAGGGTTTCCAAACACCTGTGCTAAAGCGTCACCAGACATGCTTGATACTAAGCAAACCCTGCATAGATTTTAGTTTATTTTCATCAAAACAGCCACTTATTATTTTCTCTTTTGAGTTCAATACTTTGTCATAGAATTTTACAAGCGGAAGGAATCATACTATTATTCTAGGTAAAATTTTTTCACTTTGGGGATGAGAAAATGGCCCCTGGAGTATCAGTGAGCTTAACATCCCACAGTCTAGTACAGTACAGCTAGTGCCAGAGCCAGCTCTGCTCTCCACAGAGGCCCCCCAGGGAGGAGAGGCATAAGGGCTTCAGGCCGTGCTGGACTGTGGGGCCCTGCTCCTCTCTGGAGCAGGAGAGCAGCTGTGGGGCTCCACAGCCTCCCAGGCACAGTGACTTACTGGGCACCCGTCAGTGTGGTCACCAGTCAGGATCCGGCACTAGCAAGGTGCTTGGGGAGCTGCATGTCCCCGCTGAGTACCATGCAGAGGGCAGCCTCAAAGGCGGTCTCCGCCATGCAGAGGGCAGCCTCAAAGGCGGTCCCCGCCATGCAGAGGGCAGCCTCAAAGGCGGTCCCCACAGACCAAAAGACCCCCCCCAGTTAAATCTGGTGACATAAAGAAAAACACAAACATAACAACAATCAGAATCTTCTATGTGTTCAATGTAAACATTTTTTTTGACCAAAGTAATGACTGTGTTGGGGAGAGCTTTCCAACATTGGAAAGACATAACAGGAGCTTTTTATGGAGAAAAATCTGGGCTAGAACCCGAGTATGTTGTCTTTAAGCACAAACCAAGGAATCACGTTTTATGAAATTCACATGATTACAGGAAATTAAAGAGCAAAGTTAATTATCCACGGGAGGTGTGTGTGTCTGGAGAGGGCCTGCCTCCTGGTTCAGGCACAGTGGCCTTCCGTGTCCTCACGGGACAGAAAGCGCAGAAGTTGTCCAGGATGTCCTTATGAAGGACACCAGTCCCACTCACCAGAGCTTTGTCCTCACGACCTCATCACCCCCCAAGGTCCTACTTCTTAACACCATCACCTGGGGGGCCAGGTTTGAACATGAGGTTTAGGGAGACACAAACATTAACACCACAGCAGTATGTGTATGTGTGTGTACGTGAGTATGTGCACGTGTGTTTGTGAGAGAGGAAATAAATTTTCTCTAATTTCAGTTTTCCACGAAAGCAGAAAGGTTCATTTTTAAGGAAATTCCAACAGAAACTTGAAGGCTCATGAAGACCAAGCAATACTTTGCATTTTTAAATCAAGCATTTTTAAAGGTCTTCTTTGAAATATTACTTTCTTATTCCTAAATCCACCTATTTTTATAAAACTGAAAAGAGAGGGCAGCGCCTGTGGCTCAAAGGAGTAGGGCGCCGGCCCCATATACCGGAAGTGGCGCGTTCAAACCCAGACCCTGCCAAAAACTGCAAAAAACCCCAAACTAATAGCATTGGTATTTGTTGGCAGGGGGCCTAACACAGTCACATGTAAATCCTTTCTCCCTCTTCCCTTCTTCTAAGACAAAGACACAAGGGACCTAGTTAGCCCCCCACATCTGAAGTTCCCACCAGAGGTCCCTAACCTTCAGGGCAAGCGTGAAATTTGCTCACCCCCCACCACCCCACATAAAAAAGATCTGTAACTGCCCCCCTCCCACAGATGCCAACTGGGTATATCCCCAGATACTATCTTTGGTAAGCCTGGCCTGAAAGTCTCTGCTCCGGTCTCCTCTCTGGGCGCCACCGCTCACGCCTTTCAGTATCTGACGTGGTCGCCCCGAAGACAACCAACATCTTCTCATTCTCATTTTTTCTTGTCGTAAAAAAGCCTTTGGAAAACAGAGATTTGATTCTTCTCCAGGGTCACATGGCTTCATAAACCCATCATCAGCATTTGCCTTGTGAGTTAAACCTCAGCTGTATTTGGGGCTCCAGGCATCTGTATGCAGACTTCCCAGTTCCAGGCCTCGTAAATCCCACAGCCGGCCTCGGCTGGCCTGAATCCTGCCTCTCTCCTGACCAGCAGCCTCCTCGCCTTCCCAGACAGCCTGCTCATCCAGCGAGGATGCTTCACTTTTTTCTGCGACATCAAATTAGATTAAGTCCTATTTTAAAATCTTCTCTTAAAATTGACTTCCTGCAGAAAGTCTTTCTTTTTAGAAGTAAGCTAATGCTAAACTCCTTGTTATTTAACTATTTTCCTTACTCATATTTTTATTCAATGAAAAATGTTTTGCAGCAGTCAAATATTACTACATGAATATAGTTCATTACTACATGAATATAGTTCTCATGAAAATAGCAGTCTCTCCCCAACTCTTCCCCAATCCAGAGTCAACCTCTAGCTAATTCTTTTAAATATTGCTTCTATTATTTACCTGTGTACATTTAAATAACATGTTTATATGGCTATTCTTGATTTGTTAATTTTAGACAGTATCTCTTACCTGTTAGGGAAGGTTAATGATTTCACAATTTGATGTCAACTTCTTCCCTTTCTCCATCCTTGCAATACACTTCATTTCACAAATCTTTCATAAATCTGGGTAAATTCACATTCAGGTTTTATAATATTATGACAATGAAGTATCATTCACACTACACTTGAGATGTATGATTACACTTTTTTCCACATGCAGTTTTTTTTTTTTATTCTGCCCCCTTTTGGTTGGTTTAATTTTCGAATGCACTTAACACTTCTTTAATGACTGTGCTATAAAGTCTCTTGATACCACCCTTTGCCAAAAACATCATATAATCATTTACTTCCTTTTTCTGTTTTTCTGAAGGTAATCCTCCAGCAGTCTGGCTGCTGCCTGGCTGTCATTGGGACTGTTGGCTGGCTGAACTTGTGGGTCAAAGGTCATCGCAGAACTTTCCTTAGCTTCTGTCTGGTATTGGGCTCCCTAATTATTTGATTCTGAATCTAAAAATATCAGAAGCTATTCCTGATTGAAGGTTTGACTATCTATAATTAGTTATTTAGGTAGTAAATAATTTCTTTTCATAATTTTTTTCTTGTTATCTACCTGTAACATAATTACTATTTTATTTTTAAGTATTTAGTTGACAAAGAATACATTGAAGGTACATGTGATTCGATATATGCGTATGTGCAGTGTAATGACTGTCACAATCGGATTAACGCATCCACCCCACCCATGCTGGATGCTACAGCCCTATGACTTGTTCATCTTATAACTTACAAGTCTGCACACTTTGATCAACACTTCCCCATTTCCCCCACAAGCAGCATTCTACTCTCTGCTGGTATGAGTTTGACATTTTTTAGATTCTACCTACAAATAAGATCATCCAGTTTTTGACTTTAGGGGTGTAAAATCTGGAGCCAGCCTGCATGATTTGGAAACCTATGTCTGGCTTATTTCACTTAACATAGTGACCTCCCGGTTTATCCACTGTCACAAATTCAGGACATCCTGCTTTTATTTTTTTATTTTATTTTTTGTAGAGACAGTCTCACTTTATTGCCCTCGGTAGAGTGCTGTGACGTGTCACACAGCTGACAGCAACATCCAAGTCCTGGGCTTAGGCGATTCTCTTGCCTCAGCCTCCCGAGCAGCTGGGACTACAGGCGCCCACCACAACACCCAGCTATTTTTTTGTTGCAGTTTGGCCGGGGCTGGGTTTGAACCCGCCACCCTAAGTATATGGGGCCGGCGCCCTACCCACTGAGCCATAGGCACCGCCCAGGATATCCTGCTTTTGAAAGGCTAAGTGGTATCTTACTGTGCTATAGCACTGTAATTTTTAAATCCATTCATCTGCTGATGGAGATGTACGGTGTTGAGGGTAAATAATGTTGCAATGAACCCAGGGGTACAGATATCGAAATACTGATTTCATTTTTCTTGGATATACACCCAGAAGTGAGATTGCTGGTTTATATGGTAATTCCATTTTTAAATTTTTGAGGAACCTCCATACTGTTTTTGAATATGGATGTGCCAATTTACATTCCCACTCCCATTGTGCAAGAGTTCCCTTTCCTCCACATCCTCCCGGGTGCTTATCTCATCTTGGTCATAATAGCCATCCTCAGGGTGTGAGGTGTCATCTCACTGTGATTTTGATTTACGTTTCTCTGATAAGTGATGTTTAGCATGTTTTCATATACTTATTGGCTATTACACATTTTCTTTGGAAAACTGTCGATTCCTTTGTCAATTTTTAAATTGGGTTATTTTATTTTGCTATTGCATGGGTTCCTTACCTATCCAACATATAGTCTGCAAATATTTTCTACCATTTTGTAAGTTGTCCTTGATTTTGATGATTGTTTCCTTTGATGTGCAGAAGATTTTTTGTTGGATATAGTTCCACTTGTTTACTTTGCTTTTTCTTGCCTAGGTTTTTGGTGTTATATCCAAAAAACTATTGCCAAGACTAATGTCTTTTTATAATTTTGAAAGCATTGCTCCATTACATTGTAACTTCCAGTGTTGCTCTTAGGAAATCTGATGTCTTTTAGATTCTCCTGCTCCCCGACTACTCCCTCTTGACCCCGTAAGAGTCAGTGTGGTATAGAAGTTAGGGGTGTAAAATCTGGAGCCAGCCTGCATGATTTGGAAATCTGACTCTGCCACTTAGTAGCTGTGCATTTTGAGGGCAAGTTATTTAACTCTGTGCCTTAAGCTTCTCATTCATAAAACTTCCCTCAAGAGTCTCTGAGAGGGTTAAGTGCATTGAAAAGGCCTGTGCCATATACAAGCCCAGCCATGATGATAATGATGAAGAATTTGAGATCTCCTCTTTCTGGTTTCCTGAAATTTCGTGACAACATGCTCTGGTGTAAGGGCTAGACACCGAACGGTGCCCTTCAATATGCAAACTCACATTTTCAAATTCTGGACCATTTTGGGTATTATTTAATAATTCCTTCTCTATCTTTTCCCCATTCTCTCCTTTTGTTTTTCTGTTGGATATGTTAGAGTGAGCTGCTACTTTTTTTTTCTTTTACCTTTTCTCTTTTCCATCTTTGTCTTTTTATTTTTCCTTCCTTGACTTAGCTTCTAATCCCACCATTAAATTTGTATTTATGCACATCACATTTTTAAATTTCTCACCCTGATTATAAAACTAATGTAGGACCTTCACATGAAAGCTATATCCCAGTTATAACCAAAGAATAGGGAGAAAGGGGAAAGGGAGGGGAGGGAGGGGGGAGGGAGGGGGAAGGAGGGGGATTAATGGGATTACACCTGCGGTGCATCTTACAAGGGTATATGTGAATCCTAGTAAATGTGGAATGTAAAGGTCTTAGCAAAATAACTAAGAAAATGCTACAAAAGCTATGTTAACTAGTGTGATGAAAATGTGTCAAACGATCTATGAACCAAGTGTATGGTGCCCCACGATCATACTAATGTACACAGCTATGGTTTAATAAAAATAAATAAATAAATAAATAAAAATAAATTTCTTAGAGTTCTTCCTGGATCTTTCCTTGTTCCCTTTCATAGTCTCCTGTCCTTGTTTTACAGATACGCTGTCTTCTCTTAAACTGAGTATATGCAGAGGTCTTATTTGAAGTTCGCTTTTGTTCCCGCATTTTCTGTTTCCTCTGAGCTACAGGACTCTTTTTGTTTTGCTCATCTTTCATGTGGAAGGGTCTCCTTAGTGTTCGGTGATCCTTAGCTACTGGTCCGATAAAGCTGAAGACAGTGACCTGCGTCACAGGGCAAGGCTAAAGTCTGACAGCTACAACAGTGGGTACATTGTCAAGCCAGCATTGTTACTGGGGACCCTGAAATGTCAATGCAGATAGGCCTATGTTAGGCCATGCAGTTTCTTTATTGCTATAGTACCAGATGTATTAAATTCTTTCTTTGGAAGTCCCTCTGTAATTACTTTGGTTTCTGTATTCTGAGATCTGCCAAATCAGGTAGTTCTGTTTTCCATTTTTAAAAATCATGCTGACACGTTCTTCTATTGTTTCCTTACCTTTTTTCTTAAGTTTGTATCACTTTTATTCTTTTATGATCATGTAAGTGAGGTTTCACATAGGATTTTTTTTCTTTTTTTTTTTTTAGACAGAATCTGACTTTGTCACCTTTGGTAGAGTGCCTTGGCATCACAGCTCACAGCAACATCAAACTCTTCAGCTCAAGTGATCCCCTTGCCTCAGCCTCCTGAGTAGGTGGGATTACAGGTGCCTGCCACGATGCCAGGGTATTTTTAGAGTGGGGGGGGGCTCAGGCTGGTCTTGAACTCATGAGGTCCGGTGATCATTTGCCTCAGCCTCTGAAAGTGCTAGGATTACAGCTGTGAACCACTGTGCCCAGCCTTCACATGGGAGGCTTTTAAATGCATGTATTTAGTTTTGTTTAATCTTCTTTCATGTTTTCTACATATTGTTAATAATTTTTTTTGCTATTTATCTTTTCTCCTAGAATAGACAGACTCTTAGTAAATAACCCAAGCATCTGGTAAAGTTCAGAAGCAAAATCCTATTGGCCTGCAAAACTTTTTGCCAGTCCCTCAAATGTATCTTTTTAAAAATCACCAAAATACAGATCTGAAGTAAAAATAAAAATTAAAAAAAAATCCTCCTCATCATATTTCACACTTTGAACCAAACTTTACCACTCCACATTTTGATCTGTTAGTTCAACTTCTTTTTGTCTGGTCCATACTTCCCATCATTAGGTAGAGCCTCAGTTCCACGATGTGTTCAGATGATGGTAACACTAATGGTGATGCTTGAAGCTTGACTGGAAATCACTTTAATTTGTTCTAATCAAACATAATTGGTCTAACGGAGCTTTAAATATTTTCTTCTATGTAGGAAAATATGACCTTCCAGAACAACATTTTGCTGAGGCAGTTGGTAAACGTGGCCTGTTGCTAAGAAGAATTCCTCAGGACAGTCACAAATGGTAATCGTTCGGCAGGGTTGACATAACAAAGAACCACACAATGGGTGACTTAACACAAATAGATGTTCAAGAGCAAGGTGTCAGTAAATTTGGTTGCTTTGGAGATGTCTCTCCCTGGCAGGTGGGCACCTCCTCAGTATGTCCTCACGAGGCATTTCCTCTGTGGACGCCCATCCCTGGTACCTCTCTGTGGGTCCAGGTTTCCTCTTTTCGTAAGGATACGTCAGAATGGATTAAGGCCTACCCTAATGGCCTCTTTTAACTTATACTATCAACAAACACAGTCATCTTCTGAGGTCCTGGGGAGTAGGATTTTAACATCTGAATTTTGGGGAGCACAACTGAGCCCATAACACTAATGTAGATGCAAGTTAGAACTGGCTCCCAGTAAGGAAGCACAGCAAATGGAAGGCAAGAATAAATTCATATGAACAGGGACAAAGGGACTTTATAGAGGCAAAATCAAACATACTCATGGAGAAAGGCAGGAAGAGCTGTGTTTTAACATGTGAGCAAAATATAATACGAGAACCCCCAGGGTTCAGAGTCACATAAGCAAGATTGAGCAAGTAACTGTGTGTGATGTGGTGTTAAGAAAAAAGGCATAGAGCAAACACAGACATTAGCAGTTGAGAAAAGTCTCGGAGATGGGCGGCCCCTGTGGCTCAAGGAGTAGGGCGCCGGCCCCATATGCCAGAGGTGGCGGGTTTAAACCCAGCCCTGATCAAAAACTGCAACCAAAAAAAAAAAAAGTTTCAGAGATGTGTATATGCCCTGAACGGTTCAAACTCTATAATAAGAAACAAGATGTAGTCAAAGACTATTCTAGGCAACGTTTATACATTAAATTGGAGTTAGAATGAATTGGTAACAGAGGTGCATTAGTACAGTGCATACCAAATTTTACCTACCAACTTAAGAATATGGTTGTAACTTATTATTGCTGTTTTAGAAACTGTATATCTTAATTTTTAAAGATAAAATCAGCTTCCTTAAATCTTAGGCAAAACATGCCCATACTTTACACCTGATAAGACCTGGCTGGCAGCGTACTCTGCCTTAGAAACATCACCCCAGGGTCAGGGCACCCTCCGACTATGGTGCTCAGCTGAGGTTAAAGAATCAGAGCAAACACCCCAGCGACTGTCACGCTATCACAGCAAATTCTCTTTGTAATATTTTTAATAACACCTCTAAGGAAATCAGCAGCATGAAAAAAGCAATCTCTCACTGGTCCCAATACATTTCAAACAGATCTCCTTGTTTTTCAAGTCTGTTTATCTTTCACAAAGATAAAACAGCTGACATTGCTTATTGTGGAAATAAAATGACCAATAAATAGGAATAGCAAAGGCTATTATTGAGAGCTTGCTATAGCAAAAGAGTCTGCCACCATCACTTGCATTTTGGCAGAGAATCAAAGGCAGGTAGGGGGCGGGGAAGCTTCATGGTGGAAAGGAGGGAAGGCTTCAGCTGAGTCCTGAGTGGACGCTGTTGGCCACTGCAGCTGGGAGCAGCTGACTTCAGAGACTTCCCGTGTGACTGGTCAGGGAACACACTGCCTTTCTCTGGTTGGGTTTAATTTGGAAGTCAGGACAAAATCAGGGAAGCTGTCAGTTGTTAGTCAAATTCTGGCCATATAGAAACTATTGTTTAGCTTCCTGCATTGTAACTAGAGACATCAGTCTGCCTTTCTGGGCCATTTATGCAGATAAGGGCTTGGTTTCCTGGGCAGCCTGCCGCATGTTGTGGGTCACGGTTCTGTTTTTACGTACGGTCTGGCCATTGTCCATTTGGGTATTTACCATCCTTTACCTCTTACCATCCTTGATGAAAGAAAAGGGTAACCACAAGGCACTTAGCACTGGGGCAAGAGTCTTAAATAAATGAATTTTTCTTTTTCTAGAGAATGGGAGAAAAAAAGATTTCTTCTGAGAGAAAGGAGAAAAGACAGTCCCGGTTGTCAAGAGAATCACCCATCCAGGGCTTCAAGGATTCAGATGACGAAGGAGACCCATATTCCTCATACACCATCTCTGACAGGCAGGGAATCCCGCCAACGTTACCATCATCAGAAGAAGGCAAAGCCTTCCTGCCCTCCCTCCTGGGAACAGTGAACTGAGCTGTGTCCGGAGGGACTGGCAGCTGTGAGCAGAAGCCCCAGAGTCCCTGATTTCCAGGGGCTGCAACCTGCCATGTAAATAAATAGCACATTGCTCTTTAAAGAGATCAATTACCTGTAACATATATGTGTATGTGCACTTTTACGGCATCGATCTCTGTGTATCCACGGCAAGACATAAATCCTGACCTACTGGATTAAACATTTTACAAAACAAAACGCAGCACCACCTACCGGCAGTTTGCAACTAATCCCAAACATCAAACACTGTACTGGGAGTTCCCGAAGAGGATCAGAGATAAACCCACTTCATAGGCATCTTTTTATCCATGTGGACAAATACTGAAAACTCACTGATTTTGCTTTTGGAAAAAGCAAATAGCCTTTTTCCTTTGAAATAACTTTAAACATATAAAATATTTTAGTCTTTGGCTACAATCACCTGCCACAATCAGCCTCATCTGCCCCACTAAATCCTGGCAGGCTGCTGACTGACTAAGGGCTCGCATCTAAACAGCACACAGGACCAATCCACGGTGCTAGGTTTGCTTTTGCTTTGCTTTATTTTGGTTTTTTGAGTCTTACCAAAGCATTGTAGGAGAGGAGAAGCTAACGTACCCTTTTTGAATTTAGAGATAAAGAAACAGAGGGTCAGATGGGTAAAATGACTTGTCCGAAGTGGCAGAGCTGAGAACAAAACTAATTATGCAGCCGCTTTTAAAAAGTTCACCTTTAAATCACATAATCACTGAGCTCTGGACTCTCACAGTCATTTAGTGGTCACCTTTATTGAAATTATTGTTGGAATCAAAAGTTTTGATTTAGAAAGATAAAATTAAACTATTATGCTAATATTAAGAAATTGCTTTTAGCACTTTTTATACTATAATATTTACTTTTACATAAAATTGCTAATTCTGCTAATTTCCAGCTGAATTCTGATATAAATCTGACATGTTTGATCCTTTCCAAATCCATTTTATTTTAAAAGCAGTTTGGGGAGAACATGCAAAGATTTAGTCACTGAGAGAGAAATGTGGAGCCTCTAATTTAGAACAAGTCTCGTTTCTGTCCAGGTGAAGTTATTCATACATAATGGATTTCTTAATTAACAAAAGCCACGGTCTGAAGGAAAATGATGGAGAGTGCCATGCTAATCAATCATTCCCGTGCACTGTGTCACACCTTTGGCAAAATATTACCGGGCAGGCCTCCAACTGTAATGAAACCATGTGAAGGAGAAAGCAAACTTCTCCGCAATGCTTCTCAGCTCCATCACAGAGCTGCTCTGGAAAACTCAGAAAGGGAGGCAGGGATTTTGCTTTTTCCCAGTGATGAGGACACTCTTAGTTAGCAGGAAAAACATATGCAAATAGGAATTTGTGGAGGGTTTGGACGAGAAGAAATAGGGGAATGGGTGAAGAGAGAGTCCTTCAAGAAAAAGGACCATCAGATGCAAAGGTCTGGGGGTTGGAGGAATTCTGGCTGGAATGGTGAAGGGTGAGGTAAGAGAGGACAGACTAATAAGCCGGCCAGTGGGGTAACGCTGCATCACCTCTGCTACCGTCTGAATGCTCGTAGCCCCCCAGATTCATATGTTCAAATCTAATCACCAATGTGATGGGATTAGGAGGTGATTTCGGTGATTCTTGTAAACAGGCCCTTATTAAAGAGGCTCCAGGAAGCTGCCTTCCTTCTTCCACCGTGCGCAGGCACAGCCAGGAGACATGTCTGCAAGGGGGAAGCAGCCCTCACCAGACACCCAATCTGCCAGACGTTGGTCTTAGATTCACAGCTTCTAGAACCATGAGAAAGAAATTAATAGTATCTACAAGCCACTAAGTTTGTGGCATTTTGTTACAACAGCCCAAAAGAACGAGGACACTGACCAAAACTTGGAAAGGCACATTAACAAAGGGATTAATTAATTAATTTTCACATCAAACGCTCACATTTCTGTATAGTTGAAGACAGCGAGACGTCTGTTTGGGGAGGATAACTTTGGTAGACATTTTCACAGCATCTGAACCTCAGCGGAGAAGGTTTCTTAGAAATGGAATGGCAAGGAAAGGAGAACAAAGAGCAAAGAACAGTGTCTGGGGACAAGTGAGGTCCACAATCAGCAAATATCCTGAACACCGTGGGCCGCCCTCCCAGCGTCAATCCTGCCTCTGCCTTCTCCCTCACAGGACACTGACTTCAATAGGCACCCACCTTCCTCCAGCAGAGCCATTTGACTTTGAGGAAACTGACCCTGTCTTAGCTTCACAGGTGATCTGGTTTGAGGATAATCTCATCGCCCTTGCCAGTATTCATCCAGAATGGACATGGGACTTCCCTCGGCCCTGTCAGACTGCAGGGGAGATCTGTCGCCTGGCTGATGCGGAGCTGCCCTCTCTTCTTCCCACTGGAAGTCTGTTGCCACTGTTTCTTGCCAGCTACGTGCCAGCTCAGACTCCCCGTGACTGTGACTGCCTATGTGACGAGGCTCTCACCAACGCAAGTGAGTCTGCCTGGACGCTTGCTTTTACAAGGCCATCTAGGGCTGGACAGAAGGCTCAGCAAGTCACGTTGCTCCAGCCTCTGTTCCTCTTCATTCCAGCTGCCACCGAGCGCCAAAACAAAGTGTGAAGACAAGAAAATCCTCCCCTGAATTACACTGCCCCCCGCTGAAGTCAGCACTAGTGCTAGGATTCTAGTTATATGAGTCAATACAATTTCTTGTTGTTTAAACTGAGTTTGAGTTGCATGAAACCCCATTAAAAACGGGGCCTTGGTGTGTGTCACACTTTCTGGGGGCAAGACATGATTGCAAGAGGGACTTTACCTAACAATTGCAATCAGTGTAACCTGGCTTATTGTACCCTCAATGAATCCCCAACAATAAAGAAAAAAAAAAAAAACTACAACAGGGAAATGAAATCACAAAGAGATCAAGAAAAAAATGATTGGATGAAAATGAGAATCAGAAAAGCTCAATGTGAGGAAAGATAAAATTTTACCCCCAACCCTCCCCACCCCAAACAGTGCTAAATAGAAGATGTTCTTACACCATTTCTGTTTGGGACAGGAACGTTTTTAAGTCGATCTGAATTCATTGGTTCCATGCCACAGTTTTCTGATCCATAAAATATTCCAAGGCTAATTGATGGAAGCTTACTTTACAACTGGATTATGATGATTATTAAGTATGCTTTCACAATGAAAAATAGAATAAACACGGTCAGGTAAGACCTGTTGGATCTAAGTACATTAAAACCACATTGGCACATCTCCTTTCCCCAAGCAGACCAACTCAGTCAGTGAAGTTTTATTCATTTTTTTTTTTTTTAATTATTGGGGATTCATTGAGGGTACAATAAGCCAGGTTACACTGATTGCAATTGTTAGGTAAAGTCCCTCTTGCAATCATGTCTTGCCCCCAGAAAGTGTGACACACACCAAGGCCCCACCCCCCTCCCTCCGAGTTTTATTCGTCTTATAGCTATATTTTATTCTGGATGTTCTATAAGAGGGAAATGATGAAAAATTTTTACATATATCTAAAGATAGAAAGAAATTACAATAAATCTCCATATATCCATCACCCAGTTTCTAGAATTATAGTATTTTGTTATTCTTTCTCTTCCCTTCCTGCCTTCTAAACCTGTAAAATCAATTCTTTGAATAACAAAATATATTTCCTTTTTTCTTTTTTTTTTTGAGACAGAGTTTCATTATGTCGCCCTTGGTAGAATGCTGTGGCATCACAGCTCACAGAAACCTCAAACTCTTGGGCTTAAGCTATTGTTAGTTAGCTTAAGCCCTGCTAGTTTTTGTTGCAGTTGTCATTGTTGTTTAGCTGGCCCAGGCCAGATGGAACCCGCCAGCCTTGTATGTGGCTGGTGCCATAACCACTGTGCTATGGGTGCAGGTGCTGAGCCCAAAATATATTTTCTTATATAAACCATGTGGAAATGGTGGTTAATTTCTGAGGCCAAAACACTGAAGCTTATCTAACCCACAGGATACATAAAATTTGTGCATTTTTGATAGAAAACAATATTATTAAAACTATGGGTTAATTAACTATGAGTCCCAATTTATTAATATGTCTAAGAATAAAGGCTTTACCAAAGCAAAATTAAACTTCTGACGAGCCCCTATCAAATTCACAAAGCATACAGTCTTAAAAAGTTCAGGTTTAACCTACCAATATAAAACTTTCCAATTTTTTAAAAGGTATTAAGTTGTTAGAATCACTTAGTTTCTCTACCTTTCTGTCTGCTACACATTTTCTAAAAATATTTATAACTGCTTTTTCTTTTCATAGTCTCAGGAAGACATTTTGAACCTCAAAATGTGGTTCAAGGTCACACAAAGCTTCTCTAGACTCTTTAAGGGGGTCTGCAAGATCAAAACTACTTTTTTAATAATGCAAACATGTGGCTACACACCCGTAGCTCAGTGAGTAGGGTGCCAGCCACATACACCGAGGCTGGCGAGTTCCAGCCCGGCCCAGGCCAGCTAAACGACAATGACAACTGCAACCAAAAAAATAGACGGGCATTGTGGTGGGTACCTATAGTCTCAAGCTACTTGGGAGGCTGAGGCAAGAGAATCACTTAAAAACCCAAGAGTTTGAGGTTGCTGTGAGCTGTGAAACCACAGCACTTTACCTAGGGCGACACAGTGAGACTCTGTCTCAAAAAAAAAAAAAATATATATGTATATATATGTATATAATGCAAACATGCTATTTGCTCTTTTCACACTCATTTGTTCGGGGTCACACAGTAGAGTTTACCAGAAACTGTGTGTTATATACATTACAGCTATATTGGATATATGTGTGAAACAGATGTAAGAATCCTCCTGTCCTCCGTTAATCCAGACTTCAAAAAACATTTGTAAAAATATAACACGATTCCAATCTTCTGATTGTATTTTTAGCTTGGGGAATATAATTATTTTTCCAACTGTTATACCCATTAACGTGTAACAGAGTTGTTATTGTTGCTGAAGGAATTCATGAACATATATAAATTTTTCTTTCAGTTGTAATGTGTGATGATTATATTGACTAATACAACCCAGACCAACAAAAATTCTTCTGGATGCTCAGTAATTTTAGGAGTACGGAATGGTCCTAAGGCCAAAATGTATCAGACCCACTACTTCAGACAAATTTCCTTCTTCAGCATGTAAACAAAAGGGCTAAAGGGATAAAAAGATTCGTGTCCCAATATTTTTGCAAATGTCTCCAGAAGTAAAATCTCTCCCTTCCCTGACCTTCCTTTCTCTGATCAACATTGTCTGATTTTGAGTAGGGAATGGAGAGAGACTCGGCGAGGATGCCATCTGAGTGAACACTCACCTTTACTAAATCTGTGTAGCCGGTTTCTTTTGCTGTCCACCAGGGCTGAGCTTTCAGGCCATTCACGTTGTAGAGCGAGCGTTGCCAAACAGACGCAAAATGTCCTCGCTTGTGCCCAAGCTCGTACCACTTATATGCCTGCAAGACCAGGAAGAAGGTGCTCCAAACTGTTCGTTCAACAAAGCATTTTAATCAGTTTTAAAATTAAAGCCATTAAAAGTAAGGTATTACTTCGAGACATTTAAATAAAGAGCTTGCCATTAGGTACCTAACTCAGTTGAAAATCTGTTGAAATCAGGTGACAATACTATTTCATTGGATTTTTGATTGTGGCTGATCTGTATAATGAACGTGTGCACTGCATTCTCACACCAAGGCTGTGAGCTGCCTGACCAGTGGATCTGGGCCCTACACACACAGGTCCCCACAGGTCCAGCAGGGCATCCAGGACTTAACTTGTTGAATGGTTAAATAAGACACCAAAGAGGATCATCTTATAAATTGTGGTATATGTATACCATGGAATACTATGCAGCCTTAAAGAAAGATGGAGACTTTACCTCTTTCATGTTTACATGGATGGAGCTGGAACATATTCTTCTTAGTAAAGTATCTCAAGAATGGAAGAAAAAGTACCCAATGTACTCAGCCCTACTATGAAACTAATTTGGGACTCTCACATGAAAGCTATAACCCAGCTACAACTTAACAATAGGGGGAAGTGGGAAAGGGGGGGTAGAGGGAGGGGGATTGGTGGGATCACACCTGTGGTGCATCTTACAGGGGTATTTGTGAAACTTGGTAGATGTAGAATGTAAAGGTTTTGGCACAGTAACTGAGATAACGCCGGAAAGGCTATGTTAACCACTGTGATAAAAATGTGTCAAATGGTCTATGAAGCGAGTGTATGATGCCCCATGATCATATCAATCTATACAGTTATGATTTAATAAAAAAAAAAAAGAAAATGCCATGAAGGCTATGAACAGTTTGATGAGAATATTTCAGATTGTATATGAAACCTGCACATTGTACCCCTTGATTGCACTAATGTACACAGCTACGATTTAACAATAAAAAAAAAAGGAAAGAAAAAAAAAAGAGGATCATCTTGGTATTTTACTGTTCATTTCTATTTTATGTTTCCTTTAAAGGGAAAGGATTATGATTTTAATCATTTCATTCAAGATATGTGCATTTACCAAATTGGAATGCTAAAATGGACAGCCATTTCACACGCACTTTCCCTGTCCTCGTCTAAGAAGGCTACCCCAAGGCAAGAGGACACAAATCCTCCATCAAGTTGAGTAGACAGAAGGGAAATGTTATTCTGAGTTGGCAATAAATATAGTGATAGCCCATATTAGATTTTTTTGAAGGGAATTTTTGTTCATAATGTATTTTTTTCTAGCTATAAGTGATAACATTTGTGGCTTAAGGCTAGCAGTAACATGTGAGAACTTGCCTCCAAGACTAGCCTTTTCAGGGACAGCTGGCTGCTCCAGATGGCTCCTTCAAATGACGTCCGAGCCATATGCTCCCCAAGTGTCCCTTCCCTCCTGCAAGGGGCACGCGCCCTTGTCTTGGGATGCCTGGCGTTCCTTGTTATGCACTTAATATTATCCTTTCTGATGTTGCATGGAGGATTTAATGATTACTTTTGAAGAGTGATTTCAAATATATTTTTATTAATAAAATAAGCGTTTATTATCAACTTGAATATCTTCTTCAAAAGTCTCCAGATATACTTTAGACATAAAAAATGTTAACCTTTAAAAGTCTTTTAAAATTCATGATTTTGAAATTTTTCCATTAGAAAACCAAAGGGCACCAGCAGTCCCACCTCATACGTGTAAAGGCAGTTCACATTCACTACTTGCTTCCACGCGTGGAATCTCTTTGGCTCTTTCTAATAACCCCAAATATCACTATTTTACAAATGTTAAAACTGAGGTTAATAAAGGCTAAATCTTTTGAAACTGAAATCCAGGGCTCCTGGCAACTTGTTCTATCATTGCATGAAAATCATCAAAAATGATTTTCTTATTTATTTTTCTCATAAATATCTCAAATTAAGAAGGCATATGCTTGTTTATTTTCCTTAAAATACATGTAAGTCATAGCCAGAACTTCTTTAAAAACTAGAAAGTTTAAATGGCTAATTGCTGTCTATTTTCTTTTTTAAAGCTAGCATTTATCTATGGGGGTTATTTTTGTCCAAGTCAAATTTAGGATTTTATTTCCTGTACTTTTCAGTGTAAAAGTGACCGACAATCTTAATTACAACAGATTGTTTTTTTAATCTGACAGTCCATTAATTTTTGAGTCATCAGCAATGTATTTTAAAGACCTGACATTCTGTTAGAAGAGTGAGAAAAAAGTTATTATAGGAAAATCAGAAAGCAAATATTTTAGAGCTAGTCCCTCAACATGCTGAATGCCTGGGCAAGTCGCTGTACTTACAACTGCATGTTCAAACTGTCACTAAGGTCTTTTTCTGACACTCCAGTCTACGACTACATCAAAAAGGACTCTTAATTTTGTACCCACCTGCCATTCAATTTGGGGGAAAAATAAAATTGTGAAAATGATATATCAGAATTTAAAAATTAATCACCTTCAAGGATGTTTGTCACAGGGGATTTAATGAATTTAGCTATATTTTTTAAAACATTTAAACTACTTTAAAATAAAAATTGCTAGAAAATCAATACTCGAGTTAGAATCTGCTGAAAATTTTCCCTCCACTATTACTCATCTTATCCAGAATATTGTATGTCTAATCAGGAATACTAAAACAGACAGTAAGAACACCTGGGCCACCTTCTTAAATGTTTTTTATATGAACATCATCTCCACTTTCTTCAAATTATTGCTATATATGGTTCTCTCTCTCTCACACACAGACACACACACACACACACACACAAATAGTACGTTGAAATATTCCAACTTAGAAAACCCCAGGCCACATCTGTGCTGTGGCCTATCTGATGTGACCCCGCTGGTCTGCTCGGCTGGGAGCATGCTATCCAGTGGGGCCCAGGAGACACTTCCGGGGAGGACAGCTGGCTGCAACTTGCCTAGGGAGGATTGTAAATGTTAGCACATAGAAATAGCACTTTATTTTATTCCGCAGCAGGTTTTTTGAGCATAACATTCCCTAAAAGAGAGACTGAATAAACAACAGGCAGGTTCCTACAGCCACCGCTGTGGGGCACAAAACAAAGGCTGGAATTAACACTGACCGAGTGAGCAGGGACTGGGTGGATATCAAAGACCCGGGGAGGCTGCATCAACACCGCTGGCTGGGAAGTTGGCAGTATCATTAGATGAGAGAAAACAAGTGACTTTTCCCTGTGACATCCATGCAGTGACACCATGCAGGCAGCAGACATGTGAACTTACTGGGACTTGGAGGAGGATACTAGATCTAGCTAGAATGTGGGTTTGGAAATTATGGAAATATCAGGAACAGCTGAAGCTGAACTGTTGCACAACTAGTACAGTTTGTTTTCCTCCCTTGCCTGTCCACACTAACTGAATCTAGGGCTCAAAACCCATTTCATTGGCAGCCTCTGCAGCACGGAGGCCCTGGGTTTGCTTTTCTTTTCTTTTTTATTTTATTTTATTTTTAAATCATAGCTGTGTACATTAATGCGATCATGCTGTACCATACACTGGTTTTATAGACCATTTGACATATTTTCATCACACTGGTTAACATAGCCTTCCTGGCATTTTATTAGTTATTGTGTTAAGATTGGTTTGCTTTTCATGGGTCCATCCTCTTCCAGAGCTGGAGCAGTGCTCTGCCCATGAAGACATGAAGGGTGTTTGCTTCCCAAGATGCAAACTCAGAGTGTGACATCCAATTCACACTCAAAACCTAATAAACACGCACACAGAATGAATCAAAATGGGGTTTCTATAGGTTGTTTCTGTTCAATAAGAATGATTCCTTGTGAGCTTTTGAAATTCAAGAACTGTGCTGCATTTTGCATATTAATGATAATTAAAATAGTAGACCGGTCCCATAGGTTCAAATCCCAAAACTTAACAAGTGTTTAGCAGTGAATTCTTTGCCCTTGAAGTTGTGAGATAAATTATAGACTTCTGTCTTTGCCCTGGGCCCTGAAATGTTCAAAAATAAATTAATTGGTAACAATTATATTTATAGTAATCAGACATAAACATTCATCCAGTGTTAGATAATGTAGTTATTTTTTATCACTCTCATTCAAAGGAAGTACCAGCCATTATATCTAATAGAACAAAGAGATGCAAAAATGGTTACTCATCAGCAATTTCTCCCTTCTTTCTCTTCACTTCTAATGGTACATTCTATTTTAGCTGACTGATTGGTAGGTTAGAAGGGGAAAGGTAAAGATAAATAGAAATATGCCAAGAAAACAGTGTCAATTATCCAAAACTCTATTACCCTCAATTGGTGCATGTTTCTAGCAGGTAATTTCCTTGTCACAAACTTCTGTGCTTCTCTGAACTCACATTGTCTAGCTGGTCCCATGTTCCTGAAACTGTTATCCTTAGATGTCACTTTATTACAAATATGGGATGCAATGGTTACAAAGATGTAGGGTCTCATTTTACCCTTTATCCAATGACTCTAAGGACAGCCCAGCCTAGCACCCCTGCAATGGAGGAGGACAGGAGAGGTGGGTTTCGACACTCAGCGGCACCAGGTAAATCATGATAGGTTGTGGAAGAGTTAAGAAATATACAACACAGAATATCATGATTAATGATCCAATGTTATGGTTGCAGAAGCTGAGGTTGCACTCAGAAAAAGGCAATCATCACCAAGAAAACATGTAGCTTGTTTTAGCTACTACATTTTTTGTGTCAGTACTTAACATTACTACAGCCACAGTGTTCATCTTAAACTTGGCATTAATATCTCAGAGGGTAAGTTACATAACTAACCATTAGAATCAGTTGAATAAAGACAGGTTCTTTATTTTACTTTATTCATTCTAAAAATAACTACTTTTAAAGTCCCCAAATAAAACAAAAATGAATCTAGGAGACCTGTTAAAATATTTTTAAAAATTTAAATAATTTCAGAGACTTTTTTATTAAAAAATACTTTTCCAAGGTAATGTCTATTTTTCTATATATATATATACAGCACATATCAATTTAGAGACTACTCTTACGATTACATAGCTGATTTCTTAAAAGAAACTATAAAAGCCAAATCCTAAGACTTTTTATTTTTTGAGACAGAATCTCACTCTGACCCCAGCCTAGAGTGCAGTGGTATGAACATAACTCACTGCAGCCTCAAATTTCTGTGTTCATGAGATCCTCCTATCTCAGCCTCCCAAGAAGCCAGAACTACAGTTATGTAGCACCACCTCACTCATTTAAATTTTTTTTTTTTTTATAGACAGGGTCTTGCTATGTTGCCCTGGCTAATCTAGAATTTCTGGCCCCAAGCAATCCTCCTACTTCAGCCTCCTAAAGTGCTGGGATTACAGGCATGTACCACCATGCCCAGAATGCTTTATATGATTAAGCTGGAGTTGTTGGGTTGTTTCAAACATAAAGACTAAATAATTTAAATCACTGCCTTCAAAAGTGTATACTCAAAATGTTTTCTCAATTGTAATTTTTTTTTAAAAGTACTTAGTCCCCCAACTCCATCCTCTGTTAGAGAGAACAAGACGTTGACAAACCCCATTACCTCTTTGTTCCCAACCCTCTGCATGGCATCTCCCAGGTGGAAATAAAATCTCCCATCATCGGTTCCAGGATCCCCAGATTCTATTCCTTCCTGTAGAAAGTACAATGTTAGTATTTGTGAAGAATTAAATACCAGTTTTCATTAATTGAGTTACATAGACTTTCCTACGACATACATAGGAAAATCTAGAAACCAGAAATATACATCTCAATATTAAAGGTTAGCAATGAGGTTACTGTTCAACATTTGCCATGCAAAAGCAAAAAGGAGGTCAGAAAAGTAAATTTAACCCTACATCTCTCATTGATCATCAGTAGTGTGGTCTGTGAAATTAGGGTGATACTCTGTGCATCTTCTTTGCAGGAACAATTGTAACTCAATAACTGAAAGAATTTCTCTGGTCAGATAGCTCTCATATTTATTTTCTTTTCCAAATCTGACCACGTTTCATCTGGAGACTTTTTATTCCTGAACCAAAATGTTGAACTGCTCATGTTTGAAACGACAGCAGCCCAATCGCAAGTCCTACATCTTTCTGCTCAAAACAAACCTGTCCTTATCTTTTAAAAGGATCTTTGTAAAATTTTTACAAAACATATAGAAGAATTGAAGCCGACTGGAATCTTTTAAAATGTCATTTATATTAAATAATTTCTTATTGTAAAATATTTAGCTGATGCTCCCATTTCCCCCACAGGACTAACAAGTAGATTTATAACACAAAAAAGGGAGAGAGAAAATAGAAATAAAATATTAGAGCAAGAGTATGAATTTAGAAATGCAAAAGAAGAAAAGTCAAAAATACTAAAACACCAAAGACTTCTTTCTAAAAATCTGTATCTTTGAGGCCTCTTCACATGAAGCTTATTGTATTTCACTAGGAAGAAATTTTATTTACATCATGTTGGAAAGTAGCAAAAGTCCCATGATGGACGGAAGGGGAGAAGTGGCATCACCCAGGGCAGGAGGAGAACTGTCACCAGAGTCCTTGGCTGACCAACACTCCAATGTCCTTGCTTGTAAACTAACCAACCCAGTAGTCATGGTCTCCATCTCTGAAGCAGGGAGAATACTGCTTGGCTCTCCAGTGCCAGAGAAAATGCAAGGGGACACTTCGATAGAGAAACCCACATGTCCGCAAGGCCCTGGCAGGGACTGTGAGGTTTTCAGAAGTGCAGTGACAGCCTGGACAAACCAGGAGTACAAATCCCCCTGAAGGGGAGCCGCCCCCAGTTCCAGGGGTGGAGAAGTAGGCCAGACTCAACCTTTTAAGAGAAACTAGAAGTCTGCATGATTACATAAATGTTCAGATTCTCAAATAAGGCAAGCAATTAAAATTATTTTTAATAGAGCTGTGCTGGCCAAAAAAGACACACGAGCTATTTGCAGTCTGTGGGTTGCTACTTGAGATCACTGATTGAAGTCCTGTGAAAGAAAGAGATCATGGAAATGAAACAAGCTGCTACTGAGAAAAGAGTTCACAGCTATCCAGTCAGCTACCTGTTCAACATGGTAGTTGGCAGCTGTCACCATTAAAATTATAATGAAGTAAAATGAAAAATTCACTTTCTCAGTTGCAGTGGCCACATTTAAGGTACGCAGTGGCCACTCATACAACTGAATACAGATAAAGAATAACTACCATGGTGGCAGAAAGTTCTACTGAATGGCCCTGGGCTGGACTACACGTGATTCAGGTGAATTAATGAGGATTCAATTAGATCTGAGAAGAAAGTAACAGTGTATTTTCATCCAAATATTTTGAGCTATCAGATAAGCTTTGAGATTGACCTATTTAGGCTGAATTCACTGCCCCACCTTGTGTAGGTAGCCAAGAGTCCTGGTCAGAGTAGACTCAGTAGACAACAATTAACTTGTAAAGGCAATTTTTAATGCATTGTCTGTATTTTAAATTAGTGTAGCAATCATTTTTGTCCACCTTTGCCATTTAAAAACAACAACTCCGGTTTTAGGCATTTTTCCATAAAATCTTTCCAAGTAGTTCCTGTTCCCATGGTTGATATCGTGACATCTGGCAGTTACAGAGGAGGCTCACACCGCCACAAACAGCAGGGTCACAGACGTAGACCCCAAGGATGGATGACTCCAGGTGCACTCCAGTCACACTACCAGGCACACCAAGGGTGAGCTGACGACTCAAAGGAACTGGAAGGTGGAAGAGAGCAGGCGCAGTGAGAGCTACCTTCAAATAGGGAATGCTCTCGGCAATCTTGTTCTGTGCCTTCAGGATGAAGCCGTAGTGGACTTTAGCAAAGCCGTCATTAGGTGTCACACTCAGAACCTAAACTCAAAGAAAACAAGGAGCCAGCGTGAGTGACTACAAATTGTACAAATGGCTGTCTAAACAGATTTTAATTAACTTGGCTGGACCTGGATTGGATTATGATGTTACAGCTTAAAACGCTCTTTGGTCTCGTGGCAATTTCATTAGACCTAAGCAACCCCTTTTAACTCCATAGGCTGTTCACATTTACACAATAGTTCTTTAAGAATGAAGAAATGAATGAAAAGGCAATAACTACTAAAGTGTTGCTTTAATAATGCAAAACTGCAAAATATCTGTCAATTGATATGACCTCAACATTTTTTTAGTGATCTGGGGAAAATTGCTTTAAATTTGCTATACTTGAAGACAACTCTGAATGGTTATTAGACATTATTTTCTACACATGCTTTATAAATTGCCTTCATTAAGAGAAAATGTAGTTAGTTTTGCATTTGTAAATATATCACAATCCATTCATTCAACAAAAGCTTCTTGAGAGCCCAGACTGTTTTTAGCACTGAGGATGAAGTGGTGAGCAAATCCAACAGTCTGTGATAAAACCCAGGTAAATATTTCATACAAAGTACACCATCATTTGTTACTATATGCATTTATTATGATTTAAAGATAAATTATGCAAAATGCCTCTAAATTAAATTTTAGCAATGAGAAATCAAAACAGTAGCATTCAACTTGTCAAACTGCTTAAACAAAGGATTTTATAGAACCAAAGAGAAAGGTCAAGGTATGAGCTGGGTGCGTGTAGAGGAAAGACACATCTCCCAAACCTTTGCTTCGTCCTTGAGCCTGAGCAGAAAAAGAGCCATCCCAGCCACCACAGGGCCCCCACACAGAAGGAGAAAGTGATCACAGGGAGCGCACACCATACCCCGAATGTGTCTCCAGGACACACACTGCTGAAACTCAGTGCTGCGTCCAGACTGGCATGTCATCCGTGAGCAAATCCAGCCAACACTGCCTTCAAAGTATCTTCCAAATACTAGTACCTTGTCATGTTCTTTATGGCTGCCTCCCCGGTCCAAGTCTCAGCATCTCTCCCTGCCTTCTTCGGGCACCTCCTAACTGCCCACCCGATGCACCCCCAGCCCCGCTCCCCTGCAGTCCCTTCTCTACACGGGGTCCTGAGTGAACTCTTTAGACTGGTGTTTTTCAACCTTTTTTATCTCCCAGCACACTGGAACCTATAGTTAAACTTCTGTGGCACACTTAAATGATGTTGATCAAAAAAGAAAGGTTAAAAAGCTAATATACTTACTGTGCTTTGAAATTCTTTTGGAAATAATTTAATGGGTGATCTTTAAAAGTTTTCATGACACACCTAAGATCCTCTCATGACACACCTGTATGCCATGGCACACAGATTCAAAGTCACTGCCGCAGGTCCTGGATCAGAACTCGTCCTCCTCTGTTCCATCTCCCACCTCTCTGGCCTCCTCTTTTGATGCTCTCTCTCCCCCAGGAGGCATGCTGGGCTCCTTCTTGCCTTCCCAATAAGTCAAAGCCCCCTTGTTAGGACCTTTACAGTCACAGTACTCCTGTGGCTCAAACTCTTCTGCCAGACATCCAAATGGCACACGTCCTAGCCTTGGTGAAGGAAGTCTATGCCTGAAGGTCAGCATCTCATTGAGCTGTGGCTCTGAATGCCAGTCCCATTACTAAATGGAGCCCTCCCACTAGTCCTTCACTCTCCATCTTCTGCATCCTGACTCATTTTCCTTCACAGCACTCAAGACACCTGCCCTATTGTATCTGAGGTTACCTCCACTAAGACTCTGGGCATTTTGTCTGTTTCACTCTCCACCCATCCACTGTGCCTGGCAGGCAGCAGGCCCTTGAGAAAGTTGTGCTAACTGTGTGGCTGGGCGCATGCTGGGCCTTACTCCCTAAGCTGGGTCTTTGAATCCCAGACTCTGCTTCTCTGCAGCTCCCACAGCACTGCCCCCTTGCTAGACACTCAGCAGGTGCTCAGCACACACCTCTGGAATTAAACTCAACTGAGGGGAGTTGGGTTCTGCCAGCACAACCAGGCAGGGATCATTATAATTATTCAGCTCTGCAGATGACACCCCTGCCCGCTGCAGGCACAGGGCCATCATTGCAAGTAATTAACTGATTGGTTTACTAGACATTTTAGAACACATAGAACTCTTCTATGCCCTCGACATAAAAACATGAATGAGATCCACTCTCTTTTCTTGGGAGGCTATTAAGCAAGTGAGGAGACAGATTTACAAGCAGAGGACGACCATGAAGACACCAAGTGCAGCCACAGACCACCACTGAGGCTTTGCAGAGGGTGGGGTGGGAGTGGCCCAGATCCCTCCAGGGGCAGGCTGGGTGTGGCAAGGTCCAAAAGCTACTTAGGGATGAACAGGAATTCACCAAGAACAGGAAGATGGTAAGGAGAAGGCATTCAGTGAACAATAGGAAGTGAGTGAAAAGGGATCACAGGCCAGGAAGAGAAAAAGGGGATACTGTTAAATTACAAACAAAAGGTGACAGAGGAGACTGGAGAAGAGGGCGGATGTCAGACCCAATCACAGAGGGTCCTGTTTAGTGTGGTGTGCAATATAATCCCTTGGGGGGTAGAAAGACATTACAAACACTTCTACTTATATCTGCGTCTGAAATATAACATTTAGAATGAAACCAGCTCCACGGCTCTCCTCTCATCTGCATGGTGGTCAGCGGTGAGTCACACTCACGACTGCGCTATTGGGGGAGAGGAGGGGGCCTCCAACAGCCAGAGCCACCTGCCCGCCGACCTCCCTGCTGACTCCCTGCCCTCAGCACCAGACTTCCCGTGTGTACCTGTGGGCGCACTGTGCACGTACAGGCTGCATTCATTATCCCCTTAGAATCTGCAGACCCTTAAAAAACGACAAGTAGTATGATACCACTTCTAAGCAACCCAGACTGAAGCTATAGTTGACTATTGAACAACAAGGGCTTACACTACACAGGAAGCACAGGTCCGCTACACACAGAGGTGTCCCACCCCTATCACCCCCGACAGCGCGAGGCCAAGCCTCATCTTCCTCCTCCTCCTCCTTAGTCTTAACATGTGGGCAAAGAGGATGACCATCTTTACAATGATCCACTTCTACTCGGTGAATGGGAACTATAATTTCTCTTCCTTAGGACTTTGATAACATTTTCTTTTCTCTTGCTCCCTTTTAAAACCTGTCTTTAATACATTTCTCCTGGAGAGAATACATATAGTGTGGGAGGGACATGTTAACCAAGTGTTGATGTTACTGGGAAGGCTTCTAGTCAACAGCAGTAGGTTATTGGTGGTTTTGGGGGAGTCAAAAATGATAGGTGGATTTTCCACTGCAGGTGGGGTCAGTGCCCCCAACCCCCACATTGTTCAAAGGTCAGCTGTCACAGTGAAGTTACAACATTCCCTCTCTATATACATAGTACATGCTCCACGCACACACGTGGTACAGACAACAAACTGGGACAGCTGACATTTCTACCGCCAGTACCAATTCTTTGCAAGACATATTACTAGGATTTAAAATAATTCTATAATCATAAACAGCACTGCACATTGATCTCACTAAAATATTCATTCTTGAATGAAAGTAAAAAGATTTTTTGGCAGTTAAATAAAATTTAAAGGTATTTTAAATATTTCATTTCATCTTAATACTGATTTGAGTCTTTGCCACTTTTATAATGTGCATTGTCATTGAAGGGCAGGTAATAAAACATGTTTGAAGAGCACAGCCGTGAGCAATGGGAACGAGGGAAAAATCAAAGCGGAGGGGAGGTCAGATTTGTGCTTCAGTGTGGGTGGAGCTCAGAGGCGAGCCAGCCAGGGCAGGACAAGCCCGTCCTCGTTTAGACGTGAGTCGTAAGTGCCTGGGTGAAAAAGAGACACGGTTTGAAAGATATTCGAAAGGTAAAAGGAATAGAAATTAGAAATCTGATGGTAGATTGTAAATTCCGTGAGGGCACATTCTGTGTCTGTTACATGAACTAGCATTCCTGAGCTGGGGTGTCTGTGTGTGGGTGTGTTTATAAATGTGTGTTGACCCAGTGAATGGATATTATATGTGGGGAGTGGGTGGGGAGAGTCAGGGAAGGGCTGGACTCCCCACCCCGTTGGCCTGGGCGGCCAGCAGTGCTGCCAACTTGAGGAGCCTGCAGAACCACAGATGTGGCAATCTCTGCGGAACCATTATAAAGCCAGTCTCATGAAACTGAAAGTAGCAAAAACCCAGAAAGGAAACTATCAACAATTTTGATAAATATATTCAAAAATAAAAAATCAACATGAAGAAAAATATAAACTTACTGTATTAGTTTTTCTACAAACGATCTTGGATACAGACAGAAACATATCGTGATAAACTTTGGTTAAGAAAAGGGAATCCATTCGGTACAGCTCATTAAATCAGAAGGGAGAGAAAGGGATAAAAGGCAAATCTGACACACATCTTCAGTCTATTAACGCTTCTTGAAAAAGAAATTCACTCTATCGTATAATACGACTATACTTTAGACTTTCTGCCTCCTATTATGCTTATTTAGGTGAGATTATGAGTTCAAAGGTATAACCCACAGCACATAAATTTTATTTTTTCAGGATGATGTAAAATGCATCACATATCTGAGATTTAGTGTCAGGTAAAAGAGATAAATATATTCAAGAAAGGTTTCAAAAGGTGAGGAAGAACAAATCCATAGTGGGTTAGAGATACTGGTTTCTCTGTTTTCAGAGCTTGCCCTGGTTTCAAGGTGTTGATACCCAGTCAACACCTGACAGTGTCTTTTAGATAAAAGAGAGGGAGAGAGTGGGATGCTAAAAGGGGGAGAGGGAAGCCTAGAGAGAGGGAAGGAAAATGGGAAGGAATTCTACAGGAAAGGAAGGCATGAAGGAATGAACTCATTCATTCACTCTGCAGGTCTGTCTTCGGGTGGCTCCTGACAGTGGGAGTCTAAGGACGTGTTTGCTGCAGCTTTAGAATTCTTACTTTCACCAGATCCCAAATCACCAAGACACAGGATGCTTCCCTTAACCAAGCTCTGCACCGCAGGGCACTGAGAGTTATGTTTTGGCCATTAGCAAATACAATGTCATTTTATAACCTGGAACAACCTTTAGTTGACGGCACACATTTTCACCACCGTAGGTTGAAACCACTCTGTGTCAGTATTAGTGACGTTATACAGAACAAATGTCTTGTTTCTGCTCTCTCAGAAAACATAAAACTTAGGAGAAGGGTAAGAAGATAACTGCTCCAAAATTCAACAATTTTTAATTTTGCTTCACCAGCAATCAACCGAGGGAAGTGCCACTCTGAGAGAGGGCCCAGTCCCTGGACTGAGTAGGAAACTGCTGCACTGAACGGAATTTTTAAAATGCCGTAGAAGGAATCACAACGGCTATCCCTGAGTGGTCTCATTTTGATGCAGACTGCACTAGCTCAAAAACCACTGATCAATAGGCCTAAATTAAAGAATGCCAGCTCTCTGTTTTCTTTCTTGTACAGAGGCCTTAACTTTTTCCAGTTTCAAAGTTCACTGGGTATCTATTTATCCTGCACCAAAAGAATTCCCTCATTGCTTAAAGAAGTCACAGCTTTCTAGATTTTGTAGCTACTTGTGACTTAGAGGTTACCTGTTAAAACATCCATTATAAAGTAGAAATCCTTGGAAAGGCATTCTAGCCAGGGAATTGATAGGTCAGTGCTCTTTTGAAAAGTTAGTAATTTATTCCACATGCTTGAAAGGGCCCTGGGCTACGGTCTCTCTTCAGACCATACTTTTAGTGTAAAAAAGAAAAATACTATATTTTTACACATAAGAACTTGAATTCCTCTTCCTATCATAACACTCTTTTAAAGGCTGTTTATGGAAAGATAAATATGAAGTTTTAAAAATATCACAACTGTAAGTTGAAGGCTTTGATGTACCAAGTGTTAACTAAGATTTCAAATCTTCTGATCAGGGAAAAAAACCAATGTTAAAACAAAGTTTAGGACATCTCAACAATCAAAATCCATGTCATTTAACTTCATTGAAAATAGAGAGAGAAAGATCGGGCCTATTAAATGTAATTTATAGATAGCAGGAGAACTTAATGTTCAGAATAATCCGATATAGTTAATAAAAGACGATGCTCACCTCTTCATAAACCTTCTTGGCATTGCCATTATCTCCAATCAAGAGGTAGCCCACTCCAAGGTCATTCTTTAAGGAAGTGTCATTGGGAAATAGTTGAACTAATCTCTGGAGGGTAAGCAGGGAACCCCTCATATGACCTGGGTTGGTAGGAAGGGGATAAAGAAAAAGGCCCAACAGAAATAAAAATAGAGTATGGAAACTTTCCATTGAAACACAAATCATGAGCGACTACACAGCAGCCCCTGACAACAGGCTTCAATCTGACTTTATATATTAGTGGCTTATTAAGAACCTCGGAAGATTTTACGATGTCATGGCCGTGGCATCAATAACCACCATAAGTAGATACTGAATATAATATTGATTATAAACACTTACAGATATTTTCATTTTCTAAATTTATCAACATTTACCATTTTGGGTTAAATTCCCTCTTTAGTTACCAATTCCTTGTTAAAAAGTGCTTTGCTGAGATATTTTTTAGTTTGTTAACCTTAAAATTACATATAGAGGATAAACAATAAAAAAAAGTCTAACTGATTTCAGGGTCTAGTACCCTGTGTAAAACCTGAAAAGGCACCAAGGCTCACAGGACTCAACTGCTGATATCATCACCAAATAAAAACATCCTCATCTCTAAGTAATAAAGCACAGGCCACATCCACCAGGACGAGGGGACCCTCTGGTGGATGACAGCATGCGATGCACTACACGATTTAATGTAGGACAGTGTTTCTCAACCTTTTTGATCTCACAGCACACTTGAGCCTATAGTTGAACTTCCATGGCACAAATTATGTTAATCAAAAAAAGAAAGAGTAAAAAAAAGAATACACTTAGTGTGCTTTGAATTTCTTTTTTTTTTTTTTTGGTTTTTGGCCGGGGCTGGGTTTGAACCCGCCACCTCCAGCATATGGGACCGGCACCCTACTCCTCGAGCCACGGGTGCTGCCCGCTTTGAATTTCTTTTGAAAATAATTTAATTAATGACGTTTAAAATTGCCCACAGCACACCTAAGATCCTTCCACGGGATGCTAGTGTGCTGCAGCACAGCAGCTGAAAATCACTGATGTAGAGGGCCGGTGCGGTGGTAATGCACACCTGTCATCCCAGCATTTTGGGAGGCTGAGGGGATGGACTGTTGGAGCTCAGGAATTCACGATCAGCCTGAGCAGAGCAAGCCCCCATCTTTACTAAAAATAGAAAAACTAGCTAGGCGATGTGGTGGGCACCTGCAGTCCCAGCTATTCAGGAGGCTGATTGCTGCCTGGAGAGCTTGAGGTTGCTATGCGCCATGTCACCACAGCATCCTATCCAGGGTGACAGAGTAGACTCTGTCTTAACAAAAAAAAAAAAAAAAAAAGAAGGAAAATGAAAATCCTTGATGTAGAATCATGAAAACTCCAGCTTCAACATTTTTTTTTTTTTTGCAGTTTTTGGCTGGGGCTGGGTTTGAACCCACCACCTCCGGCATATGGGGCCAGTGCCCTGCTCCTTTGAGCCACAGGCACCACCCACGCTTCAACTTATTTTTAAAGCTCTCTGACGGAAATATAAAATTAGTAGGGTCAGGTATAATTATTTCTTGCCACAGTTGGAAAGTTTCAATTGTATAAATTAAAATGGGCACAAGACTAGCATACACAAAAAACAAACAATCCCCCCCTCCCCCAAATTACCTACAGGGCTTAGTTGTGCACACACTGAACACTGGCTGGGTATCAGGGTGGCGGGAGGGCCAATACGCTAATGCAGTGATGTGTGCCACTAACAGACCAGCTGCATAAAGCCTCCTAGCTCACCCCACGGCCCACACCCCATGACTGGCCAATCGTATTCCAGTCACAACCCCAGGTGAGTTTGCTCCATTCCCTCGCTAATAACTCCTCCTGTCCGTTGCTCCCAGCCTTTCCACTCCGCACTCCAGAATCTTGTTCTAATGGGATCAAATTTTACCACCTCGCCATTTTCACTAAAATCTGCCTGTAGTTGCCTCAGAACTCTCTCAAGTGAACTTGCCTCATTGTCATTCAGAGGTAAAAACCATATTCAAATACGGAATGATCGTTGTGGAAGAGGTTAGATTTCTTCCTAGGCAGTCTTATTCCCAAGGCTGGGAATACAGGGAGTCGAGTGAGGTCCTTGGTGCAAATGCCAAAAAGTCTGCAATTGTGATTTGAGGAATACTTTAATGCATCCTTTTAAAAAATCAAAATTAATATTAATTTTATATAAAAATCCATGATGAACAAAATATCAACAGATGAAAGACAGAATTAGTAAATAGTGCCAAGCAGAGCCAGTTTGGAGACTGAGGCGAAAGAAAAACTCCCTAATACTGACTTTGCGTCCACAGTGGGGGCCTCCATCACCGGCCTCGAGTCCCCACCCTGCCTTTCCAACCTGTATTTGTGTGGCATGCTTTTCCTCCCCTAGACTGGCCCCTACGGTTTAAGAGTAACTGACCACTTCTTGTTTTTAGTCATCACTTGTGCTCTATTCCTTTTACAGATTTTGGTTTTCTACAAAAGTGATGCAATGCCCCTTTATTCTATTCCTTAGAAAACTGATAGAAGGGTCACTTGGGCCTTGACTCTTACATAGAGGCACCTCCCTTAAATGACATTGGTAATCTGGCCATGTAACTATCCAGCCACAACCACCTTGCCGTGAGGCAATGACTCATGGCTCAGCTTCTGACTTCTGGTTGGCTGATGAGAAGTTAAGGGAAGAGAATCACAGCCTGATTAAAAGGAAGTTGTCTGACTGCTAGTCTTACTTGCCTTCAGCACCAGGGACCGCAGTCAGTCCAACGGATGGTCTCCCATACAAGCACTTGAAAATAATAAATGTTTTTTTTCTTGAATTTTCCTTGGTATAGGGTTGAATCTTACAAGTAAAATTTTTTAGAATCCAATTCTTTATAATGGAACTCTTAACTTTCCTACCTAAAACATTTTCCAAATGAGTTTGTTTGAGTTAAGAGAGAAAAGAATTTGACATCACTAGAAGAGTTTTTGATTCCAGATCTATTAATTTATTAGGTGTGGTTCATTGGGCAAATTATTAAAGCTCCTGGTGTTCTATTTATTTCACCTTTAAAATGGGAAGAGAGGGGGAAGGAGCGGGCATTAAAATGCCATCTGCATCTGGTAATGATGGGCATGCCTCGCTTTATTGCATTTTGCTTCATGACACTTTGCAGATATTGCGTTTTTCACAAACTGCAGGTCTGTGGCAATCCAGTGATGAGCAAGTCTGTTGGCACCATTTTACAGCAGCACGTGTGAGTACAGCCCTGTCTGTGTCACATGTGGTAATTCCTGCAATATGTCAAACTTTGTCTTTATTATTATCTCCATCATTGGTGATCTGTGATGGGTGGTCTCTGATGTTGCTATTGTAATTGTTTTGGGACACCACAAACCACACCCATATAAGGTGACCAATTTAACTGATAACTATCATGTGTGCTCTCCCTGCTCCATTGACCAGCCATGCCCATCTCCCTGCCTCTTCTTGGGTCTCCCTATTTTCTGAGACACAACAATATTGTAACGAGGCCAATTACTAACCCTAACAATGGCCTCTAAGTGTCCAAATGAAGGAAAGAGTCACATGTATCTCATTTTAAGCCAAAAAACTAGAAATAATGAAACTTAGTAAGGAAGCCATATTGAAACCCTCTGTAGGCCCAAAGCCAGGCCTCTTGTGCCAAACATTTAGTCAAGTTCTGAATAAAGGAAAAACTCCTGAAGGAAATGGAAAGTGCTACTCTAGTGAACACACAAATACTAAGAAAGCAAAATAGTCTTACTGCTGATATGGAGAAAACTTGACTGGTTTAAATGGAAGAACAAACCAACTACAACATTTCCTTAAGCCTAAGCCTAATTCAGAGAATTTCAGCACAAGACCCAAACTCTTTTATTGTATGAAGGCAGAGAGGGGTGAGGAAGCTGCAGAAGAAAAGCCGGAAGCTCACAGAGGATGGCTGGTGAGGTGTAAGTGTAGGGGAAGCAGCAAGTGCTGGTGGAGAAGCCACAGCAAGTTACCAGATCCAGCTCAAATCACTGCGGCACTCAACGTATTTTCAGTGCATACAACATGGCCTCTGTTGGAAGAAGATGCCATCTAGAGTTTTCATAGCTAGAGAGAAGTAAATGCTTGGCTTCATAGCTTCAAAGAACAGGCTACCTCTCTTGTTAGAGCTGTAAAATTTAGATGGAAACCAATGCTCGTTTACAATTTGAAAAATTGTGTATCCACATTAATGAGAGTTTGGAAGAAGTTGATTCTAACCCTCACAGATGATGCGGAGTGGTTCCAAATATCAGTGGAAGAAGTTACTGCAGGTGCAGTGGAAATACCAAGAGAGCTAGAATTAGGGGTATAGCCTGAAGAAGCGATTGACGTTGCAACCTCGTGATCAGATTTGACTGGAAGAGGAACTGCTCTTCACGGATGACCACAGAAAATGGTTTCTGGAAGTGCAATCTACTCCTAGTGAAGATGCAGGGAACACTGCTGAAATAACAACAAAGTATTTAGAATATTCCATAAACTGAGAAGATGTAACCGTGGCAGGGTTTGAGGGGATTGATTACAATTTTAAGAAGTTCTACTGTGGGTCAAATTCTACCCAATAGTTTCATCTGCTACAGAACAATCCTTCATGAAAGGAAGGGGTAATTGACATGGCAACCTTTATTGCTACCTTATTTTATTTTTTTTTTTAGTATTTTTTTTATTGCTGTCTTATTTTAAGGTCTCACCACAGCCACCTCGACCTTCAGCATCCACCACCCTGATTGGTCAGCAGCTTCAACTTCAAAGCAAGACCCTTCACCAGCAAACCCCTTTAGGGCCAACTAAAGACCAACTCCCTTTAGGACCAGATAGTTGTCCAGCATTTTTCAGCAATTAGGTATTTTTAAATTGAGGTACGTGGATTATTCATTTTTTAGTTATAATGCTATCGCACATTTAATAGAATACAGTTTGTATGCATGGGGAAACCAAAAATCCATGTGACTTGCTTTATCGTGGCTCTTGCTTTATCAGAGTGTTCTAGAATCAATCTTGCAATATCTCCAAGGTATCCTGTAAGAGGATTCATGTTGCTGTTTTAGTTTTAGAGATGGTTAGTCTAAAACACAGTCAGATAAGTTACTTGCATTATTTATAAAACTCAGGTTTTCTCTCATCTAACTTAGCTCTTCAAAGATTATCCGGGGCCTGCAGGTTCCTCAGGACAAAAGCACGCCTCCTCCCACTGAATTAACTCTTACTCACCTAGAAACTGCTGTCTGTCCGAGCACCGCTTCAGAGCCAGCTTCAGCAGGTCTGAGGGCACGGCAGGCAGGCCAGCCACCTCTCGGTAGGTCTCGATGGCCCCACGCAGCAGCTCATTGCTCCTTCTCTTCTCGGCCAAGTCGTCTTCACACTAGAGGAAGCCCCAGACTGGATGAACGTCCCATGACCAGCTTATTTGTCATCCAAAACAGTAGCGAAAAGTTAACTTTCACAGATGCTTTAAAAGAAATTCAAGACAGCTTAACCTTTTCTTTCCGTCAAGAGATTTTTTTTTTAAAAAAAAGCAAAACAGCACCGTCTTAATAATATAAAGAAAAGTTTGCTGCTAAAGTCTGCATAAGAAACAACAAGAAAGCAAGAATACAGTACAGGCGGGCTGATGGAGGCTTCTATCTTATTAGTAGCATCATATAAGCAGGACTCCAGCCAAGACCCTGTTCTTTCACTAATGTGTTCACCTGTTCATTCTTTCTTTTATTTACTCCTTCACCACTCAACAACTATTTTTTGGTAGCGAAGCACTGTTCTGTGACTGTGGCAGACAAATTGAATAAAGCAGACAGTTTTGCTTTCATTTTGGAAAGGAAAAAAAGTGACACATAAATAAAGATATCATGTGACTAATGGGAGTAAGTGCTGGGGATAAAAACAAAGCAGGCTTAGGAGTGAGTGCTGGAGAGTGGTAAGGAAGTTGCTGGTTTCATCAGAGTGATGGGGCCTGAGGAAAGACGGAACAGGTCCAGAGGAGGAGATCTGCGGGAAGACAGTTTCAGGCAAAGAGCACAGGGAGAGTGAGGGCTCTGAGGTTGGGGTGAGGGCTCTGAGGCTGGGGTGAGGGCTCTGAGGCTGGAGTGAGGGCTCTGAGGCTGGGGTGTGGGCCCTGAGGCTGCGGTGAGGGCCCCGAGGCTGGGGTGAGGGCTCTGAGGCTGGGTGAGGGCTCTGAGGCTGGGGTGAGGGCTCTGAAGCTGGAGTGAGGGCTCTGAGGCTGGGTGTGGGCCCTGAGGCTGAGGTGAGGGCTCTGAAGCTGGAGTGAGGGCTCTGAGGCTGGGGTGTGAGCTCTGAGGGTTGGGTGAGGGCTCTGAGGCTGGGATGAGAGCCCTGAAGCTGGAGTGATGGCTCTGAGGCTGGGGTATGGACTCTGAGGGTCAGGTGAGGGCTCTGAGTCTGGGGTGAGGAATCGAGAGTATGGCGCAGTGGAGGGGAGGAAGAAGAAGACTGGTGGGGGCCACAGAGTAATATAGGGCCTGGTGTACGGGCCAGTCCTTCCCTACTCAATGAGATGGAAAGACACTGGAGGGGTTCAAGGTGCTGTGACATACGTGTGGAATGGAACTTGGTAGCAGCAATGGGAAGCAGTGTGAAGAAGAGACGGAGGGTTTGGAGGACCAGCAGAGAGCCCGACCAGGATGCTCCTGCAGGAATCCAGACACGGGACAATGTGGCTTGGACCAAAGCAGCAGTAATGGAGGTGGTAAGAAGCAGCTGGATTGCAGGTGTATTTCGAAGGTCAGAGCTAACAGTCAGCCAATGTTCTGAACATAGGAAGAAAGGGAGAGAGAAAAGCCAGGAATGACATGAGGGTTTGGGGCTAGAGTGATCGTGAGATAAACTGTTAATTCCCTGGGAATGGGAAGACAGGGCAGAAGGGGGTTTGGGGGGAGTGTGGAGTCAGTTCAGTTGTGGACATAGGGAGACGCTGACCAGGAGGTGCGCAGGTGGGTGTAGAGTTTGGCAGAGAGGTCAGAGGCAGAAGCAGACATCTGGGAACCATCGGAGTAGAGATGGTTTGTGCAGCGTGAAAGCAGAAGCAGCTGTGCGCATAGATAGATGAAGGAAGAGGTCCAAAAACTGAGCCCCTAAGAAGCGCTGGCGTTTCAAGGTCATTAAAGAGAGGCCAGGAAGACAGAGAGGGCTGAGAGAGGCGGGCAGGCTGGATTCCTCACAGACCTTCCAACTCAGGACAAGGTGCCCAGGCAGGGGACGTCTATGTGACTCTCTCTGTATGGGGATTCAGGAGCGCAGGGGGTAAGACCTTTAGATTCCTCATCGGTAGTTTAAATTAGAGAAATTAAGCAGCTCAAAGGGACAAAACTTGGCTTCCCCTTTTCTTCCCCCATATATAGCATCTGGCCATTTCAGATGTTCCATTACCCTGTGTTCCTGTTTACCCAAATGCTGCCCTTCACCTACCCTTCCTGGGGACCCTGGGCTCCTCCATCTTTTGTCCCTAACTGCTGTTCATTCCTGCACATTTACTCTGTTGCTGTATTCCATAAAAGACGCCCCAGAAGCAGGACCAGGGCGGCACCGCCAGTGGGCACAGAAGACTGTGTCTACTTCCTTCATGCCCTCCGGCCTTTACACCCTAAGTTGGTGTGAAAGGCTGGGGTTTTCCCAGCGTCGTCTCCCTTGTCAGCCACCTTCCCGGGCTGGTGCCCTGGGAATCCGGACAGAGGACCAGCAACAAGGCTGGGGAACGAGTGAGGCGAGAAGAGAATAACCAAAGGTGTGTTCCGGAGGCCAAGTGAAGAAAGGGTTTCAAGAGGAAGAGATGGAGTCTGTTACACCTGGGGCTCAGGTCAGCAAGGTGAGAACTGGGGCTGGAGGGCAGTGGACTGTGCGGCGGGCAGCTGCTGAAGGCTCCGAGTGAGCATTTCCATGGGATATGCCCCAGAGTACAGCAGGTTCAAGAGAACGTGGGAGAGGGGCTGCGCCTGTAGCGTAAAGGAGGAGGGCGCCGGCCTCATATGCAGGAGGTGGCGGTTCAAGCCCAGCCCTGGCCAAAAACTGCAAAGATAAAAAAGAGAGAGAACGTGGGAGGGAAGGAGGCAGAGACAGCTCTTTCATGAACTTCTGCTAAAAGGGGCTGAGACATGGGCCAGCAGGGAGAAGGGAGTGTGGAAACATAGCAGAGTGCTGTAAGGGAACAGTGCAGTGAGTTTCCAAGAGATGCAAAAGGCCCAGAGAGGAGAAATCTGATGATGAGACGGGACACAAAAATTAAAAGACATCCTTAGGCAGGTGAGAGGGGAATGAGCACCAGACCAGTCCATGGCAGCAGAGCACGTGCAACAGTGCAGGCAGGAAGAGAGAGGAGGATGTGTCATCAGTATCCCGTCATGTCCAGCAGACTACAATCTGAGGAAAAATAATACCTCCTACATGCTAAACGTAGAATATATATTTTTTCCTCATAATTTTAAAACACAGGTATCTATTTAACATCTTTACCTTGTTTAAAAGAAAGTGTATGCTATAGTCATTATAAAGGTGTCTGCAGATCCAAAACAAAGCATCACTCTACAAAGTGAGGATATGGTGGGTGGTGCCTGTGGCTCAAAGGAGGTGGTGGGTTCAAACCCTGCCCCGGCCAGAAACTACAAAGTGAGGATAGGTAAGAAAATGATCTCCAAATTAAAAAAAATAAGAAGAGGAATCAGCACAAATTGATAAAATAAGAAATCCAGGGGAATTTTTTTTTCAGAAACTAGCATATCAGGGAAATAACATGTTAAGTCAAAATTAAGATAAATTTCTCAAGGTGATGAAGGCTGGAAATGAAGCAGAGGTGGTAGAGGAGGACAGATTTGTAAGAAAGGAAAATGAGTAGGCCAAAAATCTCTAAATTAGAAATGGCCAATTCACTTTATTTAACAGAAATAGTCATTCAACTATGATTCAACTACCTTTCCAAATCCGTACATGGTTTCTAGAATAGACTTCTCTGCCATGAAAGGAAGGCCCGTGTCAATGGCCTGAACCGGTCCCGATGCCAAGATGGCCTCACATCACATATGCATAGGCTGCTTTTCTGTTTAGGTATCAGCTTCTGGTGAGTTTGGTTAAGGTGAGTTAACAACCCAGAACATGAATGTTGATAAATGAGTTAACAGAAACATAGAGTTCTAGAGCCGTGAGTTCTTTGGAGACCACCTACAGAGGATCCTACAGATGATCCTCAACTTAGGATGTAGTTACTTCCTGATAAGCTGATCAAAAGTTGAAAATATCATAAGTTTAAAATGCATTTAATATACCTAACCTCCTGAACATCAAAGTTTAGCCTCGCTGACCTTGCTTGCTGTATATGCTCAGAACACTCACGTTAGCTACATTGGGGCAAAATCATCTCACACAGAGCCTCTTTGATGAAAGTGTTGAATGTGTCATGAACACCATACTGAAGTTTATTGAACACCATACTGAAGTATGGTTTCTATGAACGCAATTGGCTTCCCCACCACTATGAAGTTGAAAAATGATAAGTTGAACCATTAGAAGTCACGGTTCACCCTCTTCATTTTCAACTTCCAAAGCACCGAAATGGATCCTGGAACTGGAGTTCTCTGAAGGGTTAGGAGAAGAGCAAAGGGTTAGGAGAAGGCTCTTGGTAGAAGAGCCTACCAAGATAATCCTTCTTTACAGAAATCAGAGAAAATGATGTAATCTGTATGCCTGGTCCCCTCCCCAGCACCCCAGGGCCCATCCTTTAAATGAAGTATAAACATTTTAACAACTTCCAGAATTGGAAAAATATCATTATTGAAATGCCACGTAATTCTTTAAAATCTCTTGAATGAAACTGATAGGCACTTGCACTGAAAATCAAAATTGTTCAGGTTGATTTTTATCAGTTTAGCATCTGTAGATAAAGCGAGCTGAGCTGAAACTGAACATTTGTTACAGGACGTTAACATCCCCAAGCCTTTTGTTGATTCTAACTAATTTGCCCATCCAATCTTTCTCCGAGACGTGTCATTTTCTGCCTCAAAGGCATTAATGGTTTGTGAAAGATAATAAAGTAAATTGAGTCTATAATTCAAGATTTTGTGTCTGATGTTCAGGGAATTTGGACAAAATTGATTTTCACAGTGATCCAACGATTAAGACAATACCAGTGCTACTTTAGATATGATAGATACTATAGTCTCTACTTGACTTAATGTTGCTGTATTTTTTTAATTTGTTGGGATATTCCCAAGTTTACTCTGCTAACGAAGAATTGAAAAGTCCTAATTTATTCCTTCCTATAAAATCCTTCTTCTGTTGAATTTTTCTTTTTAAAACCATGAATGCAAAGTTTCCTTTAAATGACTCTGTTAAAATTTAATTTACTATGCTCAAATTTTGCTTTATACCACATTAATGATAATTAATATCAACAACACCTTGTGGCATAATAGTTTAGAGATAAAAGACATTGCTTGAAGCTACATCTCAAATTACTATCGTGAAATAAGGATACAGAATCATCTTTCAGTATCTGCAGGAGACTGGTTCTATGGCCAACATTACTGCTCCCCTCGGATACCAAAGCCCAAAGATGCTCAGGTCCTTCCTTGATATAAAATGGCACAGTATGTGCACATAGCCTACGCATGTCCTCTCCTATACTTTGAATCATTTCTAGATTGCTTGCCTAATATAATGTAAATAGTTGCTACATTGTATTGCTTTTGGATTTTTATTGTAGTATTATTATTTTTTTCTCTCTTTTTTTATTGTTGGGGATTCATTGAGGGTACAAGAAACCAGGTTACACTGATTGCATTTGTTAGGTAAAGTCCCTCTTATACTTGTGTCTTGCCCCCAAAAGGTGTGTCACAAAACAAGACCCCCCACCCCTCTACCCCCTTTCCTCTCTGCTCTTCCTTCTCTCACCTCCCTCCCTCCTTCTCTCTCTGCTCTCCCCTTGCCCCACCCCCCACCTTGTACTAGGTCATTAATTGTCCTCATATCAAAACTTAGTACTTCTAAGTACTAAGCTTCTCCATTCTTGTAATGCTTTACTAAAAATAATATGTTCCAATTCCATGCAGATTAATACAAAGGATATAAAGTCTCCATCTTTTTTAATGACTGAATAGTATTCGATGGTATACATATACCACAGCTCATTAATACTCTCCTGGGTTGGTGGGCATTTAGGCTGCTTCCACATTTTGGCAATTGTAAATTGAACTGCGCTCAACAGTCTAGGGAAAGTGTCCCTATGGTAAAACAGTGGTTCTCAACCTGTGGGTTGCGACCCCTATGTAACAATGAAAATACATCCTGCATCCTGATTCATAACAGTTGCAAAATTACAGTTATGAAGTAGCAATGAAAATAATTTTATGGTTGGGGCCACCATAACATGAGGAACTGTATTAAAGGGTCGTGGCATTAGGAGGCATTAGGAAGGCTGAGAACCAGTGTGGTAAAAAGAATTTTTTTTCCTTCTGGGTAGATGTCCAGTAATGGGATTGCAGGATCAAATGGGAGATCTAGCTTGAGTTCTTTGAGGTTTCTCCACAGTTCCTTTCAAAAAGGTTGTACTGGTTTGCAGTCCCACCAGCAGTGTAAAAGTGTTCCTTTCTCTCCACATCCACGCCAGCATCTGCACTTTTGAGATTTTGTGATATGGGCCAATCTCGCTGGGGTTAGATGGTATCTCAGGGTGGTTTTGATTTGCATTTCTCTAATAATTAGGGATGATGAACATTTTTCCATATGTTTGCTAGACATTCGTCTGTCTTCTTTAGAGAAGGTTCTATTCATGTTTGTTGCCCATTGATATATGGGATTGCTGTTTTTTTTTTCATGTGGGTTAATATAAATTCTCTATAGATCCTAGTTATCAAGCTTTTATCTGATTTGAAATATGCAAATATCCTTTCCCATTGTGTAGGTCATCTATTTGCTTTGGTTGTTATCTCCTTAGCTGTATAGAAGCTTTTCAGTTTAATTAAATCCCACTTGTTTATTTTTGTTGTTGTTGCAATTGCCACAGAAGTCTTCTTCATAAAGTCTTTCCTCAGGCTGTCATCTTCAAGTGTTTTTATGCTTTCTTTGAGGGTTTTTATTGTTTCATGCCTTAAATTTAGGTCTTTCATCCGTCTTGAATCAATGTTTGTGAGTGGAGAAAGGTGCAGGCCCAGTTTCAGTCTTCTACATGCGGATTTCCAGTTCTCCCAGCACCATTTATTGAATAGGGATTCTTTCCCCCAGTGTATGTTCTTGTTTGGTTTATCGAAGATTAGGTGGCTGTAAGATGTTTCATCTCCTGGTTTTCTATTGGATTCCAAATGTCTATGTCTCTATTTTTGTGCCAGTACCATACTCTTTTGACCACTATGGCCTTGTAGTACAGCCTAAAGTCTGGTATGCTGATACCCCTGGTTTTATTTTTATTACTAATAACTGCCTTAGCTGGGTGGCACCTGTGGCTCAGTGAATAGGGCACCAGCTCCATATGCCGAGGGTGGCGGGTTCAAACCTGGCCCTGGCCAAACTGCAACAACAACAACAAAAAATAGCCAGGCATTGTGGTGGGTGCCTGTAGTCCCAGCTACTGGGGAGGCTGAAGCAAGAGAATGGCCTAAGCCCAAGAGCTGTAGGTTGCTGTGAGCTGTGATTCCACAGCACTTTACCAAGGGTGATAAAGTGAGACTCTGTCTCAAAAAAAAAAAAAAAAAGAAAAAAAAAAAACTGCCTTAGCTATACAGATTTTTTTCTGGTTCCATACAAAAAGAAGAATTATTTTTTCCAAGTCTTGAAAGTACAATGTTGGTATTTTAATAGGGATGGCATTGAATCAGTAGATTGCTTTTAACAATGTTGATTCTTCCCAGCCATGAGCATGGTATGTTCTTCCATTTGTTAATATCCTATGCTATTTCCTTTCTTAGGATTTCATAATTTTCTTTATAGAGGTCCTTTACCTCCTTTGTTAGGTATATTCCTAGGTATTTCATTTTCTTTGAAGCTATGGTGAAGAGAGTTGTGTCCTTAATTAGCCTCTCATGTTGGCTGTTATTGGGGTATACAAAGGATACTGACTTGTGGACATTGATTTTTATATCCTGAGACATTACTGTATTTTTTCATGACTTCCAGGAGTCTTGTGGTTGAGTCTTTGGGGTTCTCTAAGTATAAGGTTATATCATCAGCAAAGAGGGGGAGTTTGACTTCCTCTGCTCCCATTTGGATTCCCTTTATTTCCTTGTTTTGCCTGATTGTATTGGCTAGAACTTCCAGCACTATGTTGAATAGTAAAGGTGACAGAGGACAACCTTGTCTGCTTCCAGTTCTAAGTGGAAAAGCTTTCAGTTTTACTCCATTCAGTAAAATATTAGCTGTGGGTTTGTCATAGATAGCTTCGAGCAGTTTAAGAAATGTGCCACCTATGCCTATACTCTTTATTGTTCTAATTAGAAAAGGATGCTGGATTTTATCAAATGCTTTTTCTGCATCTATTGAGAGGATCATATGGTCTTTGTTTTTGTTTCTGTTGATATGGTGAATAATGTTTATGGACTTGCATATGTTAAACCAGCCTTGCATTCCTGGGATGAAACTTACTTGATCATGATGTATGACTTTTTTGATGATAAACTGTAATCTATTGGCTAGGATTTTGTTGAGAATTTTTGCATCTATATTCATGAGTGAAATTAGTCTGAAGTTCTCCTTAATTGGGTTTATTCCTGGTTTTGGTATCAGGGTGATGTTTGCTTCATAGAACGTGTTGGGTAGGATTCCTTCCTCCTCAATTTTTTGGAATAATTTCTGCAGTACAGGAATAAGCTCTTCTTTGAAGGTTTGATAGAATTCTGGTGTGAAGCCATCTGGACCAGTGCATTTTTTTGTTGGAAGATTTTTTTATTGTTTCTTTGACTCAGTGCTTGAAATTGGTCTGTTTAGGAGATCTATTTCTTCCTGGCTAAATCTAGGGAGAGAGTGTGATTCTAAATGTTAATCCATTTCCTTCACATTGTCCAATTTCTGGGCATAGAGTTTCTTGTAGTATTCAGAGATAATCTCTTGAGGCTCTGTGGCATCTATTGTTATTTCCCCTTTACCAGTTCTGATTGAGGTTACTAGAGATTTTACTTTTATATTTCTAGTTAGTCTGGCCAAAGGTTTATCTATTTTATTTATTTTTTCAAAAAACCAACTCCTTATTTTATTAATTTTCTGAATAATTCTTATGTTTTTAATTTCATTTATCTCTGATTTAATTTTGGATTAAAATTTAATTTTAATATTTCTTTGCTTCTGCTGGGCTTAGGCTTCAATTGTTCTTCTTTTTCCAATTCCAAAATATGGTTTGTGAGTTTGTTGATGTGCTCTCTTGCTGTTTTTTGGATGCAGGCATCTAAAGCAATAAATTTTCCTCTTAGGACCGCTTTTGCTGTACCCCACAGGTTTTGGTAGCTTGTGTCTTTGCTATTGTTATGCTCAATGAAGTTAATGACTTCCTCTTTTATTTCTTCCTGTACCCAAATGTCATTGAGCATAAGATTGTTTAATTTCGGGTGGTGCCTGTGGCTCAAGGAGTAGGGCGCCAGTCCCATATGCTGGAGGTGGCGGGTTCAAACCTAGCCCTGGCCAAAAACCAAAAAAAAAAAAAAAAGATTGTTTAATTTCCATGCCTTTGTGTGGGGTTGAACATTTTTCTTGGAGTTGAGTTCCACCTTTAGTGCCTTGTGGTCTGAGAAGACACAAGGTAAAATTTCAATTCTTTTGATTCTGTTGAGGTTTGTTTTGTGTCCTAGGATATGATAAATTTTGGAGAATGTTCCATGGGCTGATGAAAAGAATGTATATTCTTTAGCTTTGGGATGGATTATTCTGTATATGTCTTTCAAGCTCAGTTGTTCCAGGGTCTCATTTAAGTCCCTTATATCTTTGTTCAATTTCTGTTCAAAGGATCTGTCCCATCTGTAAGAGGAGTGTTAAAGTCCCCTGTTATGCTCAGACTAAGTAAGGTTTGTTTCAAGAATCTGGGAGCATTTAAGTTGGGTGCATAAATATTTAGAATTGAAATGTCCTCTTGTTGTATTTTTCCCTTGACCAATATGAAGAGTCCATCTTTGTCTGTTCTGCCTTTAGTTGCTTTAAATCCACTTGCATTTGAAAAATAAGATTGCAACCCCTCTTTCCTTCTGAATTCCGTTTGCCTTAAAACTTATTTTCCAACCTTTAATTCTGAATTTTAAATTGTCTTTTGAGGCTGGGTGTGTTTCCTGCAGACAGCAAACAGATGGCTGTGTTTTTTAATCCAATCAGCCAGTCTATGCCTTTTCAGTGAAGAATTAAAGCCACTAACATTTACTGAGATAATTGAGAAGTGTGGTAGTATTTGATTCATCTTATTTTGTGAAAGTCCATTGCTTAGTTTTATCTTTTGCATCACTGTGGAAGCTGGGTTTTGTCCTTTAATTTCTGGGTCCTTATTTTGCTGGTGGTCCATTGTGATGGTCAGTGTGTAGAACAGGTTGAAGTATTTCCTGTAAAGCTGGTCTTGTTGTGGCAAATTTCCTCAATGTTTGCATATCACTAAAAGATTTGATTCCTCCATCAATTTTAAAGCTTGGCTTAGAAGGATATACAACTCTGGGCTGGAAATTGTTCTGTTTAAGTAGATTAAAGGTAGATGGCTATTGTCTTCTGGCTTGAAAAGTCTGATTAGAGAAGTCTGCAGTCACCTGGATGGAATTTCCCCTATAGGTCAACTGGTGCTTACTCCTGGCAGCTTGCAGAACCTTTTCTTTTATCTTGACCTTGGACAGGCTCATCACAATGTGTCTTGGAGAAACTATATTTGAGTTGAGATGACCTGGGGTCTGATATCCCTCTGAAAGGAATGTGTCAGAATCTTTTGTGATTTTGGGACATTTTCATTTATTATATTCTCTAGTATGGCTTCCATTCCTCTGGGGTATTCTTCTTTCCCTTCTGAGAGACCTATAACTCATATGTTTGAATGTTTCATAAAGTCCCATAATACTGTTCATGAACGTACTACTTTCTCTCTTTTTTTCTGCATCTTTAACTATCTGAGTTATCTCAAGAGCTTTGTCCTCTACCTCTGAGATTCTTCTGCATGGTATAATCTGTTGTTGATAGTTTCTATTGCATCTTTAAGTTCCCTAATTGACTACTTCAATTCCTTCAGCTCTGTCATATCCTTTCTATATCATTCATATCATTCATCTGTTATTTGATTCTGTTTTTGGATTTCCTTTTGGTTATTTTCCACTTTCTCAGCAATTTCCTTCCTTGTTTTTTTGTTATTTTCTACTTTCTCAGCAATTTCCTTCATTGTTTTCATCATCAATATTTTAAATTCCCCTTCTGTCATTTCTAGCATTTCTTTACAGGTGGAATTCTCTGCAGTAGCTACCTCACGGTCCCTTACAGGGGGGTTGCTCTGGACTGGTTTTTCATGTTGCCAGGATTTTTCTGCTGATTCTTCCTCATGAGTGTTTTCTTTAATCTGCTTCCTTGCCCTAATTTTCCTTTAATTTCCTCTTACTCTTTAATTTATTGTGCCTCTGGCCTAAGGTTTTGATGAGTACTTTTGGTACAGGACTAAAAGGATGAGAAGATTGAAGAGCAAGAAAGGAAAAAACATTTAAAACAAAAAAAAGAAAAAAGAGACAGGAGAGGGGGTGAATAAAAGGGAATATTGACAAAAAGAAGAGAGGCACAGAAAGAGGGACAAAGGAGTAATAAAAGTGTATAGTCAGGTACTTTGACCCACACCTTAAAAACCCCCAACCTCTGGGGATGCTGGGTTGGTCAGCAGCTCTGCCAGACTGAGCAGACATGGTACCCCACCTCCATCAAATAGAGAGGAAAGACAAAAATACTATACATCAAACCAAAAGAAACAAACAGAAAACCTTACAGGATAAAATTGGGGTAAAAAAACAAATAAAAGGGGCAGAAACACTAGCAAAAATGAAGTTCTTATTATTAAAGAAGGCAACAATGGAAAATATTATCTTCATATTTACACTAGAAAAATGAATAAAGAAGAAAAGAGAAATCTAGGGGATGAAAGGTAGGGGGGGAAGCAGTGTATATATCTTTATATATCTTGCTGAATATTGTCTGGGCATCAGGTGATCTTATGGGGTATGAGATGCTAATCCCAATGCTGGTGCAGCTGTATGAGATGGAGACTGGAGGCCTCTGCTGACTACTTTGCCCTCAAACCCTGCAGGGTTGAGAGCCTGAATCTCTCCTCAATGTGCTTAAAAGATACTTTCAACTTTGAACCTTGGCTAAGCAGAAGCTTCCCCAGGAAAGTACTTCTCGCTGGGATCTCTCCTGAAGTGGCTGCCCGCTTATGCAGTGTGCCAAAATTGGCCTTACTCTATGCCCTTGAAGGCCAAGGCTGGAAGGCAGCCCTCCCACTGCCAAACACTTAAAGTTCCGCTCTTCCTGCTTCTCAGTCTTGGCCTTCAGCACTGCTCACAGTTACCAGATCACACACCCAAGGTCTCCCGGCCCTAGCCTCGCTCTGTGACCCCAAGGGCAGAGCCTGCAGGGGCAGTTCTCCCACAGTGGCTGTGCCCACGCCCCATGGCTGAACAATGTTAGCTCCATTCAGCCCAGCTGCTCAGTCCTATACCCTGTACAATGCTTAAAGTCACCCACCCTCTCGCCCAAATTCTTTCAAGGTATTCTACCGAATGCTGAAGTCCAAACAAACTAAACAACCCACAGGGAAGGCTTTCCTTGCCTGTAATCTCCCTGGTATTGTAGCTACAGCTGCAGCAGCCTGTTAGCAACCACTTGACACTTCTTCACTTCTTTTGTCCTCCTTCTGGGGTGCAGAAGTCTCTCACTGTCTCCCTGTGTCCCCAAAGGGATGTTTATGGGCAGAGCCCACACGCCAGAGTTGCCTGGAGTCTTTGCTCCTCAATCTCACTGCTCCTGGTTGTAAAGAAGCTGTTACTTGGCCACCATCTTGCTACGCCCCAGAGTGTATTATTATTTTTTATTTTTTTTAGTCCAAATACTTTCCATCTGTGACTAGTTGAACACATGGGGACAGAGCCCAAGGATATGGAGGGCCAACTGTAAATATAGCAACCAACATGTTTCAAAAGCACTACATTTATTTAGGCCTTGGTACTCACAATTGACATTACATATAAAGAAAAATTCTAAAGCAGAAGACGTTTTTGCCATAATTAAATTGCAATTTTCATAAGCCATTTTTCTCTATAGTTAAGGTGCTTTCCTTAATCAAATGCCTTCATACTAGTCATATTTCTTTTTTTTTTTTTGTGGTTTTTTTGGCCAGCGCTGGGTTTGAACCCGCCACCTCCGGCATATGGGACCAGCGCCCTACTCCTTGAGCCACAGGCGCCACCCCATACTAGTCATATTTCATCACTGACAATACGTCACTTATTTTATCTTTTGGTAAAAAGCATTTTCTCTAATGTCACAGCAATTTAATTTGGCAGTTTTAGAGGACTATTGACCAAATTAACTTATAAAAGTATATAATTACTATCTGCTAAATGTGGTCTGTACCATGGGCAAATGGAGCTTACCTGCGTTAATTTTTCACAGACTGAATAAAATTTTAATTAATAAAAATTTAATTAATTACTTTTTAATAGAGATAGGAAGAATTAAAACATCTGTACCTCCAACAGTCACCACCTTTGGTTCGGAGCAAAATATGCCCGTTTTATTTACAGATGTGTTAGTTCCTGCGTGGCACACAGGCACCTGCACAGATCTTCTCCAGATGAGCTGTCAGCTTCTCCTGGGTCTGGCAAACTTCTGCAGTTCTGAGTGTACAGTTTCCCAGGTCACCTCCAAGCAGTTGGAGCTTTACTGCCTGGCATATTTGTTTGTCCAGCCCTGGCTTTTTCCCAGTTCCAGGCTCCATGAATCCAACGAGCCACCTGACACCTCTACTTGCATGTGTAACAAGCATCACTATTTTGTAAGATCCATAGCAAACTTTTGATTTCTGCATCTCTCCAAACTTGTTCTTCCTGGCTATTGACCAGCACTATCCTCTCCTCACTGCCCACAGCAAAATCACATACTGGCTATAGCATCCCATTCCTCCTGCATCCACTTTTGCCCCCAGGATCCATTCTTCACCCAGCTACCAAAGCAATCTTTATAAAAAACAAGCAGACTGGGCCCAGTGCGGCAGCTCACACTTGCAATCCTGGCATGCTGGGAGGCCAAGGCAGGACGATTGCTTGAAGTCAGGAGTTTGAGAACAGCCTGAGCAAGAGCAGGACTCTGTCTCTACAAAAACAGAAAAATTAGCCAGGCGTCATGGTGGGTGCCTGGCTAATAATCCCTGCTACTTGGAGCTGAGGCAAGAGGCTGACTTAAACCCAAGAATTTGAAGTTTCTATGAGCTAGGCTGATGGCATGGAACTCTAGCTGGGTGACAGAGTATGACTCTATCTCAAACACACACACACACAAACAAACAAAAAACTAAGCCCACTCATAAAAGCCTTCAGTGGCTTCCTAGTACATATAAAATAAAATCTGTAAGGCCCCAGCCTCATGCACTCCCTGCCCCCAACCCCCTGCATGCCTCCTTTCTGTCTTTGGGGGTACTGTGCCGAGATTGCTTCCCCCAAATCACGACCTTTGCCTTGCTGTTCCCTCTGCGTGGACCGCCCCTTCCAAAGTCTGCTCATGCCTCAGCCACATGCTGCCTCCCTGGAGGATCTTATCTGTCCACTAATCCAAAGTGCCATCTGTCACTTTCTATCACATCATCTGCCGTCAAAAATTATCTTAAGAGTTATGCTCTTTACTCTATTACCTTCACTTGCTCTCTTTACAGCATTAGGGAAGATGATTTCATATATTTATTTTCAATGCTTTATTATATTTTAACAATATTTTTATATAAAGATTTTTAGGGCTTTGCACAAATGCCTCCTCCCTGGTGACAATTTTCCTGCCACCCTGTCCACTATGCCCTCCCCTGACGGGTGGCCAGCTGCTTTATTTCTGTTGTCCTCAGTGCTCGTCATGGCCACATCCACTGTACTTCCCTGCCCCACGCACTGTCCTTCCTGTATAGTGACGCTCCACAAGGGCAGGGGTGTCTAAAACATGTTCTGTGTCTGGCCCTCTTGCTAGCGTCTAGAACTGGCCTGGCACATACAAGGCTCTTAATAAATACTTTTGATTAATTGAAAAAAATCTGTTCCCCTACTAGAATATAAGATCCACAAGGACAGAGACTTCCAGAATGTTCATTATATTGCATTGTAAATATATATATTTTTTGAAACAGAGTTTCACTTTCTCACCTTTGGTAGTGTGCCATGGCGTCATAGCTCACAGCAACCTCAAACTCTTGGGCTCAAGCGATTCTCTTGCATCAGCCTCCCACGTAGCTGGGACTACAGGCACCTGCCACAATGCCTGGCTATTTTTAGGGACAGGGTCTTGCTTTTGCTCAGGCTGGTCTCAAACTCATAAGCTCAAGCAATCCACCCACCTCACCTTCCACTGTAAATATTTTAAATTTTTCTATCATTATGTTTTGAAAGTTTAATAAACCTGCCTGGCTGGGGAAAGACCGCCCTTTTGGAGCTGGTCACATCTTAGAGATAGCCAGTGCTAAGCGAGGAGCAAGGTGGGGATATGCAAACTAAGCAATCCAGAACCACACTTCCCCTATCCAGCCTATGGCCCAGGACATAATATTCCTCTGCTTTCATCACCCCAAGGCCAGGTACCAGGCAAGCAGGGACTACATCTATAGCCCAAAGCCTGCCCAAGTTATTCAGATCAGCCGATCTACACTGTGCACCCCACCCTACCTGCCTGTTCCACAGAAACATCAATAGAGGCTCCAATCTAAAGTACAATACCCTCTACTTTTTCCTAAGCCTGTCCTGTGTCTCCTCTTGTGTCCATAAAAGAATCATTTCATAAAAGAATATAAAGCAGATATCCCAGGGCCGAAAACAGTACCCAGCACAGGATGGGTTTACGTGGTTACAGGTGAATGTGGACAAATGTCCTGAAAGCTGGAAAGTGGAGAAAGGTGGATTCAAAGGAGATGGTGGGTGTGGGAGATGGGAATAAGGTAGCTGGTAAGAAATGAGTCAGTTGAAAGAAACTGTAGAGAACTCAGACCGTGTACCACTTAATATTTCTAAAAAGTGTTTCCTAAGCATACTTGCAACGTCCAGTTATAAAACTGAGAGTCTGAAAGCGCCAAGAAGGCGTAAGTGAAGACCATGCGGTGGGTTTAAATGGAATGAGAACTGGGCTGATGGAAAATCAATGACAAAAGTATTACGCTTTATTTTCTTTTCAAAACCAGAGAGAATTCCTGCGGAGGGGGAGCAGAAAAACGTTACTGAATTCAGCAGCATGCAACAGTGATAATTAATCGTCTTATTTAAAATAGCACTTCTGGTGCAGGTTTTTGCCTATACATGAGAAACTGACTCTGTATGGAAAACAGAAGGGGGAAGGAGAAAAACGCAAAGAGTGGGAAGTGAAGGGTCGGATTACACAGAATACACAACACCAGTCAAGTTTTCCAAGTGGAGGGTTCACGGTACCTGTGCCTTTCCGTATCTCGCTCGCGGGCTCTGAGGGTATTTGTGCACTAGCTCCCTAAAGGCATCCGCTGCTTCCTCGATCTTCCCCTGTAAGGAAGATGCAGTTACATAAATGGAATAAATCTAAATGCATAATGTTATTCGATATGGTTATTTAATATCACCAAGTGATTCTATCAAAATTTACTGTATTCTAGTCTCAGTTTAAAGATAGTTTTATCTAAGATTTTTTAAAAAACCAGGAAGGAACATATTATACTTTTTTTTAAAAGACAGTTGATAAATAATGGAATGTGTGCCTTTGTTAAGGAAATTGCATTTTCCTTCCATATATACCATTCCTGCCTGCATTCTCAAAGAAGATACTGAGGTGTTAAGTCGGTGATAAGGGATACCACCAGTCACTAGAACGTCTTGGGTCTTTGCAAGCTTTGGAGATTCTATTAAAAGGGTGGGGAGTGAACATGCAGGATGAGGGGCCACTTGGCCATGATACCCTCACCCTCTGAACATCAAGGTTGACTCTGCTTGTTTGGCTACCTAGCGTGTATCACTGCCTCTGCATCATGTGACCCATCGCGACATTCCCAGAGGCCCTTCAGAAGGTGGCTCAAGTGCCTTTAAGAGGTTTCCGGCCACGACTGCATGTGAAGACACCGAGTGTGTGCAGCAGGAAGCCTGGGGAGAGGCACCCTCCCCGCGCCGGTCTCCACGCAGTGTCCCTGCACAGCAGACACAAACATCTCCTTGCTTCCAGTGGGCAACCTGCTGAGGTCAAGGATATTGGGAACCTTAGGACAGAGACACATTGTTCAAGTTGAAGTTTCCCCGATATGTCAACTTTCTATAAATTGGTGAATCCACTCATTCCATGTGTAAATGCAAGCAAGCTCACTGTGATTGATACGTTTCTACCTTCACCGAGTTGAGGTGTTAGACAACAAAATTTACTTCACAAATATGGCTGCACAAAGCAAACTGTAAAGCACTACTCAATTGTTCACACATACTTCTGACAGATTTAACTGAATATTAAGGAGGCAGGCAACACCCATGTTAAAGTCCCTCCTCAAATCATTGCTGTATTTACACTGCTGGTGGGACTGCAAACTAATACAACCTTTTTGGTAGGAAGTATGGAAGAATTCAAAGAATTCAAATTAGACCTCCCATTTGATCCTGCAATCCCATTACTAGGCATGTACCCAGAAGAAGAAAATCATTTTATCATAAGAACATTTGCACTAGACTGTTTATAGCAGCTCAATTTACAATCATGTGGAAACAGTCTAAATGCCCACCAACCCAGGAATGTATTAACAAGCTGTGGTATGGAATACTATTTAGCCATTAAAAAGATGGAGACTTTACATCTTTTGTATTAACCTGGATGGAATTGGAACATATTCTTCTTGTAAAGTATCACAAGAATGGAGAAGCAAGAATCCAATGTATTCAATTCTAATATGAAGCCAGTAGATGGGATCTAATACACACCCACATAAGAGAAAACCTCAAATCAATTCAAGGTGGGGGACGGGGGAATAGGGAGCGGGGAGGGGTGGAGGGAGGAAGATGGGTGTGCTCCCTCCACCCCTACTTAATGGGCACAATGTTAGGGGGTATGGCACACCTCTCGGGAGTGGAACACAAATGTAAGTGGGACTTTCCCTAACAAATGCAAACATTGAAACCCAATTCTTTGTACCTTCAATTAAGCTGAAACAATAAAAAAAAGAAAATTTCCCTACCAAACAAAATCATTGCTGTAGGTTGATTATCTATCATCAAAGCGGGAGGTTTTCTATTCCCTCTCACATGCCTACAAGTGATGCTGGGGGTTGGTGGCAAGTATGTGTTGAGGGTAGTAGTTATGAGTGCAGGCTTCGGAACTGCTAGTTTGAATCTGGGCTCCTCAGCTTACAAGGTGTGTGATTTATGGCAAGTTACTTACGACCCTACCTCAGGTGCCTCACCTGCAAGCCCCATTACCTCATGAGGTGGGTGTGAGAGTTAACTATAATTGCTTATAGACAATGCAGAGAACAACACACAGGGCAATGGCAGCTATTACTACTGTGGCCTGTGGGGAGTGTGGGCAGGCACAAGATAATCACTTGGGGGGAAAGCAGCTTAGTGGAGAGAGAAGGAGAACTTAGACGCAGGGGTAAACCAAGCCAGGAACACATTCTCTAAGTCTGCGGTCCCTAACCCCTGGCAGCCAACTAGTACTGGTCTATAGCCAGCTAGGAACTGGGCCACTCAGCAGGGGCTGAGAGCAGGTGAGGGAGCAAAGCTTCATCTGTGTTTACAGACACTCCCTACTGCTCACATCCCTGCCTGAGCTCCACCCCTGGCAGATAAGCAGCTGTATTAGATTCTCAGAAGCGTGAACCCTACTGTAAACTTCGCATGTGAGGGTTCTAAGTCGCAAAGTCCTCATGAGAATCTAACGCCTGATGATCTGAAGTGGGATGTGATGCACTTGAATCATCCAGAAACTATCCCCCAACCCCTCACCCTACCCTAACCCACCCTGGTTGGTGGAAAAACTGTCTCCCATGAAATCATGCCAAAAAGGTTAGGGACCACTGCTCTACCTTATATTTATTGCCATAAACAACAGCTGTTAAAATATACTGTCTTTCTCACAGTATTAATTTTTAAAACCTCTATTTTATTTTTTCTGTGAATGATTTTAAAGGGTATTTTCCATGTGATTTTCTTATAAAAATCCTGTATTAGTTTCCAGTGGCCACTGTAAGAAATTACCATAAAATTGGTAATTGGAAGCAAGTGAAATGAATTCTCTCTCAATTCTAGAGAACAGAAGTCTAAAAAAACTAGTTTCATGGTCAGCAAGGCTGCATTTCCTCTGGAGTTTTTTTTTTTTTTTTTTTTTTTTAGACAGGGTCTTACTTTTATCACCCAGGCTGGACTTCAATAGCACGATCACAGCTTACTGTAGCCTCAAACTCCTGGGCTCACAGGATCCTCCCGTCTCAGCTTCCAAAAGTGCTGGGATTCCAGACCACCTCACTGGCCTCCCCTGGAGGTTCTGGCGGAGAATCTGTCCTTGCCCCTTGTAGCTTCTGGTAGTTGCTGGGATTCCTTGGCTTATGGCTGGGTCACTTAGTCTGCATCTTCATATCACCTTTTGTGTGTGTCTTCCGATTTATCTATCAAATCTCTATTTCCCTGTCTTAGGACACATTCAGGGCCATCTAGATAATCCAGAAAAAAAATCTCTGCTTTGTAAGATCCTTAACTTAATCACAATGACCTTCATGACCCTTAATGACCTTCTTTCCAGATAAGGAACAATCATAGGTTCCACGGATTAGGGTGTGGATATCTTGGTGAGGCCTCTTTTAGCCAACTAAAGCATGCCTTTTAGGCCCCAGAGATTTGTGTCTGTCCCCAATGAAAAATACATTTACCCCACCCCAGCATTCCACAAAGTCTCAAACCAGTATAGCAGTAATGCAAGTCTAAAGTCTCATCTAAATTTCACCAGGTACAAAGTCCCAAGTCTGACCATTACAATTATCTAAATCAGGTATGGTTGACACTATGGTTTTGGTACATCGCAAGCAAAATTTCTCTCCAACTATGGACCTATGAAACTGAAAAACAAGTTACCTGCTTCTAAAATACAACAGTGGGATAAGCCCAGGACATTTACAGATGTTCCTGCTTCAAAGGGGAGAAAGTGGAAGGAAGAAAGGTCCCTGGTTCCAAGCAACTTCATAAATCTAGCCAGGCAAATTCCATCAGGTTTCACAGTCTGGGAATAATCTCTTGTGGCTTGAGGCTCTGCCCCTGGATCCTGGGCTCTGCTCCCTGGAGTTTTCCTTACTTTCTCTGCAGCTGATTAGTTTTATGAGCCTGTTGTGAGGGTGTGTCAGCCTTCTTTCATTTTGTTCCTACCTCTTTCAGTACAAGCTGGCAGTGCCTCTGACGATACAGTATTCCTAAGCCCTGTGGGTCTCCTGTGTAAATCTTACAGGGATTCACACCATTAGCTGAGAGTCTCCTCCTGTGTAATCTCCTCTCTCTGACTTCTCCTGAAATGGCTGAATGGATTCAAGAGACAACATCTTCAATGTCTTCAGGAAAAAGATGCCCAACCCTACCCTTGCACTTCTCTCCCAAGTATGCTGTCCTAGCAGTGAATCTCCTAATTTTAGCATCTTCTGCAATCCAGACAGACTGAGAAATTCCCAGATTATCAAGGGCTGTTTCTTTTTACTTTAACAAGTCTTTCTTCAATTTATCTCTTTCCTCTCATATTTCATTATATGCAGCTAAAAAACAAAAACAAAAGAATCAGGCCACATCTTCAACACGTTCTTTGCTAGGAAATGTCCTTCACCAAAATATACAAGTTTCTTGCTTATGAATTCTGCCTTCCATGTAACTGTGGGACACAATTTAGGTAAGTTTTCTGCCACTGTGTGATAAGGGCCACCTCTCCTCTGGTTTTCACTAGTATGTTCCTCCTTTCCTTACAGGCTCTTGCCAGAAGTACTTTTGTTTTCTGGACATATTTTCTTTTTATTTCTTTTCCTTCTAATTTTAAAATATTAAGGGGGTACAAATGTTTTTGATACATGGATATCGTCATCATGCTAAAGTCAGGGCTTGTGGTGTGCCCACTGTACCCAATAGTTTGTTATCCCACACTTCTCCTTCCTTCCGCCCCACTCCTTGGTTTCCAATGACCTTTGCCTCCCTTTGGGCCTGTGTGTACCACTGTTCAGCTCCCACTTCATTGTGAGAACACATGGTGTTTCTTTTTCCATTCCTGGGATATTTCACTTAGAATAATGGTCTCCGGTTCCAACCAAGCTGCTGAAAACATCTGTCATACTTTTATGGCTGAGTAGTACCTTTCAAGTCCACATTTCTACCTCCAGTTCATGATCACAGGTGTACTCTCTAAGCTAACAGAAGCTTTGTCTACTGTGCTCCTCACTTCTCATGGAGACTTCACTAGAAGACCCTTAACATCCATATTTCTGGCCAAGGATGGTGGCTCACACCTGTAGCCCTGGTACTCTGGGAGGCCAAGGCAGAATGATTGCTTGAGCTTAGGAATTCTAGACCAGCTTGAGCAAGAGCAAGACCCCATCTCTACTAAAAATAGAAAAATTAGGTAGGCATTGTGGTGGGTGCCTCTAGTCCTAGTGACTTGGGTGGCTGAGGCAGGAGGATCACTTGAAGCAGGAGTCTGAAGTTTCCATGAGCCAGACTGATGCTATACAACTGTAAGCTGGGCAACAGAGTGAGACGTCATCTCAAAAAAAAAAAAAAAAAAAAAATCCGTATTTCTACCAACTGCTGTTTAAGGCAATCCAGGCTTTTTTTTTTTGAGATAGAGTATTACTATGTCACTCTCAGTAGAGTGCTGTGGCATCATAGCTCACAGCAACCTCAAACTCTTTGGGCTTAAGCAATTCTCTTCCCTCAGCCTCCCAAGTAGCGGGGACTACAGGTACCCACCACAACACCTGGCTATTTTTTTGTTGCAGTTGTCATTGATGTTTGGCTGGCCCAGGCCATGTTCAAACCCGCCAGTCTTGGTGCATGTGGTCAGTGCTGTAACCACTGTGCTACGGGCACTGCCCAATCCAGGCTTTTTCTATCCTGTATTCAAAATTCTTCCAGCCTCTACCCCTTACTCAATTCCAAAGCCACTTCTGCATTTCTAGGTATTTGTTACAGAAGCACTCCACTGTTCAGTATGAAAATCTGCACTCACTGCCTCTGTCTACTGTCACAAGTGACCACAGACTTGGTGGCTTAGACAAAGAACTTCGTTCTCTCATAGTCCTGCAGAACAGGAGCCCCAAATTAGTTTCTCTGGGATGAAATCAAGATGTTGGCAGGGCTGTGCTTTGTCCAGAGGCTCTGGGGAGTGTCTGTCCCTTGTCACTCACCAGCATTTCCTGACATGTGGATGCATCACACCAATCTCCACTCTGTCTTTCTATTGCCTTCTCTGCTCCACCTTCTAATTTGTCTGTATCAAATTCCTCTCTGCCCCTCTCTCACAACAAAACATAACTGCATTTAAATCTGAACTGAATAATCCAGGATAATCTATCTCAAGATTCTTAATCACATCTACAAAGACCAGACCTTTTCCCCAAATAACATAACATTTACATGTCACAAGGATTAGCACACACATTTTTTAGGGTGGTGGTTCTCAACCTGTGGGTCGTGAACTGTATTAAAGGGCCATGGCATTAGGAAGGTTGAGAACCACTGTTTCAGGGGATCATTTTCAGACTATTATATACTCTATGCAACTTAAATTGCAAATGTCAAAGCTATGCCTATGAGAACTGTGCTAAATGTACCCTTAAGATTTAACATGTAGGAATAATAATGTTCATAACTAATTTGATACAGCATGTTGTACCTGCTTGACCCTATCAAGTTTGAAAACATAGTGGAAGATTTTGGCTCTGTCCCAGGCATCCTTTAGATCCCTTCAAGACAAAGTGACCCGCCATCAGTCCTCAGCTGGCTGGCAAAGGAAATGTGTTTGCTTTTAGTCTGAAAGAATTTCCCTTCCCTAGGTTCTTACACAGCTCCTAACACTACTGTTCAAGTCTTATTTTAAAAAACTCAACCGCAAGATATGGTATTTGTGAAGAATCATCTGACAATGATATGTTCCTCAGCATGGCTTGCATTTTGTCCCAGGACCAAGAGAGACATGACCTTAGGACTCACCATTTTGGCACATGGCCAGTGAGTGGCGCTGATGAATAAGATACACACCTGCAGGGATGTTGTAGGACACTCTGGTGTGACTTTAAGGAGGAAGCTGTGCAGTCCCTCAGCGTACTCTTCATGAAGATCTACAGCTCAGAGTCTTTTTCTGGGCTTGGTGCAGAATAGCCACTCTGATAAACAACAATAGTCTGACTCTGTTTTCCTTGCGGTACCACCAAGGCAGTGCAGTGGATGTCACCACTAGCATGGTTTCATGTGCTTTATTACATTTTCTCCTCTTTTTTTATATTTATAATACCATAATAATAATTGATTCCAACAATTAAATGACTATATTTTAGTGTATCATTTTGAATTGTTTGGGGAGGGGGTGGTTAGAGAGGAGTTTTAAACAATAAATATTATTTTTTGGATAAATAACTAAAATATGATCTGATCTGTACTTCTTTTGGGAGAAAAAAAATTGACCACATACTTTTCACAAAGTTTAATCCTCAAACCTGAGATGTGAACTGAGGCTGGACGGGCTCTGTCTGGGCCTTAGCTTCGGTTTCAGGCATGCCCAGGCACTTCGCACATCCTTTGAAAATATTAATACTAGCTATAAAAACAACTCTAAAAGACTTAATTATGCTGATGATTTAGTCAACGATATGGCTCCCTGTTGTTTCAGAAGCAAGAAATGTGTATGTGGCCACTTCTGCCCCTTTCATTTGCTCCGTTACAGATTCAAGGTGCTCTTTGAGGAAATCATCCTAATTTCTCCAAAGAGACAAGACTGGAGAGGACCCCAGGGACTCCTCCAGCACTTTCATGTCCCACTCACTTATTTACCCCCGGAGAACTGAGCCCTTTTTTGCTATTGATTTCAATCCCATAAAGATCCTTCCTTAAAGCTGTTCATTTCATTATCCCAAAAGGCACCTGGGCAATAGAATCTATGTTTTTACATCTGGCATGTAGCACAGAGAAAGAAGAGGTTACCAAGGGAGGTGAGAGAAAAAGAAGATTCTTACTTCATTTCCATTAACAAATAGACATTGACGGCAAATACTAGGTGGCTTCACTTCATAAAGGTAACAAGATAGACTAAGAAGTCATTCCATATGGTTAAATTTAGGGGCAATGAACAATGACTTCGCCACAGTATTCTTCAGAGTTACTTGGTTTTCAATTAGCTGGTGAACAGGGTAAGTCAAACCTCGCTTTGGAGCCTCGGTAATGCGCTGCTTTAAGAGAAGCCTTTATTCTTCTCGGTACATTTCCAATAAACACGTGGGAAGTGTATTCTTGCCCCACTTCAGTCCCCAACTTGAGCACTTTCATTATTGTTTTATTTACTTATTGTTCCCTTGTCCCCTTTTTTGTAGCTAATGCCTAGTGACAAAAAAGAAAAAGCATGTTTTAGGAAAACTAATGAGTATTACACAGAGTGTCCATTTGTGTACAGAGGAGAAAATGAGAAATTTCACCAAAAACAAGTAGATGATTTATGGAAGGTGTGATTAAATACCTTATAATAAATATTTTGGAGACTGTAAATTCTAGGAAAATGACCAAAGTCAGGAGCAGATAATTTCAATCTAGGTTCAAGTCATTGTTTTAAAAAACTGTACTATCTGGGCTGGGTGCGGTGGCTCACGTCTATAATCTTAGCACTCTGGGTGGCCGAGGCAGGTGAATTGCTGGAGCTCATGAGTTTGAGACCAGCCTGAGCAAGAGTGAGACCCTGTCTCTACTAAAAGTAGAAAAACTAGCTGGACATTGTGGTGGGCACCTGTAGGCTGAGGCAAGAAGCTTGCTTGAGCCCAAGAGTTTGAGGTTGCTGTCATGACTCCCAGGGGGACAGAATGAGACTCTGTCTCAAAAAAACAAAACCAAAAACTATAATAGCCAGAAAGAAATGTAAATAGTATTTTAAATTAACAGATGAAGCAAAATACAATCAATCACCCTGAAAACTGAAGGTATATGAGGTTAACCCTAAGTAAGAAGAATGTCATTTCATCTGCCAATCACCATGTTAAGAGTATTAGTGTGGTCTTGGTTTTTCTCTTTGCATCAAAATGCTATAAAATTCAAAACTTCTGTTTGTATGGTACTTGACAGTGTTCATTTTTTAAAACATCTCATTTGATCTTTATTAAAACCAGGTAGGAGGTGGAAAGACTATTTATCATCCTCAAATTTTTAAATAAGAAAACTGAGGCTCAGAATGGCCAAGTGATTTGCCCAAAGACACTATCATTAGACTAGTGATTTGCCCAGAGACTACGATGGAGGTGCTGCCACCCCCATCACCTGCCTCCAGAGGAAAGTTCTATTCCTCGTTGGCCTTGCGGCTGCAATTTTCTCCCTTGGATTCATTTCACATAGAATGCTGATGAGCCTGGGGAAAACCCACTCCATTCAAAGGTCATTTCTTGTACATTTTTACTTTTTAACAAACCAAGAGCAATGTCTGAGTTTACGTACCAACAAAACCATTGGACATTTTTATGCGCAACAAAAATAACCACCTACCCTTTTACGGAGTTTTTCTGCAGCATCAAGTTCAGCTTTAATTGTCTTATCAAATTTATTTAAAAGTTTAGGCTTCTTTTTCTTAACTGAAAGAAAAAAAGAGATTTTTGGTTTTTAATTTTTCTTGCCTAGAAATACTTATAAGAATAGTGATTTACAGGAGATGCCATCTTTCAGTAATTCACCAAAATGACAAACACAAAGGGAAAGAGGAGAGGTGCCCGATACATGTTCTCTAGGCCTTTTAGAAAACATGGAGTTGTTCTTTTGGCCACCTATATGACATATATGCGAATCTACAAGAAAGGTGATATTGTAGACATCAAGGGAATGGGTACTGTTCAAAAAGGCATGCCACACAAATGTTACAAGGGCAAAACTGAAAGAGTTTACAATGTCACCCAGCATGCTGTTGGCATTGTTGTAAACAAACAAGGCCAAGATCCTTGCCAAGAGGATTAATGTTCGTATTGAGCATATTAAGCACTCTAAGAGCCGAGATAGCTTCCTGAAATGTGTGAAGGAAAATGATCAGAAAAAGAAGGAAGCCAAAGAGAAATGGACCTGGGTTCAACTGAAGCGCCAGCCTGCGCCACCCAGAGAAGCCCACTTTGTGAGAACTAACGGAAAGGAGCCTGAGCTCCTGGAACCCATTCCCTTTGAATTCACGGCATAATAAGCATATTACATAGCACACAGGAGTACCAGTGACTCATGCTTTTAGGTGCAAGAACCTGTTTATTCCCCATGAGCTCATGGCATAATAGGTGTACAGCATAGCACACAGGATAACCAATAGTCCCCCATGTAACAGTGATACAAGGTGCTGGAACCTATTTCCCATGAATTCAAAAGTCAAGTCAACGCTTTGTCACATTCAATGGCAAGGTGCCTCCCTGAGCTACTGGAACCTCTTCCCTATGAATTCATGGCATGGTAGATGAAAATAATAGCGTAAAAATGTTTCTTATTCATTCACTAAAAGTGTGATATTTTTTCCCCCAAAGAAGTATTAAAGCAAATTTTAATGTGTCCTAAAAAGAAAGAAAGAAAGAAAGAAAGAAAAAAGAATAGTGATTTACAAGTAGAGAGAAACTTAGTGTTGGTCTGCAACAGAAAACCACGGGAGAACCACCCTGCAGGCTCCCTTTCCTTCTCCCCAAGACAGACAAAGTCAGGAACTTCCACAGATGACAGTGAAGCTCAAAGGTCTCCCTGCAAGACTAGGTGAGTGGGCACCACTATCCTGAAACTCTCAGGGACATTAATTGAGTTTCTGGAATGAAAATGACAGCTGATTTCTAAGCTATCACAGTCAACTAAAAGTCCAAGAGATTATTTGACATAGTCTTTGAATATGTCCACGAAGTTCCCTCCTCTGTTCACTTTCTCTTCACCTCCTCCATGGTGTCTTCTCTCTGCCAATTCCTGGACTTTACATCTTCAGAATCGCACATAATCCACCCCCGCCACACACACGGGACACATTAACTAGTTAATTTTCTCTTGCATTATAAAAATCATCAATCCAAGTGCTTATTGACACAGGTACCTCAAACTTGGTAGATAGAAATAGAATTTGCTATTCCACATACATCTATTCTTTCTTGTATTTACCCTATTTCAGGGAATGGTGCCCTAGGCACCCAGTTGTTCAAACCAGAAACCAGGTTAGGGAATGAAATTAAAATAAGGGCAAAGAAGGGAAATGTGGACTCTTGGGGAGAATCACTACGTCCATTCAGCACTCAGCTGCTCCAGTCCTCATACCTGGCCCTGTATGTACCTTACCTTTTATTCTCTCCACCTCCTGAACACGGGGAATTTAACTTCACAGATAAGACCGCTGACATCCCCCTCCGTTCCCCACATGGGAGGAAGGAAACACTTCTCAGTTTCCAAGTAGAGGGAAAACTTTTTTTCCCTAAAAACCTTTACTCTCCTGCCTCTCCTGACAGGGCAGGCCACGTGACTTATTGATCTGCTGAGTAGAAGAAGAAACATGCTTCTGTAGTGGGTCTCACTTCTTCGCCGCCTCCCACAAGCACGTGTAATGAGCTAAATTGATCAAACCCTCAGGGAGAGGCATGTGCATGGAGCAGCTAGGGCTGTCCTGTGCCACCAGGAGTGGGCGGGTACATCCAATCTGCGGTTCAGTATGAAGAAATCTGTTATTCCTGATTCTCTACACTCTGTCCCTCGGTTTAGATCTCATCAGCAATAAAGCTGACACTCCGAAGACCATCACCTTTTATTTCACTACTTAGGCCTTAAAAATCAGCTGTGATCTTCTGTATTGTTTATCCCACTCTCCTCTTCTAACTGGACTTCCAGCACCTCTCTTGTCGGAAACTATAAATGTCTGAAGCAGAGACAGGAAACAGGGAACAAAGGGCTTTTCCAAGTGTATGTCACATGTCACCATATATAGTGATGTGGAAAATCCCCTGGCACTGGACTGAGACATGGATTTACGGTGGTGGGAGTTTGTGTCTTGTCATCTCAGCACAGACTTATGTCTCCCAGTTGCTCATTTTACTTTTCTGGAAATGCCTATCAACAAAATGACACAGGGACCTCCAGGCAAGCCAGGCGAGCTGCTGGGCTTCATCGTGGGCATTGCCGGCTCCCTCAGTGTGTCTCCTGTGATATAAAACTCAAGTTAATATGAGATTTATTTATAAAAAAAAAATGGCAGTTTTGGACATCCAAAGTAGTTCATAGTAAAATAATATGCTTGCTAAATGAGCAGCACTGTAAATACCTCAGTGTCCTAATATTTTAATAGCACAAAAATAGAAAAAATATTAAAAATTTCCTAGCACCTGTTACCAAGAAATTATTCTATCCCATCTTTTCACATATCTTCATATTTAATAGTTTCTAAATTGTTCTTCTCTTTAAAATTCAAATCTTATTTTTTCATGACTCTTCTTATGTTTAAAAGTATAAAAAGCCTAAGGCAATTTTCCCAATTCTAAAGAAAAAAGAAAACATACAGACATATCTCTTCCCTCTTGTTCTGGTCTAGCTGAAGAAGTGATGAGTGTGCCTTCGGGCTAGTGATGGAATCCTGGTGAACTCTCACGAGCTCTCTGGGCCTCAGTTTTCTCATCTAAAAATGACTGACTCAGGCTGGTCCTCTTAAGGTCTCTTTGAACTCAAAAATCCTAATTTTCAGTTGATTTAAATCATGTTAATGATGTTGCAAAGAAGACCTATAAGGTCCTGGAAAGGATTATTAATTTTTCTGCAACTGAATTTTTCAAAATGGTTTAGGAGGAAACTATTCCATACATTTTTTTTTTTAAATGACTGCCATTTCAATTTACCCTTTTCCAAAGCACTAAGAAGGAAAGAAAAGGGACCAGTTGTTTTTCGAGGCTTTACTTCCCCTGCATTGCCACGGTTGTAATATTAAGAGCAAATAAAACCAAAAAGGAAGATAAAAGAAGGCAAGAGAAAAGCTCTAATGATGCGTATGCAGATTGTATAAAAAGTTACTGTTGACTTCATGTTCACTTACTTTATGGACGAAGAAGTTTTCATACTATGGTACATGGGAGAATTAAGAAAAACAGTCACAGAATCTTCATACTACACTATGCCCTATACCTATGCCACTGAAGAGTGAAGAAAACAGCAATTTCTGCCACAGGTAGACTGCAAAGCACCACTTTCCTAACCAGTCTCTTTGCCTCCAATCTTGTTCCCATGTTCTACATCATTTTGAGGATGTTTCTGAAATGCAGTCTACCCATGTTACCACATTGCTTAAAATACACCCATGTATGACATCCTAGCAATCCTGCTCCCAAGATATGCAAGCATGTATCATGAAAAAATACACAAAGACTCGTATGAAGACGTTCACGGCCGTGTTGTTCACAATAGCCCCAAAGTGGAGAAAACCTAATGCCCATCAACTGACAAATGGACAACAACCAGGGGTACATCTCACAGCAACACCCAAACATACAACAGTATGGATGAATTTTAAGTTAAGCAAAAGGGTCATATTTCAAAAGGCGACTCAGTGATTAATTTAATTTATACAGCATTCTGGAAAAACTGTAGGGACAGAAACCAGCTAAGTAGCTTTAGAGGGTGAGGTAGGGGAAGGGGGTGGCTACAAGGGGCATGAAAGAATTAGGGGAGCTAAAGTTCTATGTTAGTTGCGGTGGATAAACTGTATCTAGATATCTATATATACATCAAAACTCACAGAAATGCATGCTGTAAAAATGTGTCTTTCACTATATGCAAATTACAAGCCCTTTGATTCTCGACAAAGACTCTTACTGCAAGTATAATAGTATTAAACATGTTTGGGTATAAAACACATTGTATTTTTTAAAAATAAAATTAATTCTGGTTTGAAACTCCCCCCAAACTTGTTGGAAAATTATTCAAACTGAACCATACGTAAGAAAGAGGCTCCTCCCTGCAAAGGAAAAAAAAAAAAAGCATACATTCTAGACCTATCAAGGTTCTCGATGACATTGATATATTTTTCTTATTTAGTATTTCAGCTACCTTTTCTACTCCGGACTGCCCTCTTTTTACCAGCCTTAGCTAACTCTTTGCTGATAGTAACAGTTGACATTTATTGAGCATTTATTCTGCGTGTATGTGTGTGTGTGTGCACGTGACTAACCAGGATGTGCAAAATGTTAAACAGTAGAAGCTGAGACTGGACCTTGGGGCTGCTTCTAATAGTCTGCAACGTCTATGTTGTTATCCATTTGGCCATGTCTTTGATATCTGGCCCCAAAGCTAAGAAACTGGGTGCTCCTGATGGCTTTGAGATGATGACAGAATGGAATTAAGTACCAATGTAAGTATTATGCTTTGTAAAAGAGGTAGTTGAACTTTATATTACTTGTCTCTAAGGGTAAAGGCAGTTAAATAACTACAGCAATTTTCCTCCAAAGACTTAGCATTTAGATATTACACAGGCCACCTGGATTGGTAGAAAGATTGCTGAGTATGAACCTGGAGGCCAGCATGTGGGCCTTGGTTCTGCTACTTCTATGGAGATTTGCTTAATTTTGTTGAGCCCTTCTTTTTTTCATCCTTGAAATGGGGACAATATCCGAGCCCTCTCCTCCTACGGGAAAGGAAAGTCATGGAACATAAAACATCACACATTCATCATAACATTCATCTACGGTATATTTTTAGTTATGGTAAAATTCTGCTCTTTAATTAAATGGAAAAAGTGTATGACCTGCCTTATTAGTAAATGTCTGAGCAATTAATTTTTTTTTAAGGTACCGGATTTGCTCTATGGTCAAACATTTCCCTGGCAGAGATATCGGTCAACTGATAACTTCATCACCCTATACCTACCTCCAGCTTGCGTTCCCTGAGCCTATAAAGAATGAAAGTGTTCTGGCATCCACTAAACTTCCCTTGCTCCCTTACAGTCTGTTAGGTGTCTGTAAGTAGGACTGGTTAAAACACGTAAGACAGCTTTATGTTACAGTTACCCAAAGATAGAATTTGACAAAAAAAAAAAAAATCCAAAAAGCAAAATGTTGCAGTTTTGGCCAGGGGTGGGTTCGAACCTGCCACCCTTGGTATATGGGACTGGTGCCCTACTGCCTGAGCCACAGGCACCACCCTCCAAAAAGCAAAATGACTTAAGAGAGGGCAAAGCAAGACCAAAATAAGATATTGAAGGAAATGTGCTCTCTATACGGTGGAGATGCAGGCTGAAGCCTCAGCAACTGTATTGCAATATCATTCATAGTAATTAATAGTTAACCCGAGACAGACCCCACTACTTATTTTAATCTTCCTTTATTACAAATGAATTATAAATGAAAGTTAATCTTTTCTTTTTTAAATCATTCATAGATTTCAATATAAGGAAAAAAATCTGCTCTCCAAATTCGTCTGACAATAAGGTGAATCTATTAATAAATTAAGGCAAATGATTAAAAAGAAGGAAACAATAGAGGAAAATGTCCAAGAATTCAAGAATCCTGTATTAGGATTTTTGATGAAATTCCATCTGCTGGGCACAGGCAAAGCAAACCGATATCTACCAGTGTTCCTACAAGGCACAGGCAGAAGATGTGGGTAGGAGCCATTAGTTATTTTCTCTTTCATTTAAAAGTGGGAATTGTGCAAGGCATTCCCTACTGCTCTGCTTCTCACTGGGGTCTGAAATCTGCCGTCACATTGAGAGAGAGTCGCGTTATTTGTTGTTGAAGAACCCAATCAGCAGACGGCCATAGGAGTGCTTCTGGCAGGAGACTTTGTTTGTATTATCACTATGTGAGAAAGAAAAATTAATGTGTTTGATCCAAAAATAACCCCGTCTGGGGCTTCTTTCTCTAATGCTTTCTACTCCATAGTTAAATATACTATTACTAGGAGAGGAGGTGAATTTGGGAAACTCTTGGGAGACACTCATACCTGCCAGCTTTCAGGGATTGTGTGCCCTTCCCTGCCTCCAACAGCTAAGGAATAGCTTTAAAATGAAAATGAACTTCTTTTGTCTCTTCCAGAATTAATAACAACTACATACCAGCAGGTCAATAATCCAAACTGAAACCAAATAGTTAACATGAGTATTTTCTAGATGAGAGACACTAAAACAACACAGTAAACATTATCTATAAAGGGCCATTATTTTCATCTGACCCACTATGGAACTAACCTGAGATTCAGCTGGGAGGATTCAGTAGAGACAGCAAGTATTCCAGTTTATTAAGTGTAGTTGGCTCTCTCCCATAGGCTTATTGTAATAAATTACACGTCCCTTTCCTTCAAGAGTAATAATCCTTTAAAAGATGTGATCCCATATGTTAAATAAGAAATTTCAGAGACAGTGTGATGTGTTTTCTATATATCACAGAAACTCTTCAGTGCCATAGTAGTCCCAGCCCTACCAACAACCACTCCAGACACTGTGAATTTCATCGTTGCATGCACTGTTCCATGAGATAAAAATCACCTTCCTCAAATTTTACTTTAAATGCAATTCTAAAAATCTTTGTCTTCTGGTTCTCTAACCCTGAACTTCTTGCAGGTAACAAATTATAAAGAAGGATGGGGGTTGTCTGAATCAGCTAAGCACTCATCAGCAGGTACAAGCCGCCAGACTAGAAGTAAAGGCAGAAACACCACCAGTTGTAAGCCCATCTCAAACAGTGCGGCAACATGGGCCACACTGCATAGAAGTGAATAATGGCCCAAAACCATGGCTGTGGGATACAATAACTGAGGTTTGTTAAAATGAGCATCAGAGTCTCTCATCACCATGGAAGATTAAAGTACACACAGAGTACACATTTTAAGAAGAAAGAGATACATAAAAAGTATTTTAGGGTGGCGCCTGTGGCTCAAAGGAGTAGGGCACCGGCCCCATAAACTGAAGGTGGCGGGTTCAAACCCAGCCCCGGCTTAAAAAAAAAAAAAAAAAAAAACTACAAAAAAAAAGTATTTTAGAAAGTATCAACCTAATTTTAATAATTTTATTTAAGTGTTTTGAAAGTTATTGAAAATAACACTTAGAGATCTAAAAGTAGATCTGCCATTCAATCCTATAGTTCCTCTACTAGGGATATACCCAGAAGACCAAATCACCTTGTAAAAAATATATTTGTACCAGAATGTTTATTGCAGCCCAATTCATAATTGCTACGTCATGGAAAAAGCCCAAGTGTCCACTGATCCACAAATGGATTAATAAATTGTGGTATATGTACACCATGGAATATTATGCAGCCTTAAAGAAAGATGGAGACTTTACCTCTTTCATGTTTACATGGATGGAGCTGGAACATATTCTGCTTAGTAAAGTATCTCAAGAATGGAAGAAAAAGTATCCAATGTACTCAGCCCTACCATGAAACGAATTTATAGCTTTCATATGAAAGCTATAACCCAATTATAACCTAAGATTATGGGGAAAGGGGAAAGGGAGGGGAGAGGGGAGGATGGGTGAAAGGAGGGTAATTGGTGGGACCACACCTATGGTGCATCTTACAAGGGTACATGTGCAACTTACTTAATGTAGAATAAAAATGTCTTAACACAATAACTAAGAAAATGCCAGGAAGGCTATGTTAACCAGTGTGATGAAAATTTGTCAAATGGTCTATAAAACCAGTGTATGGTGAAAACAACAACAACAACAAAAAAAACAAACAGGTCTTTTGAAATAAAAAGTAATAAAGCCTATGTGACATATGGGACATGATAAAGTGAGCAATACAATTTAATTTTACATTCTCACCAGAAATGAACTGGAGTTCAAGTATATCTGTCCACTATTAGGAAAATGAAGCAGTAAGCTGGAGGCTGGGGGAAAATATTTGCATGTCTTATCTCTGATAAATACCTTTTAAAAAGAATGTATCAATAACTCTCAAAACTCAAAACTAGGCGGAGACAAGATGGATGACTGAAGCCAGCTTTCCACAGAGGCTCCTGTCCAAAAGGAGAGTTAAAAGACAGAAATTTAGCAAGTAACCTGGTGGATTAGACCTGCACCAAGAGAGAAGGTTGAAGAACACACATCAACCCCGCTGAGGCAAGCTGTGACCCCAAGGATACAAACAAAAGGTAAAAAATCCATCACCATGTGGACAGGAGTTCCCTCCCCCATAAGAACAGCTCGGAGTGCCCCACAAACAAACAAGCAGAGTTCAAAAACTGGACCTACCTCCCCTACTCGGGTGCCACGGCGTTCTCCTGCTAGGCATAAAACTGTTTAAAACTGTATATATTCTCTACCTGCAATTCTGAACTCCCAGCACTCCACTCCACTGTCACTCTGAGGTCTGGAGGCCTGTCCCCCAGGAGTCCAGATCCTTGGGTGATTTCTCAAGGGGTGTGGACAGGGCCTAGACTGCAGCTGGTCAGTGCTGATTCTGCAGCACGGGAGTGAGGAGAGGATGGTTGACTGAAAGGGAACCACACCAGAGCGGCGGTGCCCTGAGGTACAGAGCAGCAGCTATTTTTGGCAACAATAGGGTTCACCCCCCCCGCCCCCATATTCCAAAGCCACACCCCCTGTCTCCCTGGGCAACCAGAGGAGGCCAGGCATCTTCTCAGGTGGCAACCACCGCAGCACAAATCTGCGACTGAAACACAGGCCCCGGGAGTAAAGAGGTTGCCTGAAGTGGTACGGGCCTGGGTGGAGCCCGGGGACTAGAAAATGCATGCACAGAGCCGGGAAATTCCCAGGGCGGGGCTGACCCAGAGGACTGCTTTACTGAGCCTAAGACGCGCCCAGCCTTCAGGGGATCATCAGCCTATAGACAAAGAAAGGCAGGAGGCTAGAACTGACACCTAACCATGCTGTGAATACAAACTTTCATGAGCAAAGACAGGGCCTGAGGCGCAGGTTCTGGGAACTCAAAACAGCTTCTCTTCTGCAGAGGAATTTTGCAGGGACACAAACAAATTCCCACAAAGTTGTTCTGTTCTAGTCAGTAACATCAATCAGGGGTGGGGCTGGAACTAAGTGAACAACCCCCAGCCTCCATCAAGCGCCCGAGGTTGTCAGGCCTCACCTTCCCCTGTTGGATAGAGGCAAAGAGCAGCAACCTGCTGAGCAGATATAGATTTCCTTGTGATTCAGGCAGGTGCAAAGACCTGGAGTATCTGCTCACTAGAGGCAACTGGGTCACAGCCCTGTGGGGCTATCAGTGACTGGGTGTGACAGAGGTGCAAGGTGGGAAAGGAGGCACCAATCTTCCTAGACTAATCTTTTGCTAGGTGGGTCCTACTGACTTCACAGAACACTGGAGCAAGTCATATTTGAGTTGTTGCTAGACCCCTGCGATCCAGTTGCCAGAGATCTTTTAAACTCTCCCACCTGAGACACGTGCGGACTGAGACAATTGATTTGGACCTTTTAGAACTGAGCCAATCGCCAGAGGACTATTCAAGTGGTGCCCTGGACGTGTGGTTGTAGGAAGGTTTGATTTTCCTTTTCCAATTGTAGCCTGTAGGGGACAGGGTGACTTAATTGCTGGTATTTCTCCACAGCTTAGACTTCAACCCAGAATAACTGTTTCACTAGGGTTGAACAGAAACCAGCTGAAAACAAGACAGAACCACTTAGGCCCACCACACCAAACAGGTCCCCAATTTCTCAGGCCGTAGCATTGTACGGGTCCTCGACAAAGCTCCAGGGGAAATGTCAATGGTGTAAAATAATCATGGGGCAGTATCAGTGGAAAAACTCTGGTAACAGGAATAACCAGAATAGATCAACCCCCCCCCCAAGGAAAAATATGGCAGATGTAACTAAAGATCAAATTCATAAACAGCTAGCCAAGATTTCAGAAATTGAATCAGAATTTGGATTGCAAACAAGATTAATAGAATGGAGGAAAATTTGGAATTAGAAATCCGAGGAGCAATTCAAAAATCAGAATTAGAAATTCAATAAGAAATTCAAAAGTTGCCTCAAGAATTTAATGAATTTAAAGACAAAACCACCAAAGATTTTGATGCACTGAAGCAAGAATTTGCAGCCCTCAAAGATCTGAAAAATACAGTAGAAAACCTTAGCGACAGAGTGGAGCAAGCAGAGAAAGGATTTCTGACATTGAAATCCTTTTGAACGCTCTCAAACTCTCAAAGAGGAAGAGAAATGGAGAGCAAAAATGGATCATTCTCTCAGAGAGCTCAGGGATAATTCAAAGAAGGCTAATATCCACCTCACTGGAATCCCTGAAAGTGATGAAGATGCCTCGCAAGGCACAGAGGCCCTTTTCCATGAAATTATGAAAGAGAATTTTCCAGACATGCCAAGAGATTCTGAAATTCAGATAGCAGACACTTTCAGAACCCCAGCATGACTCAATCTGAATAAGACATCCCCTAGGTGTATCATAATTAACTTCACTAAAGTTAATATGAGAGAGAAAATTCTGAAAGCAGCCAGATGTAAGAAATCCATTACATACAAAGGGAAGAATATTACAATGACTGTAGATCTCTCTGCTGAAACTTTTCATGCCAGAAGGGGGTGGTCATTGACTTTTAATCTCCTAAAGCAAAATAACTTTCAAACCCGGGTCCTGTATCCAGCTAAACTGAGTTTCATTTATGATGGATGAATTAAATACTTTAATGACATTCACATATTGAAGAAATTTGCCATAACCAAACCAGCTCTTCAGGATATTCTCAGACCTATCCTCCATAATGACCAGCCCAATCCTCTACCACAAAAGTAAACTCACTCAGAAACTTTTAATCCAACTCCAACTTCCACAGTGGCGAAAGAATTAAAAATGTCTACTGGACTTCCGAAAACTCGATACCCAAAATTTTACCAGACTTATCAATATTCTCCATTAATGTGAACAACTCAAACTGTTCTCTGAAGAGGCACAGGTTAGCTGACTGGATACAAAAACTCAGGCCAGATTTTTGCTGCATCCAAGAGTCACATCTTACCTTAAAAGACAAATATAGACTCAGGGTGAAAGGATGGTTGTCCATATTACAGGCAAATGGTAATCAGAAAAAAGCAGGTGTTGCAATTCTATTTGCAGACACAATAGGCTTTAAACCAACAAAAGTAAGGAAGGGTAAGTGGTCACTTCATATTTGTTAAGGGTAATACTCAATATGATGAGATTTCAATTATGAATATTTATGCACCCAACCAGAATGTGCCTCAACTTATAAGAGAAACTCTTAACAGACATGAGCAACTTGATTTCCTCCAGCTCCATAATAGTTGGAGATTTCAACACTCCTTTGGCAGTGTTGGATAGATCATCCAATAAGAAGCTGAGCAAAGAAATTTTAGATTTAAACCTAACCATCCAACGTTTGGATTTAGCAGACATATACAGAACATTTCATCCCAACAAAACTGAATACACATACTTCTCATCAGCCCACGGAACATACTCCAAAATCGATCACATCTTAGGTCACAAGTCTAACCTCAGTAAATTTAAAGGAATAGAAATTATTCCTTGCATCTTCTTGGAACACCATGGAATAAAAGTTGAACTCAATAACAACAGGAATCTGCATAATCATACATAAACGTGGAAGTTAAATAACCTTTTGCTGAATGATAGCTGGGTCAGAAATGAGATTAAGAAGGAAATTGCCAAAATTTTAGAAACAAAACGTCAATGAAGACACGTTTTGGAATACCACAAAGGCAGTCCTAAGAGGGAAATTTATAGCACTGCAAGCCTTCCTCAAGAGAACGGAAACAGAGGAAGTTAACAACTTAATGGGACATCTCAAGCAACAGTAGAAGGAAGCACATTCCAATCCCAAACCCAGTAGAAGAACATAAATAACCAAAATTAGAGCAGAATTAAATGAAATTGAAAAGAAAAGAAATATACAACAGATCAATAAATCAAAAAGTTATTTTTTTGATTTTTTGAGGTCAATAAAATAGATAAACCTTTGGCTAACCTAACCAGGAAAAAAAAGAGTAAAATCTCTAATTTCATCAATCAGAAACAACAAAGACGAAATAGCAACAGACTCTCGGGAAATTCAAAAAATCCTTAATGAATATTACAAGAAATTTTATTCTCAGAAATATGAAAATCTGAAGGAAATTGACCAATACCTGGAAGCACGTCACCTTCCAAGACTTAGCCAGAATCAAGTGGAAATGTTGAACAGGTCAATATCAAGTTCTGAAATAGCATCAACTATAAAAAAAATCTCCCTAAAAAGAAAAGCCCAGGACCTGATGGCTTCACGTCAGAATTCTACCAAACCTTTAAAGAGGAACTAGTACCTATATTACTCAACCTGTTCCAAAAGGTAGGGAAAAAAGGAAGACAACCCAACACGTTCTATGAAGCAAACATCACCCTGATTCCCAAACCAGGAAAAGACCCAACAAGAAAAGAAAATTATAGACCAATATCACTAATGAATATAGATGCAAAAATATTCAACAAGATCCTAACAAACAGAATCCAGCAACACATCAAACAAATTGTACATCATGACCAAGTCGGTTTTATCCCAGAGTCTCAATGCTGGTTCAATATACTTAAATCTATAAGTATAATTCAGCACATAAACAAATTAAAAAAAAAGAGCATATGATTCTCTCAATTGATGCAGAAAAAGCTTTTGATAATATCCAGCATCCCTTCATGATCAGAACACTTAAGAAACTTGGTATAGAAGGGACATTTCTTAAACTGATAGAGGCCATCTACAGCAAACCCACAGCCAATATCGTATTGAATGGAGTTAAATTGAAATCATTTCCACTCAGATCAGGAACCAGGCAAGGCTGCCCATTGTCTCCACTACTTTTTAACATTGTAATGGAAGTTTTAGCCATGGCAATTAGGGAAGAAAAGGCATCAAGGGTATCCATATAGGTTCAGAAGAGATCAAACTTTCACTCTTTGCAGATGATATGATTGTATATCTGGAAAACACCAGGGATTCTACTACAAAACTCTTAGAAGTGATCAAGAAATACAGCAGCGTCTCAGGTTACAAAATCAACATTCATAAATTGGTAGACTTTATATATACCAACAATAGTCAAGCTGAAAAAACAGTTAAGGACTCTATTCCATTCACAGTAGTGCCAAAGAAGATGAAATATTTGGGAGTTTATCTGACAAAGGACGTGAAAGATCTCTATAAAGAGAACTGTGAAACTCTAAGAAAAGAAATAGCTGAAAATGTTAACAAATGGAAAAACATACCATGCTCATGGCTGGGAAGAATCAACATTGTTAAAATGTCCATACTACCCAAAGCAATATACAATTTTAATGCAATCCCTATTAAAGCTCCACTGTCGTACTTTAAAGATCTTGAAAAAAGTAATAGTTGTTTTATATGGAATCAGAAAAAACCTCTAATGGCCAAGACATTACTCAGAAATAAAAACAAAGCAGGGGGAATCACACTACCAGACCTCAGACTATACTACAAATTGATAGTGATCAAAACAGCATGGTACTGGCACAAAAACAGAGAAGTAGATGTCTGGAACAGAATAGACAACCAAGAGATGAATCCAGCTACTTACCGTTATTTGATCTTTGACAAGCCAATTAAGAACATTCAGTGGGGAAAAGATTCCCTATTTAACAAATGGTGCTGGGTGAACTGCCTGGCAGCCTGTAGAAGACTGAAACTGGACCCACACCTTTCACCATTAACTAAGATAGACTCTCACTGGATAAAAGATTTAAACTTAAGACATGAAACTATAAAAATACTAGAAGAATGTGCAAAGAAATCCCTTGAAGAAATCGTTCTGGGTGAGTATTTTATGAGGAGGACCCCCCCGGGCAACTGAAGCAGCTTCAAAAATACACTACTGGGACTTGATCAAACTAAAAAGCTTCTGCACAGCCAAGGAACACAGTAAGTAAAGCAAGCAAACAGCCCCCTAATGGGAGAAGATATTTGCAGGTTATGTCTCCGACAAAGATTTAATAACCAGAATCCACAGAGAAATCAAACATATAAGCAAGAAAAGAACAAGTGATCCCACTGCAGTCTGGGCAAGGGACTTGAAGAGAAACTTCTCTGAAGAAGACAGGTGCACGGCCTACAGACATATGAAAAAATGCTCATCATCTTTAACCATCAGAGAAATGCAAATCAAAACTACTTTGAGATACCGTCTAACTCCAGTATGATTAGCCCATATCACAAAATCCAAAAACCAGACATGTTGGCATGGATGTGGAGAAAAGGGAACACTTCTACACTGCTGGTGGGAATGCAAATTAATACATTCCTTTTGGAAAGATGTTTGGAGAACACTTAGAGATGTAAAAATAGATCTGCCATTCAATCCTATAATTCCTCTACTAGGTATATACCCAGAAGACCAAAAATCACATTATAGCAAAGATATCTGTAACAGAATGTTTATTGCAGCCCAATTCATAATTGTTAAGTCATGGAAAAAGCCCAACTGCCCATCGATCCACGAATGGATTAATAAATTGTGGTATATGTACACCATGGAATATTATGCAGCCTTAAAGAAAGATGGAGACTTTACCTCTTTCATGTTTACATGGATGGAGCTGGAACATATTCTTCTTAGTAAAGCATCTCAAGAATGGAAGAAAAAGTATCCAATGTACTGAGCCCTACTATGAAACTAATTTATGGCTTTCATATGAAAACTATAACCCAGTTATAACCTAAGAATAGGGGGAAGGGGGAAAGGGAGGGTGGAGGGAGGGTGGTTGGTGGGATTACACCTACAGTGCATCTTACAAGGGTACATGTGAAACTTAGTAAATGTAGAATATAAATGGCTTAACATAATACTAAGAAAATGCCAGGAAGGCTATGTTAACCAGTGTGATGAAAATGTGTCAAACGATCTATAAAACCCCCATGATCACATTAATGTACACAGCTATGATTTAATAATTAAAAAAAAACTGAAAAATAAATGTTCACTTATTCCTGAGTTTTTACAAGAACATAAATGAACATTTTAAAAAATGGGCAAGATTTGAACAGACACCTCACCCAAAGAGAGACAAATAAGAAATAACTTCACTAAAAGATGCATAACATCAGCTGTCATTAAGGAAAAGAAAGTTCAAGTCAAAATAAGATACTACTACACATCAATTAGAAAGGCTAAAACTGAAAAGATTGACCTTATCAAGTGTCGGTAAGGAGGTGGAAGAACTCGAACTCCAACATGTTGCTGGTGAGAATGTCAAATTGAATTGTATTAACACATGCACTCAGGAAACAGTTTGAGAATTTCTTTAAAAATTAAATATACATAGACCATACTATGTGCAGGCAGAATGGGGTGTTCCAGCGCGATGCAATCCCTCCCCTCCTAGGTTTTCAAATAAGGGAAATGAAAGCATGAGTACACATGAAGACTTGTACATGAATGTTCACCGTGGATTTATGTGCAATAGCCAAAAACTGGGAACACCCCAAATGCCCACCAATAGGCAAATAGATGAAACTATATTGTATCAATAAAATGGATATGATTCATCAATAAAAAGAAATGAACTCTTTACTATATACTATAACATAGATGAGGCTCAAAATAATTCTTGAGTGGAAGAAGCCAGAAAAAATAAGGGTAGATATTATATGACCTACTTACATAATCTTTCTGAGAAATATAAACTAACATGTAGGTACCCTCAGCTGATCAGTGGTCACCTAGGGTTGGGGAGGGCCATGGAGGATGAACCTACAGGAGAGACTGCAGAGAAGGACAGGGGACTCTTGGGGTCATTGGATATGGTCCTTATGGGTGACTGTGGTGTGGGTTTTGTAGCTTCATACAGGTCAACACTTACCAAATTGTATGGTTTAGGTACAGCTTATTGCATGTTAACTATCCCCAATAAAGCTGTTACAATAAACATACAAAAACATAACCCAACACTACTATCACATCTACAAAGAAATTAACAATAATTCCTGAATATCATAGCTGGATACTTTCCCTGGATAGTCAGTATTTAAATTTCCTTGACTGTCTTAAGATTTGATAGTTGTAGAGTTTGTTAACATGAAATGGAACCAAAACTAGAACCAAAGAGTGCAAATGATTTTGTCTAAAACAAATAAGTCAGAACTTCCTACAAAATCTTGTAAGATATTAACTGTTCATGAATAATCCCGAAGAGAAAAGGGCCAAGACAGCCATAACTATTGGTATATAGAAAAGAAATCCAATCTAGAAAATCACAACCTGCTCTGACCTGTTAATCAAAAATTTTCCACTGCCTTAATTTGGTTATCGGATTCTTTAGAGAAACATTGTACGACAGTTTTCAAATCATTTTGACACATACTAATTGAATGTCCCACAAGGTATTATGCTAAGTAGCATAGGGGACGTAAAGATAAACAAAACACGATCCATATTCTCAAATACTTTACTCATTAGGTGGGGGGAGGCGTAAATTAATGACTAGAGTTAAAAGTGGGAATTATCAGTCAAAATAAGAAAGTGCTTTGGGAATGCAAAGAAGTAAAGGATTACTACTGATTGGAAAAATAAAGAATTAAGGAGGAAGAAGGCATTTAAACTACATCTTGAAGCACAGATCCAATTTAGGTTGAGGGAGGGGCAGAGGAGACTATTCCAAAGAAAGAAGGAAATATGGAGGCTGAAAGGAGAAAGAGGTAACTTCAGAGATCTGTGAACACTCTGGAGAAATTCCCTGGAGTTTCATACGTTTTAAAACTTGGGAAATTGTATGCTTTAGGTGAAGTTCATTGTATGTTAACTACACCACCATAAACCTATTATAATAAACATATCAAAACATAATCACAATTTTATTATCATATCTAAAATGAAGTTAACAATAATTCCTGAATATCATAGTGTAGGGATGGGAAGAGTTAGGGGCAAAACTGCATAGGTGGCTTGAAGCCAGACTCTGGGGCTTCCCTATTGTGAACACTACTGCAATGAATTTAGACTTTACCCCACAGGCAATGCGCTACCAGTGCTGGCTTTAATGAGTGAGCATACAGAGACTGTATTTAGGGAAGGTTCCCTTGTAGTAAGCACATATAAGCAGAAGAGCAAAAAGCAGAGGTAGGAAAACTCTTTGGCTGTGAGGACAGGCTGGAGAAGTCACAGGGTTGAGGCAGGCAGTGCAGAGAGAGGAATGGTTAAATTCCTGGCTAAATTAAGCGGTTAAATTTTAGAAGGAAAAACAGACTTGAAAATAAAACCCAGAGATATTTAAATTTGAAAATATCAAAGACAAAAATTAAAAATTATAATCTCTTATCCATAAAACTCATATTCAGATAAATCTATTTCACTTAAAAAAAAAAAACACATGTATTAATTTCGCTGCCATTTTAGATAGTCATGTTTTTTGACATAATGCGTTACTGAGCCTGCTGGCACTTAGAGAGAAGGGGGTGACGTTCCAAAACATGACAGATTATCGTCAACCCCAACGATGTGATATATGTTGTGATCCTTTTTATGAATAATGTACAGTTTATTTTTATGCAACAGCAAACCTCATGTTTTGGTTTTTAACAGATGACAATCTCTTTCTATCACAGTATTAACTTCCACTCTGGGGATGAAAACTATTTATACAGTAAACACTTTAGCCGATCCTATCTTTGGACAAGTTTAATTAAAGAATGAGAAACCAATTGCACAATCAAGCAGGCTCATGGGAGGAAGAAAGAACTTGCTGCCTTGCTGAATACATTATTTTATTCTAGCAATTTAGAGCATCCATGAAAATTAATGGCACTATTGAGTTTTATAATAAATCCCTTAAGCATTTATCTTTTTTTGTTAGGTGTTTTCAAACTCGGTGTTAATAAAGCTTTAACACCCAAGGTAGAAAGAAAGAATAACTTACTCGTTAATGAGATGCCACTATCAGCATTACTCAAATAGCTCTCCAGGATTCTCAGACTGTATTCAGATTAGAGATATTCATTTTCTACACATATACACTTTTTTTTAATTAAATCATAGCTGTGTACATTAATGTGATCATGGGGCACCATACACTAGTTTCATAGACCGTTTGACAGATTTTCATCACACTGGTTAACATAGCCTTCCTGGCATTTTGTTAGTTATTGTGCTAAGACATTTGCATTCCACATTTACTAAGTTTCACATATACCCTTGTAAGATGCACCGCAGGTGTAATCCCATTAATCCCACTTTGCCCGCCTTCCCCCTCCCTCCCCTCCCTTTTCCCCTTCCTCCTATTCTTAGGTTGTAACTGGGTTATAGCTTTCATGTGAAAGCCATAAATTAGTTTCATAGTAGGGCTCAGTACATTGGATACTTTTTCTTCCATTCTTGGGATACTTTACTAAGAAGAATATGTTCCAGCTCCATCCATGTAAACATGAAAGAGGTAAAGTCTCCATCTTTCTTTAAGGCTGCATAATATTCCATGGTGTACATATACCACAGTTCATTGATCCATTCATGGATTGATGGGCACTTTGGCTTTTTCCACATACACGCTTTTTAGGGAAAGATCCTTAAAGAGTTACTACCCTTCTTTTGCTCTTAAAACATTGGGATGTCACACAGATAAAGTTTATGACATTCATCAGGAGCCTTAGAGAAAAGGAATACACACAAATAAACAGGATTAGACTATTTGGTGATAACATGCATTTTACAATAATAATCACTGGAAGGAAAGCACTGATAATACCTGTTCATATCTGTATAGCATAACACCAGGGACAAAGCAAAACGGTTATCCGACCTGCACAAAAAGTGCAGGACTACAGATAGACTCATCTCTATATTTTACAGAAGGATAAAGAAAAGTTCAGAAAGGTCAACAGACACATTCAAGATCAAAGTGCAAATAAAAGGTTTGGTGCCTATAGCTCTGCAGCTAGGGCTCCAGCCACATATACCAGAGCTGGCAGGTTCGAACTCAGCCTGGTCCTGCCAAACAGCAATGACAACACTAACCAAAAAATAGCCAGGCACTGTGGCGGGTTCCTGTAGTCCCAGCTATTTGGGAAGCTGAGGCAAGAGAATCACTTAAGCCCAAGAGTTTTAGGTTGCTGTGAGCTGTGAAGCCACAGTACTCTACCGAGGGCAACATAGTGAGACTCTGTCTCAAAAAAAAAAAAAGAAAGAGCAAATAAGAATTGGTAGAGGACTAAAACTCCTACACCCTTTGTACTGTGCTGCAATGATTTTATAATTTTAAGTAGATGATTTCACATTAATAAGAGGAATTTAGTTGCCTAAAAGGAAAATGCTTGTAGAAAAAAAATGTCCAACCCACTAAGATCCAGATTGAAAAAATAAAGAGATAAAAGATAAACACTCATGATGATGGCTACTTTAAAGGCTGATACAGGCCAAAGAACAAGACTCTTCTATCTCCAGATTTCCTGCAATGTCAGTGAGGTCCTCACCTTCCGAACTATTCAGCTCTATACTTCAGTCTAAAAATAAAACAGATTCAACTCCAAACTCAGACTGACCAAAAGTGGAAACACCTTCTTTGAGGGTTTCCATCATACCGGTACCAAGGCATAAGGGTGTTTGAGACTATTAATCTAAAAGGCAATTTAAAAATATTGCTCATTTTTCTCTTTCTTTCTAAAGGATCTCTTCACCTGTGCTTTATAATCACAGAGAAATACTCCAGTAAGTGCACTGTCAAGTATCACTCTTACTTCTCAGGGGGTAAAAGACAATCTGCCTCCGGCCCCCTTCCTCGCAAGGCACAGAGGTATGCAATTAATGGCACAACAACATACACCCTGCTGGGTCCTATACTGCTCGACCCCCGTGACTGTCTGAAAGTACCATGAAGAACAGAACGCAGGGAAATGTGCATGGGGTTCACGGCAGCAGTTAAAAAGCCAGGCGCAGTATGAATCAAAGTGACAAGGCCCAGAAATTAAATGCTCACCCAAGTTCAGTGGTTTTATGTTGAAGCTATAATTTGCAATTAATGCTACTTCCACCCTATGACTAGCTGAATGACATTAGTAATAACATCACTAATAAGATGGTACAAGTGCACAAAGAAGTCAGTGATCCTTGGGGGAGAGGAGACAAATTTCAATGAAGCATAAAAATCAAGGTTATTACCTGAAACACACCTTTATCAAACTTTGGCTTTTATGTAAAGGGCATCAATTAAAGGCATCATGGGGTATAAATAGATTTTATTTGCCTTTATTCCAAGTTTAAAGTGTGAGTCACATAACTTGAACCAAGTTGGTATTTTGATCAGGGTAGCCAGCTAGCTTCAAAGGCTTCAGATAAATAACACAGATGGTCCTGGAAGTGGGCACTAGTCAAATTCATCGCACGAAACAGGCATGGGACACACAGATGCACCATCAGTGGTATTTAGGAACACAGTAATGAACGCGTAGGGACAAGTCATTGGAAATTAGAAAAAAATGAATTAACAATTTTCTCATAACGTAGTGGCATCAAGGGTTTCAAGATAAGACACTCATCGAATCTACCGTTAAGAGAGAATCACTCCTGATCCCCCGTAGGAGTGTTCTTGAAATAAGGATTGACTTGCTGGGTGCAGAAATGCCTATTTTTTCCATATCATCTCTGTCATTGAAAATAACTCAGTATCTGAATTCACAGGGCTATTGTATGGACACAACCCTTGCCTACTACTTGAGAACCAGCTCCAATGTGATCCCTCATGGAGACTTGAGTTGCTCCCGAGTTTTTCCCTCCTGTGCCCCCTCAGCACCTCGTTCACAACCTCCACCTCCTTCCGTTGTAGTTATCTGCTTTGTTTCCAGAGTGCTGCATGGCTCACAAAAGAAGCCAAAATGTTGTGTGTTTTTTTTTTTAATTAATAAATCACCCCCCTTAGCTAGCTGTTACTCCCTTTATTCAATTTCCTTTCATTCATTCTTTTTTTTGACACTGTCATCCTTGATAGAGTTCTATGACATCATCAAGGCTCGAGCAACCACAAACTCCTGGGACTCGAGTGATCCACCCACCTTGGCCACCCAGAGTGGAGGGATTACAGGCATGAGCCACCACACCTCACCCCACATTCATTCTTTAAAGTCACATGGTATAGTTGCTATGCCAAGGGAGGGCGGACGTCCTAGGATATGGAGAAAGAAGCCACGCCTTCATCAGCCACACATGTAATCCCCTAGAAAAGAAAATGTGTTAGAACACACATAATTCCTTCTCCTGCTTCTTTCACTCATACACATTCACTTCTTAAAAACGAACCCCAAAGCAAAAGTCAGCGGTCTCTGCTTCTATCACAACCAGCTAGACAAACATAATTTCCAATGAGTTTAGAATTTACAATAAAAGTGGCTACGTATTCACCTCAACTAGTTTATATACCAAGTAGTGAGGAATGTGGGGAAAGAGCCACAAAAGAGGTGGCTTTAGGCACCTCAGTGATGCTTTCTTATTACTTTAACAATAAGAGTTTAAAAAAAAAATTCTGTCTAGCAACTCAGGAATGGGTCTATGGCCATGACCCAGCAGGTGCTGAGCTGAGCACCTTCTGGGTACAAGGCAGAGCCAAGCCCCTCAGGAAAAGGTAAAAAGTGAACCAGAAAGATGGAGGCATTTGCTATATATTATTCAGGGTTCTATTTTCTCCCAAACATTTCATCCCACATAGGAATGTGCCTTCCATAAATGACTTGTCCCAGATCCCCAGCTACTGTGCAGCCCACACTCGATGAGGATTAAATGAGTCACCTCAAATAGTTAAGCAGCAAAACCCCCAAATGACAGTTCCTACCTCCTTCTGCCACATCGCGGGTGGATAAAAAGGGCAGCAGGTGTGCGAGTGGGGGATATGAGGCAACGTTCGGCCTGAAGCCAGTCTCTGTCAGTCAAAGGCTGGAGCCTGGTATGATCACTGTCCATCCCACACTGCTCACTGCAGCAATGGAAAAGCCTCACCTTCCTTCCAGCGTTGGTCAACATCCCCTGGGGTGGTTTACAAAAAGCTACAAAAAGCTAGACCTTTGTAAATATCATTAATGAAGATCACGTTCCATATGCCTGCTTTGAGCACCCATAGGTAGCAACCAAGAATTTGTTATAATTATTTTCTTAGTCCTGATTCCAACTTGCAAGGTTTAGCAAAGGAAGGGTGCAGGGTGAGGTGCCTTCACAGATGAAATAGCCATGGGCCAGGAAAGAGGAAAGGGTTCACAGGCCGGGCCAGCTGCCTCACTACCCTCAGTACTTTCCTACCCATATTGTCACAATCATCACACAAATTAGTTTTGTAAAATGTTCTACACTCAATGGGAAATGTGCTCAGGCTGGGCCAGCTGACTCACTAAGCTCAGAACTCTGCCCACACCAGGATCAGGGAATACTGAAAGCTCTCCCAGCCTCTCACCACAGGCACATCTGCTCACCATTTATGGATCATACAGTTATCTTTTAGAAGCTATTTCATCAACTTACAATAGTTTCCCCCCCATATTATAAGTTCAGCTTTTCTCAACAATTCTTTTTTTGTCATCATATTTTATCAAGCTAAAGAATCCCTTCAAATGGGATTCAAATGTTAATCAAATAATAATCTCTGAACCAGGTGAACCCAATAGAAAAGTCTGAGTTACAATGAGCCTGGTGGTACCCAGACCACACTGACTAGGTAAACCGTGGACCTTGCCTAGCTCTTGCAACCAGAGCTGGGATATCAGAACAGCCAGTGGTGTCACCCAGGGGAATTGTCTGAAAGCTCCCCCATACGATTCTAACATGCCGACGAGGGTAGGGGGCGGATCCTGCGGTATACAATGGTGCCTAAGTATATAGTCAAAGTATAGTTTTCCTTGGTGCATCACTGGTTTTGACAGAAGTTAATCATCCATACATTAGCTTCAGATGTTCTAGATCAGCAGTTCTCAATCTGTGGGTTGCGACCCCTTTGTAACAATGAAAATACATCCTGTATATCAGATATTTACATTACAATTCATAACAACAGCAAAATTACAGTTATGAAGTAGCAATGAAAATAATTTTATGGTTAGGGGTCACCACAACATGAGGAATTGTATTAAAGGTATTAATACCTTTAATAATTCCTGCATTAGGAAGGTTGAGAACTACTGTTCTAGATGGAGGGTGAGGAAGACAGTGGAAGGTTAAATGAAAGCATAAGGGCGCTTGATGAACCACGAGCAAGGCTGCTGTTCCGCCCTAACCACGTGCCCTGCTGTCATCATTCTGGACGAGCTCGTAATGACATGATGGCTGGGGACCGAGCCCTGTGCTACGTCAGTGCCTCTGCAGGACTCAACGCTGCCCACCCACACAGAAATCCTGCTTTCTGTCAGCAAACGTCCCTGCTGGCTGCTCTCCTTGTGATCTGTTCTAGCCACTGTGAGGCAGGGCATCTCTGTGTTCTGAGATGGACGCGTCCGCTGCCTCCCACCTGAGCTGCTGGGGCCTCATCCTCTACCCTGTCCTGAGTGTCTGTCTGCCTCCAGGTCCCCGCCACCCCCTCCCAGCTTTATGTCACTGCCAACCCTGTGCAGGAACCGCAGAGGACTGTAGTATCCCAGAGGACAAGAGAAGGAGAAAGAACATTCTAGCAACGAGTAAGAGTAGGACTGACATCCAGTGTTAGGAAGAGGAAGCAGACAGGCCTCCCGGGAAGAAAGCCATAAAATCACCACAACCGAAACCCGGAGATGGTCTGATTTATTTTCGCTATTACTAACACTTCCTATTGTCGATGCATATTTGATTTTAAAGTGAAAAACACCCCAAAATGTGGCAGGAATTACTGCTGTAAACACCTGTAGAACTTGCTGTGTTTGATAACAGAAGAATGAAAAATGTCGTAGGGAGAGTTCCACAGAGCTCAGACTGAGCTCATTCTCAGGAACGCATCTTTCAAACTAACGCACTCTCCGATCTGAAGTCTTGTTTCAATAAATGAATATATTCGGCGATCCACAGCACTGTCTTTTTATGACATTTTGAAAGCTTAACTTTAAGCTAGCGTGGGCTTAGGTGGGTAATATATTAATCTTTAAATTGCCTCAGTGTACAAATAAACAACGTGTTCATAAAGTGTATTATCTTGATTTGAGGATAGCGTCACAGGTCCCATCAGTTAAACAAATTATGATCCTAACAATACTTTCAAAACACGCTAATACCTGATTTTTTCCCCTCTGAAATGTATTTTACTTTCCTACCCATATTGTCACAATCATCCCACAAATTAGTTTTGTAAAATGTGCCGTACTCAATGGGAAGCATTGGAATGAGGTTTTAATGATAAGGAAGAATTTGCTATTGTTGTCCTGTGGTGTGTTTAACTGAAGATTCACTTGGGTGAAAACAGGTGTCCTAAAGTATCACGTGTCCTAAATGATCACCGTGGTTAAAAATCATGAAATGAAAAATAAAAACAAAGAGAATGTGTATTTCCAAACAGCTAAAATCTTCTACCACACTTGCTGAGACTGGTAATATATGCTGAGTTTATTTAAATCACTAAAATTGCTGTAATTAAACTTCTCTCTAAATCAGACTTGTATAAGAGTCAGAAATCTCCTATAATTAACTTATCTGTGGAAGTAATCAGACAATGACTGCTGGTATATTTTAGGAACCACTAAAACTACTGTAGCTGTTGAATGTAATGACTATAATAAATCTTTAACAGCAGTTATCTCATAACCTCTTCACAGCTGCAAGGGTGGGAGGCAGATCGTTTTTTCAAAGCTTTTCCCTGAGCTGGTTTAAACGTGCTATTGCTCCATTGCTCTTCTACAGTATGGGACAAATGCTGAGGCACAGTGGGCCCTGAACTGAACCACCAGCTGCAGTTCATCATCAACATCAAGGTGGGCTGTTGGTACTCATAATGAGGAATGCCTAGTGTTTTAGGATTTCTTAAGATGATGCTAAAAAATCTCCAATAGGCAACTGAAAAACAGAAGACCTATCCATATTGATCACACAGAAATTGTTCAAGGCAGAGGATGACATGTCTCAGCCCATGCTCATTAATGCAAAGGACCTTAGTGACTGAATTACTGCAACTTTATGACACATGTCTTTTCAGCCAAGTACTACAGTTCTTATCTCTATAACAGTGGTTCTCAACCTTCCTAATGCTGAGACCCTTTAATACAGTTCCTCATGATGTGATGACCCCCAACCAGAAAACGATTTTCACTGCTACTTCATAACTGTAATTTTGCTACTGTTATGAATTGTAATGTGAATATCTGATAGGTAGGATGTATTTAGGTGACCCTTGTGAAAGGGTTGTTTGACCCCCAAAAGGGTTGCAACCTACAGGTTGAGAACTGCTGCTCTATAAAATGAATGAATACATTTTTCAAGGAAAGGACCACATTTCATACTTCCAAAGCTCCCAAGCCAAAGCCACCTGAATTGAGGCTGTCCAGAGGTTTCATACATATTTTGTGATTTTAGAATAGGAAAATATACCAAAGCCTATTCAAAGTACTATGATAATAGTCTATGGATATAGCACCCTGAAAATACCTGATCTCATCTGATCGCAAAGAACTATAACAGACCCGATAAAGGCCTTCTCTCATAAATTTATTCATGAACTCATTTATTCCAACCATTATTAGCTATGAGGAATCCTATATGAAGTTAACAGGTAAAGGACCAATGGGTAAAATATTTTTGCAATATCAGAAACAACAAGGAACTAGTATCAGTAATATAAATGAAACCACTGAAATCAACAAGAAAAAAATAGTTCAAGGAAAAACGAGCAAAGATACGCATAGCCAATCACAGTCAGGGAACCCAGAATGGCTTATAAATTTAAGATGTTCAGCTTTTCCAGTATTCAAAGAATATTAATATTTGTATTTCATTAAATCAATGAAATATTTCTGAAACATTAAAATGACTATTTGAAAGCGTTGGAAAATGACAAAAGACAGGCAGAAATGTGAAAAGAGTTTATTTTTAATAGACTTTCTACACTGTATAGGAAGACTGAGTTTGTGGGTTTTGTGCACACAGGTGCTCCCCAATCACCCCAGTCAGTCAGCGGGAAACTGTGGCCTTGCCTACTGAAGGAGGAGATGATAACATTTAGAGCAGAAGAACAGACAGAAATTTAAAGAGGAAATTTTGGAAACAGAAGAGTTGCAGAAGAGGCTGAGATTGAAAATTTGACAATAAACTCTGTCCAAATCCCTGATGACTGATAACTTTCTACCTTCACAGGTAGGGAGCCTGGTTGAAAAAGCAAGCAAGAGCTTGAGGGGGATGGCTTGACTAAATGTCACTGCAAAAACAAGTCACCCCAAATTAATCAGCTTGCAACAACTACAAACATTATCTTAGACAAGATTTTGTGGACTTGGTTGCTTTATACAGCAGCTGGTTTACCCCAGAGCAAGTGACCCAGAGGAGAGCAAAGAGCTGCTACACCTTTTATGACCTAGCTTTGGAAGTCACACTCTGTCATTTCTTTCTTTGTTAAATACATAAAGAGAAAGAAAGCGTTTTTCTCTGGCTCATGATTCTGCAGACTCATGAAGCAAGGCTCCAGCATCTGTGTCTGCTAAGGTCTCAGACTGCTTTCACTCATGGCAGAAGGACAACAGTGTGTGCAGAGATCACCTGGTGAAAAAGAAAGCAAGAGGGAGAGGGTAGAGGGGCTACACACTGTCTTTTCTGCAATATCCTATTTGTCTTACAGGTCAGCCCCACTCAGTGGCGAGAGGACTACACAGAGGCGTGAACACCAGGAGGCAACCATCACTGGGGCGTTCATGCAGACTGACTGCTAAAGAAACCTGCTGCTGGTCAAGTTTAAAAGTTCATGTTTTGCCCAAGTGCATTTCCCAAATATAAACATAGTTTGGGCAGCAGAAAATAAAAGTCCTGCTGGCTTGACATGTTAGAGGGCAGAACTCGTGTCTGGCCACACACGAGTAAATTTAGACAGTGAATCCCAGAAGCAAGGGGAAATCCCAGAACCACGCCCCAAATGTCAGGATGAATTCCACTCAAATCTTTTGCAGATCAGTAAACTCGTCAGGTAACAAGGTACCTCTAGCCCTGGTCTGCAGATGGCTACACTTTACTAACAGCAATGGGAAGCCAAAAATCCTAAGCAAAGGTAATAGCTGCTCTACATTGTAGGAGAGACGGATTTTTCAGTTTGAGTCTAGAGACTTAACTATTCACTACATAGAAACAATCCTAAGAACAAAACAAATTCTAAGGTTGCTACAACATATTATGTACACAATCCAGTTTTCAACCCCCAAATTACAAATTACACATGGAAAGAAACAGTGATCTCCTGACTTACACTTAGGGGAAAAAAAAAGTAGCCAATTGCAGCTGGTTGCCAGGATGCACAAAGATTAGGTTTATTAGAAAAATACTTCGAATGAGTAAGTACAAAGAATTAAAGAAAAACATAATATTAATGAGCAAACAGATATGGAATCTCTATAGTGAAATAGAAAGTATACAAAAGAGGCAATTGGAGATCTAGAGTGAAAAAAATAGTAGCTAAAATAAAAATTTTATTAGTTAGGCTCAACAGCAGATTTGAAATGTTGGAAGAAAGAATCACTGAACTTGAAGATAGATAGAAATCATACAATCCAATGGGGAAAATTTTCTTTAAATGAACAAAATTTCAGAGACCTTGTGGGACACTGTCAAGCAATCTAATATACATGTAATTAAAGCGACAAAGAAGTAGAAAAATATTTAAATAAATGACTTAAAAAATGCTCCACTCACAAAATTTTAGGGAAGGATTGAATGAGCACCCATATAAAAATAACTTGAAATGTAATAAGTAATAGTACAGACGCTTAAAGTACATTCATTCTTTGAGTTTTCTGTTTATAAACTCTTCCTACTCACATTTAGGCTATTGATGTATCATATCACCTCCATGAGATGAAGAGGCAATTAAAGGAAACAAGATTAACTATATGTTTTCATACCATGACTATTACTCAGCACCTGCTATGTAATGGTTAAATGCCATTGGAAGGATGTGAAGGTTAATCTTAGGTACTAACTTGGCTTACCCATGGCACCCAGATATTTTGTTGAATGTGTCTAGATGCTGCCATGAAGGTATTTTTTTAAGTATTTAAATTAATAGACTTTGGATAAGGCAGATTGTAGGGGGTAAACCCACACACAACCCATGAGTATCCCCAATGCTTGGCAGTGACAAGAGAATGAAAGAAATAAAGACGAAAGCAACAAAGTAAGATTTAAAAAGAGTGGGCCCAGGAGACCAACGCCATCAAGGCCAGGAACGGCCCTGTCTTCTGCATTAACTCACTATTTATTACATGCATTGTATTCAAATCAGCAAATGAATAATCATGGAGGAAAGCAAAAAGCTGCACTCTACATCATCTTTTATGGTATTCAGCACTTTAACTTAGCTACTCTATAACCACTTCAGCTAAGTTGCTCTTTAATTACTTATACTGTACTCTAAAGAATTGGGATGTAGTTAGTGAAGCAAGGAACAAAGCTTAGAAGCAGAATGCTAGAGCAAACAGTAGGTTTGACCACGCACATAGTTTCACAGGAGGCAATTAAGTCTCCGGGTCCCTGCGAGGCAGATAAGCTGATGCCATACCCATACCAGGAGTGGGGGAGAAAGAAACTGTTTCTCTTATCTACCCCCAAGAGATTGTATTATCAAGGAGCCAGCTGCCCATGCTGTTCCCAGCATATCTGACAAGGCTCATTCAGCTCTCAGAGACCTTTGTACAGACTCTCTGTGGGGGAAGGGTCAGGCCTCCATACATAAGACATTTTGTGCCCTTTTTACAGAAGGCCTGTGCTGTTGTGTTCAACAGACTTTTGGGCTCCCAAAACACATTGTGGTCTCCCTGCACACATACTCTCTGGAACTTCCACATCTCCTATCTGCTCTTTATCCCTTGCCTCACAATCCATATTCCCTAATTGTTAAAATATTTCATAAATTATAATCTAAATAAACCCTTCAAGAAGACAACTGTATCTGCCTCTACTCTTCAGCAAGTCCCCTCGCATTTCCACCCACCCAGATTACTATTCTTAATGTAATTAAGTCTCACTCAATCAAATGAAGGCCTTCAGGAAAGGACAGACCTCCCTCCAGAAAGAGGAATTCTGCCTGCCCACTGCCTTATGGACTCAGACGGCAACATCAAGTCTTCCCTGGGTCTCCAGCTTGCCAGTCTGCCCTGCAGACTTCAGACTGGCCAGCCTCTGGAGTCATGTGCGCCAACTCCTTAAAATATATGACTTTGTGTCCCTTTCTCTACACACACACACACACACATACACATACACACCTAGTAACTCTAATACATAGGAGGAAAGTTGGTCATGGTTCCTACCCTTAGTAAACGTTTTTTTGGTCTAGAATTTAAGAGAATCACTCAAAATATGCCCTATAAATCTGTAAAGTCACAAGATGTCTTGAGAAATATGCCCTACAAATCTGTAAAGTCACAAGATGTCTTGAGAACACAAAGAGAAGCACACCCCTGGTCTGGGCCAGGAGACAGACGCGCAGTCCGAAAAGGCTTCCTGGAAGAGATAACACTTAAGCTCAGTTCTAAGAAACAGAAATGAAGAGATGAAAGACAAGCAGAAAGATAAGGAAAAGCATTTCAAACAGAGAAAAGCCATGGGCAGGAGCTTTATCCTGAGATGCCTTATGTGCTATGCTAAAGAGTTTAGTTTTTATTCCCTTAGCAATGGAAAACAACTTTGCACAAGTATGTTATACACAGTTTAAGAATCACTGGAAAAACTTCATTAGAGATTTTTTTTAAATAAGAAAACTTCTGGATAATGTTATTAACCATGCATGATTTATCTCTATTTTTCTTATGATCACAGAAAACTAAGAGGTGTTAGTTGCATCAAGCTGATTTACTGGTTATGATAGAGCCATTGCAGCCTTTTTTTTAAAGTGGCATTAGAAATGTAATTGGTGTTAGTGTAAATGTGACTTGTTTTCTAGTGCCATCTGGCGTTTTGTTAGGGCACTGATTGTTAATTTTTAAAAGACTACAAATAGTCATCAGGAAATCTTTAAACATTCACGATATAACTTGTTTAAATATACCCTTAATTATAATGAACAACATAATGGGATACTACATGTTAGTCTTAAGTTTTTAAAAATTTCAGGAAAAGTCAACGATACGTGTACAAATAAAATTTTATTTAACACATACACAAGCAAAAACATATTTCCTTTTAGGTAGGCATGGGTACTCCATGGTTCTTCAAATTTCTTTAAAGGAACATAAATCCTCAACTAATGACTGACACTTGATATATGCTATGCACTAAATCAGTAACTAAAATATTGCATAATTTTGTGCTCAGTGAGTTTGTCAATGCATACCTTTTTAAGAAGCTTAGTGTCATCTTTGATTCCTCTCTGTTTTATACCCCATGATCCTATCTATTTGCAGACCCTACTGACTTTATGTCCAAATACATGCAGACTCTAAACACTACTAACACCTTCACCCTACACCCTACTCCCAGTCACCATTCCCCACCTGGACTACTGCAGTGCCTCCTAATGGTCTCCCTGCTCTCTTACCAGAATGAACCTTTGAAAACATAAGGCAGATCTTATCTATTTTCTGCTCAGAGTCTTCCAGTAGCATCCCGCCTCCTTGCAAAGCCCTTACATTGTCCTTCAGTCCTTGTGTCTCATGCACTCCTGCACTGTCCCCTCACAGGCCCCCTGGCTGAGCCTCAGGCATGCTGGGCACACACACAGCAGGGGTTATGAGCATGCTCTCCACCCCGACAAATGCTCTGCTCCCAAGGTGGTGCAACTCACTCCCCTGACTCTTCAAATCTCTGCTTAGATGTCCCTGTCCAAGGCGCCCATCTCAGTCAGTTACTTCTGAGCAACACCTCCTATCCATTGCCATTCTCCGTTTTCTTTTCCTGTTTTATATTCCTATTAATACTCATCCCTGCCTATTATATTCTAACTTCTAAAAATGATATGTCCGCCCCCTACCAACAGCCACATACACACTGAAATGTGAGTATAATGAGAGCTGGAACTTTGTTCTATTGACTGGTTTAGTCCCAGTGCCTAAAACAGTGCCTGGCCCATCCAATATGTACTAATAAATAGATAGATAAAAGTAATTATTTGAATTTCTCACCTCACAAGCCATTCCTGCACTGCATTACTTTGGAGTTCACATTCACATTTTATGACTTTGGAATACGGAATATGTGGGCAAAGATGACATCCAGTGGGGAGAAGCCCTTATAGCAATTTTATCTAAAACAGATATAAATAATCTGATTGGATGTAAGAATAGACATCTCCAAATGAGGACCTGTTTTGAAATAAGCCTATTCTAATCCTGTGACACTACCAAAATGGACTAAATCTAATTCTTTGTGAAAACAAAGGGGTCATAGACTTATTAATTCTAAGTGAAAACAATGTCTTTCCACTCTCTCAATATTCTAGAGGGAAGATAATACAGGTAAAATTTATCAACCTAATAATATATCCTGAGACAAATTAATAACTGCCATTAAAAAAAAAACTCTATTGGCTATTATAAAGCACTTGTATTGAAGCGATTTTTTTGTTACATATTCCAAAAACAGAACATTTCTTCTTTTCTCTTCCCTACCAGTTAATAGCACTGTATATATCTGAGTAAGAAATACATGGAATTCCCAAAGCTGACAATTTGCTTGAACAGGATTTCCAATGAAGCTGTGGCAACACTAATTCATCGTTCATTTTCTTCTTATTCCTAAATTTCACCCTTAATAAAATAATTACAAACATCTTGTAATTGGTTCCAAACTGCCAATTTTTTTTTTCTTTTCTTTCTTTCTTTCGCTTTTTTTTTTTTTTTGAGACAAAGTCTCGATGTCACCCTGGGGTACAGTGATCTGGTATCATAGCCAACAGTGATCTCAAACTGGGGTTCAAGCAATCCTCTTGCCTCACCCTCTTGAGTAGCTGAGACTACAGGCACCCACCACAATACTCCCTAGTTTTTCTATTTTTAGTACAGATGAGTTCTCACTCTCGCTAGGCTGGTCTCCAACTCAGGGGATCCAACTGCCTCGGCCTCCCCGAGTGCTGGAATTATAGACATGAGCTACCATGCCAGGCCTCAATTTTAAATGCTCACAGCATGACAAACCTATCAAGAGAAGCTGTCACACTGAGCAGGTCCTAGAGACCCAGTCCCTCCCCTCCCCAAGAATACCCCCTTCAGGAGCAGAGACCCTGGAGGTTAGGCCTGTGCACAGCAGATGCCAGGCAGGGCAGCGCACAGTGGCTGAGGCTGACTGGAAGCTCCTCCACATGTGGGGTACAGTGGTGGGCTTGGGACTGCCCTGTGAGCCGCAGGTCTGCAGGTGTTCTTATGGCTCTGCAGTAACCACGCCCACCGTCTGGCCCCCTAGCCCTCCCTGTGGGAGGGAGCACTGCAGTGGACTTCCTAGAAACAAACAGCCAGAGTGTGAACGGGCAAGGACTCTGCCCAGTACAGAGATGTGTGTGGCCTGGGGGTGGCAACCCACTGCATGGAGAATCAGTTCTGGCTCCTGCGACCATCTGCTCCCAGACCTTCTCTAACTGTTTTGCATTCATTCTTGGTTTGTTCAGGGTGCTTCAGAGTCTCAGGCCCTTCTCTGCCTTCTCAGGACTTTTGCACAGACTTCCTCAGCTCAAAGTGTTCTTAGTGTCCACACAGTGGCCTGGATCGCGTCTCTGATAACCTGAGAGAACTTTCCTGACTCAGCCCCACTTCTCCCGCAGCACCCTCTCCTGCTTCGTCTCGGTTTTGGTGGGTACAGTTGCTCTCCCTGCAGAGGTGTGAGCTCCCCCAGGGCAGGGACCCTGTCTGTTTTAATCTCACCCGTGCCCACTTGTCCAGAACAATCCTGGCATGTCCTAGGCATGCAAATAGTTTAGGGGATAGGGATGAAGGAATCTGTAGGTTTTCTTATTTTGGTAAATGTGCTTTTAAAAATACATATTCTGAAGGTCTGTCAAGCTTTTTAGCATAAAACAGTAGCTATGTTTCTGAAATATGATGGTTAAATACATTTTGGTAACAAAAGGAGGAAATCCTGCATCCAAGACTAATTACAGCTTCCTCTGGAGAGTCACTAGGCCCTTCCTCCTTAGAACTAGAACCCTGCGCTGCAGCTTTAACAAGTTCTGTCCTGCTCCTTCTCCAGGGCCTTCCTGTTATCTGGATGCAGGTGGAGTGACTGGCACTTAGGACAGCCCTTGGAGAAAGAGATCAATGGACTATGGATGGCAGAAAGGCAAGAGAGAAACTGGGTCCTTCATGAGCCACTAAACTGGTCCCATTTACGAGAGTAAGAAATACACTCCTATCTTTTTAAGACACTAAAATTTCAGTTTTGTAAACTGTACTAATGACTTTAATGGGAATGCAGTGATTTGGAGGGTTGATTTGAAACTGATACATAACTCAAGTCTTAAAACCATGTAGGAGGGAGGGGAAAGATGGGGCACTGGTAAGAAAACCAGGGTCTTAGCCAGGCACAGTGGCATCCACCTGGAGTCCCAATTACCTGGGATACTAGAGCAGGAGGACCCCGAAGCCCAGGAGTTCTAGTCCAACCTGGGCAACATACCAAAACCCTATCTCTTAAAAAACAGAAAACCATAGCCGGGCGTTGTGGCGGGTGCCTGTAGTCCCAGCTACTCGGGAGGCTGAGGCAAGAAAATCGCTTAAGCCCAGGAATTGGAGGTTGCTGTGAGCTGTGTGAGGCCACGGCACTCTACTGAGGGCCATAAAGTGAGACTCTGTCTCTACAAAAAAAAAAACAAAAACAGAAAACCAGAATTTTCCTTAAAAGTGCTCATCTCCCTCACCAATGTAGAAAAAGCAAACACGAGTAAAGGACAAAAAGGGCTTATTTTGAAGGGACACTCAGGAATCCGGGATCATGAGGTGTGAGACGTGAGGGAACGTGGCACTGGGGCACAGCCTCAGTCCTCTGCAGTGGTTTACGAGGCCTCACCATCCATTCTCCCTGGGGAGAGGCACAGCCTCAGCCTCCATGCACTGTAACAGTGGTCTCTTTGCCCCGCAGCCACGTAACGAAATGTTATTAGTTTAAGGAAAACAATGATGTGAATCACATCTGTGATTTTCCCATAAAGCTACATGTATTCAATATTTTTAAAAGTGTCCTTTATTTTTAAATTATGCACATCTTACTTTGGAGAGTGAAAATACTTTAGCTTTTGTAAATACCAAAGATAGTAGATTGGACTTTTTTAAAAGAAGTTGTTTTCTAACAAAATAAAAAATCAGCACACCTATGTTAGATCGCCAAATGAACTAATTTAATTGCTAATCCAAGCAACCCAAAGTCCAGATATTTGGATAATAATAGTAGTAGGCTGAGATTTGGATAATAACAGTACCAGATTGAGTTCATTATTTTTTTATTTCAGAATATTATGGCAATGTACACATTTTTGTTAATCATTATTTATATATGTTATCTTTCTGCTATGATGTAGCCTCTGTGAGGCATAACAATCACTATCTTCATTTCTAGATGAAAAAATTTAAGGTTAAAGTGTTTTTAAACAAAGATTTTCTTTTCCTTGTTAGTTTCATGTTAAACAGTATGGGTCCACCGGGCTCTGACACATTGACTCACAGACCACAGAATCTCTCTGCTTTCTTGAGGAATAGCAAAAATGGCATTTCCTGAGCAGAACCTCCCACCCAAGTTTTGGCTCTCCCACAGATTTCCATCCTAGGATTTCCATCTGGGTTCTGGCTCTTAGTCCTTCAGTTTGGACTTTATAGTCTTTAACGTCTTTTGATATTGATCCTTATTCATTAAAACATAATAGAAATTCATTCAACCAATGCTATTGGGCGCCTACTGTGTGCCAAGTAGTTCTAGAACCAGTGAGCAAAACAAAGAGAAATGTGTCTTCATGGAAATGTCATTTCAGTGGGAGGTTCAGATAATAAACACTGAAGAATGAAAATGCCAGTTTATCATATGATGACTGTGCAGTAGAGAAAATAAAACAAGGAAAGAGGACTCACCCTGTAAGGCAGTGGTTCTCAACCTGTGGGTTGTGACCCCTTTGTAACAATGAAAATATACCATGGCATTAGGAAGGTTGAGAATCACTGGGTAAGGGGTTGTGATCTTAAATAAAACCAGGGCTGGGGAGGCTCACTGATGGGTAGCAGCTGAGGAGAACTAAAGCTGTAGGCCTTGTGGGTGTGGGTGTGCTTGGCATGTAAGCCATTGTCGCTGGAGAGAGAATCACAGGATGTGAGGTTGGAGAGGAAACCTATTAGAAAAGGAGGGAGAATGGATTGTGTGAGGCCTTGTAAATCACTGCAAAAGACTTTGCTTTTACTCGAAAGAACATATGACAATGTTGGAGGGATCTTAGCAACATGATATGACTTAGGATTCAAAAGAGTCATTGTGGCGACTGTACACACATTGAGAAAGATTATAAAGACTCAAAGGTGGACACAGGAAGACTGATAGGCAGGCTACCGGAATGATCCAGGCAAGAGACAGTGGAGGCTTGGACCTGGTAGCAGTGGGTGAAAGTGGAAGGAAGTAGTTGGCTTCTCGGTGTATTCTGAGTGAAGGGATTCTAACAAGATTTGCTGAGGGGATGACAGGGAGGCATGGAAGAGAAGGTGTGTAGGAGGAATGCATTTTGAGTTTGGGGTAAATCAGGAGTCCAGTTTTAGACCTGCTAGGTTTGAAGTGATTCTGAGAAAACCATTCAGGGTTACCACATAGACACCTCGGGGGCAATGGGACACCCCAGTCTGGAGTTCAGAACAGAGACCCAGGCTGTGGGTAAATTTGGCAATCCATGGCAAATGGAGAGGAATTGAAAACCAGATTAGCTGAAATCATCTAAGTGAGTGTGCATAGGTGGAGAAATACTCTGAAGGCTGAGGCCTGGAGCGCACCAGCGTTTAACGTTCTGGGGGACGGGGCAGATCCATCCAAACAGCCTGAGAAGCAGCAAACGCAGAGCGCAGGAGAAAAACCAAAAGAACGTGCTGCCCAGCAGCCCAAGAGAAGGGGGTGTTGGAAGCAGAGGCAGTGATGAGCTCTCAAAGCCGCTGATATGCTCCTTTCTGCTTCCTGTTTTTTCCTTAGCTTGTCACTATCTACTATCGTTACATCAAAGATATATTTGGAAGATATGGGAAACGAGGCGGTGGAGAGCTTGGCTAAGTGTGATAAAGCTAATCCCACCCATCTACTAAACAAAGTCAACTGACAGTTTCCAGTATTTTATTTTTTAACTTTTATTTATTTATTTTTTTGAGACAGAGCCTCAAGCTATTGCCCTGGGTAGAGTGCTGTCTGTGGCATCACAGCTCACAGCAACCTCCAACTCCTGGGCTCAAGTGATTCTCCTGCCTCAGCCTCCCAAGTAGCTGGGACTACAGGTGCCTGCCACAACGCCCGGTTATTTTATTTATTTATTTATTTTTGGTTGCAGCCGTCATTGTTGTTTGGCGGGCCTGGGCTGGATTCGAACCCGCCAGCTCAGGTGTATGTGGCTGGCGCCTTAGCCGCTTGAGCCACAGGCGCGGAGCCGACAGTTTCCAGTATTAAGGAGAAAACTACACAATTAATATGTTATTTAGAATGTATAGATAAGTACAAAAAGGAAATAGCTAAAAGAAATTTAGTAAGTGGAACTCAGGGAGAGGGAGTGGTGGGATAGAGACTATTGCTTTTCATTCCAAGGCTTAACTTCTTAAAACTAGTTCCTTGTATTACTTTGACAATAATTTAAAACAACTAGTTAGGGGGGAAAATTGCATGAGGCAGGTGCCTAATTCTCAGTCTGGGGGCTGTGAAATTACAGCCCAAGGTGAGCAACTCCACACATTTACAAGGTATTCTTTACACACTAGGTAATATCTTGGGTGTTATATGTATAGGCAAATTCAAGGGTAGATACTGCTTTCATCACCACAAATTAAAGTCATCCCTGAAACTGGAATAACATTTAACCATTAAAGACCTTATCATTCAATCAATACTAAAAGTATAACACTACTTTTATGATCATCCATATAATTTTTTGACATGAAAAATAGTTCCTCACTCTGAGTAAGTTAAGGAACCTCTGTGAGAGCTCAACTAAAATACTACGGGTTATTAAAAAATTTATTAGGATGACTCTGTAATAAACTTTGAAGGCAGAGATAATTCTTTCTATAGGCTATAACTTTCTTTATATATCTGTCTTTCTAATAAATCAGAGTTCCTTGCAAAAAAGATATCATGTTCTAGTAATCTTTGGATCCCTATTACTTAGCACAGCTCTCAACATATCAACAATAAATGATATTTAATATTTCCTAAGTGCTTTCCCTGTGTTAAACACTGCTTTCATCAACTTTATTATTTTTTCTTTTAATTACTGTGGAGACACAGCCTTATGAAGATGGCACTCTTTATTATTCCTATGTTACAAAAGGGGAAACCGAGGCACAAAGGTTAGGTAATTTTCCCAAGGGCACACATGTAGTGAATGACGAATCTAGAACTAAAAACTAGGCAATCTCTGTGAGCCTTGCCTCTTAATGGTTGTGAAAAATATTAAGTGTTTATTAATAAAATCATTGAAATAATAAACCCCATGGCAATTTCTTTTAATCAGTGATATAAAATAAAATCATGTTTTTCTCAGATGGTATAATGACCTTTCTGTAAGTATATAAAAAGCTGTTTATTTGACAATCTCACCTCTCTCTTTTGGTTCAGTATCATCCATTTTTCTGTTTGTTTCTGAAAATTAAAGACAAAACATAATAAGTACCATGTAAGTTTCCATTCAATAACTCAAAAGGCAGGATAACATTTAAATGACTTCAAATAAATATAATTTAAGAAAGATATAACTGGGCATACATTTCATTTTTCCTAAATCCTGAATTCTTTACACATAAAACTCATTACAAAATATCAAGACTTAAGCTCATTTACTTTTAAAAGTCACTGAGAGTGACTAGGGAGGTACCAGGCACCAGGCTAAGTGTTCCTGGTCTGTAAGAGAAAGCAGTTAGAGCGGGGACGGCCACCAACCCCAAATGTCTTTAAGGAGATAAGTGATAAACATGTGAGGAGAACTCATCATCAAAGATTGTTCACTATTTTTATTGCCTCCTAAAACCATAGGAGTTTTATAATTGACACGTATGCTTTAAAGGAACGCAGTAGGTCACAGCCCTTGGAAGATTAGTCTCACCACGCTAAGGACATACCACATGCGCAGGCAGATGCTGCCCTGGGGCAGGGGCGGCGCCGACGCCCAGGTGTTCTGCATTAGCTCACTTGCTGAGATGCCCAGGACCAACCCAAGAGCTCACCTGTGTCAGCCTCAATTAGGTTAATCCCAGTCAGTGTCTCTCCCACAATGGGGTTACGAGCACAGTGAGGACACCCAGTAAGAGCGTGGAACACCCGGCCCTCGCGTGGACAACAAGAGCCTAAGAGATGACCATGTTTCTGTCCTCGCTTCTGCTCCTGTGATTCCGTATCAAGCCTACTGTTTAATGTACATTAGGACCTAGTTCATTTTCAAGGTAGACCCCTTGATGATAGCCCCGCTAGGTACTTAGTCTTTGGGTATTGCTGAGAATACACGTACACACACGGTAGCCATGACAGAGTTCTGAAGACTGATTTAAAAGATCAGAGACTCTGTCCTTTCCCCACAGGGGAAGCCAGAGGATGTGCGTACAGCCAGAGAGGTGGTCAACAGTCCACCGACACGGACCCCGAGGGGGCGGCCCAGGTTTCCCTCATTCGCTCCTATAACACTTCCAAGTGGGGAAGTGAAAATAAAACCAAGGCAAGATTTAATGCAGGAAGGGACTTCTTTATATAGATGAAGCATTTTTGCTCTTTTGAGATTTTAGGTGAGAGGAAGAAAAGGGAAGTACATTTGAAATCCAGCGAGATTCTCTGTGGCTACAGGTCCTCTTGTTCTTTCACACCCTGTGGGCGAATCTTACCTCCCTCTCTGCACAGGAGGGAGCTGACGCTGAGAAACTCAAGGTGCCACACAGTCTAAGCACTGCACCACTCCATGAAAAGGAAATGGGGGGATGGAGAAGTATAGGTCTACTCTTCTGCAAAGAGTAGGCTGTACAAATTGGCAGCACCTATCTCCTGGGCAGTGCTGTAAGCAGAATACAGGATATTTTTTAAAGAGAAAGGAGGCCAGGTGCAGTGGTGCATTCCTGTAATCCTAGCACTCTGGGAGGCTGAAGTGGGGATTGGTTGAGGTCAGGAGTTTAAGACTAGTGTGAACAACAGTGAGACCCATCTCTAGAAACTAGCTGGGCATTTTGGCCAAAGCCCGTGGTCCTAGCTACTTAGAAGGCTGAGACAAGAGGATCATTTGAGCCCAAGAGTTTGAGGTTGCTATGAGCTATGATGCCATGGCACTCTACCTTGGATGACAAAAAAGGAAAGAAAGAAAAGAAAGGAGAGGAGGAGGAAGGGACAGAAAAGAAGGGAGGCAGGAAGGACTCGTTGATTTCTGATCTTAGTAACTGTAACCTCCTTCTTTATAGTAGCAGAACTAGATCATTCAATGCCACTCAGTGAGTATTAACTGAGCGCCTGATAGTGTTTGCCTGCACTCTGCAGACATCAGGGATGCAGCACCACAACCCTCCATGTCACCAGCAGGTGCACCTGGCTGATGTGATTTGAAGACTCAAGCACAAAATACAAGTTTCCGACCTTACTAGATAAAGTAGATGGGGGAGTTCAGAGCTCCCCACAGATCAGTTCACCCCTTGGGGAAAAAAAAGGGAAAGGGAGTGGTTTGAAGTTATCACATTGCAAACATAAGTGGAAGGTGCCAAACCCATGTGAGGGCCCTGGCCAGGTCCCCCATGTCTCCTGGACTCACTTCCTCCCATGACCCTTGAGGGAGAGTGAGGCTGGACATGCTCTTAGAAACAGGGGCGACCACCTCCCTCCTTCTCCCATGCAGTCCCGAAAGTGGGGGTGACAGGCCAGACCCAGGTCACTCCAGGCCCCAGGGCCTTGTTCCCATTCTGTGTTCCCTCTGTCCCTCACACTTCAACAAGCTAAGCTCTGAAACACGTTTGGCCAGAGAGAATGCGCAGAGGAGACGTCTTCACCTCTCTGGTTTGTAGTGCTTACATCCAGCTTAGGTAAAGCCATGTTCTGTGACATGCAGCCTATCTCACCAGCATTCTGCCCAGCTAAGAATAAATTACTACCTTTATTTTAACTGTGCTTCTCTGGGAGACCACCTACGGACCTTGCTATGCCAAAAGGAAAATGACTTATGGGATACTTACTATATGCCAGGCATTTTTCTAAGCACTTAACACTTATTATCCCCATTAAACTTCTCATCAGCATTAGCTACAATTTTACTAATAAGGACATGGAGGCATAGAAACTTATAGTGGCTAAGCAACCTTGTCTTGGGCTACAGAATAAAGCCAATTTCAAACTCCGTATAACCCAATAACGAGCAATTCCTTTATTAAAAGGAGCTATATGCTCAGCCAAAACCTACAGAAGTACAAACTCACCTGTAACTCATATTTAGTGTTTAAATACGCATATCCAAATATTAAATGGTGCCACACATTCTTTATCTGTTCTAACATTACTCTTTTTTCTCCTTTCAAGATAGTTTTATCAGAACAAGGTAAACCTTACTTAAAAAATTGAATATTGATCTTTTAAAAATTGTCATGCAATCATTAAAAATAATCACTTTGTGGATTTAGATACACTGTATCCTCATTATATTCCAACTCCTGTGCTAATCTGGCTGCTGAGCAGTTCTTGTGGGACACAACGAACATTCTGAGCCAACTCCCTCCCAGGCATACTCATCCTTATAAGGGCCCCATAACACAGGCATCTGTTCACTCTCCGAACTGGCCCTGGGACGCTGCATTCTCCCGGCACGCCCACACTCCCCAGTCTTCAAGTCACATGTTTCCTGCCTCCTTCTTTCTCTCTACAAGCCTTCCCTTAGCTAGTGCGGTACTGGGCTCATCTTTTAGTTTCACTGACCTCCTCTCTGCTTTGTCCTTCCTCCAATTGCTTCCACGTTTCACCTGTTGCCCAAGAATTCACTCTGGAACCCCAGTGTGTAACCACATCCCGGCAGGCGCTCCCACCTCTCCAATCCTTGTTGTACACCCATCTGCTGAGAAAACTCCAGTCCCTAACATGAGAAACGCTCAGCAGAGTAGGTATATTCAACAATAGTGGGTCTGCTTATCCCGAAAGCCTTTAATTTTTATTGCTTCTTCTGGACAAGCTGGAGGGGAAACCAACGCTCTCTAGAACCTCAAAAGCTTCTTCCTTACTTGTCTAGTTCTCCTTTTCTGTCCAGCGACTAAAGATTGGAAATGGGAGAGAAGAGAAAAGGGAACTTTCCATACCCTTTTCTGCACTTCTAACCACTCTCAATGAAATTAATATCCTGACAACCATAGGGGAGGGTGGGGAATAATCTCAACTTCTAGCTGCGGGACAAAAGCCTGCAAAGGATGGCTGTGGGGCTATTTCATTTTACTCCTACCCCCGGCAATGGCACATAATAGTGTGTGTTAGATAAGCATTACCTATTAGGAATACATTAAGAAAAGGGGCTGATGATATTCCGTTGTGATTTTAGTCATCAAAAATGCAACAATTTTCTAACTAGTTAACATAAAATGAATAGATTTTATTATGTAACACAATTAAAAATGCTTAATATATTTCCCAAAATAATGACAATATAGAGAATCATTTTGTATTTTATTGCACTCAAATAACATTTAACAGAAGACACTGACATTACTTTCAGAAAATCCACTGATGTTGCCCAATGGGCACTTATTTGTAAAGACAAGGATCATTAATTCAGATACTTGGAATTAAAAAATATTTGAAGATGACCACAGCATAATGAATTGTCAATTTCCGGAGTTCTAGAGATGATTATAGATAAAAATCCAGCAAAACTTATTTTATTTATTTATCAGCTTTATGTCACTTCTAAGTTTCCCTAAAAAAATACGGCTTTGTAAAAAGTAGTTAGTGTTCTATAGTTCACAATATGAAGAGCTTTATTAAGATTTGAGTATCAACTCTGTATTACTCATGTCACAGCTTTAGAAAACTATTGCTTTTCTTACTAACTTATTACTATTTCAGGTTTCACGACACATTGAGGCAGAATGCAGAACTCAGTACACTGTAACTATGATCTACAATGATAAAAACATAGAATCTCTTTGATTTCAACCCTAAAGCAGGAAAAGATAAAGTCATCTAATCTTAATGTTAATAGAATCAAGAGCTAACCCGGACACATAAATGAAACCACTTCTATGGCTTTTCTTAGAGCTCACGGTTCTTTGCAAATGATGTGGTAGCTACCTTCCTTTCTGACAAAGGAATATTTTCATCATGGCGACCATTTCTGTGCCGAAAATAAACCACATTAAATACAGAAGAAAATCTTCAGTGTAAAAGGGAGAAGGCTCATCTGTTGTGAAATAGCAGCAGGCTTTGGGCTCTGGGAATGCTTTTCATGTCCCCTAAATCAACCAGCTGGGGGCGCCACTGAGCTCCTCTAGCAAGAGCACTGAGCAGGCTCTAGGGCAGCGGGGCGTTACTCAATTAGCCAAAGGCAGAACACTCTTTATGCACCAGTGATTTATACATATTTTCTAAACTTTAAATAAATGCTGAATGGGCATTCAGCATCTGAATGTCGGATGATGAGTCTGAGAAAGCATTTGGTGTGACAGAACAGGTCATTCTTTTTCTTCGTGTCTTGACAGAAAATTTTAGTTTTGCTCTCATTTTGAAAAATAAATTAATGATAATTTAAAACTACCATTAACATATTAAATTTTGCTAACCAACCAGCTAAAAGCTACAGAAACCTTAAAATCTGAGTTTTCGCCTGAATACTAGAAATTTGTGATGAGACTATCAGCACAGATACAGTACAGCTCACACCTTCACAGCTAAGGATGATCTGTTAGTGTTCGGAGGCAGCCAGTGCAGAGCAGTCTAAACAGCTTTTAAATCACATTTAACAACAAGTCGGTTCTACAAAGTTAGTGTTCATTCCTACAATATACTAAAGCCCTCCAAAGACAACTGCTGCTACATCATCAATATCATTATTAACTGTTGTCAAAAAAAAAAAAATACACACACACTTAAAGTCACATAAGACTTAAAAACTTTGTCACAAAAAGAAAAAAAAGAAAAGAAACCCAATGAATCAACTAATACTATCAAAAAAGGACACGCAGGAATGTAACATTACATTTTTTAGAAACATTAGTTTCTAAAAAAAATAATAATAAAAATACACTAAAATGCCAGTGGACTACAATGCATTCAAGACATCTTTAGTGCTCTCTCCCAAAGATCTTGATCTGCTCAGTAACTGCTTCACAAGATCTAGCACAGCCATCTTTTGGAGCGTATGGTTAGGCTGGTCCTCCTGTGGTAGTAGGGGCAGTCTTTTTGAAGCTTTAAGTATCTGCAAAAATAAGGGGAAATCTAAATTAAAGGACCAACCAGACACAGACTGTGAAATTGCTTCATTTTCATTCTACTTTTTAAGAAACCCACCAACATAACTAAATGCTCTTTTTTTGCTTTTATTTTTAAAGACAACTTGGTAACAGAGTAACCACCCTGAGGAGTCTCTGGGGATTATTAGTTGCAAAGATTCTGATGAAAAATTGAGGCTCTTTACAGGCCTTGAAAATTGCGGTTCAACTAAATAATTTCAATCTTTTGAGAAACACAAGCATTATGTTTCTTTCTCCCAACAATATTTTAACTGTACTAAAAGAAATAAATAGAAATCTAGTGTGGTATTTGAAAATAAATATAGAAAGATTTTTCAAGGGGCAAATGGGCACTGTAAGCTGCATCTAAAACATATTATATTAATCACTTCATTTCACTGTTTGATGTTATTGATAATATAAATGATTGATAATTAAAGTATATATTGTTTTAAAAGAAGCAAAATTCATTCTTATCTAACATTTTACAAATATTTTTTCATCCAAATTTCAGTAGATCATTTATTTTACTGTTAAGCAGTGGATTTATGTTACAGTTAGATGAGAAAAGAAGCTGGTATACATAAAAGCCTAGCAAAATTTTGATATAATTTCTAAAGCTGTGTGATATTTCCTTCTTTTCTTCCTATCAATTTCTATCTGTCCATCTATTTATCTGTCTATGTGCATGTACGTACAACCAAACTTTTTATATAAGTAGATTTGTTTGGTGCTAATGTAGAACAATTAGACATTTTATGTAGACCTCTACATATCCAACAGAAATGTGTGTTTATATCTACTAAAAGGATAAGTATAAGAATATTCATAGCAGCTTTCCTCATAACACCTAGAAAAAGTAAAACTGGAAAAAAGTCACTATATCCATCAACAGTGGATGGATAAAAAATTATAGTATTTTACTAAAAACAGGTATGCCACAACCAAGAACACAGTAAGTAAAGCAAGCAGACAGCCCTCAGAATGAGAGAAGATATTTGCAAGATATGTCTCTGACAAAGGTTTAATAACCAGAATCCACAGAAAACTCAAATGTATTAGCAAGAAAAGCTATAACCCAATCTCAGCACAAGAACATGGGGAAAGGGGCAAGGGAGGGGAGGGGAGAGGGGAGGATGGGTGGAGGATGGGTGGAGCGTAATTAGTGGGTCCACACCTACAGTGCATCTTAGAAAGGTACACGTGAAACTTACTAATTGTAGAATATAAAAGTCTGAACACAATAACTAAGAAAATGCCATAAAGGCTATGTTAACCAGTTCGATGAAAATATTTCAAACTGTATATAAAACCAGCATATTGTACCTCATGATTGCGCACAGCTATGATTTAATTTAAAAAAATTTTAATAACTATACTTTAGTATAATCATTTCCTCTGTAATCCTCTGCATTAGATTTTCAATATCTAAAAACATTTTTCTAAGAAGAAGACCACTGGCTTTACCAAAGCGGCCAAAGGAGTCTGTGAAACAAAAAAGTCAGGAACCACCTAGGGAGAACAATTAAAAACGTCCACAATCTGGGCGGTGCCTGTGGCTCAAAGGAGTAGGGTGCTGGCCCCCATATGCCAGAGGTGGTGGGTTCAAACCCAGCCAAAAACTGCAAAAAAAAAAAGTCCACAATCAATCTGAAAGTAAGAAGTTTAGAACATAAATTATATGAAAACAGTGATGACAATAATCCTGCCCACATATGAACAGAGATTTAAATGAATGACAAACATTTTGTTTAGATTAGGGGATCCCTGGGTTTTTTGTTTTCTTTTTTTATATTATTCTTTTAAGGTTTTAAATAATAATAATAATAAAAGATGGGTCATAAAAAAAAAAATGAAAACAGTTATGCCTAAGAGCAAACCACTGCACTTCACAGGACAGATGAAACTCACAAACATGAAGCTGAGCAACAGAAACCAATCGCAAAATCAAATGTGTGTGTGTGTGTGTGTTTATGGTTTTATTTACAGTAAATTCAAAAGTAGACAAAATTAATCTGTGATGATGAAAGTCAGAGCAGTGGTGACCTCTGGCTGGGAGGTCATCTGGGTTCTAAAGTGTTCTGCACCCTGATCTGGGTAGTGGTACAGGGCTGCATAACATGTCCAATGTCAATGTTGGGGTACTTCCCTGGGTGTAAATTACGCCTCAGTGGAAAAAGTTTAAAAAATTGAGTCTAACTTTTAGTTCTGAATTTAAGAATTTTCTAGACGTTGAGAGGAAGAATCATTTCAGAAGTACCTTAAGACAGGGAAAGTTGCTCAAAGCCTATGAGTATGCATAAAAAAGGTAAATAAACTAGAAATTCAGTTGCCATTTTGAACAATTTGAATATCCGCTCACACATGGTCCCAGCACCTCCCAAACCAGCCCATCACATCTTCACCCTTCTATGCTTCCCTCTGCCTCCCGTGTCTCCACTGAGCTCCTGCCGTTCATTCACAAGGACTCCGGCCAGAAACGCAGAAACCAGCCGCCGCTCCTCCCTCTCTCCCATCAGGTCATGTCCAACACCAGTTTTCCTGAAATCGAGGTCTCCTTTCCATTCATCTTCCACAGCCAGGCTCCCACATTCCTGGTAGTGTCTACCTCCTGACCTCACCACTCTCTTCAAATCAGGATCTGATCACATGACCCCTCTGCTTGGACTTTCTCAGTGGCTTCCTGACACTTTGAGGCAAGATCCAAATTTTAAATGCAAGAAGGGAGAGCTACCTGCTTTCTACCTCGCTGCTCCACGCCCCACCAGGCACCTGCCTCAGCTTCCATGCTTCTAGAGCAGCTGCCTCCACTGCTCCACCTGCCGGCTCCTGTGGCTTCTGCTGGCACCTCCAAACTCAGCTCAAAGTGGCACAACAGTGCGTGGGCGGCTCACCTCCCTCTGTGCACCACCACTCTGCAGCTCTGTGACTTATCCCTCCTTCCGCAGGCTGCCTGCACACTGCTCTGGGTATCACGGCATCCCACCTGTGTCACGCCACTGTGTGCCCACAGGACTGAAAGCCACACCAGGGCAGAGACCATGTTGTTCTATCCTGTGTCTCCACTGGCTAGCACAGAGCCTGGACCCCAGTGGTTCCTTGACATATAGTTGTTTTTTTTTTTTTTGCAGTTTCTGGCTGGGGCTGGGTTTGAACCCGCCACCTCCAGCATATGGGGCTGGCACCCTACTCCTTTTAGCCACAGGCACTGCCCTACATATAGTTTTTGAATAAATGATCAATAACAAATGTTGAGAGAGAGCACTTAATTAACGGCTGCTAAGAACAGGGTATCAATCTCTGCCCTTGCCTATGACCTCTGGAGTCAGTAGCCTACAACTGGTTGTAGACAGTACTGATCCCTATCAAAAAGTGCTGGATGACAGAGAGGCCTGAGGGAAAGCTCTGAGTGGGTGCACTGGATAGAAACCAACACCCCTACTAGTACACTCTGGGGTGGGATAAGCTGCAAGTGTTAGCTTCATTTTCAAAGGGACAGGAGCAGCAGAATTACCCAGAAACCTCGATGCTCATAGATCTCCACTCTGAGTAACATAACATTAACTTTTTAAATTCTTTTCTGGCATAACAAAAATTATTAACAAACCCAGTTAATCAAAGGACATTAAGTACTGTTTGGCAGGAAATTCTCCTCAAAGGAATGTCATAAAAGACTCCCTCCAACGTCATTTTATTTGTGTACATTTATGCTGTCAGGTTGCTAGAAGTGTGCTGTATGATTTCAAGTGAAAAATATGAGTTTGAGAGTAAAGGTGAAAACCAGCTAAAGGGGTAGGAATTCCAGGATCGTTTCACAAATCTGGTCTTCAAAATGGTTGACTTCTAGTATCAGAAAAAGCAGCTCTCAGGAGTGAGCTTCTATACCCTTGCTAAGAACGCACCTGCAAAGCAGTTACACATTTATAATAGAAAAGGAAGGCCAAATTTAAATTATTGGGCAATTTACTTTTCTACCATGTATCATAATTAGATCGTCCTTTCCTTAGTCCTAAGCAATGAACTAATGTACAGTAAGATGCCAAAGAATCTGACATGTCTAATTTTATCATACCCAGACAGCTCTCAAACGTCTCAGCAACTCTTAGGATCACTTATTTTAAATCCTCTGAAAAACCCAGCAGCTGAGAGTATGGACTCTGGAGCTGGAAACCAAGGGTCAACGCTACTTGTGTGAGTCAGCTCCATGACCTGGGGGAGATGACTTTGCCCGGCTGGGCTTCAGTGTTCTCATCTGTAAAATAGAGGTAACAGCGCATCGACCTCCGTTAAAGGTTAATCCATGAAATGTGCTTAGAAGAAAGAGCACCTCTGCGATGCTCGCCCGTGAGAAAGTTCACCATCTCACACGCTGCGGCTGGCTCCGATGGTGATAATGCCCACGGGATTAGCACACTCATAACTATATTATCATGAACTTTTTAAAGTCATATTAAGGGAAGGTACACTAATCATTAGGTTCTGAGAAGAAAGAAAATGGTGAATTAAAATCCAGCATTTTGCAGAATATCTCAATTTGCATTTTCCACTGAATAAAATAAATTTTTTGAGACAGAGCCTCACTTTGTTGCCTTCAGTAGAGTGGCCTGGCGTCACAGCTCACAGCAACCTCAAACCCTTGGGCTTAAGCGATTCTCTTGCCTCAGCCTCCCAAGTAGCTGGGACTACAGGTGCCTGCCACAATGCCCAGCTATTTTTTTTTTGTTGCAGTTGTCACTATCATTTAGCTGGCTAGCTGGCCCAGGTCGGATTCGAACTCGCCAGCCTCAGTGTACGTGGCCGGCGCCCTACCCACTGAGCTACAGGCACTGCCTGAATAAAATAATTTTAAAGATTGAAAAGCAGTAAAGAGGCAGGCCTTACAATCAGTGTTCCTGCAGTTTCTGCAATCAGATGCACTATTAAACACTAGCACAAAAGCAGTCAACTTACTGCACAAAATTCTGAATGTAGGTTTATGTATAAAAAATTATAATATGAGGTAAGACTATCAGCAGGACTTATAGAAAATGAGCAAACCAAGTGCAATGAAAAACAACTACAACCAGGCCCCATATAACAACATTCTGGATGGACTGAATATGCAATGGAGGCCCTATGAGATTACAAGGGCACTGAAACCTTTCTATTGCCTGTTGTCGCAGCCATCTTAAGGCTGCCGGGAGACATGTTACTCTCTAGTTTGAGGTGACGCTGGTGTAAACGTAGCCTACTGCACTTCCAGTCATATAAAAGCAGAGCACGTACAGTTACGTACAGTGCATACTACTGGATAAAGATAACAAATGACTATGCTGTCGGTTTATGTATTTATTATAGTAAACTTTTTGTTATAATTTTAGAGTGTACTTCTGTTTAATGAAAACGAAAGTTAACTCTAAGGTAGCCTCAGGCAGGTCCTTTGGGAGAATCCCAGGAGAAGGCATTGTATCGTAGGAGAGGGCAGCTTCCTGCTTCTTACTGGCCCTAAAGACCTTCCAGTGGGGAAGATGTGGTGGCGAAGGCTGTGATCTAGTCTTGTGTGGGCCTAGACTACTGTTTGTGTTTGGGTCTTCTTAACAAAAAGTTCAAAAAGTAAAACAAACAAACAAACAAACAAACAAACATTAAAGATAACAAAAAGCTTATAGAATCAAGATATAAATAAGAGATCTTTGTACAGCTGTGTTTATGTTTTAAGCTAATTGTTAGTACAAAAGAATAAAGAGGTTAAAAAATTAAGATGCTTATGAAGTAATAAAGATAGAATAAGCTAAAGTTAGTTAATTATTAAAGACAGAAAACTTATTTGATAAATTTAGTACAGTACAGTCTACACAGTGCAGTAACGGCCTAGGGCTCCATGTCCCTCACTCCCCACTCACACACTGACTCACCCACAGCAATGTCCAGGCCTGCACGCTCCATTCATGGCTAAGTGTACAAAGCTGCACCGTTTAACTTTTTACTGTATTTGTACTGCATCTTGTCTATGTTTAGATACACAAATAGTTACCACTGTGTTATAATTGCCTAAAACATTCAGTGCAGTAACCTACACAGGTTTGTAGACTGGGGGCAACAGGCTACGCCGCACAGCGTGGGTGTGTGGTAGACTGTCCCATTGAGGCTTGTGTGAACACTCCATGATGTTCACAAAGTACAATTTTGTCCAATGACAAAATCGCCTGATGATCCATTTCTCAGAACGTATTAAGTGACACATGACTATATGGCTAACTCTCAGTCTTCCATACACTTTTGGCAAGGTCAAATTACAATTATGCAAAGGGTCACTACAATTTTTATGGTAACAAATTACAGGCTACCACCTCTTGATAAGGTCTTCCAGAATTTAGCTTCTTGTAAGCTACCTTGAAGACCAGGCTAAGTTTCTACTAAACAATAACAGCCATGGCCACCATTTACCGGGAGCTTATTATGTTCAGGAACTATACATATTTAATCAAATCTTCGTTTTAATGTGCTTTCGTTGTTACATAGTGTGTCTACAAAGCACCCGATTCCATCACCCAACCACTTGGAGTTTCAGACATTCTAAGTCTAAATAAATTATTGAGTTCAATTCAACAAACAGTGCAATTAAAGTACAGAGATTTCTAGTCAGAAAATATTATCTTTCATACCTTCACAAAAGTTAGATCAATATTAAAAAATATGATCTGTAACTAGAAAATACTAATGTTACAAATGTTTCAGGATACAAATGTTTACTTTCCTTGCCCTGCTCATCTTTTCTAAACATAAATACACATTACCTAGTAATCAACATGTAAAAACTCAATTTCTTCAGGGATTCCTTTTTGCCTTCATATTATAATACCAATAATTCCAGTTTCTTAAGTAATAGTGTCTGTACTACTGTTGCAAATGTACATGGTATGACAACTATTATATCAAAATCTAAAACATATTCATAAAATAAGCAAAGACAAGCTGATGCATAACTAAAAATTCTCTGGGTATTTTGTTGTTTTGTTTTTTTTTCGTGAAATTTAGCACATAATAAATTTTGGCAGTGACGATTAGTTCTTTTCATTTTTTTTTTTTTAGATAAAGTCTCACTTTGTTGCCCTTGGTAGAGTGCCGTGGTATCACACATCACAGCAACCTCAAACTCTTGGGCTTAAGTTACTCTCTTGCCTTAGCCTCCCAAGTTGTGCCTGGCACAACACCCAGCTACTTTTAGAGACGAGGTCTCAGTCTGGCTCGGGCTGGTCTTGAATCTGTGAGCTCAGGCAATCCACCCACCTTGGCCTCCCAGAGTGCTGGGATTACAGGCGTGAGCCACCCTGCCTGGCCCCAGGCAGGATTAGTTCTACAAAATTCAATTAACAGTAATGAACATCACTGCTACAAAATTCACCTTAAGTATAATGCGAAAAATAATGAGTTAAGACTGAATAAATAAATATGACACCAGAAGAGAAAAGAGAAAGAAGAGAAGAGAGGGAGAGGGGAAGAGAGGGGAGGGGAGGGGAGGGGAGAAGAGAAGCTAAGCCACACCCAGAAATGAGAAGAAACACAGCTGGGGAATGAAAATCCTCTTTTAGTAGAACATTCTTTCCCGCCATGAGAACCAAGTTTACATGCTAATTTCTGACTGCACATATAGCTTATGTCCTCTCTAAAATGCACTGAAAGGTACAGGCCTCAGTGGAAATGCTGTTCCCACTCCTTAAATCCGCTGATGAGGAGGGGGACAAGGAGGGGAACAGAAGGAAAAGTGGAGAAACGATCTTAATGTCACGGGTGAAGGGGGAGCTCATAGGATGCCAACAAGCCCCAAGAAGCCTGGACAGCCACAGGGCACCAAGAAGCTCTCAAGAAGGCAGGGAAGGGGAGGAAGAGGCGTCATAATTTACACACTATCCAGCTTTCTTACTAAGGCAATTCTGACTCCATACCCTCTATCAAGTTGTCTGTCAATCAAAAAGAGGAGGAAAAAACCCACTAACTTCTATTACTACCACCACTTATAAGGGCAAAAATCATATAACCATTCACGTTCCTCGAGTTTTCACTCATCAAGTTTGTACCGCAGACGTACAACAGACATGAACCTGATGTGTACTGTCCATTACTGTGGCTCAGCTGCTCAAAACACAGAAAATGTCCAATTCAGTTAAAGTTAATCCTTCTCTCTCAAGGTCCTTTTCACTCTTTATAGATTTATCATAAAACTACTACTGATATTAACAGCATTTATAAAATAACAAGAGTTAAGTACAATATTACTAAGAAAATGTCATACCTGGTGGGACTTCCTGCTGTTCTTCTACCAGAGGAACAGTGACTTCTGAAATAAATAATAAAGTTATTACCCATTCCATATTGCTAACCAGTGCTTAAAACTCAGATAACCAGTATTTAAGTTACAGTGATAATTTTACACCATTTTAACAATTACCACGAAAACATTAGGTTTTTACTCCCTCACAACAAAGAAGAACTAGTTATAACTTAACAAAATGCTGTGTATTTCTCAACTGTTCTGCACAGTTAGGCTTGACAACATTACCTGGGTGGCTGAAAACTTAAAACCTTAAAACTCTCTTAACCAACAATGGAGATATGACTAAAACTTAGGTTTTCACTGCAATTTTGCATCAGACTTAACAAGAGAGATGCGGAAAGATGCTTATGGTATCACATTGCTTCATTAAAGAGTTCCTTCTTGGAAAGTTTTTTACCTCATAACCCTAGTTTGAATATTAATGAGACAACAAAAGGAAATTAAATTGCAAGAGAGGGGCGCCGGAATCTCAGTGGTTAGGGCGCCAGCCACATGTGCCAGGGCTGGTGGTTCAAATTCAGCCCAGGCCTACTAAACAAACAAACAAAAAACAGCTGGGTGTTGTGGCAGGTGCCTGTAGTACCAGCTACTCTGGAGGCTGAGGCAACAGAATTGCTTGAGCCCAAGAGTTTGAGGTTGCTGTGAGCTATGATGCCACAGAACTCTACAGGGGTGACAAAGTGAGACTGTCTAAATAAATAGCAAGAGAATCTTAAAACCAAACACTATCCTTAATAAAGTTGGTATAAAAAAATTATATCTGAGATAACACCTTCAAAGACATTTATGTGAACTTTTAATATCCTATCTTTTTCCTTGGCTGTTTCAACCCACTTATGACAAAGAGACCACGGCCTTCCCCACTGGATGATATAAAGACAGTGATCTGATTTGCTCTATTACATTGTATCACATATTAACATGTTCAAACCTAATAACCATTTAACACTACCTTAACCTAGAAATAAGATTGTATCAGCTTTCCTTTTGCTCCTTAAGAACTGTAACAGAATTTGGTCAAAAGGAGGAATTTTTTTTTTTTTTTTTTTAAGACAGAGTCTCCCTCTGCCACCCTGGGTAGAGTGCTGTGACATCATGATAGCTCACAGCAACCTCGGACTCTTTGGCTGCGGTAATCCTCTTGCCTCAGCCTCCCGAGTAGCCAGGACTACAGGAACCCACCACAACGCCCAGGTAGTTCTTCTGTATTTAGTACAGACAGGGTCTCGTTCTTGCTCAGGCTGGTCTCGAACTCCTGAGCTCAAGCAATCTACCTGCCTTGGGCTCCCAGAGTGCTGGGATTATAGGTATGAACCACCATGCCCAGCCAAAAGTAGGAATATTTTTAACAGCATTTCTAAAATGGAAAATATTTATGCAACTCTTTAAATCATTTTCTTCTTGTATTAATTTGCTTCCAATTATAAACAAGTGCTCAAAATAAAAATACGGAAAATATTTTACATAGAAGTAGTAAAAGGAAGCAAAAACGTTTGCCTGTGTCCCCACTAACCACTGTTCCTATCCTGGCATATTCCCTTCTACAGTGGCAGGACAGCGACTGCTCAGTGGCCTCCCAGGTTGTCACTGGTTTATTTGGTTCTTAATTATTTAGAGATATAGTAGCCCTTTACCAATTTCGCCAATATTTTTCTCAGAATTTCTTTCATTTTTGTCATCTTAGGTACAGAAATGTGGTATATCATAAAGCATTAATTGCTTACTTTGTTATTTCCATTGTTGATGTTCTATAACAAGAAAGCCACACTATTGGCTTCACCTAATTTTCACCTAATTTTACTCTGAAAAAATATGCATTCAACAAATCCATCTGAAACTTCTTTTGGTATATGATATAATAGAGGATTTTCAAAAGGGAAATAGTGAATTAATTTTATCAGTAAAACCCGAAGGAGTTATCTGTTTTATTTATTAATTTATTATTAGTAAGCCTACTTACTCCAGGCTTTTTGAACCCACTGCAGTCAGTATAGCTTTCACTCCCACCAAGTTACTCAAATGGCTTTTGGTAAGATCACCAACCATCTCCACATTGCCAAATCCAATGGACGTTTCTCAGTCCTGAAATTTCTGGGCCACTCAGCAACACGGAACATATTGTCTCTTTTCAGTCTTTACATTTTTTCTTCTCTACTGTTTCCCTCCTGACTCAATGGTTGTTCATCCTCCACCCACCTCACAATGTTCGGGGTTCTCAGAGTTTATTTCTGGGGCTGCCTTCCTACCCTCTCTGTACTCACCTCCAAAATGACCATATCTGTTTCTGTGAGCGCTCCCAGACATTTGTATTTCTCTTAGACCTTGCCCATCTAGTTTAGATTGGCATATCCGCCCCCAACTTGGTATCTCCACTTTCATGTCTCACATTATCTCCCAGACTTCAGAGTCCTAGTATGGAGCTCCTCATCTCTCCCTTAAACCAGTTTCTTCCACATCCTACTTTTTCCTTCTCGGTAAATGGCCCCATCTTCCAACAGTTACTCAAAGCAAACCACAGATTAAGACTTCCTTTTTTCCTTTTCTTTGCTTCACAGCTATCAGAAAAGTTATTTAATTTTAATTCTAAAATATATCTCAAGTTCAACATTTCCCCTCCATTCACACTGAACGATCTTATTCTAGACATTCACTTCCCTGGATTACAACACAATAATTTCCTGGCAGGGAGGTCCCCTCTTCTATTCTTGCTCCAACCATTCTCTAACTAGAGGTAGAAATAATTCTTTGAAACATTAAATCAGAGTATGCCATATCTCACTTAAGTACTCCATGAATGTGGAGGTGGAGCATGATGGCGGATGGGACGGACGTGTAGCCCACCTCTCCCAAGTCATCAGGTGAGAGGAAGGGGGGTCTGAACCTTTTCCCCGCGTGGATTACTGGTGTGGACAGACAGCTGGAGACGTGCAGCAAATTGGCAGATTGCTGTATATGAGGTGTAATTTAAAACCATGGACTCTGTTGTAGACATTTTCTTTGCTTGGCCGTGCTGGCCGGCAGGACCCTCCCTCATGGAGGACAGCAGTTGCAATTCCTGGCAAAACCCACCTGACGAAAATTTATTCCTGAGCAGAGTTTGGCACCCGAAAGGGGAGCCACTCAGAATCACAAGAAACTAAGCAACCCGATGGAAAATTGAAAGGAAGGAATCCCGCCAGGGAAACAAACATTTTGAATTGTCCAAAATGGTGGGCACCTTCCCCTAGAATAACAGAAGTGATTAAATAGACCGGACCATTCCTGGTGGGGAATATTGGTGCGGGCTGGCAGTTCAGGCTGCGCGCGAATGGGCAGGTGGCTGGACTCCAAAATCCAGATTCAAAAGTGACACTCTGAGCCACAAAAACTGAGTATAAGGTTTCTGTGCCCCGCAGCTGGGGAGGTAGCAAGACCCGGCGGCAGCCAGGACCCTCCCTCATAGCTGATGGCAGTTGCCAGTTTGCAGGAGAACTCGGGAGCAGGGGGAAAGATTTGTGAAGAGTGGACTCCTGCACTGAGTTGGGAGGTCGGATAGGAGTGCTGTCTGGAACACAGCAGCTGAGGTTGCCCAACAATTAGGTAAAACAATTTTTACAGAAACTCCAAAATGGCGATTGGCCAGGTAGGGTGGTTATCGTGGTAACTGTATTAATTGTAAATCAGATATAAGCCTGGGAACCACTCACAGCACCACCTGGTGTCCAGAAACTATATTGCATTATAAATATATTCCTACAAAAGTTGATCCCTACATCATATATATAGATGTATATTTCTACATATATACAAGAATAATATTTTTGTGGTTGGTGCCTTTTTTTTCTCATCATTTTCTTAGAGGAACTATAGTTAATTTTTATTATTTTTTTACATTTATTTTATTTTTCTTTTTTCTATTTTTAATTTTTTCTTTCTTCTTTATTAACTTTTTTATGAACACCACTTTTTTTTTCTCCCTTCTCTCTTCCTCTTCTTCCTTTCCTATGGTTTCTGAGAGTGCTAACATCAGATTTCTAGAGGGTTTTTTGTTTGCTCGTTTTGTTTGTATGTTTTTTACCCTTTTTTCTCAATTATTTTATGATTAATTATCATTATTTTTATTGTAGTTGTTTTTTTCGTTGTTGTTGTTGTCTGTATGTTTATGTGTTTCTGATTTGTTTCTGCATCTGAGGGCTTGTGTGTCTGGTAGCATTTTTATCTGTTTATTTGCTCATTTGGTCTCAATGAGTTTGGTGTTTCAACCTACAATTCTGAGCTCCCAGCAGTCCCATCCACTCTCACTCTGAGGTCTGGAGGCTTGTCCCCCAGGAGTCCAGATTCTTGGGTGATTCCTCGAGGGGTGTGGACAGGGCCTGGACCGCACCTGCTCAGTGCTGATTCTGCGGCACAGTAGTAAGAAGACGACACTCGGCTGAGAGGGTACCATACCGGAGCGGCACTGCCCTGAGGGGCAGAGCAGCAGCCATTTTTGGCAACAATATGGCTCACCCCCAGATATTCCGAAGCCACAACCCCTGTCTCCGTGGGCAACCAGAGGAGGCAGGGCATCTTCTCAGATGGCAACCACCGTGGAACAAATCTGGGACTGAAACACAGGCCTTGTGAGTAAAGGGTTTGCCTGTAGCGGTACTGGCCTAGATGGAGCGTGGGGACTAGAAAACACACACGCAGAGCTGGGAAATTCCCAGGTTGGGGCTGAACCAGAGGACCGCTTTACTGAGCCTAAGACGCACCTGGCCCTCAGGGGATCATCAGCCTATAGACAAAGGAAGGCAGGAGGCTAGAGCTGACCGTGCTATGAATACAAACCTGCAGGAGTAAAGACAAGGCATGAGGCACAAGTTCTGGGAACTCAAAACAGCTTCTCTTCTGGAGAGGAATTTAGCAGGGACAGAAAAAAATTCCCACAAATTTGTTCTGTTCAGTCAGTAACATCAATAAGGGGCGGGGCTGGAACTGAGTGAATACCCCCCAAGCGTCAGGACTCACCACCTCCTGCTGGACAGAGGCAGAGAGCAGTGGCCTGGCTGACAAGATACAGATCTCCTTGTGATTCAGGCAGGTACAAACCCCTGGAGTATCTGCTCACGGGAGGCAACTGAGTCACAGCCCTGCGGGGCTATCAGTGACTGGGTGTGACAGAGGTGCAAGATGGGGAAGAAGGCATCAACCTTCCCAGACTATTCTATTTGCTAGGTGGGTCCTCCTGACTTTATAGAGCACAATAGCAAGTCATATTTCAGTTGTCACCAGACCCCAGCAATCCAGTTCCAAGAGACCTTTGAAATGCTCACACCTGAGACACGTGCAGACTGAGACAATTGATTTGGACCTTTTGAACTGAGCGACTTGCCTGAGGACTATTCAAGTGGTGCCCTGAGTGTGTGGTTGTAGGAAAGTTTGATTTTCCTTTTCCAATTGTTGCCAGTGTGGGGGCGGGGTGACTTAACTGCTGGTATTTCTCCACAGCTGAGACTTCAACCCAGAGTAACTGTTTCACTAGGGTGGCACAGAGACCAGCTGAAAACAAGACACAACCACTTAGCCCCACCACACCAAATAGGTCCCCAGTTTCTCAGGCCGTAGCACTGTATGGGTCCTCGACAAAGCTCCAGGGGAAAAGTCAAACGGTGTAAAATAATCATGGGACGGAATCAGTGGAAAAACTCTGGTAACATGAATAACCAGAATAGATCAACCCCCTCAAGGAAAGATATGGCAGATGTAACTGAAGATCCCATTCATAAACAGCTGGCCGAGATGCCAGAAATCGAATTCAGAATATGGATTGCAAATAAGATTAATAGAATGGAGGAAAATTTGGAAGTAGAAACTTGAAGAGCAATTCAAAAGTCAGAATTAGAAATTCGAGGAAAAATTCAAAAGTTGTCTCAAGAATTTAATGAATTTCAAGACAAAACCACCAAAGATTTTGATGCACTGAAGCAAGAATTTGCAGCTCTCAAATCTGAAAAATACAGTAGAATCCCTCAGTAACAGAGTGGAGCAAGCAGAAGAAAGGATTGCTGACATTGAAGACAAAGCTTTTGAACGCTCCCAAATCTCAAAGAGGAAGAGAAATGGAGACCAAAAACAGATCATTCTCTCAGAGAGCTCTGGGATAATTCGAAGAAGGCTAATATCCGCCTTATTGGAATCCCTGAAAGTGATGAAGTGGCCTCGCAAGGCACAGAGACCCTTCTCCATGAAATTATGAAAGAGAATTTTCCAGACATGCCAAGACATTCTGAAATTCAGATAGCAGACAATTTCAGAACCCCAGCACAACTCATTCTGAATAAGACATCCCCAGGCATATCATAATTAACTTCACTAAAGTTAATATGAAGGAGAAAATTCTTAAAGCAGCCAGACGCAAGAAATCCATTACCTACAAAGGGAAGACCATTAGAATGACTGCAGATCTCTCTGCTGAAATATTTCAAGCCAGAACAGGATGGTCATCGACATTTAATCTCCTAAAACAAAATAACTTTCAACTACTGATCCTGTATCCAGCTAAACTGAGTTTCATTTATGATGGAGAAATTAAATACTTTAATGACAATCATATGTTGAAGAAATTTGCCATAACCAAAATAGCTCTTCAGGATATTCTCAGACCTATCCTCCTTAATGACCATCCCAATACTCTATCACAAAAATAAACTCACTCAGAAACTTTTGATCAAACTCCAACTTCCACAATGGCGAAAGGTTTAAAAATGTCCACTGGACTTTTGAAAAACTCTATGCCCAAAATTTTACCAGACTTACCAATATTCTCCATTAATGTGAATGGCTTAAACTGTCCTCTAAAGAGGCACAGGTTAGCCTACTGGATACGAAAATTCAGGCTAGATATTTGCTGCATACAAGAGTCACATCTTACCTTAAAAGATAAATATAGACACAGGATGAAAGGATAGTCATCCATATTTCAGGCAAATGATAATCAGAAAAAAGCAGGCATTGCAATTCTATTTGCAGACACAATAGGCTTTAAACCAACAAAAGTAAGGAAAAATAAGAATGGTCACTTCATATTTGTTAAGGGTAATACACAATATGATGAGATTTCAATTATGAATATTTATGCACCCAACCAGAATGTGCCTCAATTTATAAGAGAAACTCTAACAGGCATGAGCAACTTGATTTCCTTCAGCTCCATAATAGTCGGAGATTTCAACACTCCTTTGGCAGTGTTGGCTAGATACTCCAATAAGAAACTGAGCAAAGAAATTTTAGATTTAAACCTAACCATACAACATTTGGATTTAGCAGAGATCTACAGAACATTTCATCCCAACATAACTGAATACACATACTTCTCATCAGCCCATGAAACATACTTCAAAATCGATCACATCTTAGGTCACAAGTCTAACCACAGTAAATTTAAAGAAATAGAAATTATTCCTTGCATCTTCTCAGACCACCATGGAATAAAAGTTGAACTCAGTAACAACAGGAACCTGCATACTCATACAAAAACATGGAAGTTAAATAACCTTATGCTGAATGATAGCTCGGTCAGACATGAGATTAAGAAGGAAATTGCCAAATTTTTGGAACAAAACAACAATGAAGACGCGAATTATCAGAACCTCTGGGACACCACAAAGGCAGTCCTAAGAGGGAAATTTATAGCACTGCAAGCCTTCCTCAAGAGAACGGAAAGAGGAAGTTAACAACTTAATGGGGCATCTCAAGCAACTGGAAAATGAAGAACAATCCAACCCTCAACCCAGTAGAAGAAAAGAAATAACCAAAATTAGAGCAAAATAAAATGAAATTGAAAACAAAAGAATTATACAACAGATCAATAAATGAAAAGTTGGTTTTTTGAAAAGGTCAATAAAATAAACTTTTGGCTAACCTAACCAGGAAAAAAAGAGTAAAACCTCTAATTTCATCAATCAGAAACAACAAAGACGAAATAACAACAGACTTCTCAGAAATTCAAAAAATCCTTAATGAATATTACAAGAAACTTTATTCTCAGAAATATGAAAATCTGAAGGAAATTGACCAATACTTGGAAGCGTGTCACCTTACAAGACTTAGCCAGAATCAAGTGGAAATATTGAACAGGCCCATATCAAGTTCTGAAATAGCATCAACCATACAAAATCTCCCTAAACCGAAAAGCCTAGGATCAGATGGCTTCACGTCAGAATTCTACCAAACCTTTAAAGAGGAACTAGTACCTATATTACTCAACCTGTTCCAAAATGTAGAAAAAGAAGGAAGACTACCCAACACGTTCTATGAAGCAAACATCACCCTGATCCCCAAACCAGGAAAAGACCCAACAAGAAAAGAAAATTATAGACCAATATCACTAATGAATATAGATGCAAAAATATTCAACAAGATCCTAACAAACAGAATCCAGCAACACATCAAACAAATTATACATCATGACCAAGTCGGTTTTATCCCAGGGTCTCAAGGCTGGTTCAACATAGGTAAATCTGTAAGTATAATCCAGCACATAAAGAAATTAAAAAACAAAGACCATATGATTCTCTCAATCGATGCAGAAAAAGCTTTTGATAATATCCAGCATCCCTTCATGATCAGACACTTAAGAAAATTGGTATAGAAGGGACATTTCTTAAACTGATAGAGGCCATATACAGCAAACCCACAGCCAATATCATATTGAATGGAGTTAAATTGAAATCATTTCCACTCAGATCCGGAAGCAGACAAGGCTGCCCATTGTCTCCACTGCTCTTTAACATTGTAATGGACGTTTTAGCCACCGCAATTAGGGAAGAAAAGGCGATCAAGGGTATCCATATAGGGTCAGAAGAGATCAAACTTTTGCTCTTCGCAGATGATATGATTGTATATCTGGAAAACACCAGGGATTCTCCTACAAAACTCTAAGAAGTGATCAAGGAATACAGAGGTGTCTCAGGTTACAAATCAACATTCATAAATCAGTAGCCTTTATATATACCAACAATAGTCAAGCTGAAAAAACAGTTAAAGACTCCATTCTGTTCATAGTAGTGCCGAAGAAGATGAAATATTTGCGAGTTTATCTAACAAAGAACGTGAAAGATCTCTATAAAGAGAACTATGAAACTCTAAGTAAAGAAATAGCTGAAGATATTAACAAATGGAAAAACATATCATGCTCATGGCTGGGAAGAATCAACATTGTTAAAATGTCCATACTACCCAAAGCAATATACAATTTTAATGCAATGCCTATTAAAGCTCCACTATCATACTTTAAAAATCTTGAAAAAATTATACTTCATTTTATATGGAATCAGAAAAAACCTCGAATAGCCAAGACATTACTCAGAAATAAAAACAAAGCAGGAGGAATTACGCTACCAGACCTCAGACTATACTATAAATCGATAGTGATCAAAACAGCATGGTACTGGCACAAAAACAGAGAAGTAGATGTCTGGAACAGAATAGAGAACCAAGAGATGAACCCAGCTACTTACCGTTATTTGATCTTTGACAAGCTAATTAAAAACATCCAGTGGGGAAACGATTCCCTATTTCACAAATGGTGCTGGGTGAACTGGCTGGCAACCTGTAGAAGACTGAAACTGGACCTACACCTTTCACCATTAACTAAGATAGACTCTCACTGGATTAAACATTTAAACTTAAGACATGAAACTATAAAAATACTAGAAGAGAGTGCAAAGAAAACCCTTGAAGAAATAGGTCTGGGCGAGTACTTTATGAGGAGGACCCCCCTGGGCAATTGAAGCAGCTTCAAAAATACACTACTGGGACCTGATCAAACTAAAAAGCTTCTGCACAGCAAAGAACACAGTAAGTAAAGCAAGCAAACATCCCTCAGAATGGGAGAAGATATTTGCAGGTTATGTCTCTGACAACGGTTAACAACCAGAATCCACAGAGAAATCAAACATATAAGCAAGAAAAGAACAAGTGATCCCATTGCAGGCTGGGCAAGGGACTTGAAGAGAAACTTCTCTGAAGAAGACAGGTGCACGGCCTACAGACATACAAAAAAATGCTCATCATCTTTAATTATCAGAGAAATGCAAATCAAAACTACCTTGAGATATCATCTAACTCCAGTAAAATTAGCCCAAATCACAAAATCCCAAGACCAGAGATGTTGGCGTGGATGTGGAGAAAAGGGAACACTTCTACACTGCTGGTGGGAATACAAATTAATACATTCCTTTTGGAAAGATGTTTGGAGAACACTTAGAGATCTAAAAATAGATCTGCCATTCAATCCTATAATTCCTCTACTAGGTATATACCCAGAAGACCAATAATCACATCATAACAAAGATATTTATACCAGAATGTTTATTGCAACCCAATTCATAATTGCTAAGTCATGGAAAAAGCCCAAGTGCCCATCGATCCATGAATGGATTAATAAATTGTGCTATATGTACACCATGGAATATTATGCAGCCTTAAAGAAAGATGGAGATTTTACCTCTTTCATATTTACATGGATGGAGCTGGAACATATTCTTCTTAGTAAAGTGTCTCAAGAATGGAAGAAAAAGTATCCAATGTACTGAGCCCTACTATGAAACTAATTTATGGCTTTCATATAAAAACTTTAACCCAGTTATAACCTAAGAATAGGGGGAAGGGGGAAATGGAGGGAAGGGAGGGGGAAGGTGGGTGGAGGGAGGGTGATTGATGGGAGTACACCTGCGGTGCATCTTACAAGGGTGTATGTGAAACTTAGTAAATGTAGAATGTAAATGTCTTAACACAATAACTTAAGAAAATGCCAGGAAGGCTATGTTAACTAGTGTGATGAAAACGTGTCAAAACTGTTTATAAAACCAGTGTATGGTGCCCCTGATCACATTAATGAACACAGCTATGATTTAATATTAATAAAAAAAGTATTCCATGAATTTATTCTATATCTAGAATGTAATCTAAAGTTCTTAGTAGGCCCTGCAAGGTCCTGACTGATCTGGGCCCATGTAGTTATTGCTTAAGCCACTGTGGTTTTCTATTATCTGTAAATAACAGTGACCTGACTGGAGAATATCAGAAGGGTTTACACACAGGGCTGACACAGTGAGCTCTGTACTTCAGCTCATCCTATTAGCATGTGAAAGAAGGATTTGAAGGGGACAAACATGAAGTTAAGAAGACCAGCTAGAAGGCGACTGTCATTACCTAGGAAGATGATAGTACAAGAGCTTTGGAAAAAAGAACGGATTTAGGAAATGTTTAGGGAGTCTATTAATAGGGCTTGCGATTAGCTTTAGATACAGAGCAGAAGAGGACTCAATAATAACTTTCACGGTTCTAGTTTGGGAATTAGATATTGATGCAACCAGCCAAGATAATGTGGGGAAAGGGCTGGTGGGTGTGTGAAGATGAGTTCCCCTCACTGTCCATGTAGGGGCTGCAGGGGTCCAGCACAGAAGCTGCAGGCTGGACAGCAGGTGTGCAGCCCCACACCCCTCGTCACCAAAGGGAATCCCCTCAGCAGTCTTTGCCATGACCTCTTCCTACCTATCAGAGTGCCTAAAAAGTCTAAAGAAAAAAAATGTATTGCTAATCCCAGAAAGGCAGGGTCAATTTGTATATTGAGACGTTAGTTCTTTCATATGAAAGCTATGTGGGGTAGGTTGGATGAAGTTCTTCCTGGTGAACTTCCTGAAGTTTTTTCTGGATTTCTACTTTCTGATTCTTGCTGAATAAATACACAGACTCAGCTACATTCTTCCAAATATTAGTATTCCTCATGGAGAAACCAGTAACAGGAGGTGGGAGAAAATCTCCACTCCATCCAGCCCCACCACATGGACAGGAAGCTGCTCGTGCACAGTGGACCCTCAGCACCTGGGCAGCGTCGCCCCAGCTGCCAGGCAGCAGGAGGGCATTGTGGTCACCCACACACACCTACATCCTCCACTTCAGTCCACGTTACATCCCATCATCCACTCTGCCCAACATTAATCTGAAATCTGACAATTAGCTGTTCAAAAGGCAATTCCAGGAGCAAAATCTGTGGCAACCTAATGCTGTTAAAGTGCACGCGCCCCCAGGCAGCCAACTGCAGGCCCGAGCCTGGGTCGCATGCTCTGCCACTGACAGCCATGGAAACTAGGCCAGCCCGTCACCTGACCCTGCTCTAGTCTCAGTTCTTCATTTGTGAAATACGGACAAAGATCTCTGCCCTACTCAGGGTCTACTGTGAGGAGCAACTGAAATAACATACACGGAAGAATTACAAAATATCGCAAACCGTGAAGGACTGTCTCAACCTGAGCTACGTTCAATCACTGCTATTTAACGTAGGCAACTATTTTTGTTTTTTAGAAAGTATCCCTTCACTTCCAATACCAAGCTTTTGATGTTTTATTTTTTCCAGCTGAGTAACAACATCAAGGACCCAGCTTTCAACCCACCTCTGCCCACAGCTAACCCCTTCTCCTTAGATTATCGTTTCACCAGTGCTCACCTAACCCTATTTAGCCCTCCACACCCTCAGCAGTAGTTGTCTGTTAGAGTATCCTGGTTTTATCGCCGGCATTGCACTTTTCATAGAATGAATTTATCTATCACCTGTTCAGCCCCTGGAACGTCTGCCCCTATAAATACAGGTCTTGTGTCTCCTACATTCTGACACTCTTGGCTCTTGAGCACTGCAGAGACAGCAGGCAGAAAATGCTCGGCAAACACTCGTTGAGTAAATGAACACACACTTCAGTGGAAAGTTAAACTAGTTCTATATAATTAACTTACCTTCTGCAATTACATTTGAATCTTCTACGCTGTATACAGTAGTATCTGAAAAAAGCAAACACTTAACATTAACTCACCTCCACTTAGATTCCTCAATTAACTCCTCTCCATTCAGACATCTAAATTTGGCTCTCTTTACACTGGGTCTTCTATCCAAGAATACTGATACTAAGATATCAACTTGAATTTCAACACCCAACTGCTTTCTTGATGACTTTAAAGTGTCTTTATTCTCATTACATTGTTTTTTTGTTCCACAAGGCATGAGAGTTTTAAAAAATATAGGAAGGTATTAACTTGTAGGGAACATCCATTTACGGAATAAACTCACCTGAGATTTCTATCCTTTCCTTTTCTGAAGGTTCATTTTCTGAAAGTTCATTTTCCACAGGATTGTTTTCTGAAGGTTCATTTTCCAAAGGTTCATTTTCCAAAGGTTCATTTTCCAAAGGTTCATTTTCTAAAGGTTCATTTTCCAAAGGTTCGTTTTCCAAAGGTTCGTTTTCCAAAGGTTCGTTTTCCAAAGGTTCATTTTCTGAAGGTTCATTTTCCAAAGGTTCATATACTATTAAAAAAATAGAAAAAATAATCCTTTATAGCACCACATAATTTTAATTATAACACAGTACTTAACAACATGTGTCAAGGGCAGAAACATCTAATCTGCCTTTGAACCTGCAGGGCTTCATCACCGGAAGACAGCAGAGTAGGGTGGGAAAGAGTTTGATCTTAACTGGCTTCAAATTCTAAGTCAGCACTTACTATCTTTTTTAATTTTCTTCATGTTTGTGGTAGAGCATTTTAGTTAGCTGAAGCTCTCCCCTGCTAACGTAGTTTAGGGAACAGTTCTCAGAATTTTAACCTGGGGGCAAACAGCCCTGCTGCCAGCCCAAGAACGAGGGGTCGGTGGGCAGACCCTCAATGCACCACCCGGCGCCCTGCCTGTCCCTCCGTCCATTCCCTGGCAAGAGGCTCCGTGCTTCTCCCCGGCTCGGCTCAAAGCAACCTCCTCCCCATGCTGTTCTGTCCTGTGCCCAGTGGGCTGCAGCTTGCTCAGTCAACCTGATCTTCCCCAAAGGCCTCCAATTTTCTGGTAAGCAAACCTTTCTTACTTTCCCAGCATAGTTACATATGTTTAGTTTTTAATAATGAGGTTTTTTTTTTTTTCATTTAGTAAAAAGTTTTTATTCGTTTAGTAAAGAAAAGTTGTGAGCACCTACTACACCGACTATCTTCCAGACATTGTTCCTGATACTGGGGTACAAGAGGGGACAATTTTTAACATTGTTTTGTCCTTTTGGAGGCATTTGGGAGACAAGGGAGCAGCGAGTGTGTGCTCACTCTGTCCCCCTGAGAGCAGTGCCAGCATTTAAATATGCTCAAGCCTCTACCAACTTTAAAAGACAAAGCAACCCTTCCTTGAGCTTCCTCCTCCCATCCTCTCCTCTCCTCCATTTCATGGTCTGGTTCTGCACGTGATGATCACTCCTCTTTGTACCTCCCTCCTCGACACACTCCCACCTGCCTTCAGGCCTGGACCCCAGGGACCACCACCAAGCACCTCATCTGATCAGATGGGCACCTGCCAGAATTTACCAAATCAGACTCTTAGCAACACGTCTTCCTTTCCAAATGCCATTACACCTTGACTTCGGTGTGACTGCCCTCTCCTTCTCCATCTTTATCACTTCTTTATTATCTTAGCAGGCACTGAATGCTGGCTTTCTTCAAAGCCCAGCCATCGAACGTCCCCTGGTCCCCACTATCCACTCTCCCTAAGAGATGTCGGAGTTGTCCGCGGTGACCATATATACAAGTAGAATTCCCACACACAGAACCAGAAACTAGACTTCCCTTCTGAAAGGCAGGCTTCAGAGATTGGCTTATGTGATCTCTCCTCCTGGATGCATCAAAGAAATCTCCCTGTCAACATGCATGGGCCGGCCTCACGGCCTGCTGCCCTGTCCCTGCTTCCACCCTGCCCTGAGGAAGGGCACCTGCGGCCATCAGCATCACAGCCAGGACAGCAGACGCAGCTCTCAGCACCTTGCCCTCTCTCCCACCTATACCCACACATTGGCCTTCCCAACTTTCCCTTCTACGTATTTCTCAGCTTTGTCCACCTCCCTCTACTGTCACTGTCACCACCCTACTCTAAATCACTCTCCATTCTATCCCGCCTGTCCACGGACTCAGCTCTGCTGTGGTCACACATGAGGCCACCACAATGCTGATCCCATACACAGGTTTGCTGCTAGTGTCACATGGCTCTGAGCAGTTCGGGACCACTGGACATCTCTTGCTTGTGACTCATCTCCTTTGGCTCCTCAAAAGCAGAGATGTGACTCAGGGAACAATCAGATTCGGATGAGTGCAGTATCCTAACTGGTCTCCCCATAATGACTCCTGTCTCTCTCCAATCTATCTGCTATATGTCAGACCCATCAGTTTTTTCAAAATACAGATGTGACTTCGGGGACGTGGGGGGGGGGGTCCCTCACAGTGCCCCATGGTGAAGATGAACATCCTTGACCTACTTAACAAGCATTCTCTGGACCTGGACGCCCTCAGCCCTGTCCGTTTTCTCTGCCAGTTCATCTCCAAAACCTCCTGGTGACTGTCCAGCATCCCCACTGCCTGCCAACTGCTCTCACCAAGGTCTGGCCTCATCCGCACACTGGGAAAGGGCTGTTACGTGCTTCTGTTACACGTTCTATTTGTTCTCCCCAGCACTGTCAACTGTAATTACAGACTACATAGAAATTACTTGTTCACTTTTAACCCTCTGCTAAAATGTTAGATCCATATCCGAACACAGACCGTGTCTGTTCTTCACTGGACCTGCCCCAGGGTTCCGTGTTTTGGACATACAACACTACTAAGTACAGAGAATGTGAATCAACAGCTCAGTCAGACAGCAAGGCTCCATCCACTGTGGCTTCCAGGTTTGTCCAATGTGGGCTTGATGCTTTTTCTATCTTTGATGTAAAAAGCTGGTTCTGGCTATGGCACATCAAACCATATGCTCTGGAGTTGGGGAGTTCAGTATAGAATATATTCTGTTCTCCTATTGAAATATAATTTTTTTAACTCTTATATGATAGCTAGTTGGTTTCCATAGTCTGATTCCAAATTTCTAATCTTTTTCTGGTTCTAAATTTCTACTATCTTTTTAGCATGCAGTGAATAATCCTCTGTTCAATGAAGTCTGTTTTATTTGCAAAAGTTTATGTTCTACAGCAAGGTAATCCAAAGTATTTTACCAAACATTAATGATCCCTTAGGTCTTATTAATTACCCTTTTTTTTAACATTTTAAATTGCGTTTATTATGATACTTCTAACATGAATGAAATATATTCATTTTTACAACATCTTTTTAGCATAGCATCTAATTTTATATTCTTTCTCACAAGTTTGATTTTAAATCTCTGAGATCTAGAAGGCAAATTGCATTCCAAACATGTTCTTTCTAGTAAGTTTTTAAAAGACACTATAATAATTGGCAGAAAAAAAGCGTCTCAAATCCTATCTTTATTTTATCCTTCAAATTCAAGATTCAGGGAGGGAAATCTAAATACAATCTCAGGGCCAAGTTCTTTAACTTATTATAAAAAAAATTATCAGCACCTAAAGATACAATACGGGATTCTTCTAATGGTATCACTTATGTCTCATTAGAAGCAGTCCCTACAGATAATGACCTTGGTAAGATCTCAAATCTTAAATTAACATATCAGGTCTATACATAGTCATTTCTTTCCTTCCTTTTTTTTTTTGAGCCAGAGTCTTACTCTGGGTAGAGTGCCGTGGTATCATAGCTCACAGCAACCTCTAACTCTTGGGCTCCAGTGATTCTCTTGCTTCAGCCTTCCAAGTAGCTAGGACTACAGGTGCCCACCACGACATCTGGCTACTTTTAGAGACAGATGTTACTCTGATCTCAAACTCCTGAGCTCAACCAATCCAGCTGCCTCAGCTTTCCAGAGTGCTGGGATTACAGGTGTAAGCCACCATGCCTGGCCCTCCCATAGTCATTTCTAATTTTCTTCAATTTGAATCACCAGTTAGCAGAACTTCTTCATAGAAGAATCCTATGTTGCTCATACTCAAGTCCATCTAGAATGTGGGAAGCCTCCCATGTTCCACGCAGTCACAACAGATTTCTGCATTTTTCCTGTTTTACCCAATTGACTTCTCTTTCTTCAAAATCATACTTAAAGATAATGGAATTAAAAGGATACATTGTTGTCTATACCCATTCTTTCCTTTGTACCTTTCTTTTTTTTTTTTTTTTATTTTTGGCCGGGGCTGGGCTTGAACCCACCACCTCCGGCATATGGGACCGGCGCCCTACCCGTTGAGCCACAGGCGCCGCCCCCTTTCTTTTTTTATTTTTTTCAAGAGATGAGGTACCACTTTGTCACCCAGGCTGAATGGAGTGCAGTGGCACAATCCTAGCTCCCTGCAGCCTCCAACTCCTAGGCTCAAGTGATCCTCCGCACACCACCATGTACAGCTAGCTTTGTTCTTCTTTTTAGAGATGAGTTCATGTTATGTTACCCAGGCTGTTCCCAAGCTCCTGCTCTCAAGTGACCTCCCACCTCAGCCACCCGTGTTGTTGAGATGACAAACTTGAGCCTTAGAACCTGGCTACACAATTTTTTAATCATACAATCTTGGACAAATTATTTATGTTTTATGAATCTTATCTGTCTCATTTGGGAGGGAGATAAAATATAATCTACTTCACGGAGTTCAATACAACAGTACCTTCGCTTGGAGGTGGAGGAGTTCCATGGCCTGAATCTGAACCCCAAGTGCCTGCACCAGACATTTGCTGAAACTGTTTTTTTTTTTTTTTTTTTTTCATGCTGTTTTTAAGCCTGGAACCTAGTTCTTCTTAACCTTCCTCATGCTGACAAATCAGTCATCTCTGAGAGTGGGATTAATTTGTAGAATTGACTAAAGTAGTAGTTCATACATATTTAAATCATGAGAGAGAGCGAGAGTGAGAGCGAGAGAGAGAGAGAGAGAGAGAGAGAGAGAGAGAGAGAGAGAGAGAGAGAGAGAGAGAGAGAAGAGAGAGAGAGAGAGAACTAGGAAACAATGAGATCAGCTTTCCTGAATGATTTGTAAGGAATTTAAGAAATTATTTAGTCACCAGTAGAACTGCTGGAATTGGCAAACAATCTCCCCCAGGGAATTCTTTGAAAACTACCATTCACTTGGAAATTTTAAGACATAGTTATAGCTTAAAACAAAATTATCTTTGTAAAACAGTCAAACTATGGCATATTTTGAAACAAGTAGGTGGCTTAAGGTTAAGAAGCATTTTCAAACCTTTTTCATCATAGTCTTGGTATGTTACACCATCTGCAAAAAAAAAAAAAAAAAGAGAGAGGAAAAAAAACAAGTATTAAATGAGTCATTCTGTGTAACTGCTTAGCTGGAAAACAATGATGACAATGAAGTCCTCTCAAACACAGAATTCTATTCCTCTAAACAATAATGTCTGCACGGTCAGTAATGAATGCCTCCTCTCAAAAGCAACTCGAGAAAAGGGCAGGCGAATTATTCTTAAAAAAAAAATTCCCCAAATTAGCCCAGATTAAAACACACAAAAGTAGAATTAGGATTTAACATCATGTTTTGTTATGGAGGTGTTAGTAGACAAGATGAAATATGAAGGCCTCATGTTCTTTCAATAGTCTAATGTGGTTACAAGACAAAGTGTCATGCATTAGATTTTAAAATTACTTCTTTGACCCCTTTAAAAGAAAAATCCCCATGTAAACACAGCACAGCAAGGTAACATTTTAAGTGACATTTAAAATCTGATGAAAACATGGGCGGCCCCTATGGCTCAAGGAGTAGGGCGCTGGCCCCATACGCTGGAGGTGGCAGGATCAAATCCAGCCCCGGCCAAAAACTGCAAAAAAAAAAAAAAAATCTGATGAAAACATTCATTTAATACCTTCGTCGTGCTGCAATCTTCCATCAGCTACTAATGGTTCACTGGAATCTAAAATGACAAAAACACACCTTTGCCAAAAATGAAAAAAACCAAACACGTTACCAGACGCCACTATAAAAGATTCGCAAGTTAATTCTCATCATTGCAACCTTGTACGGCATGTACTGTCATTATCATTTAACGAAATTTAAGCTGAATAATGTTCCCTAATTTGCTAAGTCACAAACGTAAGAAAAGACAGAGCGCAGAACGAGGACATTCACTCAGCCTAACTCCGCTGTGTCAGCCTATCTCTTCACTTCCCAAATTATCTACAAGGACAAAAGCCCCAATAGTGATTTCTCCTCCTTTCCCGACATAATATAATCTATATTCAGAAATTCTATAAACATCTCGGCAATCAAAAATGATTTTAAGCATAAAGCAATCTGTGTTTTTATCAGAGTGAATCGTTAACCCTGTGTTTCATGACCTTGACCACTGTCTCAAACTGAAACACATATCAATATTTTTATATTCACAAACCTGGAGCTTCCTGTTCATATGTCTTCTCTTCCAAATCCTGATGGTAGTCCTGTGAATCTGTAAGTTAGGAAATAATTAGGAAATTACCAATGTGTCCCAAATAAAGATTACATGTGATAATAAAAACCAGAAAAACACAATTTCCAGTAATGACAGAAATGTGAAATCAAATCCTAAGGATGTTCGAACATGTTCATTCATGGAACAAATAAATAAGTATTAACTTTGCTGAATGCCGGATACAAAGATGAATAAGGCGGTCCTCATCATTAATGGGTTCTCAGCCTAACCACAAGATAGTAAAGCTATATTCTCATTTAGTTTACGTAGATTCAACTGCAGTCAGCAAATAAAAACGAGAGAGGCAGAGAGACAGAAAGAGAGCAGAACAGGTGAATCTGAACCTCCCTGCCCACCCCACAAACACCGCTGCAGAGTGACCTCACCTGGCCTGCCCCGGCGTACTCCGGGGTGCTACACAGACATAGCACTAAAACCACATGGGTTCTAAATACCAGATAACAGTCCCTTGTGGTCCTCAAGCATGGGAAGAATGACCTGTTCCAACACTGGAAGAACAACTAGCCAACACCACCAGGTTACTGACAGATGATGTGTCCATCCATAGTGTGGCCATACCTTCCAGCTGCATCACACATGGCACAACCCAGTTTTGATATTGCATTGACTTTGAAACCGAGGGCCACCAAACCTTGTAACTTAAGGTTATTCCTAATTCCTTTACTGGGAATTTATCCTCAAGCGATAGGCTTCAAAACACAAAACCTATATTCGCAAGATACATGCCATATGATATCTAATAAAATTATTATTTATATATCATGGGATATGTTGATGGATTTAAAATGTATTGTTATTAATAAATTAGATAATATTCCATATATAACCGCATGATGATGTCATTGTAGTTAAGAAGGACAGTGTTAAATTCGAGCTCGCTTGGCTCTTCCACATGAAAACTGTCCTCAGTTTCTGAAAAAGCAAAATTAGACTGACATCACTACTTTTATAAATGGTGTACAGATTTTGTGTATGTGTATTCTGAATCTGTGCTTATGATTAACTTTATTTTAAAATGAATAACTGTTAAAATGAAACACAGACATATTAACTGTCTACTTCACATTTCCTCTTTCACTAGAACTGCACTCTGAAATGTCTCACACAGTCTCATACCCGCTCCCCTCAATAATCCCACAGGATGACAAACACCACACCCTGGGCTGAAGACAGAGGATGATTCATACGGAGGAGCACAGTGACAAAGGCTGGGCCAGGAAAAGTGCTGCTCTCCGGTCCACACTTCACTACAATGGTCTATTTTCTAGACCTGTATTCCTGTTTTCTAGAGAGCTCATATCCACGCCTTTCAAAAAAGCACAGATAGAAGAAGCTTTTGGAAATACACCATCTAATAAATTAGGAGCTGCCTGCTTCTAAAGTAAATTCTTTCTATATTAATTGCGGTGAGAAACAGACAAAATTTACTTTTTCATTACTTTTATGCTTTAAAAAAGCCATATTGACCCATTTAGGCCTTGGCCCTGGTGGTTTCTGGGCTAGTAGCAGAATGGAGGAGTTATAACAGAGGCTTGTCTGGCCCAGAAAGCCTAAAACGTTGCTATCTAACCATTTACAGAAATAGTTTGCTGGTGCTTGGTATAGAAACTAAGAATGGTGTTCTACCCATAGTAGTTACAGAGTTCAGATCAAAACAAGAACCTGTGTTAGATTATCAAATATTTCATCAGTTTGGATTTCACATAACAAATACCAACTCAGAAAAGGGAACACAGTACAGTTTATTAAACTTACTTTTCCTTAGAAATTTACATATTTTGAATTTCCCTTACTACTTAAAAGTGCTTTGAATCAAAATCAGGATGTCTATTTACTTTGGGGGGGAAACACTTTAAAGGAAGCTGTAAAGCTTTGACTTTTTAAAAAATTACATAAATAGTAGTTTTAAAGAGGATTAAGATAAACTTACATAATTATAAATCATCTTTTTTTTTTTCATTTTGAAACAAACAAACGAAAAAAACGTGTCCACCTTCATGAAATGTTTCAGGTTCCAGGGTCTCAGATTTATCGTGTACGTCAGGGGCCGTGAGGAAGCGGTCATCCTCCAGGTGTGGTTCTCCCACCGGGGCACCGTCTTCTTGCTGCAGGTCCTCTCCTTCAACTGTGGCAACAAAGCAACACCAGTCTACAGTGAGGCCACTGGCCACAGACGACCTCAGACACACAATCCCCTGAGAAGGGCTGCTGGGCACTCTCCGCCCATCCTCTGGGCCACTGCGGCTGCTGCTGTCCACGCAAGCCTTTTTCTCTCACTGTGGCCAAGTGCTAATCTGCTTAAGGGGCGGGGGTCTCCTCTCAGTGGAACGTGAACTCACCAAGGGCAGGGGCTTATTGGTTCTCTGTGTGTGCCCAATACATGGCCTGCCTAGCCATAGGAAGGACTCAGTAAGTACCTGATATATGAACAGAAAAATTCATAATTATTACCTTTGGCTCATCAATAAACACTGGATCAGAGAAAAGGTCACACAATGACCATTTACTAAGAATTCACGTAACGTTCCACGTAACAACTTTGAAGGACTAGTCAAATGTTCTTTAGCACAGAGCAGCTGCCGCCTGTATACATCACATACTAGGTGACAGATACACTTGTGACACAGTGCATCCGAACACTATTTTCAGGATTTGAATTATGAGACCGGCTTCTGTGACACACTAAGCTGGTCTAGTTCTTTTCTGTACATGTCGGACATGCCACATTATTCCACTATGATACGGTTTAGATTGTGATTGCGCGTAACAATTACCCCGATAATTGAGTGTGGCTCCTACATACAACACTCTGACTAAAGAGCTTGAATTAGCTGGAAGTGCTGTGCAAACCACACAGCCATCAGGAGTGTGGGGCACAGAATGCTCAGTTCTGAATTTGAGCTCTTCTTATGCTTGTGCACACCAGCTGTGTGACTATGGGCGAAATACTTCACTACTCTCTGCTTAAGACTTCTCTTTCATAAAATAGGAAAAACAAGTGTCTATTCATAACACCATTATGAAGATTAAAAATAAGTGGCCCATAATAAGAACTTAGGTGTTATTATCATTACAGTGGTAACAACAATGCTATTTCCACTGCTGCTGAATTCCTAATTCCACCCCCAAACAGCAGAAAACTTCGGTCATCCCTGAGCCTTTAGTGTGGCGTGGCCATACGCTCAGGTGTTACCGAGACAGACAGACCCATTAATGTCAATAGTAACAATTTGTTTCTGTCTTCTCCTGACAGCTTGCTATGCTGTTTTTCCTCATTTCAGATTTTCTGCTACTCAGCAAACCAATCACCAGTTCTAATTCCTGTTGCAAATGTTACTACTCTTTTTCTTCTCATTATCTCCTTCTTTCCTTATTCTGTTTTCATTCTATCCTTGCAATTTGTAAATTTTCACCTAAGCAGGATTTAGCTCTCCGATCAATGGAGATGTCCCTATTTTCAGAAGGGAAACCAGCCAAGCCTTCCAAGCCACTTTGGACAGCCTGGTAGGAAGAGAACTTCCCGAGGTTAACTAGACATTGCCAAGTGCTCTGCAGCTGCCAGTCACACCATCCCACTTTGATACACGAGGAACTGGTATATTTTGCTAGAGCCGTGGCAGATACGGGACCGAATTCCTTCCTGGGATGTACTGTCGTGAGGCAGGGAGCCACGTCCTGAGGAGATGTGAAGATCGGGTGGGGGAGGGAAACACGTGCTCGGCAAAAGATACCCCAGGGGCAGGGCTGCCACAGGCAGGGGTAGGCTGGGCCACTTCAAGGAAAAGGGACAGGGCCAGTGGCTAGAGACAGCAGGAGACAGGAGAAACAGTCTACAACCCGATGCACAGCTGGCCGGTCACAGAGGAGCAAGGGTGCAAACAGGGCGAGCCAGGCGGGTGCGACAGCCAGGCCCAGAGGGCAGGGTGTGCCCTGGTGGCGACGCCCACAGGACTTCCTGATGGATTAGATACAGGAGGGGAGAAGTGGAGAAAACAAGGGAAACTCCTGAGCTTTTAGCTTATGCAACTCAGTGGGAAGGGAAGCCATTAACTAAAACATAGCAGACAAGACTAGGAATCTTTCAGCGGTGTGGGGAGAGGAGGAGCTGTGAGGTAGGAAAGAATCACGAGTTCTGCGCGAAGCATATTTTAAGTGTGAGACGCTCGTAAGACATCCAAATGGAAATGTCTCATAGCTGGATAATCCTGGAGTTCAGATGAGTGATCGGGGCTGCAGCCATATATCCAGAAGTTGCTAGCATATAAATAATATTTAAAGCCACAGACCACATATGCGATTTCTTAAGGAAAAAGTCTCAGTAAAGAAAAGAGCAGGTCCCAGAAGAGGGCTGTCGCGAGGAATGTGGTACCCGACTCCATCCTTCCCTCCTCCACCCATCTGCCCACCTAAGTGTCCCCAGGTCTTCCTACTCCCGTCCAGCCCACCGTGGGCCAAACTGAGTTTGGTCACCCTCTCGACTCACTTGGGCACAGTCCTGCCTCCCTCCTGCGCACTTCCCGTGCTGCGGACAGGAATACACAGCCTTCCTGAGCACCCTCCCCAGGGGCCGCCTTCCCGTCATCCCCACGCCTTCTCCTACACATTCCCTGTACAACCCTGAAATACTTTTAGATCCACTCTTGCCTCTGCGCTATGCCCTCTACTTAAAACACTCACCCACAAGTGTGGCCCAATGGATTTCTACTAAGAGAAGATACCATTTCTTCCGGGAAGCCTCTTCTACTCCTAAAATCCTGTGTTTCCGCATTACTCCTCCTACCCTGTCATATGGAAATCATTTATTTAGGCTGCATCTTCCTTAGGTTAAAGTTAGAGGGGGAAAAAAAAGCTGGAGGCAAGCGGTGCCTGTGCTTGCTCCTAGGTGCAAAATAGGAGCAGGTGAAAAGAAGCTGTAACAAAGGCCACAGGCTTCTACCTGCCCAGCATCGGCAAAACCCAGTTTAAATGACAGGAAGTTGTTTGTTCTCACCACTTTTTTTTTCCTTGTGCTAACTTTGGACCACATTGAACCACGGAGTAATAGGATACCACAGTGCTCCTCCCCTTACCAAGCTCTTCACGAGCCACATTTGGGGGTCCTGCTGTTTTTATAAAGGGATGCCTTAAGCAGCAGCCTTACAATATACTAATGCAGTGGTTTCTGAACTATCATTTAGTATCCCCTACATAGAGCTCCCGTAAGGAATTATTTAGGTCTAAGTGCTTGGAAAATGCTACCATTTTCATGCTTTTTCCTGTCTGCTAACATAACCTACAGTATTGGAAGCGTCTCTGCTTTTGTTTTGGTGGCTAGCCAAGTATGAGTGCAATCTGAGGGCGGATGACAGCCTTGGATACACCACCACAGCTTGCCGGTGTCCTATTTTCTCCTCTCTTGTTTTTTCCATCTATTCTTGATGGATCACTGCTTTCCATTCATTCATTCTCATTTATTCCTACCCTTTCCCTCTAAGCTGTACGCAGTTACATTCCCTCACAGTGGGGCGGGGGGATAAAATAAAGTGTGTACAGGGCTACTTCAAAAGTAATACTTGCCCCTAATAACTTTAAAAAGTTTTTTTTAAATAATCCAAACAGCCAATTGACATGTAAATTTTAAAATAATGTCAAAATCATATTTAAGTAATTCATGACAAAACAATAGATTTTAATTCATACCATGTTCTCTGTGTACCGTTTCATGGAGAAGGGGCTGAATTTGTTCGTTTATTTCATCTTCAATATTCTTGGGTTCTAAAATAATTACAAAACATAACTAAACAGAAAAATTCAAACATTAATGTCAAACTCTAACACTCAAATATGGCATTTGTGCATATACATTAAAATAAACGTATCTGGCTAAGTAATTATGCTTTTTTTTTTTTTGGCCGGGGCTGGGTTTGAACCTACCACCTCCAGCATATGAGGCTGGCGCCTTACTCCTTTGAACCACAGGCACCGCCCTATAATTACACATTCTTTTTATATCAGTTTACCATGATAGCTGTTTAAAATTGGTTTTATTTTTTCAGCAGGTATTAAAGGTTAAGAGACTTTCAGTAAGATTTTTAAAGGGAGAAAACTAATTCAGGCTCAGATTTTTATTTTAAATAAAAGCCTCACAAAAAAGCAAAATGACTTCAGTTTCTATTAAGTTTAGATTAATGGTAGAATAAAGTGACAACACCTTCATATAGAGAAGTACTGGGAGCTATAGATAAAAGCTGGGAAGCTCACTCAGCGTCTTTCCTGACAGGAGAAAGGACATCCTTGCTGGTGAGGGGACTGAGGGTGCCCGGAGTTAGCTGACCACTCCCACATGTTGTCCATGAGTACAAGACCCTACATCATAACGGACAATCCTTTCAGCTTTGGAGAACCTCATCTGACTTTTTTTATTTTTATTTTATTTTTATAGATGTTTGTATTTCACAAGCCAGTCTCATACTCCCCGTATCCTCTCACAATGCCTGTGTCAGCTTCCTCAGAGGATGCCCAGTTTCACAACTACTAAAAGCACCATCCAAAGAGAACTAGGCCCGGTGCCTCGATTTGATGCCCTCTGGCACAGAGTGCAGTGGGGCGGTGCACTCTGCTCTTCTGTCTAACCCTTTAGCGCAGGCATCCTCAAACTGCGGCCCGCGGGCCACATGAAGCTGTGTGAATTGTATTTGGTCCTGTTTTTTTTTTTTTTTTTTTTACTTCAAAATAAGATATGTGCAGTGTGCATAGGAATTTTTTCATAGTTTTTTTTTTTTTTTAAACTATAGTTCAGCCCTCCAACGGTCTGAGGGACAGTGAATAGGCCCCCTGTTTAAAAAGTTTGAGGACGCCTGCTTTAGCAGATTCCTTCGCCTACTTGGAAGACAATATAAGACCTCCACAAGTGAACCTCCAGAATCATCTGCCACCAGCACTGGCTGGGGCCTCAGTGAGCACACCACGCCATTCCAACTTCCCGTGAGTTTGTCAACACTATTCCTCTTCCCCGGAGAGGGCTGGTGAAGGCAGAAGCCAGACTGCAATGGATTAACGAATGAATGTATTTTTTTTAGAATAAAGTAAAATTTGAGGTAGTAAATGCAAATATACATTTAAACTATAAAAACTAAATTTATTGCTTGCTCTTGAGCCATGGTATGATTATAGCAATCCTTCAGGAATGAGAGACGGTAACTTCTTCTAGGCTTATTAACTGAACAAAACTCAGAAAATTTATTTATCTTAAAAAGAAGGAGAATTATAAAATATTCTTCATCAGTACACAAGGATAAAACCCGCGTAAAGTTCAGCCCGCACCCCACACTTAAGTGGCAGTAAATCAGTAAATGCGCAGTGCTATACCGAACACTTCCACTAGGTGGGGCAAAGAAACCAGAGTTCTCGAGAGCTGTGTCAGAAAAAATGTGCAGCAGCTAAACAGAACTTCCTAATAAATAACATACCATAAATAAGAAATGATTGTAGTGATGGATTAAAATTTAATTTATTCATTTATTAAAATATTTCAGGACTGTCCATCCTTAAGGGTCATAGGCCCTCTGGTAACTGTGGAGATATTTGACCTGTGAATCTACGCAGGTGCGAGACGGGCTTCACAGAGGATCACAGGGAGGGCTGGGCAGTCTCTGATGCGGACAGGAGACCCTCACATTAAAAGGATGGAGACCTCACTAGATCTACTCTATTAAATCATGTGGGAAACGATGACAACACTAGTGTATAACATGTGTGTATTTTTACTTTCATGTAACATGTAGCGTCGTGCTGGAATTGGAATCCAGAAACTAACACTCAGTTCATGATGTGTCAAACTGTGTGGTCTTGGACAAACGCCAAATCCATGCCTAAGACTCTTGTGCTCTTAAAAATTAAAATTATCCTGTACAATTTTTCATTAAAAAAAATGTTGACTATAAGATTTCAGAAGAAAAAGCAGTTATTCCACGAACAATGTGAAACAAATTTCTAGGTAAAATATGATTTTGTGAACTGAAGAAGGGAACAGGTGTCAGAGGGCACATCCCAGTGGGATGTAAGGACGAGGACAACTCACCTGCCCCCACAGGAGCCTGCTCCTCCAGCTCAGCGTCTGGCTCCGCTTCTGGTGGGACTGTGGGCTCTGAAGCAGATCTTTCCTTAAGTCCTGCATTTTTTATTCACAGAGTTAACTTAAGTTTTGGGTTTTTTTAAAATATATAAAACCAGGAAAAGTATTATTCTCAAACATTTAATTCAAAGTGCAAGTAAGGCACAGTTTCCGGTATTACAGGCCTACAAGTGGAAGAAGAGCATCCTCTCTAACCTCACATGGGTCTTTACTTTCTCTTTGTTTCTCAGTTAACCTTTCACTTAAAAATAAAACGGAACATTGTTGTTTAAATGTTTATGAATCTCAGAAATACTGTCAGGCCTAAACTTACCAAAAGACCTTCAGTGAGTTAAAGTTCTTCTTCCTAAGTCCTGAAGTTTCGATTCAGCAGTGAGATAACTAAGCGCAGGAAGCTTTCTGTTAATCAGGTATGTTCCAAATTTTGATTTATATATAATTATTTTTTCTTCTTGAAAAACAAGAAACACTTAAAAATAAGAAATCATATGTAACTCACTATTTGTAATCTTCAAAAGATAACACTAATAATCATACTGTTTTATAAACAGCTAAAAGATGTTGGGCGGGGAATAGAAGTTCCTTTGCGTTTTGTTAAGTCCTAAAGAAGATAAGGTATTGGGGTAATTTAACGTGAAAACTGACTCTGAAGTCCATGCAAGCCTAAAATCCATTATATTCAGTTCTTTGATATTTTGTACGGAAAACATTAAAACAGAACATCAATTAAGTAAAACTATTTAGAAAACTAAGCTAGAGCCAAGAGTCTGAGATTCCTGCTGACAAATCGGAGGCTCTTCTCAGAGTTGCCAGGAGCCCTGGTCCTCCCTGCAGGGAGGTGCCCGGCATGGCAGCCGCCTCGGTGGAAAGGCCTCGGCAGAGGACAGACGCCGTTGGCTCATCTTCAGCGCCTCGTACCACTCTTCTTACAGTGCACTACTGTGTCTGAAAAATTCCCATCCCAATGTCTTTTACGCTTGTTTTAAAATTCTTTTTACTTTTCATTCCCTTTTCTATGTCTCAGTTTTCTCTTACTGACAAAAACATACTCCCACATTCTTTAAAAGAGTCTCCCAAATCTTAAAAAGACACAGACAGGGACACATCGGGCCCTCACATCATTTGTAGCCCCTCCAGCTACTATTTCCAGCACTACTGCCACACAAGACCCAGCCCTAGTACACCCCACACCGACACACACGCTTGTGGTCCACACCTTCGTGACCTGTACCTCTAAGACAGGTTCTCAAGGGACCTCAGGTCCTCCTCACTGTAGTTCAGTTTGGGGAGTGAAGGGAGGGATGAAGGCCTAATAAAAGTCATTGAACTTCAAATTCAAAGTCAGGGCTGCCCTGACTCTGACATCCCTCCATGGTTAGTGGTATGGAACCATTAATTGCCAAGTTCTGCTGAATGAATACATCTGTAGAATCAAGTCATTTGCCTTTGCACTCTGGGCACCTTTGCCAACATCGGGCTCATAACAATTGCTCAATAAACACCTGCTGGAAGGCTGAACACCCCAGTGGTGTGACTGCTCTGCTAGTCCCCCTGGGGGCAGAGGTTCCCTCCAGGGCCAGGCTTCCTCATCCCACTGGAAGGGTGTGGGTTGGAGATGTGGGAAAGGGGACTCACTCACACCAGTTTCTCTGCTACCGTTTACCAGAGACCCAAATCTCTGCTCTAGCATCTACCATTTTAGTACCACAGGCCTAGTTTGCCTGGGACAGTTCCAATTTATGCCCATTGTCCTGGAATAATTACTTCACTCTCAAAAGTATCTCAGTTTGAATAAAAAAATCACAGGGTCATTCTTCATTAACGCTGCACATTATAGGCTTTCAAACTGTGCTCCGTGGTTAAGTAAGCAATGAAATCTTTTCCTGTCAAACAATAAAGATTTGAAATGCCCCAAACTTTTATGTTTTGAGAACAGTTTCATTTGGAAAAACAAATTCTAATGCCAAAGTGTTTGTGAACTACTAGTATACCAATATTCAGAATGCAGTGCCCCTAAAAGTCAGCTTTCTTTAAAGCAACTTGGAATTCTGTCTCCAAAATTGAAATTGCAAAATATAGAAAAACATAAAAACAAAAGCCGGTAACAGCAGAAAATATTGAGCAGTTATTTTTTTTTTTTTCTGTCCAAAGTGGCAGCTGAATTATGCACTTAATACTTGGTCGTAGCCATTTCAAAGGCAAAACCAGCACGGAAATAAACAATACCATGGGCTTCAAACAAGCTGAGGATCATTTTAGTACATCGCCTTCCCCAGACCCTTATCACCTTATAAACACTTAACTAGAATTGCTTTACCAACCCATATAGAAGAATGTCCCTACGAGATTTTATTCTGGTGTTTAAAAAAAAAAAAAACTGTTTGCTACCCAAACTCACTTCGGTTTTAACAGGTGAGGTAAAAGACAAACAAAAATTAAATAAGGAAAAAAATACACATAAGGCCAATTCACAGTCAAGGAAAAGGTTTTCAAACCAAATTTATTTTGAGATACAAATGGCAAAAATGTAGCAGTCAAGAAATGTTCAAAATTATGTTACAAAATGAGATATATTAGTTTTTATGTTCCTAGGGCAGCATTTAACAAAACCCCAACTTTACAAATGGCTTGAGCAAAAAGGAGATTGATTATCTAACTAAACAGGATGCAGAGAGGCAGGCTGGCTGGCTCCCAGCCTGGCTTCATCCGTGGGCAACCAGGGCTCCCCTCACTGTAAGCTTCTCTTTCAAACGAGATGATGTCCAAAGCAAAAGGATCACCTCTAGTTCTGCTTCATTCCTAGGCTTGAGAAAATCGTCCTTAAACTTCCCAGCAGTCTTCCCTTTCAGTTTTAATAGTCAGGACCCACTTCCACTCCTAAGTTGGTGGGAGGAACAAGATGACCACAGCTGCCTCAGAGCCATTGTCTGGGGCTGAATGAGCAACGCAAGTCTATGCAATGGTCATGACATGATTCAGAAAATAACTTAGGCTTTTCCTTAAAACACATCTGTTTTTAGTTCCTTAAATTCAAAAATTTAATAAAAATTGCATTCAATAACTATGATTGTCCTTCCAATTTCAGTTAGAACCTTAAAAAGTGAATGAAATTAGTACTTTAAATCAATCACTCATAGTAAATATAACTGACACAGATACCCAAGCTTTCTCTTTTTTTGGCAGTTTCTGGCCGGGGCTGGGTTTTAACCCACCACCTCCGCACATAGGGCTGGCGCCCTAGTCCTTTGAGCCACAGGCGCCTCCCACCAAGCTTTCTTTATTCACTGCTGCCCAGCTCCCCCTGACCATAATGGGAAAGAATCATCGTACTTCCTTAAGTCTGTCGCAGTTGTAAACTTTCTCAATTGCATGTTCGTTCATTATTTATTTAGCACCTGTTAATGCAAGGCACTGCTCTACAGTAAATGAATATACAACACTCTCTCCTTCCAAGGACAGAACAATTTAAAAAATAAATACATGCTACGTAGAGTATATGGGATGAGAATAAATGGTATGAGGAATAAATGGGCCAGGGAGGGTGGCACGGAATGGGAACAGCTATTCACAATTGGGAAGGGAAGGACTCACTGACAACGTTTGGACAGACTTCTGGACAGAAGGCATGAGGCCATGTAAATTACACTGGGGAAGAGCGCTCCAGGTGACTGGAACAGTGTGTGCAGTCAAGGTCCCTTAACAACAGGGATCCATTCAGGGAAATGTGTCAAAAGGTATGTGTACCGCAATGTGTCCTTAGGTAACTCTGTCATGTGTGAACATTATTGGATGTATTCACACAAATCTAGACGGCACGGCCTGCTACATGCCCAGGCATGTGCTAGAACCCACTGCTCCTGGGCTACACACCTCAACGGTGCGTTCCTGCAGGTGACTGTACCACCATGGCGAGGACTTCTGTACCTAAACACATCTAAACATTTAAAAACACAGAAAAAAGATGGTATAATCTCACAGGACCCCTAATGATGTATGCAGTCTCTAAAACATTACGGGGATGTGACAATACAAATTTCCTCATCTAGGAACATATCTGGTGTGGGGCGGAGCCGGGTCACCCATGCAGTAAGAGAAGACTGAGCAGGGGACGAGCAGCAGGAAGGTCTGGGACACTGGATCATGAGAGCTGAAAAATTGATTTCTCCTATGAGTGATAAGCAAGCTGCTCCCTCAACAAATTCTGGAAGAGAATTTCAAATTTATTTTGCTTCATGGGATTTCATATACCTAGCCCATCAAAAACTACAAATTTTTAAAAATTAGCTTTTTAATGTTTGGCTTACTAATTCAATGGTATACAGACTGGGGCTGGGTGTGGTGACTCACTCCTACAATCCCAGCACTTCAGGAAGCCACGGCAGAAGGATTGCTTGAGGACAGAGTTCATGGTCAATGGTACAGACTGATGAAAATTTTGGTCTTACCAATCCAGGTTAATCCAGCCACAGTCAAGTGCAAAGCCTAAGTGTTCTGGATTGCTACTGCTTTAATTGCAAGTGGCCTAGCAGCATACAACAATACATCCCGAGAATAAGACTAACAGGTATGTAAAAATGGAGAAATATCTTGGGACATAATACACCAGAAATGCACATATACTAATTGTCCATGCTAATCCTTGTTGTTTCTGTTATATGTAAAAAGTGAATCCAGATCTTATTCAGTATACCAGCAAAAGTCACAGACCTTACCACAACTCTAGACTATCTTGAACTAACTGCTGCTCCCTGATATGCAGGGTGGCCACAAAGTTCGTGTGCAAATTGAAATTGCATGCGAACTTTATGGCCAACCTGTATAATAAGATCCACAAAGAACTCAAACGTATAAGCAAGAAAAGAACAAGTGATCCCATCACAGGCTGGGCAAGGGACTTGAAGAGAAACTTCTCTGAAGAAGACAGGTGCACGGCCTACAGACATACAAAAAAATGCTCATCATCCTTAATCATCAGAGAAATGCAAATCAAAACTACTTTGAGATATCATCTAACTCCAGTAAGATTAGCCCATATCACAAAATCCCAAGACCAGAGATGTTGGCGTGGATGTGGAGAAAAGGGAACACTTCTACACTGTTGGTGGGAATGCAAATTAATACATTCCTTTTGGAAAGATGTTTGGAGAACACTTAGAGATCTAAAAATAGATCTGCCATTCAATCCTATAATTCCTCTACTAGGTATATACCCAGAAGACCAAAAATCACATTATAACAAAGATATTTGTGCCAGAATGTTTATTGAAGCCCAATTCATAATTGCTAAGTCATGGAAAAAGCTCAAGTGCTCATCGATCCACGAATGGATTAATAAACTGTGGTATATGTACACCATGGAATATTATGCAGCCTTAAAGAAAGATAGAGACTTTACCTCTTTCATGTTTATATGGACGGAGCTGGAACATATTCTTCTTAGTAAAGTATCTCAAGAATGGAAGAAAAAGTATCCAATGTACCTAGCCTCAGCCCTGCTATGAAACTGATTTATGGCTTTCATATGAAAGCTATAACCCAGTTATAACCTAAGAATATGGGGACAGGGTAGAGGGAGGAGAAGGAGGGGGGAGGATGGGCAGAGGGAGGGTGATTGGTGGGATTACACCTGCGGTGCATCTTACAAGGATACATGTGAAACTCAGTAAATGTAGAATATAATTGTCTTAACACAATAACTAAGAAAATGCCAGGAAGGCTTTGTCAACCAGTGTGATGAAAATGCATCAAACTGTGCATAAAACCAGTGTATGGTGTCCCATGATCACATTATTGTACACAGCTATGATTTAATAATAATAAAAAAAGCCATTCTAGATTCCAATAATCTTTACACGATGCCAGACAGATTTTGCAAAGAAGACATAGTCACAAAAACATTAAACACTGCAGGACGACTCATGTTAACATCCTGCAAACACAGTTGAAGGACAGGGGACATAGCACAGTGGGGCCACATGGATTCCACCTTGACATTACACTGCTCCAACTCCAGATACCCTTTAGAAGGGTTTTAAGAACTAAATGAAGATTTAAATTCAAGAAATATACACTTTTGCAACAACCTATGTGTTCCTTTATTTCTTATAAAGAAATATATTTACATACCCCCTTTTGTATACACACATACACAGCCATATAAACACAGTATAGGCAACTTCCAAGGTAGTTAAAACACACTGCAATTAGAGGCATCTTCTGGGCTTTTCTTTTTTAAAAAAGCAAAACATTTTTCTTCTTCCTGATATTCTTCAACAGTATATACAGACGTGAAATATTTGTAAGTGATCTGTTTGTGCATTCACCCTTTAGTAAGCAACCACTGAATGCCTAAGGTCAGTTCCTAGGTGAGGTATTGGGGACAAATCATAGTCTAGCAGTGAAGTCCTGGGATGAGGCAAGGGGATGAGTGGGATAAATAGGCACACAGAGTCCAGACACCTCAGAGGGTCCGAGACAGCTGGGTGTAGTCCCAATGCCTGGGCTGGTCCTTAGAGGAGGCAGAGGCAGCCACCACACAGGGCAGGTGTACTTCCTAGGCAGAGGAAATACTGAGCAGTGCAGACAACAGCTCAAGTGTCATCCCCTTCTCCCTCGGCCCCTGTTTGTTTCCTAGCATTTCAATGCAGGGACCAGAGCCCCCTCTGTCCCCTCCACCTCCAGTGCCTCATCCAGCCCCTGGCACGCTGCAGATTCTTGGGAGTATTTGTTGAATGAGTCAATAAATGAGAACTGTAGACACAGCTTGTGGGTGTTTATAAAATTACCAAAATGAGCCCCTCTAATCTCTTAGGATGAGAGAAGTAACATTTCAGGCAAGATGTAAAGGAGAGGCAGACCCTGAGCCAGACTTACACCTGACTCAACATGGAGCCGTAAATAGACACATAAAGTGAGATCAAGCGACGTGTGACAGAACAAAGAAAATAGAACGGGATGACTCACAACTATGCAGGGCTTACAGAGCTCTTGCAGAAACTGATTTGTAGGTAAACATGACAGCCAAACCAGCAACAAACATCTTGACCATGTGATTATAACCTTAGGCAAACGGAGGAGGAAGGATAAGAGATCGGACATTGTTATCAAGAATTTGTTCAGATTAACGCAAACAATTTTCATGAGAATGACCCTGTGGGTCTACTACATAATACTCACCCTTTAATTTCCTAGTAACAAAAACTTTCTCTCTAGTTAGAGTGGGGGGGAAATAAAGACAGCTCCACAGAATAAACCCAACCTGGTAAGTACAGGGTAGTATTTTTCATTATGCCAATATTCTCTTATCTTCTTCCAATTGTCTAACATTATTGCTGACCAAGAGTTGGGATGAGATCTCTCTACACCCCACAACTTCCTATTCTGAAATAATCATCCATTTTGGCCCATCCCATGGAACTCTGTATTTGGGTAGAGGCAGAGGTAGTAATGGGATGGAGCGTGGTAGGGGAAACCAACCCCATCACCTGCCTGCCCTCGGTGTGGGTGGAGAGAAGGGTACCAACATTCACTGTGTTAGCTCACGCTGGACCTGTTCCTCCTTCTGGAAAAAGCACACAGTTGGGAAAACTGTTTCTCCTTTACCCAATTTTTTTTTTTTTTTTTAGCCCATTTACTTTTAGAGAATCCTTTGCCCAACAACAATTTTAAGAGTGGACATTCACTCACGTGGCCCAGCTGCCAATCACAGCTTTCTTACCTCCCACCCCAGGAGGTTTACGGTCAAAGATGAGCATATGAAAAGTGTCTGAGAAGGAAGCCCACATTCCTGGAGCCCAGAGACAAAAAAGAGATTGAGAACTTTGAGCACTTATATTCAGCATAACAAAAGAAATAAAAAACTACCTTTGGGCTTTATAATTATGGAAAGCTATCAGTGACTTTTGTCATGTAAACTAATTGGAATAGATTTAACACCATGAGCATAACCAAAAGAATTCTAAAGAAAATTTCGAAGTAAAATTTAGTATGTTTCTAATAGCCTGTGGAAAAATAACAAATGGAAAGACAGTTACCATGACACTTGTAGAACTGGATATTAAGGATGAAATAGATCTCTGTGGACCAAAGTAGAAAATCTCTAAAAGCCATAAAATCATGCCTATGGGAAAATGTGTTCTGAATACAAAATAAACCTATAAATATGTTTTTCACAATGAAATTACTAAACTTTTCAACGGACCATACACTTAAGACTATAGTTTACTTCATAACTTTTTTCTAATCTTTATATTTTGTATCTTGTTTTTTCATGTTCAAGCATTGTTATGGCTTTACACGTGTGTAACATTTATAATTATTTTCATCTGTCCTTTCAATAATCTCAGTTGAACAAGTCAGGATCCAGTGTATCATTTCACAAACACATATTCATTACAAAGAATAAAGAACTTAGGATTTATCTCACAAAGTACTGATAAAATGAGTAAGAATCATAGTTTCAGTGCTTCTAAATTTTTAACCACTGCCTGATAGGTCTTTGTTGAGCTATTAGCATTATTCTCCCAAAGACAAAGTGAATTGGGTGCCCAAAGGTGTGGGGCTGCTTATCTACTACACACAACATCAGCACAGCCACCTTGAGGGACGGGTTATTATCTCCAATTTACAAACGAGGAAAACAACCATTTCCAAGATGCATTTTACAGCAAAATATTCTCAGTAATCAATTTGAGAATTATTACCAATAGGCATTAAAAGGAGAAGCAGCAGCTGAGACAGGAGGAGGAACCCAAAGTCAAGAGACACGGCCACAGTTACCTTGCTCATTTCACGTACAACGGCCTCATGGTTAACTTGAAACATTTAAAGTTTAGAAATCATAATTTTACTCTCTGTCTTTTAATGTCTATAGGGAGTCTTTATTACCTAAGTAATCATTATGAGAACTTCCGCGTTTACAAAGTTGAGCAGCTTGACAGTTCACAATACACTTACAGAACCGACTTAAGCAGTCCTCGCAGAGCAACTCAGTGACTTGTGTTTATTTCTTTTCTCTCTCCCATTGTGAAATGCTGATAGGATCATCTGTACACATGAAGTAAAACTGGAAATCTTGTTAAAATACAGAAAGGTTTCCTAACAATTGATGTTAGGAAAAACTAAAATTCACATACATTAAGAAATGAAACCTTGAAGTTAATGTCATAAAAATGAAGGAAAAAATCAATAATGATATAAGTACTTCAAAAGTCAGTAATCCGAATGCTAAAGAACAGAAAAAGATCCTTGGCAAAATTGACAGGCACTCAAATAGTTTTGTAGAACTGACCATTTTCAGGATGACTGTGGAGGATCACTGGAGCCCAAGACTTTGAGGTTACTATGAACTATGATGCCATAGCACTCTACCCAAGGAGACAGAGTGAGACTCTGTCTAAATAAGTAAATAAATAATAAGACTGTTAGTCAAATGTGAAATACTATCACAAAAAGCTTAAAATTATCCCAATAACATCATTAAAAAAACCCTTAAGTATCACGACATAATGCAATAATGCAAGTCAAAACATTGTTAAGGGCATAAAAAAATAAACTTACATTCTTAATATTTAATTTTCACTTTTCAGGTTCGCCCTAAAACTTCTGACTCCCAACTACTTAATATTATGAAATTTTTGTACCTGTATTTAGCTGACCTAGTAAGCCTTTTTCTGGTTTTAATACCCTTTAGAAAATAATGTGAAGTTGAAAACATAGAAATAACTTCCTACTGAAGAAAAAGTATAAAATTAAGAGCACAAGCATAATTTTACCCTCTTAATCATGATGAAAAGCTAATCATGTACAGTTTTTAATTGAATGTTAAATGTTAATGCAGTTGTATAAAGTGTGACCTCAACTTCAATACAATTCAGTTGAAGCTTTCCTTTCCTGAAGGACAGAAAGGGTAAGAAAAAAGGTGGCAGGATAAAAAGAAAGAAAATAAAAGGAAGAAAATAAAGCAAGACCCAGTCCACAGGCACTCCCCAATACCTTTAAATGCTTTAGCAGCTGTTTTAATTCTTGAGCTAATAGTCAAAGGAAAAATCACTGATATGGCTCCGGGCCTGTAGCTCAGTAGGGCGCCGGCCACTTACAGGGAGGCAGGCGGGTTCTGCTAAACAACAATGACAACTGCAATTAAAAAAAAAAAAAAAGCCAGCCTTGTGGCGGAGGACGTCTGTAGTCCTAGCTACTTGGGAGGTAGAGGCAAGAGAATCACTTGAGCTCAGAAGTTTGAGGTTGCTGTGAGCTGTGACACAACAGCACTCTACTGAGGGCAACAAAGTGACTCTGTCTCAAAAAAAAAGACAAAGGGAAACAAAAGAACAGTTCTTTAAGGAGATATCCTCTCTGCTCTCAAAAATTGCTGACAATGCCTATAAATAAAGTAAATCTATAATAAAGAAAAGAAAGAAAAATCCATGATAGAACCATTTCAAAGTACTTTAATAAACAGCAACAGACATGGCTTTCATCTGTATGCTGATTAGGTTATTTTAAAATGTTTTCACTCATTTGCTTAGAATGTAGCATTTATGTATTTTCTGCCCCCTAGTCATGAACTTCAAAAACCAAGGTAAAAATTATAATTCTCTGCTCTTCTACGAGAGAACAAATCATCTGTAGACAAAGTAGCACCTAAAATTTTGTACACAAATTTTTTTTTAATTGTTGTGAAATCTTTTTTTTTTTTATTGTTGGGGATTCATTGAGGGTACAATAAGCCAGGTTACACTGATTGCAAGGTAAAGTCCCTCTTGCAATCATGTCTTGCCCCCAGAAGGTGTGGCATACACCAAGGCCCCACCCCTCTCCCTCCTTCCCTCTCTCTGCTTTTCCTCCCCCCCCAAAAAAAAATAACATTAATTGTCATTAATTGTCCTCATATCAAAATTGAGTACACAGGATTCATGCTTCTCCATTCTTGTGATGTAAATTTTTAAAAATCATTCCATTTATCTCAGCACCAAGCTCTAACATTTGGATACATCTTGAAAACCTTGTGAAGTCTGTGGTGTGCGGTGACATCGGTTTTGCTTCTTATTTGTCCAGTTCTCAGTCAGAGCCTCCCCAACATGTCACAGGGTGTGGGTGAGACTCCCTCAATCCCCACCCCAAACCTTTGTGCACAAGATGGAGCCTGGGAAGATTAACCCATCCCCACCTGCAAAAAGTCACAGATTTTTATCAGGTCAGCCAGGCTGATGAGAATTATCCCAGGGACTTTTCTTCCAGAACCATCACAGAAAACTGCCTCTGCACTGAGGCTGGAAAACTAGAAAGCTGGGTCCAAGCCTGCCAAGGGCCAGCTTGATCCTTGGGATTAGCACATAGAATAAAGCCAGGCAGAAACCAGCAGAGACCAGAAATCGGCAAGGGAGGCGGTAAGCGGCAGAGTTCAGACGACAGGTGCACCTGGGTCTGTTCCCCCGGAGCCAGTGCCCCCTGCCAACCAAAAGAGCCATAAAATCCCCTTTAAGGTTTTCTGTTCTAGTAATCTATAAAAACAAAAAATTCTGTCTAATATAGATATAACACTCCAAGGTATCACATGTTAAAATTACTTTGGGTCTTAGTTTTTAATCAATAAAACAAAAGGATTAGATTAGGGACATCAGATATAATACGCTCTAGGATTCTCCCTTGCTGTATAATTTTATCAGTGGGAATATTTGTTAACTAAATGTCTAAGTGATTGATTTTAAAGAGTAAAAAGTACTAGCACGTAAGGAAAAGGTGCTGAATACTTTTTAGAAATATTTACAACTAAGTTTATTCATTTCTGAGTTGAAATGTCTTTAATTAGGTTTAAAATCCCTATTTTTTTAATCTCTTCATAGGAAAAGTGAAGAATTGTTTTTTAAAAAATGAAATCTTTGTGGCAGCACTTTTGATTCAAACAATGATTTTTAGAACTGTTTGACATAAAGTTTTATTTATCTTTATTCATTAAAAACCTGTTTGTTATAAAGTTTCACATATTTATATTAGCTATAAACATGACTTTATAAATAATCAGGTCAATCTTCTCTTCTCATTAACTAACCGCATTTCACAGTGGTCACTATTAGAGATTTTAAAACTTCACGTGCAGAACAGGATAATGGTCCGTACAAATGTACAGTATTTCTCCCTGAAATTTTATTTTATTAAATGTTTTCCCAGGAACTAAATTCTGATCTTTGCGATTCCTCAGAAATAGTAAACGACTATAACACAATCAAATATGAAAAATACATGCCATTCAACCAAAATAACCGAAAAACCATGTGAAATAAAATGAAAGGCCATCCTAATTTGAAATAATTAAAACCATTCTGGGTGGCGCCTGTGGCTCAAAGGAGAAGGGCGCTGGCCCCGTATGCCGGAGGTGGTGGGTTCAAACCCGGCCCCGGCCAAACACTGCAAAATAAATAAATTAATTAATTAATTAAAACCTTTCTATAACCATTCCAAGACAATAAAGATATCATAAGTACAAGTGTTCTTCTTAAACATAACTTTTTATTTATGGCTATATCCAGAGTTCCCAGAGCAGTGTCGCTGGCACCCAGTGGGTGCTAAGTAATTGTCAGACAGGAGAAGGAAAGGCACAGCTTGGAGACTGGCTGGAAAGGAAGGGAGGGGTGGCTGAGGAGAGGTCAGGAGGGAGGGGCATGCAGGGGTGAGGAGGAAGGAAAAGGAGAAAGTCAAAGACTGCGGGAGGAGAGATGGGGAACCTGGGAGGAGCCTGAGAAAGGGATGGCCCCTGACAGATGCGGGTAGGGAGGCAGCACAGGAGCCCAGGGAGGTGCCCACGTAAGAGGAAAACAGGGAAGCAGGAAGGGGAAGGAGGGAAGAGAGCAGAGGGCAAACTGAGAAATCTCCTAGCATTTAGCACACTTGAAAGTGCACAGAAACACTATTTAAAATCTTGATATTTTTATTTAACTCCAATGGAAGTATTTAATACATTAATAAATTCATTATACTTCATACTACACATGTCTGACACGAGCAATAAGTTAATAAAACAGAAGTTATTACATCACATTTTATGATGTTTGTCCTGAAGCTTCATCTTTTAAACTTAGAAGCATGAGACTGTATATTAAATTCCAAATTTAATTGCTGAGCACCAGTAAAATACTCAATGGCTAATTTATACATTTCTCCAACCAGGGCAATATTAACCTTTCTCTGCCCGTTAGCAGCAATTCACAAACTAGAACATGACCCTTTCCTGGGGTGCCGATGTCTGAGCTTTTCAGTTCTTTCTTTTCTGGTTACTTCCCTTTGCTAAGTGCATCTGTCTGGTAGAACTCCTACGGCCCCTTTCATCGTCTCTGTCTCGGGATGCCATTTTACTGGGAATATCCTGCGTACTTGCTGATTTTTTCCTATTTTCCTTGGGTTTAGCAGTTTTATCTGGGTCCACTCTCTCTTTTTCTCTGTCCTTTTTCCCCTTAAGAGTCTCTTTCCTGGATATATCTGCAGCAGGGATTTTCTTATCCTTCCGGTCAGTCTCTTTTTCTTTCTTCCCCTTTCTTCCCTCTTCAATCTTACTTTCCTTCCTTGATTCGGACTTCTCTTTTTCCTTCTTGAGCTCTTCTTTAGTGAGTTCTTTAACTTTCAGGTTTTCCAATCAAAGGAAAAAATGTTTATTGACAGCATCTCTTAATTCATAGAACAGCAAGTTAGTGAAAAGGTGTTATTTTTTTTTTATTCCTCTCCCCCCCACACAGGAAATGTCTATTCGAAATGTTACTATAATTTACTTGTATGTAAGTCAGCTAAAAATAGATGCAATCCTCTATAAAATACCAACTACAAAAGAAATGCTAGAAGCTTGCCACATTTCTCCAGCTGGAAATATGGTAAGACTTCTCTTAAAAGATTAACATGCTACGTTGCAAAAACAAGTGCATATGGAAAGGTACAGTACTTCACACAAAGTGTTAATGATTCGTACTTCACGACTACAATGTCATAATTAAAGGAACATTGGCAATGCAAGAATAAATTTTTCATAACTTGTAAGTTTATGTGTAAAGATAATTAAAACATTTGAGCTCAAACAAAACACTGTGTCCATAAAAAACATTTGCTTACATTCCTTTAAACCAAATACGTGCAAATAAAAATTGAATAATTTAATTTTTTTAGCTAACTATGCAAAAGATAATTTTCATCTGTATGAAATTTTAAAATCATTATCTGTAGTATTTAAAGTGACAAATTAGAATTTTTTTCTGTTTCTGTCTGTCATGATGAAATCAGTATTCCTTTAAGTATGTTTCCCTGTTAATTTATACAGAGCCAATCAAGCCAACATAATGTCTTTCATGTTCATAGATAAGACAGGGCAATTAAATGGAGTATACAGCTTTTTCAAATCTAATAGAAGATATTGCTTTCAACTTGCTTTACATAAAAGCTTAACAGAGCAGTTAAGAAAAGCTCTGAATTTCACCTGTTTACACTCTCATTACGACATCATAAGATAAGGCATTTACTGTATAATGTAGCATTTAAGTAGCAAGAAAGAAACTGAAAGATTTCTTTAATATAATGAAATGTAGATGATGTTTTCACCCATCAAAATCACGTAAAACATACACAGCCCAAACTAATGTTCAACCCAAGCATTGGATTTATGGTGTTGTATCTGTCTAAGTAGTCTAATAAAATTGTGATTAACCAGCAAAAATATCAGATAAGTTGTCTCCATTAGTTGAACCTCCTGGTGATGAACCAGGAAATTCTTCAGTTCTTCCTGAAAATCTTATTAAAATCTGGTAAGAAAACAGACTAGTATTCATTCAGAAACACCCTCTGAGTCTTTCTTCTACTTTACTTAGTTAGACCTCAAGTTTGCAAGAGGTTTGCTATAGCACAGACAGCGTATCTATGCCAACAGAGATAACGGCATTGCAGAAGAGGAAAATGTGTGCAATGCTGTAAGATCATGTTCTGCAAACTGCTTGTAAAAAATCAAATCTCTAATGTTTAATTTGCCTGCCTAGACCAAGAAATAAAAGTACATGTTATTAGCCATTTATTTCATCATTATTTATATAAAAATAAAACAGTGAAAATTGTTTCCTTCCCAGGGATTATTCAGGAGAGATAAAAGGTTAAAACATGAAAACTTCCTAATGATAAAATACAAATCACAAAACCCTGCAAATCACACAATAGAAGTCTCGTCTGTTCCTATTTCCTCCACAAGTGAACCACAAACAATATGCCAAGGATTTGAATAGAAGACTGACAGCATTTCACAAGTTTGTAAAGACCCTCGTGCACCCCCCATGCCCCTCCCCACAAGGGACATGACTCCACATGTGAGCAGGAAAAAGCACGGGATGTAAAGTACAGCAGCGATGTCCAGCTGTTAGTCTATGCACAACAGTTCACAGTTCTAACCATTTTTAGTGAAATAAAATACAAAACAGCAAATTCTATCCCAATGTAATGCAGTGCTCCATATTATACACCTAAGTTTTCATTTTAATGAAAACTATTATACCCAGCTTTTACTGTGCTCTAAGACAGACTATCTTGAGAGCTTTTAGACCATCATTGAAGACTTCATCTTTTCCCAGTAGTAATTCAAGCAGTAAGTTAAGTTAAGGAAAGTTTTAGGGAGCAAGTTAGGATGTGTACGTGTAAACTGAACAAATATTGCTTGATATAGTATAATTCATAAAGACTAATACAAAGTTCTAATAATGTGAAAAGGAAATTATTTGTGATCATAAGATTGAGGATAAAAATTCTTCAATAAAGTCTTGATAAAATTTATAACCTAAGGTGCAGCCAAACAAAACCAAAAAGCAATAATGTTTAGCATTAGTAGCTATAATTACAGAACATACCCAAAAACCGTCATGCATTTTTAAGCATTCATTCAAGGCTAATTTGAAAAACAAAAAATACCTTTAGCCTTAGCTTTTCTTTTGGCTACCCCACCAGGTCCTTCTGTTGGTATTTACAAGATGAAAATAGGTTATGAACAGAAAATGTTATAGGAATGCAAAAATAAGCATCTACAAAATAGATTAAATTGATGCCGCTATGAAACAAATTATCTAAATTCACCATTAAAATATTCCTTCAATATATAAGTATTTATATTATAAATATAATATTATAAACATTTACATGTCACTTTAAAGCCTTACTTTTACTAATTTTTAACAGATAAATGCATTGCGATCAGCCTATGATTTAATCAACCACAGTACTGGCAGCCTCAGACCTTCAAGAACTGTTGGCATTAGAAACACTATTTCACCCTTGGTCCTGGGCCTGTGCTCGGGCCACAGATGACCAATAACAAACACTCAGGTGAAGGACTGAGGGCCTTACTTCACTAGGCAATCACATTTGCCATCCAGAAAGAACAGATTTTGATAGAATTTTCATATTTACTGTTTTGCTTTTGCCCATCACTCCAAACTTTCTTTAAAAAAAAAAATTACATAAGCAAGAAAAAATGACACTATTCTGTAGGTCCATAACTTCTTCATCTAAAAACTTATCAACGGCTTTTTATTACCTCTCTTGGCAAATGAAAAGTTCTGGTAATGGATTTATTGTTGACTCTCCAACAAACATCAATACCATGTATCTCCCAGAGCACTCTTCATCCAACCAGGCTGTATTCAGCAACCCACTGAACCCATCTTCCCAATTCTATCTCCTGGTCACGTAAGTGCTATTTTATATTCATACACTGGCAAATTTTCCAAAGTGGCACTCCAAGTTGCCAATCCATTTTTCTAAGCATAGCAGGGATGGAAGTGTGGTGCTCAGTGTGCACCTCCCGGGTAAGGCGGGCAGGACCACACACAACTTGCCACTCGAGAACGAAGGTCTCGAGTGAGGTCACAGGAAACCCCTCTGAGACGCCTGACATTTCCTCCTGCAGTAAGCTGCAGAACCCACACTGTATGTTTCTCAAAACCACAGTCGCGCTCCCACTTTCAGTATGTTTGTACCCCTATTTTGTTGTCCTCCTCCTCCGCCTCTGTTCCTAAATTCCCTCCCCTTTCTCTCTATTCATTTGTTTCCACCACATGAGGTAATACATTTGAAGATTTCTTTTTTTTTTTTTTTTGGCCAGGGCTGGGTTTGAACCCGCCACCTCCGACATATGGGACTGGCGCCCTACTCCTTGAGCCACAGGCGCCGCCCTAGGTAATACATTTGAGAATGGTGATTTATTCTGGTCAAAATATCCTAAGCATCACCATTCTTGAACAAAGTGTTAGCATATCTTACCATTAACTACATTAAAAAAAAAAGAAATGAGGTAACTGTTTCATGTGGTTGTACCTGAGCAGCTAATTGAAATATGTAGATCAGCATACCAGGAAGTATGTGTATGACTATTCTTTTCCAGACAGTATTTGATTCTTTCCTAAACTCTGCTGAAAATAGCACCTACTATCTTATAATACTGAATGGTATTTTGGATCACTCTCCACTAAAGTTCATTTCCGAATAAAATCCACCTATGAAATCAAATCTATTTGTGTAATACCAACTTTTAAATACATATTATTCAATGTGTAAAAGAAATCAGCATAAAGCATTAAAGCACATTTAAGACTAACATCCCCCTTCTGACTCCTGAACATTCCCCCACAATAAGAAGAGTGATAAAGACTAGACTGCCTGTTCCCCATCCCCACTGCTCCGTTTAAAAGACCCTGAACTGATGAAAGGGCTAGAGTTAACTTTCCTCATGAACCAGCCAACATATTTCTTAACTTTGTATTAGTTATGAAGCATTTTTAAAAAGCAACGAGTAGTATAATTCATTTTTTTTTTTTTTTGAGACAGAGTCTCACTTTGTCACCCTCGGTAGAGTGCCGTGGTGTCACAGCTCACAGCAACCTCCAACTCCTGGGCTTAGGCGATTCTCTTGCCTCAGCCTCCCAAGTAGCTGGGACTACAGGTGCCAGCCACAATGCCTGGCTAGTTTTTGTTGCAGTTTGGCCGGGGCTGGGTTTGAACCCGCCACCCTCGGTATACGGGGCTGGAGCCCTACCCACTAAGCCACAGGCGCCGCCCAAGTATATTTCAAATGTTTCTTATTTGGGTATAATCCTTCCTGTGGTACGAATTAACACAGCTCAATGTACCACATAAAATTCCAAAGTATCATCTTCTGCTATCTTTTCTGAACCTAAAACATATATATATATATATATATATATATATATATATAAAATCAATAATTTTTCAGTATCTTTGACATCGTAAAGACTGAGGTAAACATTTAACCAATCATCATATTCAGTCTCTGGTGGAAAGTGCAAAGACAAGAAGAAATCACAACACCAAAAAACAGGAAATGATCAAAGGAGCCCCAGGTAACAATAAAAGAAGGTGAGAGTCAGAAAATCCTGCCTTATAAAGGGAAAGGGTCAGTTTTAGGAAGGAAGGCCTGGGCCAAGCTTATGATGAGGACACTACTGAATTGTGCTGGTCACTAAACGACCCTCAGGGTCTTCAGATTACGGTTTACAAGCAGTGGGGAAGGCAGTCACCCCGCAAGGTGAAAAAACACAGGTGGGAAGAAAGGTGACCCCCAAACCTGAGGTGCTCTCAAGGCCTCCCTCACCTCCTGAGGAGAAAACTAACTGTACATGGGCTCTCTCAAGATTCTGAGGGGCCAGAAGAGCAGCAAAGGCTTGAAGGATTTTATCTGTATTTGAGTGTGTTGTTTTTTTTTTTTAAGGCTTATAGTTTTGTTTCTAATAAAAAGAAGCTGAGCAGTGAGAGAAGGGAAAAGTGAGGAGGTCAGAAGGGGAAGGTACAAGCATAGGGAAGGGTCAGCTTTAGAAACCAGAAAATGCAACGTCTGAGAAAATGACACACGAGTGAGGAGACAGTGGCTCAAAAAATTCTGAGATAGTCACGTAAACAGACGAGAGCAGATAATGGAACCCAAACCAGAGCTGACTAGCTCAGGAAAGCAAAAGGCAAAATCGACAGCAGAATGAATAAAACAGCCCTGAAAGATGGAAGAGTGTGGAAAAGGTTCAGTGAGCTTACCAAGGAAAGGAGCTATGTGAGCAGCAAGCTCTCCACAGAGGTTTAATTCAGGCAACTTTATGAAAGATGTTCTTCTCAGCAACACTGTAAAGTGCAGTGATGGGGAAATGGGTCAGTGATGGGGAATCCAGGGCTGGTGACATGTGAAGAAAAAACCAACATGGGATTGGGGGCCTCAGAGGAACCCACAAGGCTGGCGTGGAAGACCCACTTTTCTCCTCGTCCTAATTCTTGACAGAATTCAGTTCTACCATTTCCAACTTCCTCCTGCAGTGCCCCACACAGGCAAGCACGCCCAGTTTTCGCTCCTTTGTTCTCTTTACAACCATAAGCCAGCTCCTGGGGTGGGAGGGGAAACAATTCTATCTAACAATACAATTCATGACAACAGGATGACTCTTTGTAAATAATTTCCAAGTAGTATGGAGAATATTCTACCAATTAGGGCAAAAAGGGAAGCATCTTGGTATTTTGTGATCCATCTGGTTAACAGTTGTTTCTATTGGTAGAACATGTTCCAATGTAAGGCAGTCATCAAAGAAGCATTAGGATGTGGTCGAAGTCAAAGAGAATGGCACAAAGAAACCGCATGTTTTGCTCCCTTTTCACACTTGCATGTTTATTCTGATGGTTTTTAAGGTGACTATTACTAACAGTCCTGTAACAATTGGAGAATTCTCACACAGAACTTCGAAAAAAAGCAGGTCTTACGTTCTCACAGAATAAATTGCTTAAAGGCTATTTATGCTATTTTGGCAACTCCCTCAGAGCCTCTGCCCCATCAACATTTTCAAAATGAAATGTTCTCTCCGAAATTGAAGTGGTGGAATCATTAAGCCATTGGCCGGACGTGTGGTTCTACCACACACATTGGACCTGATTTAAGAAGACTGGCTCCATTACAGACACCCAAGTGGTTACTGCAAACATGCAGGGAGCTTCAGAACTGGTGGTGTGGACATCACCTCACGCCCACATCATTTCAGACACTCTCACCATTAGTGGCGAGACCTCACTCTGAGCCTCAATTTCTCTCTCGCCGCCTTCTTTCCCATATGGGAACAACACAGTCATTTCACCATTGACCATGCATAGCAAAAAGAGGCCCCCCATGTCCAAGTCATGGTCCTGTGAGCCAGGCCAACTGTTGCTCCTGAAAAGGTGTCTATGCTTGGTAAGTGTCATGACAGCACATCCATTTCCTGTTTATTGTGTAATAGATGTAATGGTAACACTACAGAATGTTTCTTAAAAAAAAAAATAAAAACCCATCAGCTACAAACCCACCAACCATCTACAGTAAGCAGAAAGGGAGAATCACAACATAAAAGAACGGAACAGAAAGAGCAGACAGGGATTACACCCAGAGACTTCGCATTTGAACCAAGTGAAATGCAGGTTCAAATACAAGAGAGACCCTGGGAAGGTCACCCGCAGACCTTTGTTACCACAGATCAGTTTGTTGCACGAACTTGAGAATGTCATTTCTTTAAAAAAAAAAAAAAATCCAGTGATTTTATCACTTATTTAAGCTGGTTTTCAAAAAAAAATCCAAACAGAGCGCAGCCATTTGGAATTCTTCTATGGCGAATTCTAAAGAATGAAAATGGGGCTTCAGAAGATGAAGAGAATTTTGAAGAAGCTATTAAAAATGTGAATACAGCACTACATACAAGTCAGGTCCCAAGCAGTATTGAAGATACATTTAACGATGATCGCTGCATAAATATCACCAAACAGACTCCATCATTTTGCATTTTAGCCCATGCCTTAAAGGAATTTGTCGCCAAAGAAGGTCAAGGAAATTTACCTGTTGGGGGCACAATTCCTGATATGATTGCAGATTCAAGCAAATATATAAAACTTCAAAATGTTTACCTTGAAAAAGCAAAGAAAGATGCTGCTACTGTGGGTAATCATGTAGCCAAATTGCTGCAGTCCATTGGCAAGGCACCAGAGTCCATTTCAGAGAAAGAATGAAAATTACTCTGCAGCAATTCTGCATTTCTTGGAGTGGTAAGATGTCGATCCTTAGCTGAAGAATATGGTTTGGACACAGTTAACAAGGATGAAATCATTTCCAGCATGGACAATCCAGATAATGAAATAGTGTGGTGCTTAATGTTACGGGCTGTTGATAGATTTCATAAACAACATGGTAAATATCCTGGGATATCGAACTATCAAGTTGAAGAAGATATAGGAAAATTAAAGTCTTGTTTCACTGGCTTCCTTCAAGAATATGGTTTATCTGTAACGGTGAAAGACGATTATGTTCATGAATTTTGCTGATATGGAGCTGCTGAGCCACATATCATTGCTGCATTCTTGGGAGGAGCTGCTGCTCAAGAGGTTATCAAAATAATCACCAAACAATTTGTAATTTTTAATAATACTTACATTTATAGTGGCATGTCACAAACTTCTGCAACTTTCCAGTTGTAGAAGAAGCACCCTATGTAGCTTATTGATTGAAAATGTACTTCTTGTCTTAGTGTGTAAAATTCTGCTAAAGGAGAGCTGCTAAATTGTTTCCTGAATAAACATTTTTCTCATTTGTAAAAAAAAAAAAAATCAAAATGAAACTCAGTATTTGATTATGCAATGAGGAACTCCTGAGGCTCTTACTCTTTTGAACTAACATCAGCATATGATAGAATTCATATGATATTAATGAATATCACATGTGGCCCTCAGCTTTGAAGAGTGATTCAAATAAAGCCTAAGACCTGGTTCCCAGATTCAAGGAGTCCACCAGTGAGTTACATAGTACATGGTTATCTCACCAAATAATAGAGGCAGAAAATTTAGCATACTTGTTCCACCAATCAACTTAGGAAAATAAAGTCTCAGTCACCGAGTTTCTTACAGTGTTTCAAATATGCTTTATGATCCAAGAAGATTCCACAGCCAAATTACCAAAAAAATCTCATATGTTTTACAGACTTATGGATCTAGCCCAGAGTCTTACCTAGAAGAGATCATTGAGCATCTGCTCCTCTAAGGCAGTGGTCCTCAACCTTCCTAATGTCGCGCGACCCTTTAATACAGTTCCTCCTCTTGTGGTGAACTCCAACCATAAAATTATTTTCGTTAATACTTCATAACTGCAACTTTTGCTACTGTTATGAATCGTAATGTAAATATCTGATATGCAGGAGACCCCCAAAGGGTCGCAACCCACAGGTTGAGAACCGCTGCTCTAAGGTATAATTGCCAAGTGATCAAGTTAAGAATAACTGCCTGTGGCTGATCTGCTTTTGATTAGTTCCCCCAAGGTTATACACAGCAGGACAGACACAGAAACATTTTGTTGTGTCTACCTAACCCCAAGTAAAAATAAACCAGAAATCAAACAGGTAAATGTTTTTCTTGTACATCTGGATACAGCTCTGTAAGAAAGGGAAGTAATTTCTAGAATAAAGAATCAAGGACAAGACAAAAAAGCAGGACAGTCCAGCCTTCCATTGTGTCCTGAGCACAGGGGTGTCTGCAGGATCCCCACGGGCAGCCAGCAGGGGGGCAGGCCTCGGGGACTGGGTGACATCAGCACCCAGAAGACCCTTCTCTGACTGACAGACGCCACTCACGTCCCAAAGAAAATCAAGGCTGAAAGAAGCTAAAGTGCAGAAAGGATTCCCCGGGAGTCACTGCCCTGTTTTTGTGCCAAACTCCAGAGGACTCAGTGTCTTTTCAGTCGAAGAAATGTCAGTGTATCCAAGAAGCAAGAGCAGCAACTCTGAAGAGCCAACACTACCTCTCAACACAAAGCCCGGTCGCAGGATTTCCTTGCTCAAAACTAAAAAACCGCAGAGGAAATACAGTGTGACTCAAAATTCCACAATTGTAAGTAAATGTGCAAATGCAAAAGATACATTTTTGCCTTTTATTTCCTAAGTTTAAAAGACATGAGCTGGAAAAATATTTCTATTATGAAACTGAAAAGTATAAAATTAACCCTTAAAAATGAAAATTATAACACATAATAAATAAAATTGAAGCAAAATAATTTTGATCAGCTTCAAGATACTTTGTATCACCCTTTTGCAAACAACTTTATTTTCTCTCTCACACACACACACAAAAGCCTTAGGCACAAGTTGAAGGAGTCACAGAAGTCAGGGGTTCATCAGCTGTTTGTATTTCTCCCCTCATTGGAGGTTGTTCAAAGGGGCTGATCAGAAGTGGTACAAAATAAATGGCAAATTATTATCTCACATTCTTTTTTTTCAATTACAAAAATGAAGCATAATTAATTTCTGTACAGAAAATGTGCATTAGTATCATGACAAAAAAAAAAAAGCCTGATGAGAAATAAATAATTCCAAACATTTTTGACACACAAATTTACTTACTTCTCATTAACTGATCAAATATCTTCTAATGTTAGCATTAAGGACACATTAGTAGAATTGCTTTTAAAGATGTATCCTACACACTTGGCTAAGTGAATTTCACTGAGCGGGGCCTAAGATTGCTTTTGAGTTTAAACCTAATTAACTCTAATATTTCACAGTACTCAAATTCAAAGTAGAAGACACAATAAATATGGACAAAGGCTGAAGAAACTTCCAGAAAGAACATTATTACATGATACACATCTGCTACAGAACATTATACTCAGTGATGGCTCATCAACAGTGCTGGGTTACTTGAAAATCAGACACTTTCAATTGCCAGGAACATTAACAGAGTAAAACATATTTCCTGAAAAATGAGTTTTAATAGCCACTTAAACTTTAAGAGATTACTGTCTAATGAACCATGTGCATATCCATAGCCAAAAGTAGCTACGGAATGTTTTTTTGTTTTTTTTTTAATAAGATCAGCAACTTGAACAATCACCCAACATTTGCAAATAACGGGCAGAGGGGATGGATGTCTTGGGCTCTGATTTGAGACTTTTACTTTCAGGTTATCATTATGATAACCTCCAACAGTGATTTCTAACAACAAAACAAAACAAAAAATTAAATTTGTTTAATCCTATTTCCCTCAGGATGAATGGTAAACTTACTGAAAATAACCTGATCAAATATAGAAAAACAAGGAATATTTGAAAAGTAGATATTATAGTTCAATGTAAAAAAATGCAAATATTTTCAGATTTTAAACTCTATGGGGAATCAAAGCTAAGCAAAATTTTAGAAAGGGTCAAAAAAGATTTAAAAACACAAAAAATATTTCTTCAAAGAATGTGAGAAACCAAAAGGTCTTAGGTCCTGCCCCTTTTCAAGCTTAAAGGTTTGCTTAAGCAGGAAATGAGTGAACTCTCATTTTAAGAAATGCATTTTATTATTATTAAAGCAATATTGAGCTCATTTTAAAGTAATTGATTTAAAGATGTTTATAAGGTTTACAAGGTTCCTTAGTGGGAAAAAATTATTCTGCTAAAATAGAATTGCCAAATAATAAATTTAATTTTTAATTCTAAAACTCATATCATATCTAAGCCAAAAAATGACAGTGAATAAATAAAGGAAAAAATGAAAAAAAACTTTATTTTGGATGAATAATTTTAATATGTACATTATTTAAGATACATATTCACGTTTTTCCCTCTCGTGTAATATGCCTACTTAAAAAAAAAAATACAAATTTTCTGGATGTATATTTGGAAATGAAATTAAAAATAAATTTTGTTTTCAGAGACAGAAATATTTCTAATTACTATCTGAATATAATAATTTAACTACCCTAAGGAAAAACATGAAGTTATTTTAAAATTATTTTAAAAGCACCATTAATACAGAATTTTACATTGAAATGTGTATGAACCTATCTGACAAGTTAATGAACCTAAATGAATCACAATAAAAATACCAGCTTTTTAAAAAGAACCTCCATTTTATACATCAGTCATTTTAGAGATCAACAGAGAAGCATTTGACTTATTTATCATGCCAGAAACATTTTTGTGAGTCCCTTAGAATCATCTTAATTAATAGTGTTAGACAAGCATCAAGGGTTAAACCACAACACAATTTGCTACTATTCAGCTTCCAGATTTACTTCAGTAAATACATAAATTGAAACAAAACGATACAGAAACCAATTATACCACCAAGAACACCATTTTTGCTGTATTTTGCAGACTGCTACAGGAGTGAGGAATGCCACTTTCCTCACTAGAAATGGGGGAGCCGAGCAAGGGACTAGCTAGTGGCTGTTCTGGGCATCCGTGTGATCACAACTGCCCCACTGCACGTTAAGCCCTGCGTAAGCAAAGGAATGAAAAGGAAAAGCAGACTGCTTCGGGTTTGGGGGGGCCAATGACTTCAGTCCCTGAGTCAGAGTTACTGGTTATGTAAATCCAGTATGACGCAAGTCTTTCCCTGAACCCCTTCATTCTGTGACGTACCATCAACACCATCTGTGGGTTCGCTTTCTTCTTCTTCTTCTTCTAGCATTTCAAAAGGAGTCATTATATCATAGAGAAATGAGAGGAAACCATAAAACCAATCTGAACTTTCCTCTGCTAAAATATTAAGGACTTCCTCAAGAGAATCAATATTTTCATTACTGCCATCTTTGGTCAGGCCTACATAAGAATAAAGGAAGAGAGAAAAAGAGAATAAGGAGAGCAGTTAGGTGGGAGAAGGCAGGCGAGGAAGGGCAATCTCAAAAAGGACGGGCATCACGGCCACAGAGGTTCACAGAAAAGACACTTTGGAAAATAAAGTAGTCAATTCAAATGCACGCGTGACATTCACCTCTCAACCACGTGTACTCAACGACAGCCACAACTGACCAGTTCTCACCATTCCCACCAGCCCCTCAACAAACTTGCTCCCATTACTTGAGTTGAAAACCTAACAAAATTGTATCAGCCGAAATCAACAGATGGCAATGGGAAGAATCGCTTGACAATAGGGGGAAGAATAAATAAAAAGGAGCATTGGGAAAAAACACATATACTTCTGACAGCCTCCAGATCTGCTCATTTTATCAAGGGATATTATTGAGAGTTCATTATACTAACACTTTCTGAAATAAAAATATATACGTAATAATACTAAATAATAAAAGTATATATACAGAGGGCACAAAAAATGTACACACATGTTAAGAAAGGAAAAACTGTATTAAATTTGTAATACTCAAGTCACGCTTGACATCTGCAATTACAGGAGGTGCCCAACGTGACTTGTATTCATCTTTTGTTATCAGTATACATCGCATATTACAATTTTAATTCATTTTTTTCTTACAATGTGCATACATTCTTTGGCACACTATACACACACACGCACACATATACACACACAGTATCCCAAAAGTCTCCATACATAGGAAAAATTAACAAGCTCATACTGTCCATGCTACAGGATAACAGAATGCCGTCTCTCTTAAATGAAGACGGAGAGTTTTTATCTCATTTTCAACATGATGAGGCACCACTGTACGACAGTATCAGCCCACAGTTATGCCTTGATCAAAGGTTTCCATGTCCATGGATTGGCTGCTGTGCCCCTGTGGAAGGGGCCCTGACCTTTGCCTACTGGACGTTCACTTACGGGTCTCCTTGAAGGCTACGGTACACATGGGAAAGCTCAGAAACATGGACCATGAAAGGGAGCAGCTCGCTCGGAAGGTAATTCTCACATAACTACAGATACCTTCGAACGTGTTCACCATAAGTGAGAAAGAAGACGGGCTGCGTGTATAGAAAGAAGAGGCCAATGTGTACAGAATATTTTGTAAATATATTATAAAATTTTGTAATGAATATTTTGTAAGTAAAGATACATTTTGCTATAGTTTCCATTTTCCCTTGCATGGTGACTTTTGGGACATCCTGTAGATAGTGTGTCATGTGTATACATACATGCATATAAGTAATACACAGAATAAAAAGGTTTGTTTCCTCAAAGTTTTCTCTTAAGAACTACAGTTAATTTAGGGAAGTTTATATGACTAGCAGGATTTTAGAAAACCTCTAGATGAGCATAAATGAACTCAAATTATGTAACTTCAGTAATTTTAATACTTAAAATTAAATACTTTTTCACACTATTAAATATGGTAACTATTAGAAACTCTGGCAACTGACTCACGGCCCTGTAATTCTGGCCACTGACAAGCATCAGCTATTAATAATAATTCACTCTGCGTACTGATACAACATTTGATGGAGGCCTTAGCCGACCATCTGCAACTCCTCTCCCCATCAACCTGTGAAATTAGCTTCCATCGCACAGACGCCTGTCAGGCTCCTGTCATTTTTAGGTACTGAACCCAGAAAAGGCCCCCATGATGGAAAGAAATCACTTTATATATTATTTTTTATCTTTTTTTTTTTCCTGTGAAGAACTGGCTTTGGGAAGGAAAAGTGTCCTGGCTTCAGTGGGTATCAAAATTTACCAATACTGCTAAGCTATATACAGCACGGCCCTATAATTCCGAGGAGGAACAATGTGGTGGTGTGCCCTGGCCATAAGAAATGTGAAGACCCACAACTGTAAAGCTTTTCCAGTTGTAACCACCTAAGTCAGTTATTTAAATGTTTGACAAAACACAATTTCTCCACACAATGTAACTACCAGAAATCAAGGCTGGCGTATAAAGAATAATAATGACAACTAATTTAAGTTTTAAATATTACAGTGGATTTTCTCCTCTATAGTCAGAAGAACTACATCAAGCCATTCTTCATGTATTGGAAGGGGAGGGGGGCACAAATTACAGTCAGTCATTAAATTTTTCCTAGCAAGTCCAGAATGCTTTTTCACTGAATTTAACAGGTAAGAAATGTTTTCAGCAGAGACCTGCATTCTCACCCAAGTGTCTGTGGAAATAACACTGTTTCTTCTTCCCTCTTAAAACACAATAGCCACATATTTAGTATAAACACTTTTATTTTTCTCCATTTCTCAATATATTTTAAGTACTACCAAGCATTGAATTTAAAATTTTTCTGTCCTTCGGTATAACAGGTTGAAATGTACAACACACCTGGGAAAACAGGTGAACAAACTGTCTACCAGCCACAGACCTTCCCATGGTTCTGAAGACATGAGCACTAAGCTAAGGAGAAAAGAAAACATATCGGGTATTCCTTCTTAACCTCTAAGAGGAGGCTTCCGTCAAAGAGAAGGGTGTCAACGCTTTCGGCTTAGCAAGGTCCAGTCCTCTCCTCCCAGCAGCTCACTCGCGCCCCCATCTGGTCTGCAAAGGTCTCTCAAACATCTGGAAAGTGTGCCTGGCTTCCCTCTGCTCTCCAGGTGCACCTGACAGGTGACAGCTGGGCACTAGTCATGGGACAAAAGGACAATCCTGCAGTCCCTGGGGCAGTCACTCTAACCAGATGTCACTCTCAGCATTTAGCCTTCAGGTCATTTTCCTGTTGATTTTATTTGGTAAATAAGGTTTTAAAGACTATATTTCCTAACAATGTAGTTTTCAATAATCCAAACTAAAAACCAAAGATACTTTATTTTAGATAATTTAGCCACAAAAATAGAAACCTTTGTAAATGTCTAATAGGATTAGTATATTTTCAAAGTGAATCAGAAGGGAAAATAGAAAGCTGAGTAAATGGAGACCAGGCTTAAGATACAGTAGAACCTCTGTAAGGTGACCACCCAAGGGACTGTAACAAACTGGCTAACACACGGAGCTGGCCAACATAAGGAAGTAGGCCTGCTATGATGATATGTACACGTGGTGCACCTCTGATCTATGAAAATGAGGTCACTTGCAGAGGTCCTCAAACTTTTTAAACAGGGGGCCAGTTCACTGTCCCTCAGACCATTGGAGGGCCGGACTATAGTTTAAAAAAAAAACTATGAACAAATTCCTTTGCACACTGCATATATCTTATTTTGAAGTAAAAAAAGAAAACGGGAACAAATACAATCACACTGCCTCATGTGGCCCGCGGGCCATTGTTTGAGGACCTTTGCAGGAGATGGTCAATGTAGACAGATGGTCAGCTATGAAGTTCTACTGAATTTTCAAAGTGAATCAGAAGGGCCTTGGCCAGAAGTAATAAAATTAGGTCTCGCCCTCTCACTCCTTTTCTCTCTTTCCCTACTTTCTTTCCCTCTTTCACTCCCTCTCTTTCTGAGGTAAAATAAATTTACACTTACATATCCTTAAAAAAAAAACTAAAATAAAATAAAAGAATAAAATGAGTGATAGTTACTGATCTTTATTTACTCACACATATTTAATTCTTTCTGTATATTTTGCAAGAAAAGCCAAGCCTTAAAATGTGAAAGAAATGTAAACATGAATGTATACATTTCCCCAAAATTTATAAGATTTAGGTATATATGGATTTAAGAATCTTCAAAAAAAGTTAATAAGTGCCCAATCTGCAAAAGTTCACGATACCTGAACTGCCAAACTCTCATCGACCTCATTTCCTGCCATCCTCCTGCCACTCAGACGCCCTCCACCTTAATTCAAAGCCTAAACCCTTAAAGTTTAAGCTTAACCCTGAAGCTGCCCCTCCAGTGAGAATGGACCCCAGAAGTCTGGCTTCTTTTGGGTATAAGCTCGCTAAACTTGCCCCTCATAACCTTTTCCTGATCACACAGCATCCATTAAAGCCTCTGTTCCCCCAACAATGTCCTCAGGCTCTGTCTTTGCAATCATGCCAGTAACAGAGGCTACATGACCTTAGAGACCAAGGAAGAACTTCAGTCATAAAATTTAACTCAAGTTTAGGTTGTATTTCATGCAGAGACTTCAAGCACCACAGAAATAAGTTAGAGAGGTTGAGTGAGGCTACAGTTCACCTTTTGTTTGTTTCTAGGAACTAGTTTACGTACAAAGCAAAATACACTAGAACCTCTGTAAGTGGACAACCCAAGAGACTGAACAAATTGGTCAACATAAAGCACTGGCCTACTGTCCTGGTCTATGGATGTGGTGCATGTCCAGCCTACGAAAATTAGGTCAACATAAGGAGGTGGACTGTGTAGGGAGGTGATGGGCAATGGAGGTTCTACGGTGACTTCTTTACATTCACTTTATCTTTCCCTGTGCATTTATTAGAGCCACTACCTAAATAAGATTAGAGAGTCAACAAATTTGGTTCTACCTCAGAGTATATAATTCTTATAAAAAAAGAACAATTTATGACTTCCCAATACTATTACTGCAAATAGCACTTTTCTAAGTTACAATTAATTATTGATGATTAAAAACCTTTAAAAGAAGAGCTTTTTGAAATCTCAAATACCCTAAAAATCGAGTTATTAATGTAATAATTGGCTATAGAAATGAGTGGTTTCTGTAGCAGAAATCAAATGCGGTAAATGAGAAGTAGAATTGTTTCCAAAAATGGGGGAACTTGGCCCACGTGAAGTTACCTTTAAAATAAAAAGCTTCACTATTCACAATTCATCATTCAAAATTAAGTAATATAACAGAGTAATAAACATTTATAGGCAAACACATTACCATCATTCTGATATGTTAAGTTCTATAAAATTTTATTTCTTTCACATGCTCTAGGATTATAGTTATCTAAGATGTAATATATTTACAGAAACTCAAATTTAGTTATGTAATACTAGAATCCCATAGAAATTTTCACTAAGGTTAAAACAGGAGCCTATACTATTAAGCAGCAAACACTAACTTCCACTGAGCATTATTAAGAAAACATCAACTGGTCAGGCACAGTGGTTCACATCTCTAACCCTAGCACTTTGGGAGCCTGAGGCAGATGATCCCTTAAGCTCAGAAGTTTGAGATCAGCCTGAGCAAGAGCGAGACACCATTTCTACTAAAAATATAAAAACTAGGGCGGCGCCTGTGGCTCAGTCGGTAAGGTGCCGGCCCCATATACCGAGGGTGGCGGGTTCAAACCCGGCCCTGGCTGAACTGCAACCAAAAAATAGCTGGGCATTGTGGCGGGCGCCTGTAGTCCCAGCTACTTGGGAGGCTGAAGCAGGAGAATCACTTAAGCCCAGGAAATGGAGGTTGCTGTGAGCTGTGTGAGGCCACGGCACTCTACCGAGGGCCATAAAGTGAGACTCTGTCTCTACAAAAAAAAAAAAAAACAAAAAACAAAAAACAAAAATATAAAAACTAGCCAGGCGTTGTGGCAAGTGCCTGTCAGCTACTTGGGAAGCTGAGGCAAGAGGATTGCATAAGCCCAAGACTTTGAGGTTGCTGTGGGCTATGACACCATAGTACTCTACTCCAGGTGACAGAGTGAGACTCTGTCTCAAAAATAAAAAAAAAAAACAAGGGAAAATATAGTAACTAAGGCAGGTTAAGATGCTTTATTACATTTAATCACAACTAAAACCTTTTCTATAAGTGGAACTTGTTGTTTTATAAGAACGGTAAGATTAATACACTGAAAATGGTATCTTTGGTTACAGTCTCTTCCCGTGCTTTTATGTCTATAAAATATACACAAAAAAATTAAGCTCAGTGTATAGTATCATGTCACATCCATTATTCTTCTAAAGACTTCGATAAAAAAAGTTTTAATATATATTATTGCTACATGAAGCCATATTATGTAAAATTTACATAATAAAGTTAGCACCATCTTTTCTAGCAAAAAGCATTTTAAAACAAATAAAAGAATATCAGATCATTATTTATTACAACAAACAGCTCAATGATAAAAACAGACAATTCTGATCACAGAAAGAGCAGGAAGGGGTCCAAGACTTCTAAAATAAGAACCCCTGGTCAAAATTCTAGGAGTCCTTATTTTAATGTTACCTATAAAATATGCCTAAAACATTTTAAGATGTTTACTACCATGATTTCATTTCAAAATGAATTTATGTATGCCTACAGAAATTTACATTTTCAAATTGAAGTGAATTACAGCTAATGATAATGAAGAATGCCTATAATTACCAGATATGAAAGACTAGGACATTGTCTATATATTCAAATGTTAATTTCAGAATATAAAGTACTTTAAGACTGAAAACATACATGAAATTGTTCTATTTATTAAACAGCATCTGTGTGAGAACTATATACATATCTACCATAAAAGTAAAATGAATGTTGAAAAATGAACACATAAAAAATAATTAAGATACTTAAAATTTCAACAGGAATTAAATATGCGATTAAAGGGGAAAATATCTTCAATAAAATATATAATAATTGAACAAATATTAATAAAGCAAAAACGTTCTTTTGTTTCCGGCATTTTACCACTACTAACGAAAAATTAAAACGTGTACTTGCCTAATAAAACTTTGGCATCATCTACATCAAAATCTCCATCACCATCAGCGTCATAGATGCCTAGTTTTCCTACAAGAGGGAGGAATGGTAGAGATGGGAACAAAAGGAAAAAACAATTTAATAAAGCATTATCCCTGATGGCAGTCCTGCCCTTCAGTCATAAATGTTACCAACTGATACAATTCTCCACTTTTTTAATCCTCCAAAGCTGTGCCAAATGTATATCTTACCTAAAAATGGTGAACAACTCACTTCAGAGATCCAGGAAATGTTCACCTGACAAATTCTAAGAAATAAAACTGACATAATATCTTCTTTAAAGGTTTAACAATACCCTGATCTAATCTCTTCAGAATACTGTTTTTATTAAGCTGCTAAAAATATTTAAGGTAAAGTTTTCAACATGTAAGAAACAATATTGATGCATTTCTAACAGTTATATGACATTTAATATTTCTAAAGTATGAAATTTCATCACACTGTTAATATTAACAGCACAAGAAATAATCAACCAAGCCTCAAAGACTAAATGCAAATAAATTACCACAGAAGTTAAGTTGCAAAAGTAGAAGGACAGTAATTTTACGTCTTACAATAATGATTTACAACAGAAACACCATAAAAATCAACCTTTAAAAATAAAGACCTTCCCGGAAAAGTAAAACCAGAAGCTTCCTGAAGTTACAAAGGAAAACTTATGGTTATTCTCCTTAAAAACTAAATTAGCACTGGCCATCTATTACTAATGGGAAAAAAAGAGCTTAAAACAGATATGCTAAGAAGATAATACTCGAAGGCCTTACTTCCTAAAGAATTAAACATATATTTTAAGGATTTAATGCTTTATTATGAAAAGCACTGCTGTGTTTAGCATTTCAAATAGTTAAATAACATTCAACCTCCTTAAAAAAAATCCTAAAATCTGCATGATTTAGAATTTATCAATGGATAGACAATGACTACAGAGGGACATATAATGTGCAGCAATATTTCAAATGCATTAACAAGTACAGCACTAATTCCAAAAAAACTGGCATCACTGTTAGCATTTCATTAACACAAAACACATTAAAAGACTGCAGGCCTCTGGACTATAAAGAAAAAAGGACCTTGGGTCTGGTGCAGGGGCTTCATGCCTGCAATCCTAGCTGAAGGAGGCTGAAGTAGGTGCATTGCTTGAGCTCAGGAGATCAAGATCAGTCTAAGCAAAGCTAGATCCTGTCTCTAAAAATGGCCAGGTGCTGTGGTGGAACCTGTAGTCCCAGCTACTCAGGAGGCTGAGGTAAGAGGATCACTTGAGCCTGAGAGTTTGAGGTTGCTGTGTGGTATGACCCCACGGAACTCTACTGAGGGCAACAAACTGAGACTCTGTCTCAAAAGGAAAAAAAAAAAAAAGGCAGCACAGAGTAGCTGTAATCAATCTTTATCTCCCCGGACCCATTGCTCTACTTAGGAAAACTGTTAACTTGCTAAGCAGAAGTCTGACTTAGCAAGCGCACACACATTGAAAATGATAGTATTAATAATTATGAAGCAATGAAGGTGCTGTCATTTCTTCTGCTATGAAAATGAAAAATACCAATGTGCAGGTCAAGGTTATACATGGTACAGAGCTCGAATAACATTAAAAGATAGAAAATACTATCCTTCCATGCAAACGTCTAAGGCAACATTGCCCTAACACATTCTCCAGTGCAGCTGGTGATAACTCAATTAGTAGAATAACGTTTTAGAGACTCAGAGGGTAGACATGTGTAAAATGGGTAAAATGTACCCCCAGGGTAAAATGTATTCCCAGTAGCCTACCTTGAAGTACCTCTGATAAGTTATAACGAAAGTCCTTTGCTTTGGCTGCATGCACGTAAAAACACAAGAACTGTTACTTGTGGTGAAAGGTACAAATATTTAAAATCTTTTCTTCCATCTAACATGCTTGTATCCCCCAGCAACAGATTACTACAGGTCAGGAAAAGCCTAGATCTACTAGGAAGTTTGTCTCCAGACTGAAATCCTCCCTTTATTATTAGTCTATCCAGAAAATATCCAGAGATATTTTCCTTAAAGTAAAAAAGTGAAAGATTTCAATGAAAGATAACATTGGGAATATATTTTGTTGTTCTTTGTCTTCTTTGCCCTTTTTCTTCCAGGAAAGATGACTATAATGTAACAAGTAAAGGGGCAGCACAGGCGGTCCAATGGAAGGGGAGAATCTTCCAGACAATACCGTGTATATAGACAAACATGCATTTTTTCCAGGGTCCACATCTTTCATCGGCTTACTATGAAGGAAGGCCATATGAGGCACGATGGCAAAAATGTGGAAACCCGAACATCCATCACTGATGAATGGATGAGCAAAACCCACATTACGGGTTATAATGCAGGAATAACATAGAATAGGTATTGAACTTGGAAACCATTAAGCAAAGTGCAAAAACACAAACACAAAGGGAATCATGTTGCCTGATTCCAAACCATATACACAGAAAGTAGATGAGAGTTTGCCAGAAGAGAGAAAAAAGGAATTAAATATTTCGAGGGAAGGGGATAAAAGTAATATTCTGGAATTAAATCATGCTGATGGCTGCATAAAATGACAAATACATTAAAGGTTGCTGAAATGTACATTTTCAAATATTGATAATATAGAATTTTATGTTATGTGAATTTTACCACAATTTACAAACAAAGAATGTGGGGGGAAGAGAAGAGAATGTGACCCCCAAAACAATAAAGAATCACTAATTGAAAAATTATGGAAAATTGCAGTGATTATGGAGGGAGAAAGCGAAAAAGGAGGTAAAAAGGAGAGACTATCTGAAGTACTACGGTGACTTCCTCAGAACAGCACACAGGCCCCAGCACCCAAATCCACACGCCCTCCCCGGACACAGACACAAAGGGTGTGCTTTGAAAACCCTCTCTAAGGAAGGGTTTTGCAGATTGTATGGTTTTAATCCATTAGTACATCCTTAAATAAATTCGGTGGCTCATAATCAAGCATTTTTAAAATTTATAACAAAGTTGAACAGAAATTACAGAGTACTGGGCGGCGCCTGTGGCTCAAGGAGTAGGGTGCCGGTCCCATATGCCAGAGGTGGCGGGTTCAAACCCAGCCCTGGCCAAAAAAAAAAAAAAAAACCCACAAAACAGAACAAAACAAAAAAAAGAAATTACAGAGTACTACACATAATAAAAATGAGTACTGTTTGATAACACTACCACCTGTGTGACAGATACACAGTGTACACAGCTTTTTATCTTTTAACTACAGGTCATGTTCAAAGAAATTCAAAAGCCACGGCTCCAAGACAATGCTGATCACACCCCATTTTATCCCCGGTCTTTTGAGAAAGGGTACAGAGATTAACTACCAAAAAAGATAACAAGAAACATTTAAGACTACTAAGATGTCACTTACTCTCTTAAAAATTCACATAAAAAGTGATAGGAAAATTCTTACCTAGAACTTCCTCATAATCAACAAGCTCAAACCAAACAACCGCTACTGATGTCCAAACTCCCAGCAACGCGATGACCATGAACCACGTGAAAAAGGAACTTCCAGAAAGTCCTCCTTTCTTCCCATTCTTGTGTCCTCCATGCTTTGTCTCTGTTTAGAAATAAACATCAAATATCATTATATATAAAACACTTCACTGAAGGCCTCTTTTCAAACTGAATTATTTCTCCAATATTATTATTGGATAGTATGCACAATGGTAGATCATTTCAAACATTTTCAAAATACGTTAAACAAAATAAAGATTTTTGGAAACATAAAAGCTTCTGTTTAGACTCAACACAATATAACTCTGACTTTGAAGTAATGTAAGAAATAGATTACTGATGGGCTAATCAATTTTTTTGAAAAAAGAAGCTGATATAGTCCTTCCTTCTAAGTTCTTTATCAAAACTACCTGAATATTATCTCCTGCAAAGTTGGGAGCATGTCAACAACTTAATGAAATTAAAAAAAAAAATAGAAATGTAGATAAATTCTTTTCTCTGTCCCATTGTTTCTGTAGAATCTTAAAAGCTCTGTTAACTGCCATAGAAGAGAACATCTCCCCCTCAAACCACTCCATATTCTTAGAAAAAAGAGAAGAAAGAAGGAAACCATTTATATAAAACAGAGTTCAGGGCCAAAGAGAAACAATACACACAATCCATTTCTACTCCTAAACAGGGTCCAGCAGCACCACAGAGAACCGGAGAAGGCTCATTCACAACTGGTCTCAATGCAGGAAGCAGATCTGTAAACTGCTGTCTAACAAAACTGCCATTTATCACATTTGAGATGCTTAATATACCTTATATTCTTTTGTAAATATTCTTCTTTTATCTACAAATAAATAAAACCATAAACGTCGTGTGATATATTAATAGAAAACAGTCAACTCTGTCCTTAAAAGGACAGACCACAATATTTGAATTGCCCTTAAGATAAAATATAGTACATATTATATAGTTATCAATAGATAAATTAAAAGGATATATCATATCCTAAATGCCTTCTGAAAAAAACAAAGCTTATCAACCAGGTAGAAAAGCTAGACACTGTCTTGTCCCCGTGTGGCATGTGGAACTGCAGTTCAAGTGTTTCCGAGGGCTCTGCTGCCTGTAGTCCTCGCCCTGTCTGCTCAGTGTGTCTCCAGAGGCATTTCTGGATGTTTATGCAGGACAATGCTTCATCCTGTGTGACCTCTGGGCTCAGCCTGGATCCAAAAGCAAGTAGCTTCCAAGGCTTATGATAAACAAAAACACCCCAAACATTTCCACATGTCCCCTACGGGGCAGTGCCTGGGTGAAAAGGACTGAGGGTAAAGACAAGAATAATTATCTGTTTTCCAGAATAAAGATGAAATGATTCTCCCAAAGTCTCCATTGCCAGCTGGGTAGAACTAGGAACACACCCTGACCTCTATGGTCCTGAGTTCCTTGATCCGCATGAGCTGGTCAAATAACATGATTTTAAGAAAGCCCCACTAGCTCTAATCCAGAACTTGCTTTTGACAGACAGGTCCAGTTCTAATTAGTGAATAATACTAATAATTTCCAGTGGGCCAAGTCAAGAATATATTGCCAATATATTCTTCTGGAAGAAAAAATAAAATTCCTCTTGTTAAAAGAATGTATATATATTTTTAAACCACCTTAGATAAATTTCTCAAAAGGGTCCATAAAACCTAAATCAGTCTGAGTGTGTATGTGTGTGTACACTCAACCACACACATATTTATCTATACGCCTATGTCTATGGATATGTAGTTACGATGACTAAATGAAACAAATTTTATTCTTAAAGAAAAGCCAAATAACTCCAACTTCTGGTGCTCTTTAAATAGTAATATACCCATCAGAAGGGGTCAGATTTCTAAATAACAACAAGGCAAATTTGCAAAAATATGTCTATCGAGTAGCAGATAGCTACCAACTTTGTTTCCAACATGATCTATAAAAAGTCAGCTATATAAAAACATAATTTATATATTTAAAAAAAATACCTGTTAGGTATACATCACATTGCTGCTATTAAAGCAACTTCAAACGGCATCACTATTTTGTCCCCTGAACACAGCCATGGAAGAGGAAGAGTGGATGAGAATTTCTGCAAAGTTGGTGGTAGAAATGAAAATGTCCAGTATTTTTTGTTGTCTTAAGCATATAAGTTATAAAAAGATAACAAAATAAACCACCACTAAAAATTTAAAAATAAGAAAATATTTGTAAATGGGTACAGGGAAGTTCCACAGATTCGTTAGCAGTATTATGTGTTTAATTTACCAAATTTTTATAAACATAAAGACTTTTTTCTAAGACTAACTTTTTAAAATATGCATAACATATACACATCATATCCATCCGTATATAACACTAAGTATAAGAACAATGCCTTCCAAAATATCCCTTTACTCCAAAGATGAAACTATATAGTTAATGACTAAGAACTTCTGCCTTGGTTTCTCATTGCTTCTAAGAATCGAATTTAAATTTTTATGTAAAGGAATACTAAACTTCAGTAAAACAAGGGTCTTGCCTTGTCTTCTCTTGAATATTCTGTAATTGACACCATCTCCAGTATGTTTCCTCGTTAACTGGAAAAAAGCTAGGCTAAATATAGTTAGCCTTTCATTCATTTAACATGTTAATTCAGCATGTGTATGCAAGACAAATTTTACTCAGTAATTAAATTTTCAAAACGTGAACACGAATAAAAGTACATTCAAGATGATACTATTCAGAAAAATCCCATGATGAGGCTGGGCATGGTGGCTCTCGCCAATAATTCTAGCATTCTGGGAGGCCGAGGCAGGTGGATTGCTTGAGCTCAAGAGTTCAAGACCAGCCTGAGCAAGAGCGAGACCCTGTCTCTAAAACTAGCCAGGTGTTATGGAGGGTGCCTGTAGTCCCAGCTACTTGGGAGGCTGAAGCAAGAGGATCATCACTTGAGCCTGAGAGGTTGAGGTTGTTGTGAGCTATGATGCCAAAGCACTCTACCCAGGGTGACAAAGTGAGATTCTGTCTCAAAAAAAAAAAAAAAAAAACGCCCATGATGATACAGCTAACAAAAATAATAACCTGAATTCAAAGTGCAGTTTCCTTAATCTTTCTTTCTTAAAGCAGAAAAGGGGAAGGAAAGTTTCTGAGATTCTCAAAAGTAATATAGCATTTGTCCAAGCTAATTCTGTAATATTCGTGTAAGTTACTGACCTGCAACAGCAAATATAAGGGAAGAGTGGGGGGAATTTTCCCTAAAGAGCATAAAAAAATGCACGCACAACAAGAGGGACTGGGGGCAGGAGGACAGAGAAACCAACGCACATTAAAAACGGCTATTTATACTGAAGATGCAATTCCAGCAACTTCGATCAAGTTTCCCGTTAGTGTTAGAGGGCGGGATCCTCTAGTGAGGACAGACAACCAACCAGGAAAACCAGGCTGGGAGATGGTTTGTGCTGAGGCTTGCAGGCAGGCCTCTGAAGGTCCTAAAAATAATCTTTACTACTAGGTAGTAACTGGCCGGTATTCATATTAATCCCATCACTAAAATATTAAAGAAATGTATAATAAATCTTAGAAATGTTTTCATTCAAACTAGTGTTTATTAAACAGATTTATCACCATATGACTGTTAATATGTACTAATTTCATAAAGGAATAAAACACTAAATTGTAGGTAGATGACGGTCTTTCCTCAGACACATTTTTTAGGAAACTTTTTTGCAAACAGCAAGTAATATCCTCTTGATATGTCACTTTGTAAATTGGGTGTGCCTACTTCCAAAGGACATATCAGTGTCTGGCCAACAAAAGTGGAGAAAGCGTAGTAAGACAAACCCTTCAAGAGGGTTTACAATTCCCTAAGCAAACCTGAAACCAGCACTTTGTTCCAGCTATATTCTGGACTAACATCTAGAAGTTGTCTCTATTTTCTAAGAACAGAATAAATCTAAAAGTCTTCTTTTCATGGCTTCATGTTCTACCTGAATCTTAGTCAAAAAGAATGTTTAAAGGGGTCAAGAATATGGCAAGAACGATATGATTCATATTTCTTTCTTTTTTTTTTTTTTTTGGCAGTTTTTTGGCTGAGGTGGGTTTGAACTCGCTATCTCCGGTATATGGGGCCAGCGCCCTACTCCTTTGAGCCACAGGTGCCACTCTGATTCATATTTCTTCTGTGTTGCCCCATCCAAGGTACCTGAACTCCAAATCAGAAAATGTTCCCACATGCTACCAAACACAGAAAAGTACTATGGCAAGCAATGGTCCAAACAGTGCAACATGAAGACGGCCCAGAGGCAATGTGTAACTTATTTGGTTGAGGAAAGGGAAAACAGAAGATGTACCCCAGCACCCCAACAGTAGTCAGTTATTTAACTGACCCACTAGAACATAACTACCATTAATGTTACTGTTAAATAAATCAATCATTCACAAGTTTTAGGTCACGCTATGCTGGGAATTTCATATTTACATACAAACTCTATACATTTAACATCTTAAAAACCACATAACTATTAAGCTACTCAACAAACTGATTATTTTTCTATCCTAGAAAATGACACCCTTTGGGAACTAGGAACTGCTAAAAGTGGGTCAGAAGTAACAGCTGAATTTAGCCGACCACATAGATTAGCCAACCCACGATGGGAGAGAAATGTCCCCTACAAGAACCAGAAGTCCTGTCTTCCATTCCTCTTTGCAGCTACAGTAAGCCCTGTGTCACAGTGGGCACAGAATCCATTCTAAGGAATTATTTTGAAGCTGTAGTCACAGTGGGCACGGGATCCATTCTAAGCAATTATTTGAAGCTGTAGTCACAGTGGGCACGGGATCCATTCTAAGCAATTATTTGAAGCTGTAGTCACAGTGGGCACGGGATCCATTCTAGGCAATTATTTGAAGCTGTAGTCACAGTGGGCATGGGATCCATTCTAGGCAATTATTTGAAGTTGTAGTCACAGTGGGCATGCTGACACTCTCTATTCTTACAGGAGAAATCTTTCAGTTTCTGCTTAGCCGAGAGTTAGAAGCAGGTTTTTATACACCTATTTTTTTCAACATCATAAGCAAATGTAGTCTGCTTTCAATTAATGGGAAGTCTACATTATTCTTCTTTTTTAAGATAGAGTCACAAGCTGTTGCCGTGGGTAGAGTGCCGTGAGGTCACAGCTCACAGCAACCTCAGACTCTTGGGCTTAAGCGATTCTCTTGCCTCAGCCTCCCAAGTAGCTGGGACTACAAGCACCTGCCACAACACCCGGCTATTTTTTTGTTGTTGTTACAGTTGTCATCATTGTTTTAGTTGGCCCAAGCCGGGCTCGAACCCACTAGCCCCGGTGTATGTGGCTGGCACCCTCACCCACTGAGCTAGGGGCTCCACCAGAAAGTCTATCTTAATTACAAGAAAAAAAGCAAGAACAAACATACACAAAAAGTAAATGCAACATATTAAAGAACACTTGAAGGTTAATGAATTAATTTAAAAAACAAAGCAAATTGTAGTGGTTTTTCTTTGCATTTTTTTGTCTGCTTCACAAAAAAAAAGGTCAGTTTCCATATATGGTAAGACTTTACTTGAACCAAGTCAGTTCGTTAACATGAGACTGACTGCACATATTTCTTAAATTTCCTGTTATTTTATATAAAATCTGAATACACCATGCTGTAAATTCCTCGTAATTAACTCATATTAGACTAGGCAGCTTCTACATTTTTTTGACGTTCATAGAACATGGCCGCCAGTAGTGCAATACACAGAAAGACGGTTTAAATTCAGACCCCAAAACATGTTCAGATTAAGGACAGATTATTCCATGAAAAATTCTACCACTGTGAAAAGTCGATGCTCCAGGAGTTCAAAACAGAAAATGTAGAAGACGCAGGGAAAGCACTTAGCCAAAAATAACTGCACAACCGAAAATAAAGCAAAGAGTTGTCAGCTAAATCTAAAACCACTTTTAACCCAAATGACAAAAATATACCTTTATCTTCAGCCATTTTGATTTCTTCACTCCATGAATAATAAATACTAAAGAAAGAAAAACAAAACACTATCGGCAAGTGTAGGCCACGCTCCCTACCAAGAGCTCTGGGCTGGCCAGCTCCTGCTTGGCCAAGGCCTGTAGTTAGAACTGAAATTGGACCTAACTGCGAACTCTGCTCAACAGTTATTTTTAGAGGCCTCTACCTCATAGCCAAATGCTGCTGATCACTCAGACTGAAAATGTACTCCTAACAACCCAATAGCCTTTCTCCCACTCAGAGGATTCCATTCCCAGTTGGTCCTCGCTCCTAACTCCAACTCCTAAAAAGTCAAGCACATTAGAAAAAATGAAATGAAACAAATTGTGCTGCCAGTTTTGTTTTCTTAGAAGAAGGCTTTAATGGCTTTAGCTTAAGCAGCAACCCATTCAAAACAGAAGCAAGTCTTGCTATAAAACTGTGGCCCCAAGCCCAGAAACAGCTTGATTTGGCTCTTCAGAATCTAATCAAATGCCTACAGGAAAAAAAAACATTACTTTGTTTGAATGAAAGAGAGCAATAAATGGCAAGAAATTAATGCTCTAAAATTTTGATTCATGGATATTAACCATCTCAGGAGTAATTCTCCTAATAGCAAAAATAAAGCAACACCACAAAACGTTTCAGCAGAGGAGAAGGGAGCGAGGGCAAGGAGAGAGGGATTGGAAGGAGAAAGAATAGAAGGAAGGCTGGAAGGAGGGAGGGAGGGAATGAAATCTTTAGCAGGAGAAGTGGCCTAAGAAACACTACCTTGAAAGGGAACTAGAAAGATTATACAACTGCATTCTGATTTTTTTTCTGCTTCTCCCCAACCTTATCTCCAAATATTCTCTTCTGGGAAATAAAATCAGCACAATTTTAATACATTTGCTCACTGATCTAAGATTAGCAGTTCACAAATTCATTAGAGTTCTGATTAGTATACTAAATTACTTCAGCACGCATAGTATCTGGAGCAAGGCAGCAACCTTTCCAAGTTGTTTATAAGTCTTTAATTTTTTTCACTCAAATTTAAAGCTTCACAGGCAAATTACATATTTAAATGCTTTGAAGAGGAGTCTTCAATCTACAATACCAATATTTGATGGCCCAGATTTGGGACAGATGAAGCAGGCATCGGGGCCAACTGAACAAGAGACAGTGTCCTCTGACCAAGCAATCATTTCCCCCAGTCCTTTCCTCGAGATCTGTCCCATGGAAGCCAATGGTTGCTAAAATGTTAAGTGTTAACAAATCACTTGTTAAAAGGGTTTTAAGATGCCCCACCATCCCTCCACATTTATTTATTAGACAAATATTCTGGAAGCTTTCTTTTGCTGTGTTTTTTGGGTAGAGAATGAGTGTGACAAGAAACACCCTGGAACCACATGGCGGGCAGCTTGGTATGGTTCCGACTTTGTTGCCTGGCTTTGCATCCTAGCTCTTCATCAGGTTTGATTTGGGGAAAGTCATCAAAGTTCTGTGCCTCAATTTCCTTGCTTAGAAAATGAGGCTTGCCTAGGAGTATGAATATCCGCTGAAGTCATCTATGCAACAAATTTTCATTGACTCAATCAGGACTAATGCACAAATCTCCTCACCGCCAATTCACGGCTCTTTTTATAATCCCAGCTTCCCCGAAACTGCCAGAGCTGCCAGGCTTTCTTCTCCTCTCCCTTTATTGGCCTGCAGGAGGCCAGCTGGATTCTAAATTACAGGTCAATAGCCAAATGCTGAACTCAGACAAAAATCACAGCTGTTAAAATATGGGTATAGCTCAGCCCCGAGGCTTCCTCATCACCGCTCTGGTTACTCCTCTTGACAAATCCTTACCAAGCATTTTCCCAAGTCCTACAACTAATCTTCTTTTGTCTTTTGCAACAGGTGAGTAGTTATTTGGACAAAATGCCTTCCCTCTTTGCTTCACAATGATAATGGTATACCCACTATTTTAGATAGAAAGATCAGGAGAAAACTCCCTGAAATATCATTTAATCTATTACGACACTTTTTTTTTTTTGCAGTTTTTGGCTGGGGCTGGGTTTGAACCCACCACCTCTGGTATATGGGGCTGGCGCCCTACCCCTTTGAGCCACAGGTGCCACCTATTACAACACTTTTTGAGAAAAAATTCTGAATTCCAAGCAACTATCTCTTATAATAACAATTTTTGTGAAGAAAGTCTATAAAAAGTTTAAGAATAAATGTAATTTGTAGACAGCAAATCATGTTTTTAAAATCCTAGTAAACACAACTGAAGTAATATTAAGTTAACTAGTTAACTATACTCTGTAATAGCTACGGGAACTAATACCTAGGTCCAAAGAAAGACCAAACCTCCAACAACTGTTCTGAGACCATTAGTAGAGTCCACAGGAGTCACGAACTCTGTCCCTGACTTGAGGGCTCTATCTCCTTCCAGAAACCCACCAGGTGAGAGTCTATTATCCCTCTTACCAACCAACACTGAATCCTTCCCCCTCCATCAGCTATCATCACAGTGGCAAGCCCTCAACCTTGGAGCCAGGGAGGGCTTGTTAGAGCACAGAAGACCAGCCCACCCCTAGAGCTGCTGATTCTGGAGGTCTGGAGCTGGGCCTGAGGACTGGCATTGAAAAGTCCCAGGTGACCAGATGCTGTTCCAGGGCCACACATAGGAAATACCACACTATTCATCTCCAGTTCTCAGGGTCCAGGGGAAGGAGGAAGTAGCTCTTGTTTTTACCAATTTCCAGACTGTCATTTCCTTAAAAGAAAATGCTGACATAACAATAAACCCAGTTCCTCTGAGGCCCATGCCACCCGATGACAGGACCTGCCACATGCTGCACCACTGTGAGGCACCCCTGTAGTGCTTCACCACCCCCACCCTGATTCCAGCCATAGCCACGTCTCAGTTTCGATCCCTGCGGCCAACACAACAGGTTCTCGTCCCTTGATTCTTCATCCCAGAGACCTCGTGTCCCTCTCTTCTATATCCAACACTCATTCCTACCATGGATCTTGCCATAAACCAAACCCGGTGCACCTTCCCAAGCGCACGTGCGTTCCTGCTGGGTGGCACGAGCATCCTAGCAGATTCTGTAAACCTGCTAAGAAAGCGCTGCCTGTTCAGTTCCACCAAAAGGGCTGCAGGATCTCATGAGCTGCTGAAAAGATGGGTCTTTAAAACAAAAAGCAAAAGCACATTTCATCTGCAGGTAGTACCCCAAGTAAACATGAACGAATCAAAACATTTTAAACCCAACAGCCAGTACCACCAAAGTAACCAAAGGCCACTGTGCGGACACGGCGCAGTCGACTTAACCATGCCCGCCCCACCCCAGCGCTGCAGGCGGGGTTAGCTTCTACCACCAGGTGGGACGCAGAATGGAAACGTCACCCTTTCATCACGACCTGCTATTTTCCAGTTTGTTTATTCAACACTTTCTTCTTGGATTCTATAGTTCTCTATCTTCTACTTCTTTCTATCCCCTCTTCGCCTCCTGCCCTCACATATATCCGTATCCACCTTAGAGTCTACAGTTTGTCGTTTAAACTACTCCCTGACTCATGAAACTCCCCTGCTCCTCTGTCCTCCCGTGGCACCAATCTGGGCGAACACCAACGTCACCCTCTCCACGACTGCCAGGGTACCAAGCACATCGAATGACCACCAGGAGCAGGACACAGCAGAGCTGACCCTGCGGGGCCTCAGCAGTGCCTGCACCCCGCTCTGTTTCTCTAGAACACCGTTCTTTATGATGGCTATTCCAAGCTTCTCTGCCCTTAAAGCACTCTACCTTCTCTTTTTTTGTTTTTTTGCAGTTTTTGGCCAGGGCTAGGTTTGAACCCGCCACCTTCGGCATATGGGGCCAGCACACTACTCCTTTGAGTCACAGGTGCCACCCAATACTCTACCTTCTCTTAACTGCTGTGGCATCATGCTTCACAGAGCTATAAGCTGCCCACTGCCAGCCACGCAACCCCACATTGCCCCGTGTCCACATTCTCCTTCTGACTCTGAATCCCACGCGGCTCCTCAGTGGGCTTGTGCCCCCCCATCCTCCAGTCCCCAGCCTCACTGCCTTCACTGCATCTCCCCTACACCCCCGCGTCAGACCTAACCATCCGGCTCCTTCCCATCACAGACGAAGATCTCGGCAGAGCTGTTATTTCCCTGCTCTCACTTCCTAACCGCCCACTCACTCCTTCCACACGCAGGCTGCCTTGTGGCTCCTGCACATGGCTCCAGGACAGTAGCTCAACTGCCACACTTCAGTGATCTCCATATCATTAAATGCAACGGGGAACATCCGTCCCCACCTGACTTGATCTCTCAGCAGAACTCTCCCTCCTTAAACACGCTCCTCCCCTGAGGCCTGTGACGTCCAAACCCTCTGCTATTCCTAGTACATCCCTGGACTCTCTGATTCTGTCTCCTTTGCTAGCATGTTTCCCCTCCAGCTCCCTTTTAAGTGTGGAAATCCCATATGCCTTCGTCCTCTGCCTTCTCCCTAGGTGACCTCAGCTATCACCTACATGGCTTACATTTTTCCCTCCTTGGAGCTCCAAAACCACATTTGCATCCCCTCCGCATCCTATGTGAATGACTTCTGGAAACCTGAAACTCAGCATATACCCAACAAGCAATGACCTTTCCCCACTCCCCTCCAATGACCTAGAGCTCAGAAACATTTCATGAAGCTGGCTGCTTAAGCCAAAAACTCTGGGATTCATCCTTCACTCTTGCCCCAAACACTCACCTCTCAAAATGAGATTTTCTCCCTCTGGCTGCTGCAAATATCCATCCGGCTGTTTCAACCAGGTCAAGACATGGACTTTCCTCAGCACCTGGCCATCTGTGTACATTATCCCAGTGTGTGTTTAAAGATCATTTGTGATCAGCACCATGGTATGAAAAAGTGGAAAACTCTTTCTCAGATCATCCAAGTTTCTCCTCCTCAACTGTGATCACTCCGATCCAAGTTATTGTCTCCTACTAGGCTACTCCAAAACCTTGCTTCAATAAAGTTTATTGCTCCACACAGCAAACTAATTTTTTAAATCTGATTACATCATTACTTTATTTAAAATGCCTTACTGGCTTTACGCTATTCTCAGGATAAAGTACAAAATCCTCAATGTGTTCTGTAAGAGTCTACTCGGTAGGGCCCCAGTCTACCACACCCACCTTCGCGTGGGGTCGTCCCTCCTCACAGTCCAGACTCCAGCCACAAACAAGCCATCCTGCTGCTCTCAGCACAGGCTGTTCCCTCTTCCTGGAATGACAGTGCTGCTGCCTACAAGCCACCCCCAGCCACCGCCCCCTTCAGATGGACTCTGCTTACAAACCACCTCCTGATGGGCACCTTCACTGCGCTCCGCATATGCTCCGAGGGCAGTGTCCTATCTCCCCTGCAGCATGATTATAGTGCTAATTAGATAACCATGTAACCATTAAGTTCTTAATCTCTCTCCACTCCTAGAACATAAGTTTCACAAAGCCAGGGACTGAACTGCCGTGTTCATGACCCTACATATCCCTTGCACCCAGTGAGAACTCAATAAACATTTCTGAAACAGCAGATAAATTCCTTCTCAAATCCTTGATTATATGAGTAATCAAACCATTTTTGCTAACATTCCACAAATAAGGGAATAATTTACTGCTTCGGAAATAACTTATTTCTTAAGTTGTTTAGCCCAACAATTGCCAAGGCACTTCGGGCTTCCCCATCCCCATGAGTTTAATGATCCTAAAATTAACTCACAAGAGGAAACAACCTACAAATAGCTAAGACAGAGAGAAAATAAAAAAGGAAACCCAGTAGTTCCTCAACACTGGTTACAGGCTCAAATCAGTCCTTCACCACGTTTTCACATGTCTGTCTTAGGTAAATTCCCCTCCACCCCTGGGCTGATGCAGGGTTATCTGACACCTGAGTTAAATATGAGCTGGGCCGGTTGGGCTACATGGCAGACTCTGTAGCCCCCTCATCTGTCCCAGCAGCCAGACATTGAACGCTGTTCTCTTGATTTCCTTTGTGTGGAAAGGCAGAGCGGCAAGGGATGCCGTGAAGTTTAGAATTAGGAAAACAACTTTGAGAAAGCCGCCTGCATTTCCAACAGTGTTAATAAAGGAGAGCAGAGTATCAGCAGTACCCTCTGTATCTGCCTCCAGGTATTTTCTGGAACTTTCACCATCCTTTGAAACCCAAACTGAGGAATCTTTCTGTGCTGATGCTGATCCCTGCAGAGGACAGAGCAGGAATCAGGGCACGGGCCCACCCGACCCCATCGAAGGGACCCCCATGCACCCAAACAAAGCACAGTGTAAAGAGTTGCTAATGCCCAACGCTAGTTCCTCAAGCCAGGACCACTGAGTCAGTTCTCCCTACTGAGCACTCAGCAGAGATGTATTCTCAGAGGAAAAACCACTTCCCCAGCCGGGGCCAGTCAACTGTCCACACATGTGAGTAAGTTATCAGCATGGTGTACAAAGCGAGATGCTCTCTTAAAGCCGTGGGAAAGGCAAAAGGCATGAAGAAAGATGAGCTGTGATAGCCAATGAGAACCCCTGAGGCAGTAAAAGAAAAGCTGTGACAATGAACAGAAAAGGTATTTTTTCAAAACTAAACACAACAGCAAAAAAGCCTACTTCTAAGGCAGTGAAATGGGGCCACCCCACCACTGTGGATGACCACCACTGCAGACTTTCTGACTTTAACCCTTTTAGATGGCAGAAGATCCATGGCCCTCCTGCCCACCAGTTCCCACTTTCTTTAACAAAAGAATTCAGCATTCATCATAATGTGTCTTACAGATGCAAATGGATAGGGAAGACAAAAATTATATATATGCATTAGCACGGAAGAATTGTGTAAACTGCAAAACACACATGTCTCAGAGTCAAGTTATTAGAAGTGAAGGCTAAAAATATAGGTGATGCGATTATGAATCACAGTACATTTTGGGGATGGAGTAAGGACAATGGAAAAACAAATTCAGCTCTCTCATAACACAATCAACACAGAATATTCTTGTAACCCCTGGTCACCAAAACGTGTGGGGATTTCTCTTCACCAGCAACCAAGCAATCGATTCTGCACTAGACATCACTTGGGTGTCCTCTACTTCAATTGTGACACCATCTATCTGGAGATAGTGTCACGCCCCACAGGTTGAGGGTTCAGTCCCACAAGACTGTCCCCCCTTCAGATGCCAGTCCCATTTAGTAAGACGTCACCTAAACTTCTGACCAACTGGGTATAATCAGGGTTCTCAGGATCCACGTCTAGCGCTCTATTAATCTGCTATAGCAGCTCATAGAACTCAGGAAAACACATTTACTAGTTTATTTCAGGGATATGACAAAGAATACAGATGAACAGCCAGATGGAAGAAACAGGTGCACAGGCAAGTTCTCTGGGAAGGGGCTTGGAGCTCCCATGCCCTCACTAAGCATGCCACGCTGCAGCAACTTTCTTCAGCTGTCTGGAAGCTGGAGGAACTTAGCCCACTTGACTTTCTATGGAAGCATCATTATGTAGGCTATGCTTGATAACCTCTGGCCATTGGTGATCAACTGAACTTTCAGCCCACCTCCCCTCCCTGGAAGATGAGGGATGTGGGATTGAAAGCCCAAACCCTCTAATCTAGCCTTGTGGTCTTTCCTGTGACCAGCCGCAGCCTAGGGACTGCCAGCCACCAGTCACTTCATTAGCAAACAATAGACTAAATAATAAGGAAGGTGAATAACTAATCAGTAAAAAGCAAGAAGGGCTGCGACTAAAACTGAATAGTGAAGAATTAACTTCATCCAAAGAAAGGTCTGGCCTTTGCCCTCAGCTACTTACCCGGGGAGTCTTCAGATCCCTGGAGTTTCCCATCTGATTACAGAGTCTTTGTTTGCCTGAGGTTTTTGGCCACTGGACAACCTAACCATGGGGGCTTTCGGATACCATCAATTCTGAACTCCAGAGCTCAGGAAGGAGTAACAAAAGCTCCTCAGGAAACTGAAGGTCAGCCATGCACGCAGCACGAAATCGAGCCCCAAGAACTAGGGAGGGACACCAAAGGCAGGGATGAGCTCCCCCATTGCATACGCCATAGGCAGCCTTCACATTATGCCACCCATTCTGCCACCTTATGCTACCACGCCCCTGAAGACGATGGGGCTTCATGCCCAGACTTTCTTTCCCTACCATCTCCTCCTTTGGATGGTGGTCAAGTGCATCCTTCACGGCAATACAACTGTGAAGGGAAATACAGCTCCTCCCCCAGTTCTGCGAGTCATTCTAGCAAACACCAACCCTAGAAGTGTTTGTAGGGTCCTCAAATTTGCAACCAGCTGGCCTGAAGTCACAGTGGCCCTGGGGGCCCCGAAACTGTGACTTGTGTCTAAAGTGAGGGCGGTTCCTTCAGACTGTACTGTTTTCCTAACCCCTTGCCAAAATCACGACCAATCAAATAAACCAGTGATGTACTAACAGTGTCCTTCCCCCTAACCACATGAACTATGACCTTTCTTACATATCCACATATATCTCTCTTCAGTAGGAATTTCACAACTTTGCCAAAGGCTGAATAACTACACTTCAGTAGAATACTGAATGTGAGTTTTCAACCAACTTGGTTAGGTACAAATATTCATCTATGAGTTCCCGAAATTCCACTCCTAAGGCAAGTGAGAGAGAGGTACTGCAAGAGAATCTCTTGTGGAGAACAAAGCTGCCCACAAGGAGACAGACCTCTGACTCCCCACTGGACACCTAGTCAAGTGACAGACCCCCATGGCCCATGCTGTGCCTAGCTGAGCAGGAGCTGAACCAGGGAGGGACAGCTGCAGAGAAAGGTGACAGCTACAAACCAGCTCCAGCTCCAGGTAAGATGTCAGCTTCCCATGGGCCCAAACAGGCAGCAAAGAAGTAGCAGGGTTTGTACAGTCTTGCCAGCATCTCACTCAAAAGGGCCAACTCCCAGGCAAGGGGCTCCAGGAGCGAGAGGGGATGGGGTACTCTGCCAGGGTTGAGGCCCGGGGGGTGGAAGAAGCTGTATGTCATGGGAAGGGCCTCCGTCAGGCCTTCCAAAGAACTCAGAGGCAGTGTCTGGGCACCTGTCACTTGAAGGCCAGTTGATCTCATCAACTACCAACCAGCAGAGGGGCCTGCAAGGTGAGGAAGGTCTCTCCCAGTCTTCCTCTCAGGCACAGCCCAAAGTAGGCCCTGGAGAGCACAACTGAGTCCTTCCCCACTGCAGGCCTCTCTGTCCTGCCATAAAGGGGAGGTGGGAACTCCTGCTCTGAAAATGACATCAGATCTAAACCAGACACACTTTCAAAACCAGAGAGTGACTCGATGTTAAGGAATCTCTCCCAGGGACAGTCAAGAGCCTCTGCTCTCCAGAGCAAGGAGATTAATTTGGCCCAATTGAGCAATGACTGGAGGCAGATGAAGCTGTTTTCTGTTCCTGCCTTCTCAGGTGGAGACGGCTAAATAAAATGACAACAAGATGTGCTGTCGCATGTTAGGCTTAACCACAGGAAATGATAGTATTTGACCATTTCTTTGACCCAGAAAAACGACTATTTCCTACGACTCAAACAACTAATTTATGAGTATTTCCCCAATGTTTTATTATAAAAATTCCCTAAACAAGACAAAGCTGAAAGAATTCTTATTACTTAGGCTCTTCTGAAATATTAACATTTTCTCACATTGCTTATGTCGTATCCATTCATCCCTCTACCCATCCACTAATCTACCTGGTTTGTATAATGCAGTTCAAGTAAATTGCAGGCATCAGTACACGGCCCCTAAATAATTCAGCGTGCACGTCATAAACTATATACCAAGATTTCTTTATACTTCAATGCCAAGCTTACATAAAATGAAATGCAGTCACTTTAAGCATACTACATTCCCTGAGTTTTAACAAACATACAACCCAAGTCCCTTAACATGTTGCCTCATGGTCCTTCCCATTCACATTTCACCCATCCCCACCTTCGGACGAAGCCCCACTGTTCCACTGTTTTTTTCACAGATGAGTTTTTGGAAGTTCATAAAAATGGCATTACACAGGCCAGGCGCCACGGCTCACGCCTGTAATCCTAGCACTCTGGGAAGCCGAGGAGGGTGGATTAGTCAAGCTCAGGAGTTTGAGATTAGCATGAGCAAGAGTGAGACCCTATCTCTACTAAAAACAGAAAAACTAACTGGGTATTGTGGCGGGTACCTTGTAGTCCCAGGCTTGGGAGGGGAAGGATTTAGGGCTAACGTGTCGTGATTTAAAATTTCAAATGAGTGATGCCTCATGCCTATAATCATAGCACTGTGGGAAGCTGAGGTGGGAAGATCACTTGAGGTCAGGAGTTCAAGCCTGAGAAAGAACAAGACCCTGTCTCTACTTAAAATAGAAAACTAGCCCAAGGTGGTGGTGCAAGCCTGCAGTCCCAGCTACTCTGGATGGAAGCTGAGGCATGAGGACTGCTGAAGCCCAAATGTTTGAGATTGCTGTGAGCTATGATGATGCCATGGCACTCTACCCAGGTGACAGAGTGAGACTCTGTCTCAAATAAACAAATAAATAAATTTCAAATGGTTCAGCAGTTAAAAAAAAAAAAGAGCAAATATAAACGTTGCCACCATGTTCAGAGCTGCCCCCGCACCTTACCCTCCCTGACTCACTGCTCTCTAGACCCCTCCACACACCTCTTCCAGCTCCAGCTTCACAAATCCTCCCCCCATTCCTCTGGCTGAGGTCACCTAGACCTCAGTAAACATCACCTAGAGTAAAAATCACCAAACACCCCCCATCTGTGCCTCCAGGCAGCAAACTCTATTTTGAACGCTGGTCTCTTACCTGTGTTCCAGAATAAACTACTCTGCTACATAAGATTCACCAGAGTACAGCCAAAATCTAACTACCCTGTTTCCCCCAAAATAAGACAGTGTCTTATTTAAGGTGTGCTCCCAAAGATGAGCTAGGTCTTATTTTCAGGGGACGTCTTATCTTTCCTGTAAGTAGGTCTTATTTTAGGAGGATGTCTTATTTTCAGGGAAACAGGGTAGCTACAAAGGCTGAAGGCTTCAAGCTTATGAAACTTATAGATGAGCGAATGTCCAGGCAGGCAGCACAGGTGTGTTGTACAATTTCTGTCCCAACCAGGGCACAAGTGCCTCTCCTGTGGCAGCAGTCAAATAGTTTAGCACCATTTTCTATTCATACAGCATCTCTGGTTAACACAGAATTCAAACCAGCAAAACAAGGTACTTTCAGCTCTGTAGGCTGGCATGGGTTTTAAGACATAAAAATCTTAGAAGGGCAAATTTTAAATGGCTTCCATGGTTTTCTCTATGCATCTGAATATTCCTTCATTCAAAAATTACTCTTTAAAACCCTACACCATGCCACAGCAATGAACAAGAGAGGCCACTTTGCTTATAGTCCAGTGTAGGAGAAAAAGAAAAAGGCAACTAAAATTCACACTAGTTAAGTACACGTCAGGGTAAAAGGGTATATGGGGCAATACAGATGCAAATAAACATTTGGGGTGAATCATACATGCAATTTTTAAGAAACAGTATTCTAAGGTACAATCTGTCCCAAACTATTCTTTACAATCTTAGCTCTGTCCACATAATAGTTTTATATTTGGGGGTCCAGTTCAGTCTGATGCTGTTTTGTTGCCTAACAATAGTCTCACACCTTCATCTGCCAAAGGGCTCAGATCGCCCAAATACTCAAATTCTATAGAACATGGTGAGGGCAGAGAAGGGGGTTACCAAACCCAGGCTATGGGGATGGGGAAACCTGACTACTCACTGCTTTGTTTTCCATTAAGTGAGAGGGAGGAGGTTAGAGGAGGAGAGTCCCAGGGAGTAGATAGCCGGTAGATCTAGCCCCAGCCCACTGCGGCTTCCCTCAGAGAGGCCCAGCACTCCTACCTCAGCCTCAGCTTTCCTCTTGGGGGTTGGGGTGGGATAGGTACCCAAAAGTCTCAAGTAGCTGTCACTGCCAAGATTTTAAGTTCTAACTGTGATGTTGGCTCATCACCACTCACCCACCAGCCTCTTGGGTCTCCCTCCTCAGTCTGAAGAAAGAAAAGGAGTTTTCCTGAACTACACAGTAAAGATGTACCTAAAAAGCTCTACTATTTGAAACTTTCGTGTCCAATTAAAGCAATCACTCTTCAAAATTCTCAACTGGCCGGGCGTGGAGGCTCATGCCTGTAATCCTAGTACTCTGGGAGGCCAAGGCGGTGGATCTCCTGAGCTCAGGAGTTGGAGACTAGCCTGAGCAAGACCAAGACTCCATCTCTACTAAATATACAAAAAAAACTAGCCAGGTGTTGTGGCAGGCACCTTTAGTCCCAGCTACTTGGCTCCTTAGGAAGCTGAGGCAAGAGGATTGCTTGACCCCACAAGTGTGAGGTTGCACTATACCCAGGGCAACAGAGTGAGACTGTCTCAAGCATGCAAAGGGTGTCCTTTGGTTTCTCTGCAAAATGGGAGGGAGCCATCTGCCAAAACTAGTTGAAGGAGAAATAGTAAGGTATTGGCTCAAGGACTTGAAAGTGTGAAGTAGCTGGTTTTGGAAGCACAGGCAATCAGAAATTACAGACACACACAAAGGCCACAAGGTCTTGGTGAAGAGCCAGCTGAGGAGGAAGGTCTTGAATGTACCTAGTTTATCTCAAGTTTACCACAAACCAGTACTTATTTAAAGCTAGTAAACTGTGTTCTTTTACTCAAGCTTACTCTGTCTTTATTCATTCATTTTAAATATCTCACTGATCACAAGAGAATTCTAAGTTAGCTTGGGTTTATGAACACAAATAGTGCCCTACCTCTAGAAGAAAACAAAATAAATGCAAGTGGCTTAAGAGCTCTGCAGAGTCACATATGTTAATTTCATTGTAAATATTCCACCTGGGTAACAAGTAATTGAAATGGTGGGCTGTGACGACTCATAAATGTCCTGCTACCTCCCAGAAGCCACAGGACCTGTTGGCACTCAAGTTTTAAATCTGTGCCAGGTACTCCAGGCCTCCAGATACGTTTACCGGTGAAAACCAAACAGACAGATTAGCTAAGAGCCATAAAATACTCAAATAAACCTCAAGGTTTAAAAAATAAGCAATATGTTTTGTTCCTAAAGAGAGTAAGCTCAGCTTTGAACAAAGCGATATATGTAATGCCAGCCATTGCCAGTTAAGGAAGAAAATGGGCACCAGCTCAACTTAAACTAAATGACCAGTAATAAGTGGCTTACTTTCTCACAGATATTAGAATATTCCATCCATTTTATAAAGAAAGACCTTTCACTTTAATAAACTCGGCAAAAATTCTTATTGGCTAAAAAACAGCTATCCCTTAAAGCAGCTAAATATTTAGTGATTTTTAAAAGTAATTTACTTTATTGACAGGGAATAACAGGCGTGCAGTGATTACATTCTGTTTGCAAGAGGTACAGCTTAAATCATACACAACTCTCAGTAAGTTTATTTTTTTTTATTTTTTATTTTTTTAGCTCTTAATGCCTTTATTAGTTTACTTAGCTATTATCACCAGCATGTTTATATTGAAGATATCTCAAGAACTTTCGTTGCTTCTTCAAGGATAACCAAATGGAGGACTGCTAATAATCTGAGAGCACTCAGTGTGATTTCAGGTCATGCCTCCATGAATATACTTTCTTTTTTTCATTAAATCATAGCTGTGTACATTAGTATGATCATGGGGCACCATACACTTGGTTCATAGACCGTTGGACACATTTTCATCACACTAGTTAACATAGCTTTTGTGGCATTTTCTTAGTTATTTTGCTAAGACCTTTATCTCAGTAAGTTTAAAACTTCAAAAGATGAAAAACTTTTTAGTTTTTATAGTATACAATGTACTCAAATGTGCCTACGAAAACCCAAGAAAACTAACATAGACAAACTGACTCAAGAAAAAACAAAAAATGTATACAGTCCCATAAATATTTTAAAAACAAAAGTTTTCTCTCATGCCTACCCACACCCCACCCAGCGCAAGATGAAATGGCAAAAATGTTCAAATGAGTTCTGCCAAATAACCCCAGGCAATCTCCGAGTTACAAACATCAGAATGATACAGGTAATAGATAAATATACCTGTTTCAACTTACATACAGCTTAAGAACAAACCTACAGAATCCATCTCATTCTGTAGGGGATAGAGACTACCTATCCACCAAATCAAACTACGCCAAAGAACAGAAAAAAGAAATGCTCTTAACCTAAATACACTTATGCAGCTACAAGAACCTTGGTAACAAAACCAGAAAAGACAATTTTTGGTCAATTTTACTCAAAAATATATTTACTCAAAAATCCATTAAAATTGAAAAATATTTGTAAACTCACTAGGTTGGATTTTTCCAGAAATGTAAGGTGGTTTTAAATTAGGACATCTATCATTATAATTTACCAATTAAATATAGAAGAAAAAGCACTTACGTAATCTCAACAAATACAAAGAAAATACACAGTAGTGATCATAAGTCCAACTAAGGCAAGAAAGTGTGAGAAGAAAAAGAGGAACAGGGGAAGAGAGAAGGAAGAAAATTACAGACATGTCCAGAGAAAACACAAGTGCAATATTAACAAAATATTAACAAGTAAAGCAATATATAAAAAGACAATGCATCTTAACCAAGTAGGGCTTTGACAGAGAAAACGTATTTGACCAAATTCTCAGTTAAGAAATACAAAGGAATGCCTCCAATCCAATAAAGAGCACCTATAAAACACCCAGAGTCATGACTCCATGTGCTTAATGGTGAAATAAGGTGGCTCACACCTATAATCCTAGAACTCCGGGAGGCCAAGGCGTGTGGATCAGTTGAGCTTCGCAGTTGGAGATGAGCCTAAACAAGAATGTGACCCTGTCTCTACAAAAAATAGAAAACCTATCCGGGCATTGTGGTGGGTGCTTATAGTCCCAGCTACTTGGGAGACTGAGGCAAGAGGATCACCTGAGCCCAGAAGTTTGGGGTTGCTATGAGCTATGATGATGCGATGGCACTCTACCCAGGACAGAGACTCTGTCTCAAAAACAGAAGAAAAAGCAAAAAACCATAACCACTAAAATCAGAAACAAAGCCAGATAACTCCTTTCGTTATCTATAGTCACCATTACACGGAAGGCCCTAAATAGTGAGTAGGGCAAGAAAGACTGCAAAAGAAGTGAGACTGTCTCTACTCACAGGTGACATGACATTTACATAGAAAATCCCAGAGACTAAAAATTAATAAATGAATTAACAAATTACATAATATAAAGTATAAGTATCATTTCTGTCTATGTAATAGCACAAAATAACAGGAAAATAGAATTTTTAGAACCACTGTTTTCAATAGCATCAAAAAGCATAAAATATTTAGAAAGATTTTTAACAACAACAACAAAAAAAAAAAAATGTGGAAGGTCTCCACACCAAAAACTATAAAACAAGGCAGAAAGAAATTAAAGACTCAAATAAACAAAGAGATATACCAATGTCATGGAGCAGAAGACACAGCCATCAAGGCCATGTATAGTCTCCCAAACTGGTCTACACATTCAATCCAATTCTAACCATAAGTCCAAGCATGCTTTGTGCTGTAGAAATTGACAAGCTAGGGGGCAGCACCTGTGGCTCAGTCGGTAGGGCCCCGGCCCCATATACCGAGGGTGGCGGGTTCAAACCCGGCCCCGGCCAAACTGCAACCAAAAATAGCCGGGCATTGTGGCGGGCACCTGTAGTCCCAGCTACTCGGGAGGCTGAGGCAAGAGAATCGCTTAAGCCCAGGAGTTGGAGGTTGCTGTGAGCTGTGTGAGGCCACAGCACTCTACCGAGGGCCACAAAGTGAGACTCTGTCTCTACAAAAAAAAAAAGAAATTGACAAGCTGACTCTAAATACATACGGACCTACACATCTAGAATATTTGGAGCTATCTTACAAGGATCAAGAAAGTTGGAGGATTTATACTACCTAGTTTTAATACTTACTCCATACCTAAGATAATCAAGAATGTGTGACACAGGCATAAGGACAAACAGATAAAAACAAAAACAAAACAAAACAAAATACAACAAAAAACAGAATGGAGAGCCCAGAAATTGACCTACACTTACCACTTACCCTGTCATTTGCTTTTTAACAAAGAAACCAAAAGCAATCCAATGATGAAAGTCTTCTCCCCCTCTACCCAATCCTCCCTTTTTTTTGAGACAGAGTCTCACTCTGTCACCCTGGGTAGAGTGCAGGGGATCATCACAGCTCACAGCAATCTCAAACTCTTGGTCTCAAGAAATCCTCTTGCCTTGACCTCCAGAGTAGTTGTGACTACGGGCGCCCACCATGATGCCCAGCTAGTTTTTCTATTTGTGAGTAGAAATGGAGTCTCACTCTTGGTCAGGTGGGTCCAAAACTCTTGAGCCCAAGTGATCCCCCCACCTTGGTCTCCCAGGGTGCTGGTAGTGAGTGACCAGGGGTGAGCGACAGGGGTGAGTGACTACAACTGCCTGGGGAAAGTCTTTTCAACAATTGGTGCATAATAACTAGAAATTCATATGGAGAAACAATAACCTAAGCCAAATTTAATTTGGGAGGATTATAGACGTAAATATAAAAAATAAAACTATAAAACTTGTAGAAGAAAATCTAGGAGGATAGCTCCATGATTGGGAAAGAGGAAAAGTTATGTAGGATACAGAAAGCAAAACAGAAAAAATAAATATCAACATTAAGAAAATGAAAAGTTACAGACTGGGAGAAGTATCTGTAATGTATACATCTGAAAAGAACTTTATCCAGAATATATAAAGTATTATGGCTCAATAACAAAAAAAAAGGAGAAAAAGAAAACAATTTAAAATGGGCAAAAAAGCAAAAGAAAAACTTCACAAAAGAAGATAATGCGTATGGCCAATAAGCACCAGAAAGCAGGATTGAGGGACGCGTACATGCACAGCTGCTGACACCTACCAGAACAGCTAAAATTAAAGACCCAAAACTCCAAATACTGGTGGCATGAGTAAAACAGCCAGCACTCCCACACATTGTCAGAGTGTAAAGCTGTAAAACATAAGGCAGTTTTTAATCAATAAAACTAAATATATACCTACTCGATAGCCCAGTAATCCTTCTCTTAGTTACTTGCTCAGAGAAATGAAAACATAATGTATGTCCAAAACAAAAAACAAAGCCTTCTATAATAAGGATTTTCTTCATAATACTCCAAAACTAGGAGCAGCTTAGGAGTCCGTCCATAAAAGAATGGATAAAAAACTGTGCGACAGTCACACGGTAAGGTACTACTTGGCAATAAAACCAAATGAGGGACTGATAACACAGCAATAGAAATGAACGTCAAAAATATGCTGAATCAAAGACTTGCTCATGAAAAGTACCTACAAAAGACAGCTTCAGAATAGACAACGCTAATCTAAGGTCATAAAAAGTAGTGTAATGGTTGTCTCTGATGCCAGAGATGGGGGCAAGGAAGGGCCTTGAAAGAACTTTCTGAGCTGATGGAAATACTCTCTATCTTGATAGACTGTGGATTACACAGTTGGAAACAGTTACAAAAACTCTACAAATCATACCCTAAAATTTGTACAGTTCACTAGGTAAAAATTTTACCTCAGAGGGAAAACAAATAAACGTTGAGCTATAATGACAGAAGCGTAATTTAGGAGAGTAAGGTATACTAATATTTACAATTTACTTTCAAATACCAAAAAGAATAAGATTAATTGACTGAAGGATATGACATAAAGCAAATATATCCAAATGATCACTTCTGTAGAAAGTAGGTGGTGTGGTCATTGTAAAATTCTTTCAACTTGGATGTACACTTAAATTTTCATATTAAAATGTTGGTAAAAATATTCTCAAAATTATTTTTAAAAGATAAAGTACCTACACTAAATCTAATTTTAAAAAATGCATGAGTTTCGGATAAAATTACAAGATTTAAATAGAAAATTTTACTACGCTAATATAGTCAATATTATAAATGTGTAATTGTACCAAATTGTTCTATAAATTCAATACAACATCAGCCAAAATACTCAAATATTTTTCAAGGAAAAAATACCAAAGCAGCAAAGACAATGGTATTAAAAAAAAAAAGGATACACCCTATCAGATATTTACTACAAAGTTATAGTCATCAGCCAAGTTAGGTGTTGCTCCTACAATGCCTGGAACAAAACAGAGCCCCCACCAACAAACAAAAACAAAAAAATAAAAGGAAGAAAACAAAAGAAAATGGTCCCACATATTTATACACAAGAGATAATACTGAACATTAATGTAGAAAGACATCAATTAATGATACAGGACATTTTCATTATCTGTTTTTTTAATATTGAATTAGGTTCTACTCACAATATATCTAATACAGTTTTATACCCAATAGTTCAGAGATCAAAAAGTGAATAAGCAAAGCTTCGGATCTCTCAGAAGAAAATAAGACAACGTTCTGTGATCTCTGTGTTAGGATAAAGCTCAAAGGCATGAACCATAAAGTAGAAAATTTAAAATATATATTATAACATATTAAAATCTTAAAATTCTGGGGCGGCGCCTGTGGCTCAGTGGCTAAGGCGCCAGCCCCATATACCAAAGGTGGAGGGTTCAAGCCCAGCCCTGGCCAAACTGCAACAACAACAAAAAAAAAAAAACAGCCAGGCGCCTGTAGTCCCAGCTACTCAGGAGGCTGAGGCAAGAGAATCACCTGAGCCCAGGAGTTGGAGGTTGCTGTGAGCTGTGTGATGCCACGGCACTCTACCCAGAGAGACAAAGTGAGACTCTGTCTCTACAAAAACTAAAAAATAAATAAATAAATAAATAAAATCTTAAAATTATGTTCAAAACATACCACAGAAAATTACAATGTGAGTAACAACAGACTAGGAGAAGTTATCACACAAATAACAAATGTACAAGATATAGAGGGGAAAATCTACAACTCAATACTACAACTGCAAAACAATCAAAAACAAATGGAAAGATACAAGAGTGTTCAGGGCAACATTGTTTGAAAAATCAAACCCACAGTGGCTTTTGACAGCAGGCTGGCTAAATGAAAATTGGCACATTCACACAGAATAGAACCCCTATGTATGTATGAAAATAAAGAACTAGAGCTTGGAGGAATTTCAAACAAATGGTGTCAAACAGGTTTGCCAACTAGGATCCTATTCACAAAAAAACTTTTAACACATGCCAAATAAGTGCTAAATGAGTGTGAGAGTGTGTGTGTGTGTGTGTGTGTACATATATAATTGGAATATAGATACACTTACTAAGCAGGTCTTCAAATATATTTTATTTTATTTTTAATTAGAGACAGAGTCTGCTGTGCCATGGCAGCAACAGCAACCTCCAGCTCTTGGGCTTAGGTGATTCTCTTGCCTCAGCCTTCCGAGTAGCTGGGACTACAGGCGCCCGCCACAACACCCAGCTATTTTTTGTTGCAGTTTGGCTGGGGCCGGGTTCCAACCCGCCACCCTTGGTGGTAGATGGGGCCAGTGCCCTACTCACTGAGCCACAGGCTCCTCCCTTCAAATATATTTTAAATGTATGGCTACACAATGTGTAATGTGCAATGTAACGTTATATAATACACATTAATTTGTGCATATACTATAAATACATAGGCTATTATAAAACATATAAGAGTGGTTGGGTAGGGATACCACAGGAGAGGAAAATCCAAGAATTTAGTAATGTTTCATTTCTTCACCTAGATGGTGGGCACACGTGTATTCACTATACTATCCTTTAAACCTATTTACAGGTCTTAAATATGTAATATTTCAAGGAGATACAGTGTTAAAGAATAGAACATACAAATATTTTTATTCTAGAAGTTAGAGAAGGCTCACTGGCAAGATGCAAGTCCATGAAACAATTCACAAAACTGGTGGCTCATGCCTATCATCCTGGCACTTCGGGAGGCTAAGGTTGTAGGATGCTTGAGGCTGGGAGTTTAATGTTACAGTGAGCTATGATGATGCCACTGCACTCTAGACTTGGTGACAGAGCAAGACCCTGTCTCAAAAAAAAAAAAAAAAAAAAAAGATTTGATTCAGAGAACTGAAAAATTGAAAAGTCAAACATGAGTTTATTTTCAATAAATATTTATAACACAAATTTTTAGGTTCATGTAAAAAAAAAAAAAAACTAACTGCCCTTAAATATAATTTTACATATAAACCTAAGATAAAAAAGCAGCTTTCCAGTACACCACTTCAAAAAAATTGAAATAAAAACGCAGAGTGTAAAAGGTAGAGGGAAAAAACTGTACATCAACAGTGTAATAAACCAGAGACAGAAGTTGTTAACAGGACAGACAACAGCAATGCCTCTACATTGTGGAGAAAGGCTGTCAAACTACTGTAAAATATGAGAAAATGCAGTTACAACAGTGTTAGCTGTGGAATAAAATTATTTTATCAAACCATATTCTACTTCAAAATTAAGACTGATCCTTGCTGAATCACTGGGTTAAACCTGTGGGCACACAGGTAGAAAGGAGGTACTGGCAATAGTGGTTTCCAGGACCAGGTCTATCCTTGGAAACTTTGTTGTAACTGAACAACTCCCCAGATCCCATTCCCATGTGATTCACTAACCTTCTCTGCTCTACAGCACAGAAAGTGTCTACAGGCAGATGGTAATACTCATACAACCGGGAAAGCCACCTGGATCACACACACGGCGGAGAACAGCCCAGATCCTTCAAAAGATCTTCTGTAACTACTGTTTAGAAGATTTACTCATCAAGTAAGCTCAACATTTCCTTAAAATCTAATAGGTTATCTAGACCACATTTGTCCTTAGCTGTCATTAATATGATCAGAATTAAACCACATTCTGTAATTTGCCACTAAAAGATAACTGCATCAGCCAAAGGTGGACAAACCCCTTAACAACAAATATCAAATGCCGAGCAAATACCTGAAGCATTCCTCATTTCAGGAAATAATCATTTTCTTTTACTCATTTTTTATTTATTGATTTCATTTATTTATTTTTTTTGAGACAGTCTCACTATGTCACCCTCAGTAGAGTGCTGTGAAATCACAGCTCACAGCAACATCAAACTCTTGGACTTAAGAAATTCTTTTGTCTCACCCTCCCAAGTAGCTGGGACTACAGGCGCCTGCCACAACACCTGGTGATTTTGTTGTTGTTGTTGTCATTGTTGTTTTTAGCAGGCCCGGCCGGGTTCGAACCCGCCAGCCCCAGGTGTATGTGGCCAGTGCCCTAACCATTGAGCCATGGTTTTCTTTTAAATAATGATAACTGATAAGAAAATACCATCCTGGCTCCTCATACCAGAAGAAAGTAAAAAGCTAAAGCACTGGACTCCAGAACATACTGCTACAGTGGTGCATAGGGAAGTAGGAAAAATGAGCACCCTTAGTCTTAGTCCTCTAACAGAAAAGGCCAGGACTGCAGCAGAGGAGCAGACCAGCACTCTCCAGAGACCTGTGCACAGGCCAGAGCAGACAGGGCAGCATACACTGAAGCAAGTGAGCTAGCTCCTGCCCCTCATCTCCTGACAGATGGCTGAGGCTTCTTCCCAGAGATTCAGGACAGCTATAGATAGGTTCTGTGTACATAAACAGGTTTTATCAAAAGGAGATTAATTAAGAAACATTTTCATATCTTAGTACAGAATGAAGTCAAAGCACTTAGAGGTGATACAGAAGTATCCAAGATGAAAACCAAGTTGTATATTTTCAAGATATGTATTAAAACAGTGTCAGGAATAGCTTCAAAAGACCTAAAATGTAACTGAGCCCTAGTAATATAAACTAATGACAGATCTCTGAGCTGTTAGAGGGCAAATCAGCAAAGGGAAGGCTGACCAGCAAATAAATACATACACTCTCGGAAGCAGAGAGAAATGTACCAAGCGGTGCTCAGAGACTCAGTATACCCTACCTCAAGAGCATCCGAATTACTTAAAATACAAATGCTACCAAGTACAACATAAAATTATTTTATACAGTAAGTCATCAAAAATTTGAAACATGCAACATCCACTTACATCTACATTTTTATATTTTCCAAAGGTTTGCATTCACCCCTACCATTAGAAGCACTTAAGTGGGAAAATATAAAAGCATCAAGGCACATGAAATTGGTCTGAGGGGTACTCTGAAACTAGAGAAGAATTTGGTTTGAGGAATCTGGGATTAGAGAATTTGAGCGACTAGCTACAGTTTTGTTTTTTGTTTTTGTATTTGTCGTTTGTTTGTTTGTTTTTGAGACAGAGTCCCACTTGGATACACTGGGTAGAGTACTATGATGACATAGCTCACAGTAACCTCAACTCTTGGACTCCAGCACTCCTCTTGCCTCTGCCTCCCCCGTAGCTGGGACCATAGGCGCCCACCAAAGCATCCAGCTAATTTTTCAATTTTCAGTAGAGATAGGATCTCACTCTTGCTCAGGCTGGTCTTGAACTCCTGAGCTCAAGCAATCTACTCAACTTGGCCTCCCGAAGTGCTAAGATTACAGGCATGAGCCACCATGTCTGGCCTGCCACCCGGTTCTTAAATGAATGTAATCCAGGTCATCAGGTTCTCTCTCAAACTACACTGCGTTTTCAGAAAACAAGGTCTTCTTCCTATTGGGACCAGAGGGCTCAGAGGTTAAATAGCTGATACTAACTAAAAATAGGGTCATTTGCTGACATGAGCCTTTATTCAAGTTAGTCTGCCAGTAATTTGCTGAAAATGAAAACTTCATACATTTATTTTCTAACAATCTCTATGAGACATATCATTTTAAAGCAAGACTAAAACACCAATCTTTATTTTACTTCTCCAGTCCACAAGAAGTTAATTAGTCTTTTAAAACTGTGTTCAAGAATGCTCTTAAAACACGTTTTAGTACTTGGTTTCAGATGATCTGGACAGGCTGAGTAAAATGCTGTTCAACTGAACACAAAAGAGACACAATTCTTACTGTATAAGAATTATGGACTTCCTTATGTCCCATCCTAGAATGAGTAATTGAAGATAAAGCAGCTGGCCTAAGCTGACAGTCTCTGGCTAAAGAAAGGAAATTTGAACAGGGCCCCTGCATTGGGGCCAGAATGCAATCAGACTCATATTGTATCTGTACGTTACTTAATAATCTAAGTAACACTGAAAGGAGAAAGAAAAAGGAACAAGAAGTACATTTCTCAATTATTAATGCCCATAAAATGAATCTGTGAATATGTCTCTTTTACATATAGCCTTTGAATAAATTTTATTCTAATTAAGCCTAAAAAAAGAGGCTGCTTAAGACAAACTCTTACCATTAAATTTCAAAATCTACTGTTAGAGACCTTGAGAGAACTAAAAAGTAGTCTCTAAGAGTTGTTAAGTAATTGTCCATCAATAATTTAGAGTATGTACAGATTGGTTAAATAATGTCAATACAATTAATTGCTGTTATATAACCTGAAGCTTCAAGTTAAAGGCAGGAAAGGGGTTCTACAGTGACACCTATTGGTGAAGGGTAGGATAACAGCAGGGCAGGCAGGACGCTAGAAGATACAGGGAAGGAATGGGTGACAATTAAAAAGGAAAACCTAAACAAATAAGACATAATACACTAATCAGTGTCTAGAAAATCAGGTCAAAAGGACATCATGATCCTTCACCAAAAATGTTCAGGCCAACGAATTTGAAAAAAGCTTCTTCTGGCCCCAACTAACCATGCAAATTAAATTCTGTATGCAAATTAAAGGTAAGATAATCTAATTTATTCAAGTTTCTTTTACATTATAAAGAATAAAACCAAAAAAGGTAAAATTGAACTCTGTAGAAAAGCATTTTATCATCTCTCAATTTAGCTTCAAGAAAACAAAAAGCAGATTCTTGCTTTAAGAAAAGCTATGTAATATAAAACCCCAAAATTTCAGCTTCCAAATATTACTTTTCAACAAAATAACTTCCAAAATCAACAATCTGGCCAGAAAAATCACCTTTTACCTAAAATGCATGCTTCAAAAGACTGGGCCCTTTTTGCCCTACACTTTTACACCAAAAGTAAAATATAATAATGTTTAATATGACCAATGTCATCAATCTCTGACTCTCAAAGCAAAACATACTATAATATTTACTCTGAGCCGAGGCACATCTTCTCAAACTAAGATTTTAAAATATACCATTTTGAACACAATTTTGGTCAAAGGATATTTAACTGATGATATAACAAAAGCCCACTTTTCTTCAATAAGTGTGGTAATGCCATAGAGAGAGGCAGAAGGACACTTGATAAATCTAGTTCAACTCCCCATTCCCCTGAGATTTACATAGTAGAGAACTTAAAATTCAAGTAGTATGGAAAAATAAATGACCAACATAAAACTTGGATTCTAGTCCTGGTTATTCCAGTAACTCGTTAAACAACCTTCAGTGAACTGGGCAATCTATTTGTGGGCATTAAGTTCCTCACCTATATGATCAGAGCAAGGAACTAATGGGCCTCACAATAACACCACCGCTAAAAATTCTTCAGCTTTTATTTCTCCAGCAGATGAGAATGGTTTCCACAATGTCCATACTTCAATGACTAGATAATCATAGCAATAAAAGAAAAGTTGCCTTTCTCTCTCAGGTACATCCTGCTATAAGAAAACAATATAATCATACTTTCACAATGCAAAATTAACTGTTTAGATTAGGATGATGGAAAGAATACTGGTTTGCATTTCTAGTGCCTTCTACCTGGCACACAGTCAGAACTCAATATTTACTGAAGAAAAAAATGGCTGCAGAAAAAGTATACTCATTACGTAACATGTAGGGCTCCAACATCAAGTCTTTTTGTTTGTGGTAGCACAGTTATTGCTCTCTTTTACTTATTCTTTTTACATAGTATCTCTACTTCAAGACATACATGGATTCAATGTGTAAAATCTACAGCTTAAAAGGCTGTAGATTGCAAATATGGACACGGCTTGTTCTAAAATGCCTGAATATGGCAGGACAAATTAACTTAAGTGGTAACATTTCCTAAACTCATCACCTGCCAGTTAAAATGCTGATTCAAATATTTATTGGGTAGAACATGACACACATTTCCCAATATTAATTCTTACCAGGAAGTAACAAGCCATATAAAGTGACTTCCACAGATGCCATCAGTCCTCTACTCAAAAGTACAAAGGATAAAAAAGGAGCAAAGAAATATTTCACTTGCAAATAGCTGCACAAAACTTTTGAAACAATTACTACTAACGTCTTGTCTACCAGCTTTCTCTGCTTTGCACATAAGGCTTACAACAGTCTCTTCTCATTTATAAATGTTAAGGAGGGCAACCCCAGCTGCCTGAGGGTCCCACAAGTTTAAGTAACTGACAGTTAAGAGCAAGTGAAAAAGGAACACAAACTTCTACTTATATCAAAGATGAATCAATATGCTTGCACTTAACATCAAACTTTACCTCCTTCCATTTAGAATACAAATATTAATTCTGAGAATGAAAATCTGCACAGTGGACTTCATTGCACTATTTTCACCATTTAAATGTATTTATTCATTCATTCGCTAATGAAATATTTATTATGGGACCAAACCATTCTACGAGTTGTGGATAAGGAATGAAGGGAGGAGAATGAGATAAACTGGTGGAAATAAGAACACAATTTCAGATCCTGACAAGTGCCATAATTAAAATTCTCTTTGGAGTCTGACTATAGTTATCTGATTTATTTTCTTGACATACTGTACATAAATGCATTACGTGTAGATCCCCGCAAACAAAGAGTCTCGATCATTTCAATGAAGTTTACAATTCACATTCAGGGCACATGTGTCTTCCAGTTTCAATATGCTAAATATGAGTCAAAGGAAGTATAAAAGAAACCGAGAACCACTGAAATATGAGAGGAAACAGATTTAAAACATCTGTTCTCTCTCTGCTGGGTGTGCACGCACAGGAGGAGAAAGGTGAATAACCAATTGACTTTTTTTTTAGCAAAAAGGGTAAAAACGGAGAAATGTGTCCAGTATTTTATGGCATTCCGTGATATTTTAAAGGTATCTGCAACGCATATTAAAACAACTACATAAAAGCAAAAGCATTTAAAATAATTTCCAACAACATTCAAATCATTCCCAACTGCCTCCCCCCACCCTACCTTCACCCCCGAACATATCCTCTCCTTTGAGTTGTTCTGAAAAGCTGCTGGTTGGACAGGAACTCACTTTTAATGACTTTGGCTGATTCTCCAACTACCCAAAACATGCAAGGCAAAGAAAAACCGCCCTGTTACTCCCATCTTCAATTCGACAGTAAGCCAAGAAAGAGCCGACCGAGGACCTCCACCTCGGCTGCGCCCCGCAGGTGAAGGAACCGCGGGAAGGGGCTGGGCGACGTGGCCAGCGCTAGGGTGCGGACCCCGCTCGCCGGCCCGCCAGCCAGGCCCGGTGAGCGCCGCCCCGGCCCCGCGCGGCAGGGAGGAGCGACGCGGGGGATGGAGAAGGCGCGCGGCGGGACCGGGGGTACAGACCCACAGCGCCCGCCACCGCCCGGCTCCCACCCGAGGCCCGGCCCGGGACCTCCGCCCCGCAAGGCCTCTGACCTCTCCGGGCCCCGGGGCTGCTGCTGCCTCCGCTGCTGCCCGCGCTGGTGCTGCCGCTGCCGGAGCCGCTGCTGCTGCTGTTGCCGCCGCCGCCGCCCTTGGCGTTCTTGCGCGGGGCCATCACCCGCTCCGCTGGGGCTGCCAAGGGCTGATGGGCTTCCTCAGTGCGCGGAGCGGACACAGCCGGCGCGGGGGCCGCTGACGGCGGCGGGCGCTGGAGCGGGTGCGGGCCGCGGCTCCTGCAGCAAAGCCTGTGCCTGTGCGCCGCCCGCCGCGCCTCCGAGGACTTCCACCCGCGTGCGGCCGCGCGCGCCCGGCCCTCGCGTGTGCCGGACCTGTGACTCCCTCCCGAGGCGAGAGCGCGCGGCTCGCCCGCCCCTCGGCCACGCCCCTTCCCGGCCTCGCTCCGCCCGCGGAGAGCTGAGCGACGGCGAGTGGGAGCCAATCGCAACGGCCTCTAGGAGGTGGAGGTACCCAGATGCGCTTCCGCGCCCCCTGCAGACTTGGGGCCCTTCTGGCTCGACGCAACTGCCTGTGAGCGCGAGCGGCTTTTGGCCTTGCGGTCTGTCCCGGTTCTTTGGAACGTGGCAAACGTGGAAGCCGACAGGGCTCTCGCGAGCGTTGGCGGCCTCCCCTCGACTGGGATGGGGCGCGGGGGCCGGGCGGGCGGACTCACACGTGTGCCGCGCCCCGACCCAGCGCGCCGCCTCTCGGCCTTGCTCCGGGTATTTTGTTCCAGTCCCTTTCCCTATACACAGACGCAAAGGAATGCAATACCGCTTCTTGCGAAAGAGATGCCTGTTTTCTTGTCAGTGTTAGCATTGAGACGTCACTGAAATGGTGATAATAGGTCTAGTTCAATACGTAAGCCACAGTCATTGATCTCTTTGGTGTTATAAGCAGTAATTTACTTAGTTCGTGCCATCAATATGTTCAGAGAATCTTAGTTAAGACAAGAAAATGCGAATTGGCACAAAAAGTTCATTTTCTTACCCTGGACGGCATCTTTTACTTGAAATCTCCCTCTGCCAGGCTAACTAACGCCTACAGCTGTCGTTCCTCCGTGTCCCACGCGGGTCCCCCAGTGTGTACTCGCAGGGTGCTGGGTCTGTGCTTCCTCAGAAATCGTAATAGGGTAGTAAAAAATGTCTGGGAAGGTGGACGAACCAGACTAGAACTTGAAGTTATGGACGTCTCGGGCATGTTTGTGTCACCAGTTGCTAATACCCTGTCTGGTGTGTCATGGACAAGCCAAGTGGTATGTTTGGTGATTTGATACATTTCTGTCAACTTCCTAAGAGGCTACTGGTTCCTCCTTGTACCCCCCAAGGAAACAGTTACAATGACTTACTTTTCTGCATTCGTTATTAGAAAATAAAACTTGTAACAAAATTTCTAGCACCAGATACTGTCGGCGCTATATACAGTTTCGTTTCAGATACTAAATTCCTCTAAGCTAAATATCAGAATTACACATCTTACATCTATCCATACTTCCCAATCTGTGGGCATTAAAAAACCAAGTTTTCCTGGGATTCCTGAATTTATTTACATAAAACCTGTCCTCAGCATGGAGTCGGGGAGGCGAGGTTGTCAAAGTATCTTTGAAATTAAGTCAGAGGTCAAATGTCCCTTGTCAGGTTATCTGTTTTTCTGTGATTTCCAAGCAAGCTATGAATGAACCCTAGGAATGTTAAAAGGACAATAAAGACAAGAGTTAACTAGGACAATGTATTAAAATACTAATTTAATAGAGCTTTTGAACTAGGCCAAATGTGTCTTTCAGATATTTCCATAAACTTTCCATTGGCTTCACTGGGATTTGCAGGCGAGAACTGGAGGCTACCATTTGCCCTAGTTTCCCCCTCCCCCACTGTTGACCCTTTACAACCTCCAGTCAAATGCTTTCCAAATTAAATATTTCTAGTTACTTATACTTACAAAAACATTGCTTTCAAGTTCCACTTTAACCTGCTCCCGAGAAAGTGCTTCTCATTTTTATTCAATCTTCCTAATGTGAAATTTTTTTATTGCAAACTAAAAATGATTATTTCCTCATCTTTATTTGCCATAGTAAATTGGGTCATGGTGGAAAAGAAATGAATTTCAGATGAATTTCATGATTCAGTTGTATGTTTTCATATTATATTAGTGGAATTTGTTGCAATGAAATTGTACTTATTGGTAAGCACAAGGGCACTTTTAAGGCATTCTCTACTCCATGTTCTCAAAGAAATTATTTCCCTGTGAGGTATATTTCAACAAATAAGTGAACTATCATTTTCACCAAACACTTGACTTTATATTGCCATACAAAAAATAAGCCTGGTTAACATCTATGTCATAAATACATAAAATGAATGTATATGAGCAGAAGCAATTTTAAGTGTAGTCAAAAATAAAGTAGACCTGGAAATGTTCCCTAGCAATGTGAATAAATGATATAAAATCATATTGACTAAGAAATCTATTGTTTCTTTTTTAAATTTCAATTCTTTGTATTTTCTATCAAAACTAGTGCTTCCTAATACTTCCAAAGTTCCTTCCTGATAAATAGTATTCAAGTAATGGCTAGTTCATAAATTTCCTAGCGTGGGAAAATGATAGAATTAACTGACTACTCCTAAGTCTCAAACTTAATGGCAGAAAAGAACCTTAAGCATGAATAAAAACCCAAAATAATTAGAAGATAATAACTAATTGCATGCATGGCAATTTTATAGTATATAGAGGAAATATTAATGTGATTTAGGAATGTTTAGAAAGTAATAGAGAAATAAAGAAAAAAATGTGGAGAAATCTCACAAGATTGACCTGCTTGCAAGATAATAATTTTATTTGAAATATATCCTTTCCCTCAAAGATCTAACTAATGTGTGTGTTGGTAGGGTGGTGTTTGTGTGTAACTAATTATTTTTATGTGTAACGAAAACAACCATTTACTTCAGGTAGAAACAAGTCTCTAAGAAAAGTATTCTAAACCTAGCATTTAGATTGTTCCATTTTCATCCAGTCTAAATATACATAAACATATGGATTTGCCTTACAAGGAATAGCATTATTACAGTATGCAAAACTGAATTAATTAGCCTGAATCCTTGCTGGTTGATGGGAAATCATGAATATACTACATGAAATTAGTATTAACTCAGCCCTTTTCACATTGTCATCATTTGGACTTGAATCTAATGTTATTTCATAACCATATGACAAACATTACTGAGCTGAGCCTATTCCAAAAAAAAAAAAAGTCCCTAAAGGGTTTGCAAGCATAAAAAATAGAGAAGGTCTTCCTGTATCATTGCAACTGTTATTAACCTAAAGACCCTGCTACTATGCTGAAATTCTACAGTATTTAAGATGGACAATATCCATTACTTTAAAAATTGTGGCTAATGGACCAGTAGTCCAGAATATTTTGTAATTCTTTATGGAACTGGCACAATTCTGACTTCATCAAATGACAAACTCATTTCTCTTCTGGCAGATCCCTTTGAGTTAGAGACAGACACCAACATCCTAGATGTTCACTAAAGCCATTTCTCCTAGCACCAGAAAGCATATTAATTTAATAAAATTGAGTGGAAAAGCATATTAATTTAATAAAATTGAGTGGAAATTATTTCCAAGCAGCTTTTTCACAAATGATATAAAATTATGTTTTCTCCTTTTTTTTTTTTTTTTTAGACAGAGTCTCACTCTGTTGCCCTGGATAGAGTGCCATGGTGTCATAGCTCACAGTGACTTCAAAGTCTTGGGCTTGAGTGATCCTCTTGCCTCAGCCTCCCAAGTAACTGGAACCACAGCCACCCACCACTATGCCCGGCTATATTGAAAAGTGGCTAAGACTGGTCACTCTTGCTCAGGCTGGTCTCCAACAAACAATCCACCCACCTTTGCCTCCCAGAGTGCCAGGGTTATAGGTGTGAGCCACTGAGTCTGAGTAAGGTATCCATAAGGCACTTAGTTTTAGCTACAATACAAAAGAAGAATTGAGGGGTGCAGTTAACAGAAGGGATGCATATCAAAGCAGTTGTGTGAAAACCTAAGTGCAGAAGTTTTCATTGGTTGGATGTATCCCAAGAGATTTCTCTTCACAAAATTTGAGAAAATTGAAATCAAATATACTGCACACAAACTTTATATCCACCCTGTACAAACAGCTCAAAATAATGCTAGGGTTTATGTGGAAATAAGTTATAAACAACAGTTTTAAAAGTATATGCAGATCACAGACCAAGAGGGCTGTCAATATTCTCATGTCTGTGTCTGGTGACCACGCCAGTGTTAAAGTGAAGTAGGTATCGTGTAAACTTTTTCCCTTGGACTCAGTGCACTTGCTCTTCTGCCTGGGGTATGCTTTCTCCAGATCCCTTGCTTGTCACCCTCTTGGTTTAGCCCTCCAGCCCTGCAGACCTCTCAAGGGGAAAGGTTTTTGGTAAGTGCTATGAGTAGATGTGAAATGATTAGCAATTAAAACCCCAGGTGGCTGCAGATAAGGGCTTATATTTTTGGTAGAAATATAGACAAAGAAATACAAAGTCAATGTGCTTCTTTTAGAAGGAAAACTTTGCAAGTATCACACAACCTAAAAGGATTTATTTTCTTAAAAATAGGTAGAGGTAGCCCATTTAACATTTATAGTTTCACACACAAGTGTGGGAAGCAGTGGCGAATAGCTGAACAAAACAGGAAGAAAACAAACCATCATATGAATCTGTGCAGGAATCACTTAGAAAATATGTACCCTGCAGTAGAGAAATAGAATTAATGAATACCTACTTAAAACATGAAATTCATCCAATTATACTCAGATAAATTGCCAACTCTCTAAAGTTACTATACAATGAGAACCTCCTGAGATTCCGAAATGATATAACTTTCAAATCTACCAGCCTGGATCAGAGAAGACAATCTATGAATAGCATAAAACTAGGATGGGAGAGGAGGAAGAAAAGGTTTGTCCCAATACCTAGGTTTGACTGAGGTTTTTATTGTATTTTCAAGCTGGGAGAGGTTGGTCTAACACCAGAATTCTGTTCAATGTCATCTATAGTTGGTTGGACGTGTGTACGTGTGCATTAAGCACTTTGTAAATTTCCCAGTTTTTGTATATTGTCCGTTCATATTTCTTCTAATCCTCACAAAAAGAAAGTCAAGTCTCAAGTTAAAAGAATCAATTCCAGTATTAAAGATATCCAACTGGACTTGTTAGACTCAAATCCAGGTTCTTGTCCAGGGCGTGCGGCCCAGAGGAGCAGATCTATGAGCAGTGATTCTCAGGGAACTGTGCACACTCGGGTCTCCTTTGCTCTGTGTGTGCAAGGTAACGTCTACACTGTCAGCGAGAAGGCGAGACCGTCACCAAGCACAACAACATGCCTCTCACATTTCATCATCCTCTTCCTCGAAGCATCAAGGACAAATGTGGGCTAGATACCTAGGCCTTATAGCATACTCTAGGCTTTTCTCCTTCAAAATGGCCTTTGACGGAAGCCCCATGTCACTCTCCTTTACATGTTGGGTACAAAGGAGAGGGGAGAATTGAAAGTTGGTTACCTTTGGGTCCCCATGCTCTGGCCCTTTACCCCTGGCCTGTCCTCTGAGTAGGCCTGAAATATACTGTGGACTCAGAACTAAAATGATTTCCATTTGATGCTAGAAGGCAGGTTGAAAGTCCAGTAGCTCCTAGGGAGTATCTCTACCAATCAACAGAAAATTCTTCTTCCTATCCCAATTATTAAAACTCCCAGGGAAAATGCAAAGGTGTGGGGGGTGGAAGGATGGCAGGTTCAGCATGACTGGCAAAATCTTTGGTCTGCCGGTGGCTCTGATTCTACAGAATGACAATAAATAAGGCACCATGCCAGAGAAACTGGCCAAAGGGATTTATATCCGGGAGTGGGAAAGGGGTGACTCTGCCAATAGACAACAGTGCAAGGCCTGCCAAGGGAGTGGCATGGACACGATTCCAACTCTCTGGAGCCCACAGCGTCCCCAAAGCAAACCCAACAGCCATCTCAGAAGCCCACACTCCAGACTAGGCACCTTTCTTCTGTTATTCTAGCAGGAGGGGTGAAGAGCGTCTTTCAGCTCCTACCACCTTCAGGTCATAATTAGATTTTAAGGTAGTTAAGAAGAAAACACCATGTTACCTCTCTGCTCTATTCTCAGCCTTATCAAAAGGCCTTGCATATAGTCAGCTGGTCCTTGGTGTCTAAAATATTCCCTAGTGCCTGAGTCAAGGTCATAATTCTGTGGCTGCTCTGAACACTCTCCAACTGTTCTCTGGATGGCCAAAAGCTGGAATAACCACCAGGAGAGGGAAACGCCATTTGCCCCGCTTGTCCTGTGACAGTGACTGAAGTTTGACTTCCCCACGCTCTCTCTAACTCTTCCTGGCCTTTCTCCCAGATTTTGTTACTTCTTTATCTCCAACTCATACCACTCAGAGAGCCCAATTGCAATTAGAAAAACTGTAAAGAAAGTTTCCAAAGATCGTTGCCTTATCCTGTGGCTGTTCAAGGTAGCTGCCACTGCCAGCCCCTTCCTGCTAAAGGGACAGGGAGCAGAGGCACAGAGGCTCAGCACCTCACTCCAGCTCCACCTCTGTCACCCCCAGTGAGCTTGCCCTGTGCTCAGGAATCCTGTGGTACAAGGTCTTTCTCTTCTGTAACCCTGTCTGCACACTGCAGGGTGATCCAGAGGCTTTGACAGAATGGGGAGTGGTGCTTCCTTCAACACTGGGGGACTACATTGGCTGGTCAGAAGCCACTGAGGATGCAGTCATGGTGAGCCCCTGCATTTTGAAGCTGGTGCTTTCTTTCCTTGACCCACACTACATTTATCCTATTTTCATCACTGTGCAATGCTACAAAATGTTTGAACATTTGCTCATTGGATAATAGAGTAACATACATTTTGCATGTGTACGTGTTTTCCTGCAGTTTTTGAGATTTGCAGGATCTCAAATTTGTCATGATGGAAACATGGCAATATTTTCGGGCATTTCTTTTTTAGTATCATGACCTTTCTCCTAAGAGTTAGATTTAATGTGGGAAAAGTATCTGGCATCTAAAGATGAGAGTGGAGAAAAATGAGACTCAGGGGAAGAGCATCATAGGTGTGGATTGCAGGATCTGGGCAAGAAAGAGTGGGGGTGCTGGTGGGAAGAAAATGGACAGATCCAGAGGCCGGAGGATCAGTAAGGCTGAAAGTAATTCTGCAAGAGACACGAGTGAAAAAAGGGGAAGATACGAACATTGCTGGTAGAATTCGAGTCTTCAGATGTGGACAGAGCTGGATACTCTTGGTCACCAGTTTTAAGTTCGGCCTTCTACAAAATCCTAGGTGCAGAGGTCCTCAAGCTTTTTAAACAGGGGGCCAGTTCACTGTCCCTCAGACGGTTGGAGGGCCAGACTATAGTTTAAAAAACTATGAACAAATTCCTATGCACACTGCACATATCTTATTTTGAAATAAAAAAACAAAACGGGAACAAATACAATCACACCGCCTCATGTGGCCCGCGGGCCATAGTTTGAGGACCCCTGTGGGTATGAACACAGCATAACCGTGTTCTTTGCTAAGGTATAACAAGGGCAGTTACCAGTAAATTCCTTATTGCATCTGAGACCTTGTCAGACCAGCCTTCCATGTCCATCTTTCTGTCGGCATTTTCGTCCCGATCACTTAACAGGTCTCTAAGAAGTTCTAAAATTTTTTGTTTTCCTGTCTTCTGAGCCCTCCAAATCCCTGAAACGTCTGCTTGTTACCTAATTTAAAAGCTGCTTGCTCATTTTCAGGTATATTTGTAGCAATGTATCATTTCTTGGTACCAGTTTTCTGTCTTTGTTTTGCTATGAAGGAAATAGCTGTTGATGGATAATTTATAAAGAAAAGAGGTTTTAGGCTAGGTGAAATGACTCACTCCTATAATCTTAGCACTCTGGGAAGCTGAGGCAGGAGGATCCCTGGAGCTCAGGAGTTTAAGACCAGCCTGAGCAAAAGTGAGACCCTATCTCTACTAAAAATAGAAAAAATTAGCCATGTATCATGGCACACACCTGTAGTCCCAGGTACTTGGGAGGCTGAAGCAGGAGGATCACTTGAGGCCAGGTGCTTGAGGTTGAAGTGAGCTATGATCACTGCAGGCACTCTAGCCCTGATGACAAAAAGAAAAAAGAAAAAAAGATGTTTAATTGATCCATGGTTCTGCAGAATATATAAGAAGCATGGTGCCAGCATCTGAGCAAGAACTCACTGATTACCACAGGGAGGGGACTAAGCCATTCATAAGGGATCTGGCCCCCTGACCGAAACATCCCCTGTAGCCCTACCTGCAGCATTGGAGACTGTTTCACCATGGGATTTAGAGGGAAAAACATCCAAACTATATCACCAGGGAGCAGAAGTCCCCCAAATACTCAAAGTCATACATCTAATAGTCAAGACCACAGATCTAAGGAGTGGCAGCTTCAGGATCTGCATCCTGGCTCTAGTGCACAAGCACTACTTCCACTTACAGTGACGATTCTCACTCAAGCAAGAGGACTTCCCAGAAGGTTGCAAAGTTGAGTTCTTGTTTTTCTGGAAGGGTCATATAGAGAAGGCTTATAGCCCAGGTCCTGAGGTCAGTTATATAAATATTTTCAGGAGCTTGAGAAATGTGGTGAGGAGGAATGGTGGTAGAGAGGGTTGAAGCTGGACAGGGTGGAATTAGGAATTCTGGAGGGCACAGACAAACCGTACCTTCAAGGTGCTGGGATATGCTGCAGAGGTCATGGATCAAAAGCTGTTATGGCTGGGCACAGTGGCTCACACCTGTAATCCCAGCACTTTGGGAGGCCAAGGTGGGTGGATTCCTTGAATTCAGGAGTTTGAGACCAGCCTGAGGAAGAGTATGACCCTGTCTCTACTAAAAATGGAAAAAATTAGGTGGGCGTTATGGCAGGTGCCTGTAGTCCCAGCTCCTTGGGAGGCTGAGGCAAGAGGATTGCTCAAGCCCAGTAGTTTGAGGTTGCTGTGAGCTTGGGCACCCTACCCAAGGCCTCAGAGTAAGACTCTATCTCAAAAAAAAAAAGAGAAAGAGCCGTCATGGAACAGAAAAATTCAAGTATGTCTTGATATTAGCATAAAAAAAGATACATAGATCAATGGAACATAATAGTGAATCCAGAAATAAAGCCACAATCTGTAGTGAACTTTCCTTTGCAAAGGTGCCAAGAATACACAGTGGGGAAAGGATGGTCCCTTTAATAAAACCAAACACCCATAAGCAGAAAACAGAAACTGGATCCTTAACTCTCACTATATACAAAAATTAAAAAAAAATGAACTAAAGATTTAAATGGAAGACCTAAAACTACCAAAAGAAAATGTTGGGGTAGTGCTCCAGGACATTGGTCTGGGCAAGGACCTCTTGAGTAAAACCCCTCAAGCTCAGGCAACTAAAGCAACATTGGACAAACAGGATCACATCAAGCTTAAAACCTTCTGCACAACAAAAGAAACAATCTACAGAATGGGAGAAAATATTTGCAAACTGCCTATCTGACAGGAGATTGATACTAGAATAAATAAGGAGCTCCAACAATTCCATAGGAAAAAAATAAAATAATCCAATTAAAAAATGGGTAAAGTGTTTGAGCAGACATTTTTCAAAAGAAGACATAGGAATGGCCAACAGATACATGAAAAGATGTCCAACAGCATTAGTAATCAGAGATACACAGATTGGGATTACAGTGAGCTATCTCACCCCAGTTAAAATGGCTTCATCAAAAAGGAAATAAGTGCTGGTAAAGATGTGGAGAAAGGGGAACTCTTGCACATTGTTGATGAGAATGTACATTTGTGCAACCATGGTGGAGAAAAGTATGGAAGTATTTCAAAAAGCTAAAAATACAACTACCACAGGACCCTGTAATCCTATAGCTGGGTATATATTCAAAAAGACGAATTCAGTATATCAAAAACATACCTGCACTCCCATGTTTATTACAGGACTAGTTACAATAGCCAAGACTTGGAATCAATGTAAGTGTCTTATCAACAGAGGAATAGATAAAGAAATTGTGGACATACATAATGGAATATTATTATATAGGTGCAAAAAGAATGAAATCCCGTCATTTGCAACAACACAGATTGAACTGGAGAACATTATGTTGACTGAAATAAGCCAAACACAGAAAGACAAATCTCTCATGTTGTCACTCTTAAGTGAGAGTTAAATATTAAAAACAATTGATCTCATGGAGAGATTAGAATGACAGTTACTGGGGAGTAACTATCATTAGTTACAGAGACTGGGGAGGAGAGCAGGGAGGGGCATGAATGGGTGAAAAATATAGCTGGTTAGATGGAAAGAACAATATTTGATAGCACAACCAAGTGATGATAATCAACAAGTTAGGGTATACTTTAAAATAAAGTGGACTCAACTGAAAGAGTAGAATTGGAATGTTCTCCCAGACACAGAAATGGTAGCTGCCTAAGGCGAGGTTTAGTTACTTGAATTGATTATTTCATGTTGTATGCCTACATCAAAACATGCCATGCATCCTATAAAGATACACGACTATTATGTACCCCAAATAATTAAAAATTAACATTAAAAGAAGAAAGAAATACTCAAACATGACTAACATTGTTCTAGCTACTTACAAGTGTCTTTCTGCAGAGAGGCCATGTGCTCTATATCCTGGTGAGAAGATGCTGGAAGGCTGAGGAGCCTCCTCCAGAGACTAGGCATCGCCCAAGGTCCTGCTGAGCTCCAAGAACGGCCACGTGTCAGCTGGGGTCCTGGACCAGCAGACGTCAAGACACAATCATATGTGAAAGGGAACACTTTTACACTGCTGGTGGGACTGCAAACTAGTACAACCTTTCTGGAAGGAAGTATGGAGAATCCTCAAAGCACTCAAGCTAGACCTCCCATTTGATCCTGCAATCCCATTACTGGGCATCTACCCAGAAGGAAAGAAATCCTTTTATCATAAGGACACTTGTACTAGACTGTTTATTGCAGCTCAATTTACAGTCGCCAAAATGTGGAAACAGCCTAAATGCCCACCAACCCAGGAATGGATTAACAAGCTGTGGTATATGTATACCATGGAATACTATTCAGCCATTAAAAAAAATGGAGACTTTACATCCTTCGTATTAACCTGGATGGACGTGGAAGATATTATTCTTAGTAAAGCATCACAAGAATGGAGAAGCATGAATCCTATGTACTCAATTTTGATATGAGGACAATTAATGACAATTATGGTTATGGGGGGGGAACAGAAAGAGGGAAGGAGGGAGGTGGGTGGGGCCTTGGTGTGTGTCACACTTTATGGGGGCAAGACATGATTGCAAGAGGGACTTTACCTAACAATTGCAATCAGTGTAACCTGGCTTATTGTACCCTCAATGAATCCCCAACAATAAAAAAAAAAAAAAAAAAAGAAATATGTTGAGAGAACACCTGATGAGGATAAAGGGACTGGGAGCAGGAGGAGAGGAGAGAGCGTTTAGCTTCTGATGCAGCCTGACTCTGTGCATGGAGAAAGAAGAGGACAGTGATGGGACAGGAGGGGCTATAGGAAAACCACACCTGGGCCAGTAAGTTTGACCTTTAGAGGTCTTCCCTCTGTTAGACAGAAACAGCTCAACTCTGTCAGTGCTGCCATGCTTAGTTAGGGGCTGGCAGCTCCGGAATCTGCTGTAAATGCCACAGCCAATACTACCGCATGGCAGCCGGAGTTGTTGGCTCGCTGAACAAACACTTCAAGGCAGAATCTCTTGAAGGGCAAACGGAGGGTGCATCCCATGTCCACCTTGGGCACTTATGCTGGCCCATTTTCAAGCACCTGTCTAGCTGTCATTATCTCCACTTAAGGCAGAGAAACACACTCAGAGAAGGTACACAACTCCCCCTTTCTGTAAAAGTTCCAATCACTTTCAAGATAAATCCACAATATTTATATTTCCATTGCTTACTTTAAAAACAAAATATTTTACTCTCATTTGCACAGAATATTATTAATAGCTAAAAACAGTGGGCACAGATTATGTGAGAGTAGCGAAGTCATCTTTTTCTGAGTTAAAAGTACTATAAACCTGAGGATGTTGGAGCCCAGTGAGCGTACTCTATATTTATATTTGGAATGTCTATGGATTATCTGTAATTTGACAAGCAGACTACTGAGAGTTAAAGAAAAATATTAATTCCTGGTTTAAAAGGTGATCAAGAAGCAAAAATATTTATGTCAAATTTAAGATGAGTATAAAATAGGGTGAGAATTTTTCATTAATTCAATAAGACTTAATCATTTGCTCTATTCATTTTGCTTATAGAAATTTGATCTCACTTGAGTTATTTTTCAGACAACTTCATTCTATCAGTTGTTTTTTATTGTTGGGGATTCATTGGGGGTACAAGAAACCAGGTTACCCTGATTGCATTTGTTAGGTGAAGTCCCTTTTACAATCGTGTCTTACCCCCAAAAGGTGTGGCACACACCAAGGCCCCACCCCCTCCCTCCTTCCCTCTCTCTGCTCTTCCTTTCCCCACCCCTCCCTCCTTCTTTCTCTCTCTGCTCTCCCCTTCCCCCACCCCCACCATGTCATTAATTGTCCTCATATCAAAATTGAGTACATAGGTTCATGTTTCTCCATTCTTGTGATGCTTTACTAAGAATAACGTGTTCCACTTCCATCCAGGTTAATACAAAGGCTGTAAAGTCTCCATTTTTTTAAATGACTGAATTGTATTCATGGTGTACATATACCACAGCCTGTTACTCCATTTCTGGATTGGTGGGCATTTAGGCTGTTTCCACATTTTGGCAATTGTAAATTGAGCTGCAATTAACAATCTAGTGCAAGTGTCCTTATGATAAAAGGATTTTCTTCCTTCTGGGTAGATACCCAGTAATGGGACTGCAGGACCAAATGGGAGGTCTAGCTTGACTTCTTTGAGGGTTCTCCATACTTCCTTCCAAAAATGTTGTATTAGTTTGCAGTCCCACCAGCGGTGTAAAAATGTTCCCTTCTCTCCACATCCACGCCAGCATCTGCAGTTTTGAGATTTTTGTGATGTGGGCCATTCTCGTTGGGGATAGATGGTATCTCAGGGTGGTTTCGATTTGCGTTTCTCTAATAATTAGGGATGATGAGCATTTTTTCAGATGTTTGTTAGCCATTCGTCTGTCTTCTTTAGCGAAGGTTCTATTCATGTCTCTTGCCCATTGATATATGGGATTGTTGGCTTTTTTCATGTGGATTAGAGTTCTCTATAGATTCTAGTTATCAAGCTTTTGTCTGATTAAAAATATGCAAATATCCTTTTCCACTGTGTAGGTTGTCTATTTGCTTTAGTTGTCTCCTTGGCTGTATAGAAGCTTTTCAGTTTAATTAAATCCCATTTGTTTATTTTTGTTGTTGCAATTGCCATGGCAGTCTTCTTCATGAAGTCTTCCCCAGGCCGATATCTTCCAGTATTTTTCCTATGCTTTCTTTGAGGATTTTTATTGTTATTATTTCATGCCTTAAATTTAAGTCCTTTATCCATCTTGAATCAATTTTTGTAAGTGGGGAAAGTTGTGGGTCCAGTTTCAGTCTTTTACATGTGGATATCCAGTTTTCCCAGCACCATTTATTGAATAGGGAGTCTTTCCCTCAAGGTATGTTCTTGTTTGGTTTATCAAAGATTAGGTGGTTGTAAGATGTTAGTTTCATTTCCTGGTTTTCTATTCAATTCCAAATATTTGTGTCTCTATTTTTGTGCCAGTACCATGCTGTCTTGACCACTATGGCTTTGTAGTACAGACTAAAATCTGGTATGGTGATGCCCCCAGCTTTGTTTTTATTACTAAGAACTGTCTTAGCCATATGGGTTTTTTTTTTCTGGTTCCATACCAAATGCAGAATCATTTTTTCCAATTCTTGAAACTCCAATGTTGGTATCTTAATAGGGATGGCATTGAATAGGTAGATTTCTTTGGAAGTATAGACATCTTAACAATGTTGATTCTTCCCAGCCATGAGCATGGTATGTTCTTCCATTTGTTAATATCCTCTGCTATTTCCTTTCTTAGGATTTCATAATTTTCTTTATGGAGGTCCTTCACCTCCTTCGTTAGGTATATTCCTAGATATTTCATTTTCCTTGAAGCTAAGATGAAGGGAGTTGTGTCCTTAATTAGCCTCTCATCTTGACTGTTATTGGCCTATACAAAGGCAACTGACTTACAGACATTGATTTAATATCCTGAGACATTATTGTATTTTCTGATGACTTCCAGGAGTCTTGTGGTTGAGTCTTTGGGGGTCTCTAAGTATAAGATCATATCCTCAGCAAAGAGGAAGGGTTTAACCTCCTCTATTCCCATTTGGATGGCCTTTATTTCCTTATTGTGCCTAATTGTGTTGGCTAGAACTTCCGGCACTGTTGAATAGTAAGGGTGACAGAGGACAACCTTGTCTGTTTCCAGTTCAAAGAGGAAAAGCTTTCAGTTTTACTCTATTCAGTAAAATATAAGCTGTGGGTTTTTCATAGATAGCTTCAATCAGTTTCAGAATGTGCCATGTATGACTGTACTTCTCAGTGTTCTAATTAGAAAAGGATGCTGGATTTTATCAAATGCTGTTTCTGCATCTATTGAGAGGATCATATGGTCTTTGTTTTTGCTTCTGTTAATACGGTGGATAATGTTTATGGACTTGGGTATGTTAAACCAGCCTTGCATCCCTGGGATGAAACCTACTTGGCCCCTCAGGGCCAAGGCTATAAGGCACCTCAGTCCCAGCCTTTAGACTTCTCAGTCACTAGATTACTCACCCAAGGTCTCCCGCCCAATCCTCACTCTGCAACCCTGAGGGCAGAGCTTTCCAGGGCAGTTCTCCCACAATGGCTCCGCATGGCCCACAGCCTTAACAGCTCCATCTGGCTCAGTGGGTCAACTGGGGCCCTAGACTATGCTTAAAGTCCTCTGAACTCTTTCCTAAGCTCTCCCAAGAACAGCTCACAGGTAAGGCCTTTTCAGTTTGCAACCTCACTGCTGCTGTACTTACAGTTGCCAGGGGATTAGACCCAAAGAACACACACAACCACTTGCCAGTTCTCCACTGCTTTTGTCCTCTTCATGAGGTCCAGAAGTCTCTCGTTGACTCCCTGTGTCCTCAGAGGGATATTTCTGGGCAGATCCCACCAGCCAGAGATGCCCAGAATCTTGTCTCCCCAGATTCACCATGCCCAGTTACAAGGAAGCTGTTCATCGGCCACTTGCTCCTCCCTCCATTCTATCAATTTTTTATCATTAGGTCTGTTATGATTCCCATAGAGGTATCAGTGGTGTCAGGGGCTTGCGGGGGAGGGATGAATAGGTAGAGCACACAAGGCACTTTGAGGACAGTGAAACTCTTCTGTATGACACTATAACAGCAAACCCATGACACAATGCGTTAGTCAAAGCTGCAGAACTAACAGCACAATGAGCCCTAATGGAAATAACGTGCTTTAGTTAATAATAATATATCAATATTGGTCAAGCAGTTGTAACAGATGCCCCACACTAATGCAAGCTGCAGATAATGGGGCGATTGTGAGAAGAGGGAGAAATTAGGACAAGGAGGGTCTATAGAATTCTCTACTTCTGCTCATCTTTTTTCTTGAAACATAAAACTGTTGTAAAAGATAGCCTTTTTTTAATTTTTAAAACATGATCTATGTCTTTGCTGTCTATAAGAAGGTCTGTTCAAATGTAACAAAATAGGTGGGCTGAAAGTGAAATCACGGGAAAGGGTATTCCATGCAAAGATTGGTCAGAAGAATCACATGAAGTAGATATTAAAAAGCAGCAAAGGCTATTACTGGGTACAGAGAAAAACATAATAATATAAAGATCAATCTATATCAAGAAGATATAACAATCTCCTGGGTAGTTATCCCAAATAAATGAAAAAAAAATGGTATAATTCTATATCGCAACTGCAGTGATAGTTAAGGGACACACATGTCATGTAACTATTATTGCAACCACTAGGGAAAATGGAGTGGAAGGGACCTGGAACCTCTTCATATTTTTGTAGTTTCCTATAAATCTATAATTGTTTCAAAAGCAAAACTTAAAAAAAAAGGTGCTGATTGATAAAGCAATTTTTTTACAACACGGTTAAATGTCATCTGAGTTAGTTCTGTCCCAGTTCTGCCAGCTGCCACTTCATGATCCCGGGGGAACTTCCTGAAGGCGGCCCTCTGTACACACTGCCAGCTGTCACTCCAGAATTCCTGATTACCCTCTGCTGGGACCTTGTCAGCTGCAGCTCTCTGGCCACCATCACATTATAAAGCAGCCCTCTGCAAGTTGCCGCAGGCACTCCTTTACATCAACAGTGCTCCCTTCACTTTGCCTTTCTGAAGTATCTTAGGAGTTCATTTTCCTTGTTTTTAGTTGGTTTGCTTGGACATACATAGTATTTCCCAAAGGAGAAGCAAAGAGGCGGATGCCACCACAAATAGGTACACCGGGGCTCTTCCTGCTGGCAGTGAGGTGGGATTGAATATCCCAGTCTTCAGAATGGCTGGGACATCTAAGCTGACAGGAATGTTAACAGCCAAGGGAGTGTCTATATTCACGAAACAAAGGAAAAATTCTATTTTGATTTAACTGACTTTATCATATGAAATGCTGGCTGCTCACAAGGATCTCCTTGGGAGCTTTAAAAGAATAGCAATGCTTGTGTTCTTCTGATTTAATATAGTCCAAAGGTACACAGATGTATATATCAGATTTCACATATGCCAGGGGTACAGATAGCATGTTAGTAAGTGCTGTGGAGGAGAATAAGATTGAAAAGGGAATGGAACTGTATGTGTGTGCTCATTAGCGAGGCTGCGAGGTCAATCTGGGTGGTTAGAGAAGGCCGCCTTCACTCTTTTGTCTCTTTTTCCTCCTTTATCAAGTTCTCTCAATTCAATATAATAACGCTCAGAAAAGGAAGCCTTGCGATATATCAATGTCGACTTGCGTTTAGTAAGTGAACATTATCAACATGAGGAACTTGTCTTGAGAGCAAATATTTATACGTCTCAATAATTGGGCCTGATTGCTATCTCACAGTTCAAAATGAGCCGGAAAGAAAGTGACTCATCGGAATCACTGTTTGCATTAGACACTCTGTGCTAACACACGGCAGTAAGTTTGGTAGTTTGGGATATTACTTCCTTAAACACTCAGAGATCCTCAAAGAACAAAGCTCATTTTGGATGAAACATTTTCTTTTTAAATGTAAATGTATTGCTTTTTATGATTATAGAAATACAATTTGACCATTGTACAATATTTGGAAAAGAAAAGAAAAGAAAAGAAAATAAATATGATTTCACTGTTAACATTTTGGTTTATGTTCATGGGGTCTGTTTGATCCATATATACTTATGTGGGGGGGGGTTCTTTTTTTTCATCCCTTTTATGTTTTAAAAAACATGCTGTACAGGCTAGGCCAACCACAAGTACAAATAACATTATATACACACACTATGCAGCATATATAACATAATTATACCATACAAAATTATAAGTAAAACTTACTTCACGAAAATTGTGGGGAAAATGGAATGGATGTTCTGATGATGCTTTTTTCCTATTTTTTTTTTTTTTTTCTATTTGCACCCTTGGTTGTGCCCAGACCTGGTGATCATTCAGTTCTGTCCACATCTGAAGACTCAAATTCTAACACCTATTCTCTGATTGCAACATTCTTACCTCCTCCTTTTATCATCATTTCTCTTATTACTTTACTTTGTTTGAACCTTACTGATCCTTCCGGCCTCTGGACCTATCCATTTTCTTCCCACCAGAACCCCAACCCTCTTTCTTGCCCAGATCCTGCAATCCACACCTAGGACGCCCTTCCCCTGAGTCTTCCCATCCCCTGCCCAGTCTCCCAGCCGTGAGCCAGTGTAGCTGTAACTATCCACTTTGCCCATCCACACAGACCTGTGGTTTCACCACTGCCAGAGCAAGTCACCCAGCCAGACAGGTCCCACCACATCCTCCATGGGTCCTCAGCAATCTCAGAGATTCTGTCTCAGGCTCCTGCTGTAGCCACCGTTCCAGCCCCTCTCTGTTCCTGCCAGTCTTCTCTCTAGCTGTTCCCCCTGCCCCGAGCAGATAGCTTTTCTTCCCACTCTACCAAGAAAGTACAGGCTGTCAGACAGGAACTTCTGGACTTCCTGTCATATCTTAGCTACAAAGTCACCTGCTTCTAAACAGGTCCTTTCCTCTCTTTCTGCTTTCCCGGTAGAAGAAATGTCTCTCCTGCTGAAAGTGAGTGCTCAGCTTCTGCTTGCGACCTCTACGCTCCAGGGATTATCATATTCCTCTGGGACATTCTCACTGTCTCCCTCACCTGTGTCCTGCCTTTGGACAGTGACTCCAAATGGCCATGCAGTGGAATGACCTAGGGAGCTCTCGAGAAAGTACCGAGGCCTGGGCCTTACTCCAGGCCAGTTTAATCAGAGTATCTCTGGCCAGGGTCTGGCCGTAGGTATACTTTTAAACTTCTCTGGTGGTATTAGTGTGTGGCCATGTTTGAGACTATTGACTTAGTCACTTGAATGTGCTCAATTATTTATAAAACTTAATAAAACCTTACCCATTTCTTCTCTGCCTCTTCCACTTTACAACAAAACTTTCTGGAATAGTTGCCCACACTTGTCTCTCTCATTGTTAATTTACTCTTTTTTTTTGCAGCTTTTGGCAGGGGCTGGGTTTGAACCCACCACCTCCGTTATATGGGGCCGGTGCCCTACTCCTTTGAGCCACAGGCGCCACCCTGTTAATTTATTCTTAATTACATTTTGCTTTCTCACCCAACACTCTGAATTCTACAACCTCCTTGTTCCTAAAACTAAGGATGCTGCCATTCCTGGTTGCCCTTGGCCTGACTGGCACATTGGACACATGTGGCTGTTCTTTGCTCCATGAAACTTGATTTCCCCGGCTTCTCCAGCCCACCCCCTCCCACCCCGCCCCCGCCGGTGGTTTTGCCTCCTTCTCTCTCTCTGTTCCCCCTGAGTTCCGCACAGTTCTAGCTTCACTTCGTTTACCTCTTCCTCTGTCCCCGGCTCTCAAACTTCAGCTACAAGGCCTTCCATTGCCTGTCACCTGGCAACACCCGTGCACCTCTGAGCAGCACCCCTGTCACGAAAATGCCTCCTACACACAAGCCTAAAGTTTTCTGTCTTGGGACTAAAAAGTATCATTTCCCTCCCCTGCAAAGAATGGTCTTCCAAGAATCACTAGGGTTTGTCTCCTTTACCTGACCTGTCTCTTTCTGCTGGCACCAGACAACTCTGGAAACAGCGTCAGAGTGTACTTGTGTATAAAAGAAGGCCTTTAATCTGGTTGTGGCAAGAAAATAGAGTCATCAGTTTCCAGTTTCTACCAATTTCTACGTCTCCTGTGAACCAAAATGTAATTCTAAGCCGCCTACTGACTGAATGGACCCCCGTCTTGGCTAAGGTGACCCCAGAGAAACCTTAAACCTGAATTTCCAGCCATGAGGGGTTGGGAAGTCAAACATGCCTCCTTTACCCCTTTCATGCCCATTTCCTTTTCTGTCTCCTCCTGTAGCTTGTTAAATCTATATACGCCGCATCATGTTCAGAATAAGTTCCTGTTTCCACTCTCTCTGCCTTGAAGCAGGTATGCCTGGCTTGTGGCTGGGGCTTTGCCTTCCGGCCCATCAGAATGGCCCTCGACAGGCTGCTACCCTGTAGGAGACATAAAGCTCTCCTTTCCCATGTTTTGAAACCTACCATTTTCTTCAGTTAACACCCCCTGGAGGAATGGTAGAAAACACAAAGAACTAAAACAAACAGGAAAACTCAAGGGTCAGGAAGAGCAGGGTGGTGCGTGAGGGGGCGTGGCTTTGGTGAATGATTGGATGTAGAATAGAAGAAGTGGAAGGTTAAAATCGGAAGGAAGCCACCAAATTCCGCTTTTGCTTCCCATGGTATTGCTTTTGGCCAGACAGAGCCCACCTAGAGATCTCTGGAAACTTAGAGCTCTGTTTAATAGGCCTTTGAAGGTAAATTAGGGCAGCACAGAAGTTCTCTGCTTACGATGAGCTGAGGAAAACAAGTGGGGGTTGCCTCTGGGCAGTGTTTGCCCCATGCCTGTCCCTTTACCTCCCCACCCCCAGTGGGCGATTATCATCTTTGGAGTGGTCTCAGGCCTACTCCGGCTGAGTGTTGTTGACATGGGCTGGGCTAGTATTCAGGAGTTGTTCTGAGGTGAGGAGGTGGTTTGAGGTAGAAGGGCTGATTGATTGATGTGGTTTAGCAGCGTGGGGTCAGTATTTGCAGGGCCATCCTCTCCTTTTGCTCTTGTTCTCTGGAATCAATGCTCAGCTGTTTTTTCTATTTTTAGTAGAGACAAGGGGTCTCCCTCTTGCTCAAGTTGGTCTCGAACTCTTGAGCTCAAGGGATTATCCCACTTTATCCTACCAGAGTGCTGGGATTATTGGCTCAAGTTCTCTGTTCTCTTCTTTGCCTATATATTCAGGGCAAAAGAAGCTCACCAACCAAAATAATAAAAAATAAGAACATTTTAAAAGAAAATTAAACTGCTTGACAGTTCCCATAAGAAGCAGAACGTCTAAAACAGATGGACAAAAATGTCAACGTAGCCTGATAAACGCAAAAATGAGTTAAGGAAAGACATTATTATATTGTGCTAAAATGAAAAATGCAGCTGCATTTTGGAATATTGTTGTCGTAAGACAACAATTGAAAGGACAACCATTGAATTCTGAAATGAGTGATAGCTACTATAGCTTTTTCTTTTCTTTCTTTTTTTATGGCGGGTTAATATGAAGGCACATACGATTAAGTTATATTATTTGCATTTGTAAGATAAAGTCCAAAGTCTGAGTTGTAGTTGAGTCCTTCACCCAGGAAGTGTCCCATATACCCCTACGTTGTATCCGACAGGTGGGAACTTACCAAGCCCTCTCCCACCCCAACCTTCTTGAATTTAATTGTGTTTTTTCTCTAGCGTGGACCCGTAGTTATTAATCTACTAGTTTCAGATGAGTATGGCTGTTATGGCTTTTGGTTTATTTTTATTTTAATTAATTCATTATTTATTTATTTACTTTTGAGACAGAGTCTCCCTCTGTCACTCTGGGTAGAGTGCCCTGGTGTCATAGTTGACAGCAACCTCAACCTCTTGGGCTCAAGAAATCCTCTTGCCTCAACCTCTTGAGTAGCTAATACTACAGGCACCCACTAAAAAGCCCAGCTGGCTTTTCTACTTTTAGTAGAGACAGGGGTCTTCCTTCTTGCTCATGCGGTTCTCAAACTCCTAAGCTCAAGGCATCCTCCCACCTTGGCCTACCAGACTTCTGGGATTACCGGTGCAAGTTCTCTTCTGCTCTCTGCTCTCATCTTCTCTGTTCTCACACAAGTTGAAATGTTCTCCTTGGCTCTTCTTACTACAATGCCCAGCCTCTGGCATTCTCCAGACCTGTCAATTTTTCCTCCAGAGGTCTGACTCTGAAAGTCAGCTTGCGCATCTTCCACCTGACTATGAGGTCAAATGATTAAGTCCATGACCTCAGCCTAGAAAGAGTGCCGTATACCTCATTGCTGAATATCACCATGGTCACCTTCGAAGTATTTCCCTTAGGAAGCTCTGCACTGACCCAGTGCCTAGTCCACCCTTCCAAGCATTTTTTCCAGGATGACTTCACAAACTTAATCGTCCAACCTCATGAATGCGCATCTACTAGAATCTCCAGGTCAATAGCAATTTTTCAGAATTCCATAATTCCTCTGAAATGCTGTTTAGAAGAATTATGATGATAAATACCTATGAAATACATGAGTTAATGTTCCTGTGGACCAAGCAACTATGAAAGGGATTCAATAAATAAATACAGGAGTCAGCATCATAGTTCAATAGGAACTCTTCCCTGGAAGAATTTCTGGCTGAAAGTTTCTTATTCTGATGATTTAGGAGGCACATTTCCACAGAACAGGGTGAATTTGCAGCTTTTACCTAGATCACTGGGTGACAGGACTAAAAAGTTAACATAAATGCTATAGTAAGTGTTTGCATTAACAAAGGAAGCAAGCACCATTCATCGTAGGAGCTGAGTTATTTTCAAATAACTTTTACAGTACTTAAAATGTTTGCTGAAGTCCCAATAATAACTGATGTTCAAAAAGAACTTGGATAAATGATATGGTAATTCACATGAAATCTTAAAAGTATCTAGAAATGTTATGTGTCTACTTGGGGCACTAGCCTTAAGTATTTTTTCAATTTTCCAATTTTTTTTTTTTTAGAGACAGAGTCTCACTTTATGGCCCTTGGTAGAGTGCCGTGGCCTCACACAGCTCACAGCAACCTCCAACTCTTGGGCTTAAGCAATTCTCCTGCCTCAGCCTCCCGAGTAGCTGGGACTACAGGCGCCCGCCACAATGCCGGCTATTTTTTTTTTTTTTTTTTTCGGTTGCAGTTCAGCCGGGGCCGGGTTTGAACCCGCCGCCCTCGGTATATGGGGCTGGCGCCCTACCGACTGAGCCACAGGCGCCGCCCAATTTTCCAATTTTTTTAACTTAATTTGATTTTTTTAAATTTTATTTTATTTTTAGTTGACAAGTAATAATTGTATATACTTACAAGGTACAACGTGATGCTTCGATGTATATATACACTGTGGGATAATTAAATCAAGCTAATTAACCTATTTGTCACCTCACATACTTACCTTTTTGTGTGTGTGGTGAGGACATTTCAAATCTAGTTGTTTAGCAATTTTGAAATATGGACTATATTGTTATTAACTAGAGTCACCATTGTGTGGAATAGATCACTAAAACTTATTCCTCCCAACTGAAACTTTGCATTCTTGACAAATATTCTCCTTTTCTCCCTCACCAGGCAGCCCCCACCCCAGGCTCTGGTAACTATGATTCTACTTTCTGCTCTTTAAGTTTGACTTTTCCAGATGTTACTTATAAGTGAGGTCGTGCAGGATTGCCTTTTCTTTTGCCTTATTTCACTCAGCGTAATATACTCCAAGTTCATCTATGTTGTTGCCTACAACAGAATTTCCTTCGTTTGTAGGACTGAAGAGTATTCTACTGTGGATGTATACCACATTTTAATTTTTTTTATCCATTCATTCATTGAAAAAAATGGACTGAAATATTCTGTACCTTGAAATGTTACAGAAAGACAAGGCCCAATGGAGAGAACGAGCACCCAAACACCACGATTAAAAGAAGAAGGGCTTTAGTTCAGCTGGCAGAGTGATGGCACAGAAGAATTCAAAATGGCCATGCTCCCCAACTGGCTCAGTCGTCTCCTTTTTATCCTCAGTCAAAAAGTTCCTGCCCATGGAACTGGTCAGCTTGAATCAAGCTGAAGAAGTGGGCGCCAGCTTTTACAGAACTGCAGGCTTTTACAGAAGGGGAAGTTTCCAGGTCCCAGGAAGTTAAGTCTGTAAATTCCTAAGAGGTGAGTCACCACGGGGAGGCCCTCACAGATGTATCCCAGGGGTCTCCTTGAGAAGTCCTCTATTCTCTTAGACCTTATTTTTTCTGGGTATTCTCTCTCAAAACCATAGTAACAATCCATTTTACCCTGTAAGCTTCTATATATGTGTATGTATCTATGTATATATGTTTATGTGACCCTATGGATCTACATACAAGTATATGCACATTTAAAATTTTACAAATTTTATCCTTACTACATGTGACATATTCTGGTCTACCCTATCGTATTCTGTTGTTATATTCTTTTAAAAGTAATGCTGGTTCTCGGGTGGCGCCTGTGGCTCAGTGAGTAGGGCACCAGTCCCATACACCGAGGGTGGCGGGTTCAAACCCAGCCCCGGCTGAACTGCAACCAAACAATAGCCGGGTGTTGTGGCGGGCACCTGTAGTCCCAGCTGCTCAGGAGGCTGAGGCAGGAGAATCGCGGAAGCCCAAGAGCTGGAGGTTGCTGTGAGTCCTGTGACGTCATGGCACTCTACCAAGGATAAAGTGAGACTCTGTCTCTACAAAAAAAAAAAAAAAAAAGTAATGCTGGTTCTCAATGGAATAATTTTTTTTTTTTTTAAACCCATGAGTAAGTTATAACCCCAAGTTTAAAAAACACTGGTTTTTGAGTATTTTACCTTTTCAAATGCTTGCTACTTTCTTCTCTCCTCCCTCCTTCCTGGATTGTAACAAAGAATCTGGTCTTCATTCTCGGTTTCTGAGGTGGAGCTTCCAAAACCCTTGGAATTTCCTGAGTGATGGAAGTGTCTTTGTTATTCATGAGTCTCCTGGATCACAGTGACTTTATGCTAATGACATGACCTATCCTTGGCCCTTAGGTGGCTTCAGGAGGGAAGGTGGTCACCAGAAAGGCCTAGCATGGGTTGGGGCTGTGGGACTTTCAGCCCCCAGTCAATGAAAAAGAACCCAAACTCTGTAAAATAATTTAAAGAGGTTTATTATGAGCTCAGTATATGTGACCATGGTCCAGGGAGCCACACCGAAGAAGCCTTAGGCAAGTGGTTCTGCTGTGGATGGGGTAAAGCTTGGTTTTACACATTTTAGGGAGACAGGAATTACATGTAAACCGTAAATCAATACATGGAAGGCATAGTGATTTGGCCCAAAAAGGCAGGACATCTTGAAGTGGTGGCTTATAGCTTAAAGATTCTTTGATTTGGCTGGACGTGGTGGTTCATGCCTGTAATGCTAGCACTCTGGGAGGCCAAGGTGGGTGGATCACTTGAGCTCAGTTGTTAGAGATCAGCCTGAGCAAGAGTGAGACACCCCATCTCTACTAAAAATAAAAAAAATAGCATGGCATAGTAGCACACACCGGTAGTCCCAACAGGTTCAGCTACTTGTGAGGCTGAGGCAAGATGATTGCTCGAGCACAAGAGTTTCAGGTTGATATAAGGTATGATGCCACAGTACTCTCTACCCAGGGCCACAAAAGTGAGACACTATCTCAAAAAAAAAAAAAAAAAAAGACATTCTTTGTAATTGGTTAAAGAAATGACGCTTTGTCTGGAATGTTTTAAGATAAGAAAGTCAGTTAATCAGAGACAAGCCACTGGGCGTATACCAGATATATAACCAGTCTTAAGTGATTTGTTAAGTAAATTGACAACCTCAAGATGTGGTTTAAGGTTTGTCTTGCATGGCTTTAGGCCTGTTAATGATTCAATACCTTATTGTTACAAAGAATAACTCCAGAAGGAACAGGACATAATCAGCTGTGTCTGACCTTCTTTTGCTTCGTGGTTGACACCTAGCTTTAAGATTTTTCTGGTCCCTTTGGACAACATAGGGTCCACTGATTGCACTGGGAGGGGCCTTAAAATTTTATTTTAGTTCACCTCCCTGGCATCAAGATAGCTGGAGGCTAGGGCTGGGGATGGTGGCTCATGCCTAAAATACTAGTACTCTTGAAGGGGAGGCAGGTAGATTGCTTGAGGTTAGGCGTTTGAGACCAGCCTGAGCAAGAGTGAGACCCCGTATCTAAAAATAGCCAGGTGTGGTGACAGGCACCTGTAGTCCCAGCTACTGGGCAGGCTGAGGCAAGAGGATCACTTGTGCCCAAGAGTTTGATGTTGCTATGAGCTATGATGATGCCACCGCATTCTATGGAGGAGCTATCATGGTGCCACAGCAGTGTGATTCTGTTTCAAAAGAAAAAGGAAAGATAGCTGGAGACTAAATTTGGTCATATGGCCAATGATTTGATCAACTGTGCCTACTTAACAAAATCTTGACAAGAGCTTTGTGCGCTAAAGCCCAGTGACGCCTCCTGGTTGTGGAACACAACCCAGTGCTGGCAGGTGACACGCCCTGATTCCACAAGGAATGGGCAGACACTTGGTGTTTGGGGCCCTCCCAGATCTCGCTTTATGTTTCTCTTTGTTTGTCTGTTTCTGAGTTGTATCTTTTATGACCAAACTGGAATCCTAAGAAAAGTGCATTTCTGAGTTCTCTGGAGTCATTCTAGTGAATTATTGAACCTCAGGAAGACTGAGAAACCCTGAATTTGTAGCCAGTTGTCCAGAGGTATGGGTGGCTGGGAGACCTTCTGAACTTGCAGCTGCTATCTGAAGTGCAGACTGGCACTGTAGAGAATCGAGCCTTTACCTCCTGGGGTCTGTGTTACCCTCCAGGGGTTAGTGCTAGAGCTGAATTGCAGTATAGCAGTGAGGGTTGAAATCTTTGTTCTCAAATAACCCTTACACAAACATTCTCAGGATGAATATGGATTCATATAATCTCACTTTACATGAATAAAATGCTGTCAACTTTTTGAGCTGGTCACTTGAAAGTGTCATCAGAATGGCTGCAATAATTTCTCAAACACTCTTTTGTATTTCTCCATCTTTTTCATGTTTCACAGGCATTTGGACTTAATCTGCCAACTTCTATAACCTTTTCCCATATTTGTAATAGTTTTCTGGTATTTCCTTATGAATTTTTAAGCACTTATAAATGTTAATTATAGATATTAAATATTTTTATTTTATATTTGAATGAATGAATAAGTTTATTTATTTAGAGCAGAGTTTTTCAATCTTTTTTAAAGTTACAGAACCTATAGTTAAACTTCCATGGCACACTTAAATTATGTGAATCAAAAAAAAAAAGTAAAAAAAAAGAATATATTTACTGTGCTTTTAAAGTCTTTTGAAAATAATTTAATTAATGATCTTTAAACATTTTCACGGCACACCTAAGATCCTTTCACAGCACACCTGTGTGCCATAGCACACTGGTTGAAAATCACCAATTTAGAGATAGGGCCTCCCTCTGTCACTCAGGCTGGAGGGCAGTGGCATGGTCATAGTTCACTATAGCTTCAAACTCCTGACCTTGAACAATTTTCTTACCTCAGCCTCCTTCAAGTGCACATTACCACACCCAGCTAATTTCTAAAAACATTTCCTTTTATAGAGACATGGTCTCACTATGTTGCCCAAGCTGGTCTCAGACTTCTGGGCTCAAATGATCCATTAGTCTTGGTCTCCCAAAGTGCTGGGTTTACAGGCTTGAGCCACTGTGCACAGCTTAGGTAGTAAATCTTTATTTATGGTTAGTTGTTATTAAAACTAATTTCTCTGGTTCTATCTGAATCTTTCTGATCTGCAGAATCAGAGTCAAGTGTCTCAGTGTCTGCCTGAGACGTTAATCCCTTGGTATAAATGAATCTGATACCACACCCTGCCCAGTCTACTTCTATGTGATTGTCAGAATTTTTTTTAATTTTTTAAATTTCCTTTATTTTTTCATTTTCTGTGTTTTACAGTGACCAAATAAAGCACAGAACCCCTGGTTAAATTTGTATCTCAGAGTACAGGAATCCTATATTTTATTGGCTAAATTACTCTTCTAAGAATTACTAATTATTACTTCTAATTACTTCTTCTACATTACTCTTCTAATAATGAAAAAGAATAGCTGGCTTTAGAAATTTTCAGGTGACATGAGTAGCTTTTCATGCAAAAACATTGATCATGCTTAATTCCATACTGAATGCAGTGTTAAATAAACACTAGATATGACATTGAATTTAACGCCAAAGACAGTTATTTTAAAGTAGATTAGGAGACGTTCAAGATTCACTTTTAAAAAATCAAGTGTTGGGTGGTGCCTGTGGCTCAGGGAGTAGGGCACCAGTCCTGTATACCCAGGGTGGCAGATTCGAACCTGAGCCTGGCCAAAACTGCAACAAAAAAAATTAATTAATTAAAAAAAAAATCAAGTGTTTTTAGCACTTTTAATTTTGAAAAAAAAAAAAAGAAATGTTTTTGTTCCATTTCCAAAGAAATTTTATAAACATTACTGAATGAAAGTAGGTTTCATCTCCACTCCTGATGTCATATCAAATTTGTCCAATTTCACACAATTACCAGTCCAGGACTGGACTGAACGTTTCTCCTCTCTAGCCAGTTCATTATCCTCTTGATATTCAAATAATTGGCTGCATCCTACAGTACACTTGTCCCCACCAAGTCCAGGTTCATCTTCAGCTAAGCCCTTTTCCAGAAGCTACATACCCCTAGCTAGATTCCGTGGTGGTCCTACTCATCAATCTCTTCTCAGAGGCTTTTCCTCCATCTTTCTTTCAAAAAATAAGTACTATAAAATGTTTTGAAAAGGAACTTGGAGATTTGACAATTTTTATTTGATCTTGGGGGTTGGGTGAAGCAAAGAGGAGAGAGGGGAGTGAGCTGGAGAGAAAGTTTCCTGTGGTTCCCAGAGGAGTGGTAGAGAATGGTGGGTCAGGAGGAGGTCAGGGGGTGTGGCTGGTCTGCTCCTTGGAATAGACACAGGATGCAGAAATTGCTGCTTATGGTCTGTCAGATTGTGTTAAGTTTCAGAAAGAAAAATAAAGAGTACTTTGATTTCTTCCTGGTCATGCATGATAATAGGGCTCAAAATAAGTCAGACCCATAAACAAAAGAGACCAGGGCTGGAGATCACTTGAAATAGTTTAGAACAAAATTGCCTGTATTGTGCACATCTAATGAATTAACAATTATAAGGAAAGCTTCAGTATCATCCAAAGTTCAAATGTCTATACAAGTGAAAATGCACAGTTAAAATCATTTGACTTAAAACCATTTGTTAGTATTTCACAAGGCCAGGCTGTGAAGGAAGCACTTCAAGGTAATTATCTCATGTAATTTTCACAACAGCACTAAGAGGTATTTATCATTATCCTCATTTTATAGAGAAGGTAACTGAGGTTCAGAGAGGTTAAGTGACTTGCTCACTGTCACACAGCTAATAGTGGCAGGTCAGGGTTTTAACCATTTCATACTGCCTATGATGTCTGTGTTTTCTGCAATTAAAGATTACTTTGCTGGTACATAATTGATGATATTGCTTCTTTTTTTTCATATCTAGAAATGCCAAATTGCTCTGGGAGGCTAAGGCCGGTGGATTGCTTGAGCTCAGGAGTTTGAGACCAGCCTGAGCAAGAGAGAAACCCTGTCTCTATTAAAAATAGAAAAAGTTAGCCAGGTGTTGTGGTGGGTACCTATAGTCCCAGCTACTTGGAAAGCTGAGGCAAGAGGATCGCTGGAGCCTAAGAGTTTGAGGTTGCTGTGAGCTATGATAATGCCTCAGCACTCAACCCCAGGGTGACAGAGTGAGACTTTGTCTCAAAAAAAAAGAAAGAGAGAGAGAAGGAAGGGAAAAAAGGAAATGAAAAAGGAAAAGGAAAGAGAAAGGAATTGATGTTGGTTTTGAGAACCAGCCAAATCTGGTAATTTTGAATATCTCTGCAAGAAAAATTAATCTTAAAATGAGATTATTTTCTTAGCAATGTAATGGGTATAGAAATAAGAGGAAAGAAGTTTCAGAAGTGGGAAAAAGTTTTTGTTCTATTGAATGTTATTGAGCCAACATAGGCAATTTGTAATTCAAGCAACATACACTATGTTCAGTTTGTTTAAATCTGGCAGTGAAAGGATAAGGTTGAGGAGAAGGAAGTGAGTGGATAGCGAAACATAAACAAATTACAACTCTTTGTAAAAATTAGAAACAAGAAATTATTGTGCAGTAAGTTGCCATTTTAGGCAATAAATAAAGCACAAATTGAAACATACACACAGACTCTTCAGTGTCATATTGGGACTAGTGAGACACACAGAGCCAGAGAGGACGATGGAGGGAGGGTGGGGGAGTGACTAACCGGCAGCTTCTGAGTCCTGATGGTTCTGGCAGGGTCTCCAATTGGCCAACAGTAACAACAACATCACTAATAACATCTACTAACCTCCAAAGGCACCTTGTTTTGTGATGGGATCTCTTCTAACTCATTGAATATGACAATTTCAAGCATAGAAACTGTCATTATTCCTATTACAGAGAAGGAGCTGAGGCAAGAAAGATTAAGTAACTGGCCCACATCTTCATCACTGGTAAAAATGGATATCCCTGTTTGCAAGTCCCAAAATAGCTGTGGCCAAAATTTTCTCATGCCACACAGAAATCAACGTGAAGTGGAAATGACTTCAGCACTAAGTCTCCTCAGTGTTCCTGTTTTTTACATGATTCCATAGTAATATTCCTAGTGCTTTTAAAGGAGACTCCTTATAATCTTTACTTCACTTAGTCTCACCCAAACCACATGCTATTATCTTCCCCATTTTACAAAGGAGAGTTTCAGTGGGGTGGAGTAGTGTGCACATTGGAAAACGGTTCCTGAAATGTAGGCCCTATGGAGAAAGGCCTCAGTCACCTACAAGAATTGTGATGACTTTTTTAGATGCATCAAAGACATTATTCATGAAAGAAAAAAATTGATAAGGTGTACTTTATTAAAGTTTAAAACTTCTGCTCTGTGAAACCTAGGTAAAAGAAAGAAAGGAAAGGAAGGGAAAGAAGGAAGGAAGGAAGGAAGGAAGGAAGGAAGGAAGGAAGGAAGGAAGGAAGAAAGGAAGGAAAGAAAAAGACAATGAACCAGCCAGAGTGAGAGAAATACATTTGCAAATATATGTGTGATAAAGGATTGCTATACAAAATATACAGAAAACTCTTAAAGCTCAACAGTATAAAAAGAGCAATCCAGGTAAAATATGGTTAAAAGGGCTCAGCACCAGAAGCACAGTGGTTACGGCCCCAGCCATGTACATCAAAGCTGGCAGGTTCAAGCCCAGCCTGGGCCAGCTAAACAACAATGACAACTGTGACAAAAAATAGCCAGGTGTTGTGGTGGGCACTTGTAGTCCCAGCTACTCGGGAGGTTGAGGCAAGAGAATCACTTAAGCCCAAGAGTTTGAGGCTGCTGTGAGCTGTGATGCTACAGCATTCTACCAAGGGCGACATAGTAAGACTCTGTCTCAAAAAAAAAAAAAAAAAGTTAAAAGACTTTAATAGACACCTCACCAAAGAAGATATGCAGATGACAAATAAGCACATGAAAAGATGCTCAGTGTCATATGTCATTAGGGAATGGCGACGAAAACAGTAAGATGCTAGCTACTACACCTCTGGTAGAACGGTCAAAATCCAGAACACTGACAATACTGAACGTCAGTGAAAATACGGAGCATTAGGAACTCTTGTTTGTTGCTGGTAAGAATGCAAAATGATACAGCACCTCAGAAGGCAGTTCAGTGGTTTCTGACAAAACTAATCATACTCTCACCATATGACCCAGTGATCATACTCCTTGGTATTTTCCCAAAGGAGATGAAAATTTGCATCCACCAAAAAACCTGCACATAAAAAAAGCCCCGCACAAGATGTCTATAGCAGTTTTATTCATAATTGCCAATACTTAAAAGTAAGATGTCCTTCTCAGGAGGTGAGGGGATAAGTAAACTATATCCAGACGATAGAATAGTATTCAGCACTAAAGAGAAATGAATTATCAAGTCGTGAAAACACATGGAAGAAACATAGATGTGCATTACTAAGCTAAAGAAGCCAGTCTCAAAAGGTTACATACTGTCCGATTCCATCCATACGACATCCTGCAAAGGCAATACCATGGAGACAGTAAAAAGATCAGTGGTTGCCAGTGGTTACAGGGGAGAGAGGGATGACTAGGCAGAGCACAGAAGAAACTCTGGGCAGTGAAACTCTTCTGTACGATTCTGTAACGGTGGATATCCATCATTTACACATTTGTCAGAACCCACGGAATGCGCATTACCAAGAGGGAACCCCAGTGTAAACTATGGGCTTTGGACGATAATGATATGTCAATATAGGTTCATCAGTTACGTGAACTAAAATAAAACCTTAAGCCTCCCCCATCAGCGACTGACAGGACCTCTTGGCCAGGGGGAGCCCTAAAACTGAGTTGCTAGCCGTGAAAAAGGACATGAGACTCATCATGCCCCCCTGGCCTTAGAGATGTCCTCTGTGACTCACTAACAGGCCTAAGGCTATGTCCCCCCTACCCCCAGGTCCTCAATATACACAACAAACTACTGGAGTCTGTGCGACTTTGTCTCTAATTGATAGAACTTTTATCTTAAGCATTCCCTTTCACTGACTCCAGTTTTTTTAGACAAAGCCTAACTCTTTCAGCCAATTGTCAGCTAGAAAGTCTTTAAACACACCTTTAATCTGTAACATTTCTCTGGCCAAACCGACGTATGTTTGCCACGTATTTATTTATGACCTCGCCTGTAATTCCTGTTTCCCTAAAATGTGTAAAACCAAACTGTAACCCCACCACCATGAATTCACTTGCTCTAGGCTTCTTGGGTGTGGCTCTGGGTCATGGTCCTCAAATTTGGCTCAGAATATACCTGCTTAAATTATTTAACAGAATATGGCTTCTTTTCATTATAACAAATATACCACTCCGGTGGGGAATGCTGATAACAGGGAGGCAGTGCATATGTGGGGGCAAGAGGTCTATGGGAAATCTCTGTAGTTTCTGCTCAGTTTTTCCATCAAACAAAACAATAAAGTCTATTACAACCAATAAACAAAAATCTAGGCTCTGTGCTTGTAAATCTACTTCTTTTTCTGGCTGAACCTCTTGACTTAGATTTTATTTTTTTTTTATTATTTTTTTATTATTTTATTTATTTATTTATTTATTTATTAAATCATAGCTGTGTACATTGATATGATCATGGGGCATCATTCACTAGCTTTACAGACCGTTTACCAAGTTTCACATATACCCTTGTAAGATGCACACCAGCGGTGCATCTTGACTTAGATTTTAGATCGTCTTGGGCCTAATGTCCCCCTGGAGTAGTGTGTTTCTCTTACTGGGCCCCATCCTGGCTGGCCACCATGTGTGGACTCAGGGCCTTTCTTGTTCAGACTCTCCCAGGCCCTGCCCCCCTTTCCTCTGTCTTTGTTTCCTTGGCCGCTTCCAAGTTACCCTGGTGGGCTGCCCTTCTCACCCTTCTTGTCTCTTCTATAGTAGAAGAATCCTTGGCTCTGATTCTTCACCCTAGTCTCATGCAGAGTCAAGAAATGCGGAGGGAAACATATTCTTTCATAAACGCAGATCTGATTGGCCACCTACACAAGGGACATGTGGAGGCAGAGAGTGTATTCTCTCTTTCTCTTTTTTTTTTTTTTTACAAGTATATCATGATGTTTAAAAGCATAAACTCTGGAGTCAGAAAGACCTGAATTTGAATCCTGCATTATAAATTAAGCTGCTGTAAACATTCTTGTGTGGTCTTTTTGTAGCCATATGTTTTCATATCTTTTGGCAAGGGTTTCATCAGGGGAATTTTCTGGGCCTAAGTATTATTTTTAATTTTATATAAAATTGCCAGACCATTTTCCAAAATGGTTGCAACACTTTATTCTCTGCCATTATATCTTACAAAAGTTAATTTAACCTCCTTGGGTGTTAGTTTTTTTCTTCTGATGGGGGTAGTGATACCCACCCCTCAGAATTTTAAGAGGATTAAAAATTAAGGTATGATGCTAACAGAACATGGTACAAAATAATTTTTCAGTAAAAGCAGATATGCTTTCTTTGTTGTCATACCTGATTTTTTGAACATATAAGAGATTTCAATTCTATCAAAACGTTGAAGGGGTAGTGCGCGCCCATGAATTATCTCCTAGATCCTACAACTCCCATTTCACCATGTTTATATAATCACTTCTCTATCTACATGTTAATCCATTTGTAATGCATTTCATAGTAAGTTCTGGACATTAGTACATTTCCTGAGAAATACTTAATCATATGTATTGTTAATTAGAATTCAGGATTTGTTTAGAGTTCTTTTTTACTCTCTTTGAGGAAAAATTCACACAAATCTTAAATGTGTCATCCTCCTGGGTTTGACAAATGCAAAAGCTGTGTAGCTCAAAGCCCTATTGAGATACAGAAATTTCTTTCATTCCAGGAAGATCCCTTCTACCTTTTTCCAGCCAACTATTGTCCCACTCTTGACAAGGTAACCGTTCTTTATTTCCTTTTTTCCATTATGTAGATCAGTTTTGCCTGTTCTAGGACCTTCATCTAAGTGGAATCCAGAACATTCTCTACGCAGTTCCTTCTGCTCACCATGGTTTCACATTTATCCATGTTGTCCATAACAGTTCATTGGTCCTTTTTTATTGCTGAGTAGTATTAGTTTATACAAAAATGCTAGAACTTGTTTACTTATTATTTTATTTTTTTAGGATATAAAAATTTAAGTTTATTTTATATTGGGGGGAGAGGGTGGGGAGAGAAAAAGAGTAAGAGAGTATGACATCCAAACAGAGAAAGGAAGACTGCCCTTATTATTCTCTTAGTTTTGAACACCTGGACTGTTCTCATTTTTTTTCTATTATATAAAGCTACTATGAACATTCTGTGTATGTTTTTTGGGAGAGACTTTTTGAATGGAATTGCTGAGCCATAAGTATTTGTCTGGTTTTGTAGGAGGCTTCCAGACTGTTTTCCAGAGTGGCTGTGCCATTTTACAATCCTACCAACAGCTGCTCTGTGCTCACGTTAGAACCTGATGCTGTTTCTTTTTCACTGTAGCCACCGCACGGCAGTAGATAGCAGTTTCTCCTTGTGTTATTAATTTTCTTTCCCCGATGACTAATGATGTTAAGGATTTTTTATGTGTTTATTGGTAATTTGTATGTCTTCCTTTGTGGAGTCTATTCAAGTATTTGGCCCATTTTTGAACTTGAATGTTTGTGTGGTTAGCATCATCGCTTGTAGGACATAGGGAATGAGGCCGCCAGATACACTGAAGGAAAGAAAAGAGGATGAAAGAAAGGGAGCTGTATCCCTGGCAGCATGTCCCAGGGGCACCAAAACCAAACGGCCTTGTCCGTGAGACTCGGCATCCATAGGCTGGCTCTGGTTTGCTCTGTCAGGTTGAATGCAGGACCTCGTGCCTGCTCATGACACGAGGGTTTGGTGTCTCAAGTTTGGGTTCTCCCCAAACCAAGCTGAGGTGAGAACTCAGTGCAGGGTGTTCATCTGGGAAGGTGATCTCAGGAAGCTGAGGTGAGGGAGCTGGGGGGTGAGTCACAAAAGGAGGAAAATCAAACATTGTGTTACCGAGGTCACTGCTGTCAGTGGTGGCAGGGCTCCATCCCGCAGGATGTCTGCCTCCAAGGAGTGCTCAAGGCACGACATTCATCCTCTGGCTCCAGCAGCACAAATTCCCTTTCCCTTCCAGGTCCTATGTGGGCTGAGTGGCTGCTGTGGCTGAAGTGAGTCTGAGCTCTCACAGAACTGGCCACATGATGCTGGCTGGAATCTAAGGAGCCTGGGTGGTGGGGCTTGGCAGGTGTGAGCCACTGCGCCTGGCTAATTTTTCTCTTTTAAGGCTGGTCTTGAACTCCTGACCTCAAATGATCCTCCCATCTTGGCCTCCCAGAGTGTTGGGATTGTAGGCGTGAGCCACCGTGTCTGGCCTCTTTAAGTTTGTCTTAATGTGAGACTTTTCTGATTCCTGCTTGTGCTTTGTTCTCTTGACCCATGGCAAGCACCCCACACTTTACTGAATATATGCTGTTTAAAATGCCTCACCAAGAGTAAATGCAATGGTGCTTTTCCCCGTTTCTTTCTGCTAACCTCTGTTTCAAATCTTCATCACTCCTAACTGTACATTTCGCTTTAAGACACTGCTTCAATGTGGCTTTCTTATTCTCGGAACACACAGAATCAAACTTCCTGCATCTTTTGTCCTGTGCTTTTGGGTGATACTATGTACAGAGTGAGGATTCTTCAGAAGGGGAGCACGGGCCATGTTGGCTGGAGGGTAGCTGAGCTGGACCAGTTCCGACAACACCATAGCAAAACCATTTTGAGCACATACTCTATGACTTTCTCAGCTATGCGACTCAGGGCAAGTAGCTTAATCTCTCTGTACCTTGGTTCATTCTTCTTCACAGCGGCAGACACACCTCTGTGAAAGTAGGTAATAGCACCTATCTTACAGGGCTGAGTGAGCACTAGAATTGTTAGTGGACACAGAGCAATAGAGGGGGCTTTATCCGTAGGTGTTCAATGGATGTGTACTCAACATGTGTTTGTTACTGTCATATGGCTCCACCAGGAAGGCGCATACATCATCTCCAAGACCATTTGTTCCTTTTGCTGTCACAGACTTTTGTGGTTTGGCGAAGAACTGCCTTAACAGCCATTTACCCCCTCTTCCAGCCAGAGGGGTTGTCACACTGCCCAAAGGCGGTAGTTTAGAACTAAGAGTTAACATGGAGTAATATAAGTGATGCCTTCCATGGAGGTGATCTATTCTCTATTTTAACTTGGAAGATGAACACTTTTCTGTAATGTCTATCTGGTTTTTCCTGATCATTCATTGTTGGGGCTTTCCTTGAGTCTCCTGTCCGTGATGTCTTCCAGAGACATGAAGTTGCACAAGCACCATTCTGACCGTCCATTACAATTCTCATGGGCTCTTCCCAGGGTTTCTCTGGGACAAACACCTGCTCCCTTACAGCTTTCCCTTGAGAGCACATCTCCTTAACTGTCATGAGTCCACCGTGGTCAAACCACAATGGCAATGACCACTCTGAGAAACTTGTGACATGAACATGATTGTCTACTGGAGACCCATAGTGAGATGAAGAAAGGGAAGAAACCCTTAGGAGGAGATCTTCTGCCTTTATCTAAGACAGAGGTGACTTTTTTATTTACTTATTTATTTATGCTTTTAGAGACAGGCTCTCAGTCTGTTACCTGGGGGCTGGAATGCAGTGGCATGACCACAATTTGCTGCAACTTTGAACTCCTGGGATCAAGCAATCCTTCTGCCTCGTCTCCAAAGAGCTGGAATTAGAGGCATGAAACACCACACCCAGCCAAGATGACTGTATTTAAAATAGGAGAACTGGCTGGTCTCTGTGGCTCACATCTATAATCCCAGCTCTCTGGAAGGCTGAGGCAGGTGGACTGCTTGAGCTTATGAGTTTGAGACTAGCCTGAGCAAGAGCAAGACCCCGTCTCTAGACTCTGCCTGGCCAGGCGTTATGGTAGGCACCTGTAGTCCCATCTACTGGGGAGGATGAGGCAAGAGGCTCTCTTGAGCCAAGAAATTTGAGGTTGCTGTGAGCTATGATGCCAGTTCACTCTTACTGAGGATGACAAGGTGAGGCTATGTTTCAAAAAAAGAAAATAAAAAAATAAAAGTTATTATGCCAACAGTTAATTGTATTTTAGAGTTTCATGTTAATAGCTTTAATTTTATCATCTATTTGCTTAATTATATATTTGTATATGTTTAAGAGTATATCTATAAAAAATCTTTTGATAACTTTAAAAATAATAAATAAAGAATAAGATAACAAAAGACAAATTTGAGATCATACTGTAAATGTAAAAGATCTAAAGAAGATAATGTTAAAGGTTTCTAATACCAGAGATGAACTAATTATGTCCTAATGGCCTCACCTCCTAATGTCATCATATTGGATGTTAGATTTCAGTGTTTGAATTTTGGAGAAAAACATTCAGTCCATAACAACATCTAAGACAGTGGTTCTCAACCTGTGGGTCGCGACCCACAGGAACTGTATTAAAGGGTTGTGGCATTAGAAAGGTTGAGAACCACTGATCTAAGACATTTCATTAATCTTTAATAGGTGGTTCTGCTATAGAAGGAACCTTGAAGTTGTCTGCTCTAATGTCCCAGGTATCTCATGGTTAGAAAATTAGGACTTGGAAGCACAGAGAGGCTAAGTGATTTGCCTAAAGTCACAAAGCTATTTACAAACAAGGGTAGGGCTAAAACTCACAGAAAGTCAGTCCTCTTGGTACTGAGTTTCTCCGACTTTGGTAATGAGAAAATTTTACCCATGTTAAGAGAACAATGAAACTTAAAGTCTTAATAAACATTTAAAATAATACTTTTAGAGAGAAAGGGACCTAAGTCAGGCTAATTATATGGGCTGTGATCAGATCATATAGGAAATAAGTAGATTTCTTAGATAACCAAAAATTTCAGTAGAGGTTGTCAGTGATAATATTGATACATTGAAGTTGTACTTTCCATCAGTCTACCTTCACATCTTTAACTTATATCAACTCATTAAAATAATGAAACAAGGGAGGCTACTATTCATAACATTTCAGCTAGATTTTTTAAACCCATTGAAATTCTTAGAGAAAATATCATCAGGGTAATTCCATTAATATTCATTTTTACCTCCAAAATACAGAGTTAATGCAACCAAATATGTAAAGGTGGGGTTTTTATGAGACGATCATATTGATTTATTCTTAAGATGGTTATTAAGAAACATTTATTTTGAGCAGTTTGTGATGCTTTTATAGATATTATTTCATTTCATAATACTTTAAGATAGTAAATTTTGGAGACATTAGCTCTGAAAGATGTGATAGTAATTACCTGTACTAACCCCCCTCGCTTTACTGATAAGGAAACGAGATCAGAGAAATGCTTATTTTTTTTTTTGGCCGGGGCTAGGTTTGAACCCGCCACCTCCGGCATATGGGACCGGCGCCCTACTCTTTGAGCCACAGGCGCCGCCCAGAGATCAGAGAAATGAAGGGGCTCACAATTACCAGTGAATAGATGGTGGAGTGATGCTTCTATCCAGGCTTGTCTTCTAATCTGACCCTCTGTCCATGGCATCAGAGCCATGAGCTGGCCCAATTCAAACATCCTCCATTTAATGCCATATGGCATAATATGTGATCTGTTCCTGAATAAAATGCCTTAAACAGTAACATCCTCTCCAGAAGATGGACCCTGAAACTCATATTATCTGTATCTAGAATACAATTAACTGTTGGCATACTAAACTTAAAAATACATAATACATTGCTAATGGAACTTGACATCTTAATAAACCATGATACTTTTAAAAACAGTCTGGTGGAATTTTCATAAGTGTGACCTCTGGAGACACAAGACAGAGTCTACTGGCTAGCAAAGACATCAGGTGCTAAGATTCATTTCATCTGTGAGTAAGAGAGACCCCAAACTTCTCCTTTACCTTAGATTCTCTGCCAACCATTCATGTGTGCTCAACTAAGACCTATTTGTGTGATGGCAAAGTCTAGTTGGAGTTACCTAAGAATCCTGATGGGCTGGGAATGGTGGATTATCCTGGTGTTGGTGATTAATGCAGTGAGCAGGCAGTTTTTCTAGTTCATTAAAGGCAATATCAGTGTAAAAAAGGTCACTGAGAGGCATTTGCAATGGGAGGGTACACAAATGTTAATTTCGAAGCAAGTGAAATGGATGGAGCTTAGTTCAACACAGTTGCACAGTTCAACAAAGGTGCATTCTGAAACACACAGAAATGACTTCTTACATGCTCAGGTGATTTGAAGCCTAAGTGTCAAAGGCTTGTATGGTTTTTAGCCATGTGGGAAACTTTCCCATGAGAATTTAATTCATTTCTACTTAGCAATCATTTTCTATAATACCCTAAGTAGAGATTAGGCAGTGAGGTCTAGTGGAAAGAATACTTACCCATTTTAAGAATTAATATTAGTAGTGGAAAAACAACAACTGAGATTCAGCAGGTAGGAAAAGCAGACAGGTAAAGGTTCACATATATGTTCCTTCCCTTCTTAGCTCTGTAACTTTAAGTATGTTACTAAACATTTCTGGGCCTCGATTTTCTTATCTTTAAGGGAGGAATTCCTATTGTCTGATGTGATTGTTGTGAACATCAAGTAAAATTATATTTAAAGGTACTTGGTAAATGATAAATGGCTATATATTTTCAAAAATACAAGGAGTCTTCAAAAAGTTCATGAAAAATGCATGTTATGGAAAAAACTACACATGAATCTCAAAAGTTTTTGGACCAGAATAAACTCACAATAACTTGTTATAACACTTCTGACCAGGATCTAGTTGAGGCCCAAAGAAGGATAAGACACCTGTTTGAAAAGATCTCCTTTCAGAGCAACATGAATTCTGCTAAAAGTAAAGCAAGAATAGACATCTAACTGATAATAAGCTTGGGTGGAAGTGTCATGAAATCATAGATGCTATTTGAAGAGTTTATGGGGGACATGCCCCATAGAAATCAGTAGTTTAAAAATGGGTACCTCAATTTAAGAAGAGACAAGATGATACTGAAGATGAAGCTCACAGCAGCAGACCTTCCACATCAATATGTGAGGCAATAATTTTGTCCATGTCCTAATTGGAGAAAACTGATAATTAGTAGCACAAACAATAGCCAGTGCCATGGACATCTCAGTTCAGCTTACATAGTTCTGACTTAAAAATTATGTCCACTCAATGGGTGCCTAGACCATTGCACCCAGATCAGCTGCAGACAAGAGCAGAACTTACATTAAAATTTTTAAACAAGTGGGATCAAGATCTGAAACATTTCTTCAAAGAATCGTAACAGGAAGGGAAACATGGCTTTACCAGCATTATCCTGAAGACAAAGCACAATCAAAGCAGTGGCTACTGAGAGGTAGTGGTCCAGTCAGAGCAAAAGCAGACTGTTGAAGAGTAAAGGTCATGGTGAGAGTTTTAGGGGATGCTCAAGGCATTTTGCTTCTTAACTTTCCGGAAAGCCAAAGAATGATAACATCTGCTTATTTGAGACTGTTTGGAAAAATGTAGCTGAAAAGTGCCCCAGGAAATCTTCACCAGAGGGTCCTTCTCCATCACAACAATAATTCTGCTCATTTCTCTCATCAAACAAGGGCAATTTTGTGAGAGATTTGATGCAAAATCATTAGACATCCATCTTATTTATTTATTTATTTATTTTTATTAAGTCATATACACATAGATCATGAATACATTTATGCATATGTGGAGTACAATGTGTTGATTTTTTTATACAATCTGATGTGCTTACATCAAACCAATCAACATAGCTTTCGCTTCATTTACCTGATTATTGTGTTAAGGCATTTGTGTTCTACACTTGACAGATTTGACTTGCACCCTTGCAATATGCTCCATAGATGTGGTCCTGCCTTTTACCCTCCCTCTATCAAATCCTCCCTCCCCTCCCTTCCCACTCTATTTTCTCTCCTTCATCCTGGGTTATAGTTGTGTTCTATCTTTCATAAGAAAGTGTGAGTAAAATATAAGTTGGTTTCACAGAAGTCCTGAGTACATTGGATACTTTTTCCTCCATTCTTGAGATACTTTACTCAGGAGATTATGTTCCAGGTCCCTCCATGTAAACATAAAAGAGGTAAAGTCTCCATCTTCTTTTAATTCTGCCTAGTATTCCATGGTATACATATACCACAATTTATTAATCCATTCATGGGTCGATGGGCACTTGGACTTCTTTCATGACTTGGCTTTTACGAATTGAGCTGCAGTAAATAATCTGGTGCAAATATCTTTTTATAGTCCTGGCTTCTTTTTGTCTCTTAAATTCCCAGAACCTTTAATTCTTTCAGCATGGACTAAAAAGAGGGTATCATTGTTTACAAAAATGTCTTGAGCTTGATGAAGCTTATATTGAGCAATAAAGTTTATTTTTTAATATTTTAATTCCATTTTCCACCAACTTTTAGAACTCTCTCTTTTTTTTTTGAGACAGAGTCTTACTATGTTACCCTTGGTAGAGTGCTGTGGCATCACAGCTTACAGCAACCTCAGACTCCTGGGCTTAAGCGATTTTCTTGCCTCAGCCTCCAAGTAGCTGGGACTATAGACTCCCCACAATACCTGGCTATTTTTTGTTGTTGTTGTTACAGTTGTCATTGTTGTTTAGCTGGCATGGGCCGAGTTTGAACCTGCCAGCCTCGGTGTATGTGGCTTGTGTCCTATCCACTGAGGTACGAACGTCGCCCCAAATCTCTTTAAACAGATCATGTATGCAAAAGCTGCTCAGATAATTGAGGAAAGTTTTCACTAAGTTAGTTTCAATGTAACCAAAATAGGAACACTCTCATTTTCCTACAATAAACATGATAAATGTTACTATCACCCATTTTTTTTTTTTTTTGCTCTGCTTTATTTTGTATATCTTCCTAACAGTTATAATTTGTTAGTAATGGAGTAGAAAAAAAAAAGTGAGATCTTTGGTCACATGCTTAAAAAACATGGAGTGGTTGACTTGTTAATTTTGAAAATAATGTTTGGGAAGCTATCTTTGAAAGAACTGAGCAGAACTCCCTGGTGGTGTTAGGCCAGCGGGAAAGGCTTCCATGAAAGTTAGAAGTTTCTTTCTTCCTCCTCTTTAAAATGAAACATGAAGAATGTGCATGTTGCTGTCCACTGGCCTAGTCAGAGACGTGGAGATAAGCCCTGAAGACAAAGTGAATGATTTATTAAGGGATGGCTGGTGGTCGCTTGGGCACAGCAGCAATCAGCCATCTTTACTCACTTTCTTACATACCCAAACTCATCAGATAAAAAAAATCCAATAACAAGGAAGACAAAAGGTAAAGATTCCTTATCAGGGTTAACACAACAGAATACGCACACACCTTTCTAAACCAGAATATCTTGTTTGGAGATAAACAACAATGCAGATGAACCACAAGGGCTGAGTTGTCTGTTCTGTTTGCCTACTTCCCTATATTTCTAAAGTTTTCGTGTAAATAGAGGTAGGGGGTTAAGTGCAGTGGTCCATTGCCCCAGGCAAATGATCCGTCTCCAGCTACGACTTGGCGAAGGTCTCCGGCATTTTCTTTCCTTTAAGGCGTGACTGCAGCCCAAGTCCTGGAAATGTTCCTTCTCAGAACCTCATTGCCTCAAGGAGCACAAACGAGACTGATTTACCTTATATGGGAGTAGTGGACTGTGCCCCTTCATGTGCATAGCCACCAATAAGAATACACCTGATGCACATGAATGTAGTCTGAAGAGGTCTGGTTTTCATAGTAGGCCCAAAGGAGGAGGCATCATTCATTCAATCATTTTCTGTATATTGCTCATCTACTGTGTGTATTGCTACAAAGGCATCAGGATACGATAGAAGAGAGAACATCACAGAAACATCCCCATGGAACATATATTCTAAGAGAACGATAGATGTTAGCCAATCATCACCCTGGTAAAACAAATCAGTATTCTTTTCTTTTGCAGTTTACTACTCCCACTGATGGTATCTTGTCAAAGATTTAGAGGCTCTATCTGAATGGAACAAAAATATTCTTTATTGCCTTACTGTCCAAAGAGCTGCATTTATTAGCCAGCTCTCCTGATTGTGGGAGTGGGGTCCACTCTAATGATACAAGCATACTTGTTGGATAGTTCTACCTCTATCTCAGCGGCAAAGGGCTAAATTCTTGGAAACTTTTATAGATCCCTTAGCCTAATTATTGTTTTTTTGGTCTGAAATACTTCTAGGAAGGTGAAGCAACCATAATTGAATATCAGATCAGCCATCTGAAGTGGTTAAATGCTTAGTTAACATCATATTTATAATTTTTCCCTCCATCCAAAACTGACATTTGAGGATGTTAGTGAGGGGTTTAAGAATGCTGCATTTTAGTATGGTACTTCTGTCCTGTTAATTTGGCACATTAATGTCGTATATATTTTCCTCTACACCACCTTAATTATGGGTTCTGGGCTGGGGAATCCATTTGCTCAGTAGTGTTTGTTAAATGTTGTTGGAGAGCTTATTGAAAGGGTATGGATTTTTGCTATGGGATTGTTTTCCAAGGGAAGCCCTGGGCTATCCACTTATATAGATAAGCACAGCACAGGAAGTATTCATAGTAAACACTTCAGGATTGTTTCAGGGGGTGGAACTGAGGTAATACTAATGACTTTACACAATTTTGAAATTTGTGGGTTTATAGGTTATCATTACTTATCACCAGTTGTCTCAGGCAACAAGCTCTCTCGTGGCTTCAACTCTGAACTCTGTACAGATGTGCCCCACCCCTGTCTCTTCAGGGCTTTCCAAAGTCTACTCTCAGATTTCCATCAGACGTTTTATCCAGATAACCCACCGCTGGGTGGCCTTGGGTGCAATGCATCCCTACCCTCATCATCCCTTCAGTCGGAATTCAGTTTGCCTTCCATAGTTATTATTTTTTGTTAGCTGTTAGCAGGGGTCCTCAAACTACAGCCCGCGGGCCACATGAGGTGGTGTGATTGTATTTGTTCCCATTTTGTTTTTTTACTTCAAAATAAGATATGTGCAGTGTGCATAGGAATTTGTTCATAGTTTTTTTTTTTTTTAATTATAATCTGGCCCTCCAACAGTCTGAGGGATCGTGAACTGGCCCCCTGTTTAAAAAGTTTGAGGACCCCTGAATAGAGTGTCCCAACTATTATCATACATACATAGGGAAAATGAAAGATTATAGCTAAATATTCTTTACTTACAAAATATTCACTACAAAATTTTACAAAATATTTCTCTATGTTTTGATAAATAAATACAAAAAAATACAACATATGTTTGTTAATTTTCCTTTGTATGGCCCCCTCTGAGACACCAGCAGCATCACCATCTATATGTGCCCACCTGGATTTGAAATACAAGCGTTTTCTGTGTTGATACCTCTGGATTGCCCCGGCCAGCTAACCAGAAGACAAATAACATTAATTCATTTCTGTGGCATTTCCTATAAACCCAGTCTTGCATTCCAGGCCCTCACTGCCTTTCACTGGGAGGATGTCTCTGCACAGCCTGACTGTCCTCCGCTGCCCAGTAAGTCAGCTTCTGCTTGTGATGTGATCACTGCAGCCTTGTTCTCTACGATCCTGCTCCTCCCCCAGGCCCCCAGCTTGGAGACCTTCAGGCTCCCATTGTCTACTGAAGTTTTAATTTTTCAACCTGACATTCAGGTTTTCCTGGATTTGGCCTTAGCTGTTACTTCCTCTTTTCATTTCTTTTTCTCTCCCTCCCTTTTTTTCACAAATGATTATTACAGACCAGAAAAGCCTCCAAATTAAGTGCCAGAGCAATGTTGATGAGTGAGACAAATTCCACCCCTGCCTTTGTGAGAGTGCACATGAAAGAAAGATCCACAGACAAGTGACTCGTGTTGAGCAGGACCAGTGCTTTGATGGGGAAGTGCGGACACAGTGGGAGGATGAATAGGCGACCTCGTTTAATTGAGTAGGCTGATTTCTCTGAAGAAGGAACAGAGGCTGAAACGTGTGGAAAATTAATCAGCAGAAGAAAAGGCTGGGTCTATTTGCATGTTGGAATGTGTGCTGCGGTTGCAAAGGGTAAATGATCCGAGGCAGGCTCCCAGGCTTCACTGTGCAGGGATCCTCAGCACTGTGCCCAGCCCACCACTGCTGGACCCCACCTCCAGTAGGTCTGGGGACCCACTGAGAATCTGCCTTTCTAACAGGCTCCCAGGAAGTGCTGAAACCACTGACCTTGGGACCACACGCTGAGGACCACGGTTCTAAGGGGAGCAGGACTAGGGTCTGTGGGGCCTGGAAGAGGCTGTTGGTTAGCCCAGGTGAGCAATGAAAATAACCTGGAACACAGGAGTGGTGAAGATGTTGCAGGAAGACAAGGCCCAATGGAGAGGAAGAGCACCCAAACACCATGTTTATAAGAGAAAGGGCTTTATTCACCAGCCAGGAGCTTACGGCATAGAAGAATTTCAAACAGCCGCGCCCCCCCGACTGCCCTGGTCTTTCTCTTTTTATCGACAGTCAGAAAGTTCCACTCCACAGGTGCCCTTCTCATTGACCAGTTTGAATCAAGCAGGAGATGCTATTCCCGCCCCTACAGAACTATAGGATTTCACAGAACTTGGAAATTTCCAAGTTTCAGGAAGTTAAGTTTACAAATTCCCAAGAGCTGAGTCACCATGGAGAGGACCCTGCAGGTGTATCCTGGTGGCCTCCTTGATAAGACCTGTTCTTCTAGACCTCACACTTGTCTGCTATCCTCTCTCAGAGAGAATAGAGAAAGTGGGAGACTGGAGACAGACTCAGGACTTAGACATGGGGATTTGGTGATGAACGTGAGTGAAGGTGAGAGAGAGGAAGAGAGAAGTCAAGGCTGGCCCGGATTTCTGGCCCTGGGGTGGGTGGAGTGCTGTTTACTGAGATAGGGAATCCAGAAAGAGAAACACAAGTAGGGCAGAAGGTGTGGAGTTCAGTTTGGGGTAAAATATGCTGCTTTGGTTGAGAATACAGGCTCTGAAGTCAGAACCTGGGGTTTGAGCACCAGCTTTGCGCTTCCTCGAACCTTCTGCCCTCTAGCTCCCTTCTTTTAACATTGTGACAAAAATCGTACCCACCTCACAGGATTGTGGTGAGGACGGAATAACATATGACATATGAGATGTTTGCAATGGTGTCTGGCAGGCGCCTTATCCTCCTATCACCAGTAATTTCCTTTTACATTTTCTTTTTCCAAACTGATTTCATTACTCCCGGAAGGCTGTCATTTCGTGCCTTTCCATCCTTAATGCTTTGCTTATTCTGGTGCCTCTGTCCAGAATTCCTTTCTAGCATTCCTCCCCACCTCTGCAGAATAAGTTGTGCTTGTCCTCAGAGTCCAAATCAAATGCTGCTGCCTCCATGAAGCCTTCCGGATTGCCCTCAGGCACAGTGACGCCCTCCACCCACCATTCATAATCTCATTTTAGAACAAAGCATTCTTGACCTTCGGCTCTGAGTACTCTCCAGGTCTCATTTCCTCTTACTGGCAAGGTTGGGTCCTATCCTGTTTTGTGACTTTCGTTTATACACCACCCTACTTGTTGAGTGAATTCTGAAGCTAGTTTTGAAACATTGTAGGTACCTGCTACTTTTAATATTCATATATATTTGGATGTGGAGTTGGGAGGACGGTTATGATTTATTGTGCTTGACAAAACACACTTGCATCCATAGACACATGGGTTTATTTGTGTTTTATAATTCGGTAGTAATTTGTTGTATGAATGAATGCTGTATTTTACTATTTTCTCCTGCTTGGGGAAAATGACTTAGCAGCAATGAAACTATTTGAAGGCTACCCTGCTGGTTAGCACAAAGACACTATCCACATTTTAAAAACTTGAGCAGGGAAGCTCTCTTTCCCTGCGCAGGCACACACGCACGTCCTCAGTAACTCACGATGCTCGGTTCTGTTCTGATCCTCTGCTTCAGTGGCATTTCAACACATCCTACCACATGCCAGATACTCTCATGCAGGAAGCTTGTTCTTAGCCTCCCTGCTTTGTTTCTACCAATACACTCCAGAATGTTTTTTCATTACGAAACAAACTGGAATACATCCAGAACATTTACCAAGAAATAGTCCTTGATCATCATTTCCCCCCAAGAGGGTACAAGTGGATTACAGCACTACAAACAGGAAATACTCTGAAAATTGCTGAAAATCAGGGTGGGGAAATAATAACACAAAATTTTACATTTTAAAGTTATTTCTAAAGATTGTGCTTTAGGAAAGGGAACAAATCATAATAATATTTTTTTATCTTAAATTTAAGTATTATATTATTCATTTAGGATGATACAATTCTCCTAATAAATGCAAACTCTGTCCTTCCTTTGGCAAAGAGAGAGATCAGACGTAAAATGGTACAATTTATGATTAAGGAAAAATTTTACTATTGAACTTGTGCCACAATAAGTGTTCTAAATATTCAGAAGCCTGATATCTTTACTGTACACACCTATGGAGAGTTCTTTCCCTTTACATCTGGGGGGGCTGTAGCCTGTACTTGTCTGGACATGGAATATTTATCTCATTCCTCTCACAATTTCCAGGGAAATATTCTGCCCAGATGCAACAGCACACAAAAATCCTTTCTCCCAAAGTTAGGCAGTGCATGGTAAAAGAATTTGTGTAACAAGGCCCTGCAAAGTTTATGAAAAGTCAAGGCCAGTTGTGGGGGAATCGGGATAAACATTCTTTTTTCAAATTTCTGACATTCGCCTATCATCTTTGGGAGTTCAGACGTATCTGCCTACCACACGGGGTAGCCTGAAGGCACTGCAACACGTGTCTGGTGAGCAGCAACACAGCTCACCTGTTCCCCCCTTCCTGGTCAAAATAATACTGTGAAACTGTGCATCTGGGGCTAGGAACATACCTAAAATGCTTAGAGATATGTGCATAGCCACTACCATGAAAAAACATCCCCCAGTACCAGGGAAATCCCCTTGTGCCCACATTTGGGGAACACTGGTCACAGCAAGCACATGGCCAGATCCTCCCTGCTTTCCAGGGTCCCAACCTCATTCCTAACTTCTTTCTCCAGAGGACCCCACACCATCTCACTTTCTTTTTCTTGGGACACAGGATGTTCGGAAACTTGGTGTGCCTTCTTTACCCTATCTTTAACTTTGAGTGGATTATTGATGATGCCTTTTCCCCTTCACTTACTAAGCTATTCTGCACACATTATTCCAATAGTTTGAGAAACCCTGTGGCCTGTACAGCATCTCAGATTGGTCAGAAAAGGCAAGATGGATCTTTCTTCACACCATGTAGGCAAAATAAATCCCCACCCTCAACTCCTTAGAATAGGCCCTACTTTCCAAAAGCACTTTGATGGCTGTTGTATATACAATGTAAATATGTTGCTGTGTAGTAATCTGCTACTTTCTGTTGCATTATTCAACAAGCCATGTCACAGATTTTTTTTTTTTTTTTTTGCAGTTTTGGCCGAGGCTGGGTTTGAACCTGCCATCTCCAGCATATGGGGCCAGCGCCCTACTCCTTTGAGCCACAGGCGCTGCACAGATTTTTACGGAACACTTGTGGTATGCAAGGCATCTCATTCCACCTAGATGTTGTAAAAGATAGATAAGAAACAAGTCCTGTTCTCAGTGGTGATTGAGAGGGCAGAAGCATCTATAGCTGGTTGGGCACCAGACAGGACATTGAGGCCTTCACTTTCTATTCTGTGTTGATGTTTATCAAGGCACTTGCTTTTCATCGTAGTAAGTACAGAAAATACACCACAGCCATAATATAGGAACAGAAGGAACGTAGCACGATCTAATATTGAAAATGTGAACTAACTCAAGCTGATCATTTGCAGGGTATCAAGTGATATTGCCTATATTTCCCTTGAAAATTTAAAATATTTTGCAGTGTCCCTGTGGCACCCTAAAAGTGTCTAAAAGCACATTTTGGGAGCTGTGGGCATTTTAAATAAAATAAAATTAACATGTTTATATGTTCACACAAGCCTTAAAATATGGTTTTGTTGTTGCTATTTAGCAACTCATATCAACTTGCCATCCAGTTTAAATGTCCAACTCTGTGTACACTCTACATTCTATTCTTTCTTACAATGCTCGTTTCCATATGCCTGGTCCTCAGAGGAAGCCTATTGTGAGGACTGGTGCTATGAACACTCCCAGACAGGTTTTGTTAGAACATTTGTTTTCAATTCTTTTGTTTATACACCAAGAAGTAGAATTGGCAGGTGCTAATATATAGAATCTTGTGTGCTAATTCTATATATACTTTGTTGAGGTATTACCAAACTGTTTTGCACAGACTCTATACCATTTTATATTCTAACCAGCAAAGTAGGAAGGTTCCAATTCCCCCACCTACTTGACACCACTTATTTTCTATTAATTGTTGCTTTTATCACAGCCATCCTCCTAATTGTTAAATCGTGTCTCCCTGTGGTTTCAATTTGTGTTCTCTATTGACTAAAGCGACTGGTCTCGGGACATCTTTTCATGTGCTTGTTGGTCATTTCTACACCTTATTTGGAAAAGTGTCTTTTCAAATATTTTGTCTAGTTTTTAATGGGGTTGTTTGATTTTTGTTGAGTCCATTTCATTTTTGAAAGATTTACTGCTAATGGATTTTGGATACTTTGGTAGGTTATGGTCCTCCAAAGACATAGAAAAAGGGACTTTGCAGGTGTGGTTAAGTTAAGGATCTTGAGATGGAAAGGTTATCCTGGATTAGCTGGATGAGCCCAATGTCAACACGTGTACGTACGAGAGGGACGGAGGCGTGCCAGCATGGGAGAAGGTGATGTGGCTGTGAAGTCGTAGAAAGGGAACACAAGTCAGGCAATCTCTAGAAGCTGGAAAAGGCAGTGACACAGCTTTCCCCCTGGAGTTTCCACAAAGGAACAAGCTCTGCCACATGTGGATTTTAAGCCTCTAAAACCCATTTCTAACCCTTAACACCCCAAACTGTAAGGTTATAGATTTTTTTTTTTTGAGACAGAGTCTCACTTTGTTGTCCAGGCTAGAATGCCATGATACCAGTCCAGCTCACAGCAACCTCAAACTCACAGGCTCAAGCGATCCACCTGCCTCAGCCTCCTGAATAGCTAGGAGTACAGGTGCCCACCACCATGCCTGGCTAATTTTTCTAGTTTTGGTAGAGACGGCGTCTCACTCTTGCTGCTTTAAACTCCTCAGCTTGAGGGATCCTCCCACTTGGCCTCCCAGAGGGCTAGGATTATAGGCCAGGAGCCATGGTGCCTGGCCAGGATTGGAGTCGCTTTGAGCCATGAAGTTGGTGGTAATTTTGCTACAACAGCAATAGGAAACTATCCAGCATTTTTGAAGACAGGATGTTTATTTTAAGAGTGTTGTAAAACATTTAAAGCTCTTTGGAAAGACATGGGAGGAGGATTTCCACAGACTCGACTCTAAGGCAAACAAGTTTTAAGTGCACTTAGCCCCTCCAGCAGGCTCATGGTTACCCTGATCTGCAGAATACTTTACAGGCCACTCCAAGAGAAATGCATTATTCAGATGCAACAATTTTAGTAACAATTTTAGTCAACATGGTTTTTGTGGAGAAGCAGTGAGGAGGAGGAAGAAAACCTATTAAGATAAGGACTTTTACATTTTCTTATAAAGTGTACTTACTGCTCAGCAGAGGTCAGTAGTGGAACATAACAAAAGCGAAAGAAATAAAACAGTAATTATAAAGAATTTTGGGATATAATAAAGTTTTTTTTTTCCAAAGCACAGTAAGTATATTCCTTTTTTTTTTTTTAACGCTTTTTAACTTTTTCTTTAATTAAATCATAGCTGTGTACATTAATGCAATCATGGGGCACCATACACTGGTTTTATAGACCATTTGACATATTTTCATCACACTGGTTAACATAGCCTTCTGGCATTTTCTTAGTTATTGTGTTAAGACATTTATATTCTACACTTAATAAGTTTCACATGTACCTTTGTACGATGCACCATAGGTGTGATCCCACCGGTTACCCTCCCTATATCCAGCCTCTCCTTTCCCCTCCCCTCCCTTTCTCCTTTCCGCATATTCTTTGGTTATAAGTGGGTTATAGCTTTCATATGAAAGCTATAAATTAGTTTCATAGTAGGGCTGAATATATTGGATACTTTTTTTTCCATTCTTGAGATACTTTACTAAGAAGAATATGTTCCAGCTCCATCCATGTAAACATGAAAGAGGTAAAGTCTCCATCTTTCTTTTTTTTTTTTTTTTTTTATTGTTGGGGATTCATTGAGGCTACAATAAGTCAGGTTACGGGATATGATAAAGTTTTTAAGTGTGATTCTCAAAATTACATCAGGGATATTGGTTCAAGCGATAAATATATATTTTAAAAATATATGTACTTTTAATTTTTTATAGACATCTTTATGGAAGCATAATTTATATTTAATAAAATTAATACCTTTAAGTGAACCATTCAGTGGATTTTGACAAATATATACAACCATGAAACTACCACCACAGTGAAGAATCCATCAACCTACACGTTCCCTGGGACCCCTTCTTAATATTCTAACTACTGCCATTTCCCAGCCCAGGCAAGCCCTGATTTGCTAGCCAATTGCATTCATATAGATGCAATTGCATTTTACCTTTAGCTGTATATGTCAAACCATATTTTATGTGATAGCAGAGCCATCCATTAAATTGCGGCAAAAACCCTAAGTGAAATGGATAGTGATTTTATCATGGTAATAATTTCCTCTGAATTATTATTTTAGGAATTGGTTTTTAAAAATAGATATATTTGTCTTTCTATAATAACTCTCCTAGAGTAGTTTTTTTTATTTTCCATAAGTAAAATAAAAGTTCTATTAATGTTGTTTTTATCGCAGTTCTGGCCGGGGCTGGGCTCAAACCCACCACCCCTGGTATATGGGGCCGGCACCCAACTCCTTGAGCCACAGGCACCGCCCAAGTTCTATTAATGTTTTAATACATTTTAATATTTTCCTTCTCATTTGATGTTTTCTAATGAAGAATTCATTGGATTAGTTTAGAATCCAGGCCGATGCTTATTTTTCCAGTACGCCCTCGTGGTTGTTTACAGAGCAGATTATGTGTGGTACATAAGCAGAACAGACCATTTGGGATGATTCCCAGCTAAGGTACATGAAAAAGATGTTTAAACAAGCCTTGACATTTCCCAAGAGATATTGCTTAAAAGTCAAGGCAAATAATCTAGTAAAGGGCCACATTCGTGATCTATCTTAGAAATGCACTACACTGACCAAGCGGTAGAATTTTAAAATCTGTGCACCTTGTGTAACCACTCATTTCCACTCTGTGTCTTCCAGCTCTAACGCAACCTGAATACAATCAATGCTAATCCTCCATTTGCTTGTTTCTGGATTCAGCAGCTTTTGGGCAATTGAATCCTGAGACAATTGAATTTTAGAAAATTCTAAAATTTTCTTCTCCAAGTTGTTCATCTTTTTATTCAAAGTTACACATCTTTTACCACTAGTTTGTTTGAGTCACATTACCATATAAATTACAGGACAAACTATAAAAAAGTGTACACAGGAACTGTTAGATCTTGTGTGTCAGACTGTCCTTGAGGGTGCAGGATGGGGGCACGGCAGCTTTCCTAAGTTGAGCCCCACGAGGGTGACACAACTCTCGAGGGTAATCACCAAAACACACCTAATTAATAGACCATGGAGAAAGCCTCTTTATGTGCTCACTAAATAGCAGAGCTCAATCCCGTGAGAAACAGTCACTCTTCAGCACATTGAGAGTTCTCGAGGGTGATCTGTAAATTCCAGCTTCTGGGTAAATGACCATTTTGGACTTCAAATGTCAGAAACACTGAAGTCGAGAAAACCGGTGAAAATGGAAACAAGATGAAATAGACCACTGAGACCCGTGAATGATGGAAATGTCAAGTAAAAAGTTGGCCACATTGTGTAAAAGGTTGGGCTGAGTAAATGCAGTGTAAGGCCAGCACTCATGAGGGCACCTCGGCATAGACGCTGGAAATCACAGTACTTCAGGTGATGGGCTGGAAACATCGCCAGTTCTCTGCGGGTTGGTCCCAGCAGGTCAGACCACTGGAGTGGCTGGTGTGTATGTGTGTGTGTGTGTGTGTGTGTGTGTGTGTGTGTGTACAGCCTATGTTGGTCTGGGCCTTCAGGCCTGACAACTGGTAGTGCTGAGGTCAGAAGATTAATGTCTCAGCTCAAGCAATCGGGTAAAGAGAAAATTCAATCTTCTTCCACTTTTTGTTCTATTCAGGTCCTCAGCCTATTCAATGATGCTCATTCACATTTTTTTCTCAGTCCAAAATTCAAATGCTAATCTCTTCCAGAAACACTCTCATAGGCACAAGAAATAATTATTTTTCAGCTCTCTGGGCATCCCTTAACTCCATCAAATTAACACATAAAATTAGCCATCAGAATGGACGACCCATATTCTTTCCTCTTTCTGTGTAAGTCACCTGAAGGGGACGTCTGTGGTCAGGAGGAATGGTGCCATAGCTTGAGCCACTGCAAGGAGGAAGGGGTGAGCTCTGACTGAAGCGAGGATGGACTCCCGAGTGTGCTGGGTCTCTCAGCACTGCCGCTCTTCTGCTGCTCTCAATTTTTCACAAGAATTTTGTGGCACTTAGCTGGGGGCAGTGGTGTGCTCCTGTAGTCCCAGCTACTGAGGAGGTGGAGGCAAGAAGATTGCTTGAGGTCAGAAGTTCGAGACCAGCTATCTCAAAAAAAAAAAAAAAAAAAAAGAAAGAAAGAAAAGAAAAGAAAGGAAAAGAAAAAAGCTGTTGCACTTGACACCCTTCCAAGTGCTTTCATGCATGTCACCTGGAGGTGGCTTAGTGAGGGAGTGATTTTCACTTTGTTCTAAAATCCCCATGTTCCATCAGAGGTGTTTCTTAGCATCTGCACACTACTTAAGCCATACTAGCTATGTTTGTTGATTTTATTGTTATAGGTCTGGATATTATTTAGATAAAAGGCATCTGTCATTGAAAAAATACTTCAAAAAACCCTAATAAAGTGGGTTAAAGCCTGGATTTTAATCCTGGCTCCCTTGCTGCCTAGCCCTATAGTTTGGGGTGTTTTATTCATCTAAGCTGTAAATGATCTATCTATAAATGAGAGTAATAACATTTCACAGAGGTATTATAAGAAAAAGTTGATAATGAACATAAAATTTTTACTACAATGCCTGACACAAAGCACTCAGTGAAAGCCATTGTGATTGCATCAGGTCTGGAAGTTTAGGAGAGGTCTGGAATGGTCTCCAGCATTACAAGGTCACAGAAATCCTTGTGCCCAGTGTTAGCACAAAGCAGAGACTGGTCTTTAAGGCAACACTGGGCCATTGTGGCTTCTGTCTGCAGAGGCCTGGTGTCCTTGTCACAGTGCTGTTGTTGAGAAAGTTGACTCCTGGATAATCAACAGCTCATGTTGGGGGCCAAGAAGTGTGTTTTCCTGAGCGTGGGCTCTGGGGTGACATAACCGTGTAGTTTTCTTTAGATACTTCTCTTTTTAATAAACTAAGATGGATAAGCAGGTGTTTTAGAAAAATGTCTCAGCATCCTGAGAGAGCTAAAACACACTATAGAGAAATTATTAAAGGATGCATGTTAGTTTTGTGAATTATATTTAATGAAAACTGATTAGTTCATAAAACAATTTACAAATGCAATAATAGCTATCATGGTTCATAGCTTTACTCACATTGTTATCCTTATTTGTACAACATGTTACAAGCAACATTGTAAATATGAAAATCCTACCTTAAAGTCAGAAGCCAGAAAGTAAGAGTCTGGATTAGAACCCAGATCTTCCTCACTCTAACACTCATGCAATTATTCCTTTACCCCGGCCTTGGTGTCCCAGCAAAATGGGATAGTTCTGGAGGAGCAGATGCAGGCCCTGGACTGGGGGGGATAGATGCTTCCTGTCTCCCTGCTCAGGTGGGACTTCATGCTGCACTTTCCCCGGGGCATTGCTCCAGGGCCTCCTCCTTACAGGAGGTTTGATGAAATAGGGGCATCAGATAGGTGGAGATCATAGCCCGTTCCTCTGGTTTAGTCTTGAAACTATGAGAGAGAGGGAGACTTGCTCTTCTCATTTCTCCTCTAACTAATCCTCATTTAGAATATAATCAGAAATACTGTCTTTAAAGAGAACACCAAAATTCTAGAGCCAAGAAAATATGTTTCTATTCACACCATCCCTGTGACATATGCTGCTGGTTTCCTGTTAAGAATTGTTAACTAGATGAGTATTATTACATATGATGTTAAAATTTACACTAACAGGGGGCTATGCACTCTGCAGATGCACTCAGATTTGCCAGTATCAGGCCACACCCTTTTGTTCCTGTTGGCACAGAGGCGTCATGTCTTTGCAGGAAGATAATTGTCAATGAGTGAGTCATATTTTCCTAGGAAAAGCTGTGGCCTCCATGATTCTTCTGCAGAGATTCAATGGGTGAGGCAAGTGCTCAGTTCAGAGCCTAAATCTGAATCTTGGTTTGCAAGTATTCAGAAGGCCAGGGTAGAGCAAACACTGAGTGATTGGCACTGCCCCCGGCATGGTGGGCTACCACTGGCACAGCAGCAGAGCCTGCAGGTGCAGTGATTGTGACTGCAAACCATCCAACACAACAGCCCTACATGGCAGCCATCAGGAGGCAGGCTGGTGGTGTGACTCTGACAAAGGTTGTTGTCATTTTCAGCTGTGACCCCAATCAGATAATGACTATTGGTACTAAAAGCAGCTTGAAACAATTTTTATTTGCAAGTATCTAGAAGATGAATGAGAGAAGAATGTCTCAGTAGAAAACTCTAGACCCAGGTCAAAAGATATTCAGCTAGCAAATAGCCCTACAGAACCAGATCAAGAGGCAAGGCTTCCCCTGGAATAACCAATGCAATCAAGTGTTAAAGAGCTTCCTGAAAATCTCCACTGAGCATTTGCAGATACGAAGGCTAAAAATCTTACTACGAAGAGTAATAAAGGTTTTAATGGAATGTAGAGAGATAGGACAGCTTTGTGTTCAGAATAATGTTTCACCATTGTTTTTCTATTAGGTGAGTTATTGTTATCCACAGCTTTTTCTTTTCTTCAAAATATCCCAAGTTAAAGTATTGAAGAACGAGAGTCTTGGGCAATTTGGGAATTGCCCAGGAATCTGCCCAGGACTAGGAAGAAGCGGGTCAATCCTCCGCGAGCTGCACTTTGTGGAACACAGTGGTAGGTGCATAGGAGACAATTTCAAATGAGAATCAGGTAGATTATGGAAGAATTTGTTTGAGGGAGGATCCAGGTTTAAGGCAAAGGTCTGGAATTTTAGGAAAATGGATGAGAGCAAGTGGATTCTGAGCAGGGCCTGGTTGGAGGAGCCTGCAGAATGTTCTAAACCTGAGGAAGTATCTGCAGCCTTGTCATAAGGACTGCAGACTTCAGATATTGGTAGCAGGAGGAGAGGTGCTGACCAGCTGGACACAAAAGTAGTTTAGTGTTTCATTGCTGGGCCACTGTGCCCCACCTCCTGGCATGGCAGCTGTGACTGTTCCTCAAGGTTTGGGGTCTAGGTGGTTCTTCTGCATTTCACAGATGGCTTGACTAGAGCTGCTGTCCAGCTGGCCTCACCTGCATGCCTGGCCATCAGTCGACCAGGGCAACTTTACTCACCTCCATGTGGCTTCTCTTCCCTCAGGAGGCTAAGATTCAGCTTCATCCTAATGTACTGGCATCGGGCTTCTAAGAGAGCAAGAGAAGAAGCTACAAAATCTTTGAGGACTAGTCTTTGTGATTTGTAGGATATGTCTTACCTTACATTCTGATAGTCCAAGAAATTTACAAAGTCAGTCCAGATTCAAGGGACTGAGAAAACAGACTTTGCCTTTTGGTGGGAAAAGCAACAGCACCACATTTCAAAGGAGCATGGATGTGGGGGGTCTGGTTTACAGGGGAGTCTTATCCCAGCAACCTAAGACTCTTTCTTAACATGGCTTATCTCTTTTGGGGTGTGCATTATGTTGGATAAATAGTCCTGGCTCTTTCTCCTTATTTTCTTGATATCATATTGGCTCTTTAAAATTTATTCCATGAGCATTTATTAGGTACCTGTAAATCCTTGGCATTGTACTTGATGCTGGGGATAGAATGGTGACTAAGATAAGTTACTGTCTTTGAGAAATTTTCTTAAAAAAAAAGAAAAGAAATTTTCTTATTCTTACCTATAAAACCAGAGGAACAGAGTGTAGGAGGGGAAGATGGGAAGGAAGATAACAGGATAGGACACAGTGGGAAAGAACAGCAGTAAGAAGCCAGTGAAGAGAAAGGGGATTACATTCTCTGATTTTTTTCCAAAAGCTGCCTATAAGAAATGATTTCATTCTGCCAGATAAAACTTAATTTTTCATTTTTTTCAGGAATGACTTTAGTTCCCCCCAAAAAGACAGTCCTCTTGCCTCAGCCTCACAAGTAACTGGGACTACAGGCACCCACCATACCACCTGGCTAGTTTTTCTATTTTTAGCAGAGATAGGGTCTCACTTCTGCTCGAGTCTCAAGGTGGCTAGTCTCAAGCAATCTACCCACCTTGGGCCTCTCTTTTATCTTTCTTATAATAGACATTCTAACAGATTTCAGGCAATACCTCATTATAATTTAATTTGCATTTCTGATTAATATTGAGCATTGAAAAAATATCTGTTGGACATTTACATGTTTTATCTTGAGAAATATCTATTCAAGTCCTTTGCCTATTTTTTAATCAGGTTATTTGTTTTTTTGCTTTTGAGTTTCATAGAGTTCCTTATGTATTTTAGAAGTTGATGCTGGCTCAGAAGCATAGTTTATAAACATTTTCTTCCATTCCGAAGGTTAACTCTTCACTCTGTTAAATGTTTCTTTCACTGAGCAGAAGCTTTTAAGTTTGATTCAATCCAATTTGTCTATTTTCACCTTTGTTACCTACGCTTTTGAGGTTGTATGTGGAAGATCATTGCCATGGTTCTGAATCTGGATGTCCACATCCCTCCCCAAATTTGGGGAGTTTCCAGCTAGTATTTCTTTAAGGAAGGTCTGTGCATCTTTCTTTTTCTGTTTTTCTTTGGGGACTTCCATAATTTATGTATTCATATGCTTGTGGTGTCTTATAGATCCCTCATGCTTTCTTAACTCTTTTTTATTCTTTTAAAAATTTCTTTCAATAGTTGGCTAATTTTATTTAAATTTTAGTTGGCTAATTTTATTTCATTTTATTTTGTTTAATATTTTGAGACAGAGTTTCACTTTGTTGCTCTTGGTGAAGTGTGGGGAGTCATAGCTCACAGGAAACTCAAATTCTTGGGCTCAAGTGATCCTCTTGCCTCAGATTCCCAAGTAGCTAGTTCTATAGGCGTCCATCACAACACCCGGCTAGGATTTTTTTAGAGATAGGGTCACACTCTTGCTCAGCTGGTCTTGAACTCCTGAGCTCAGGCAATTCGCCCGCCTCAGCCTCCCAGAGTGCTAGGATTACAGGTGTGCACCACCATGCCCAGTTCTCTAGTTGGCTAATTTTATTATTTTTTGAGACAGTCTCACTTTGTCATCCTCAGTAGAGTGCTGTGGTGTCATAGCTCACAGTAACCTCAAACTCTTGGGCTCAAGTGATTCTCTTGTCTCAGCCTCCCGAGTAGTTGGGACTACAGGCATCTGCCACATGCCCGGCTATTTTTAGAAACAGAGTCTCGCTCTGGTTAAGGCTGATCTCGAACTCCTGAGCACAAGCAATCCACCCAACTTGGCCTCCCAGAGTGCTAAGATTACAGTCGTGAGCCACCATGCCCAACCTAGTGGACTAGTTTTAAATGACTTGTCTTTGAGTTCAGTGATTCTTTTTTCTGCATAATTAAGTTTACTCTTAAAACTCTCTATTGAAATTTTAAATTCTGTCATTATATTCTTCAGCCCAGGATTTCTATGTTGTTATTTTTTAGTCGTTTCTATTTCTTTATTAAATGTCTCACTTGGTTCATGTGTTATTTTCCTATTTTTTAAAATTGTCTGTTTTCTTGAATCTCTTTGAACTTCTTCAACAGAATGATTTTGAATTCTTTGTTAGGAAATTCATAGATTGCCATATCTTTGGTGTCTCCTACTGGAGCTTTATTAGTTTCCTTGGATAGCAGCATGTTTGCTTGATTCTTCATTATCCATGCAGCTGTGTGTTGGTGTTTGTCAATTTGAAGTAGCAAAAACCTCTTCCAGTCTGTACACACTGATTTCAGCAGGTAAAGACCTTCTCTCCTATTGGGTCCCTTGGCTAATGGGATTTTCTTGAGGATTAGAGTTAAGATTAGAGCTGAGTCATGTGGCTGCCGTTGGGTCCACAGTGAGGTATGCAGTTGGTGGGCTTATTACCAGGGACACAAGTAGGCTTGGATCTGCCTGGTCTTGGGTGGACTGGACTGCCTCCAGGACCTTGTCTGCAGGGCTTCCTCTGGATGCGGGTCCACTTCCAGGTCACGGATGGCAGGCCTGCTACCAAGTGGGCTACTCCCGAGTCACTTGATGGTCCCTGGGAGGCAATATTGGCTTTCGATTGTAGCTGAAAAGGGCTGTGACCAAGTCACAGGGCTGCTTCAAGGTCCACTAAGGCCAAGGTTTACAGTGCACAGACCCTCAGGGGCACAGAAAGGAGTCTCCCTCTGGGTCACTACACAGGCAGGACTGCTCTCAGGCTGCAGCTGAGAGGAATCAGAGCTGAAGTACAGGGATGTTTCAGGATCTGCTGATAGCGGGAAGTAATTTAAGGCTAGGCTATCTTTCCTATCAGAGAAAGGAAATGTTCCGTGATGACTCAGATCTATGGTAAGCCAAGTGTGGGTCACCCAGGACATTTCCCAAACTCGGAGTTAATGCCAACTCAGTGCATCTACACAGTCATGGCCTCAGCCTGCACTGTAGAAGCCCTGGAACATTCCTGGGTATGGCAATGAGGGGAGAACCTCCTGCACTGGCCAATCTGATTGGTGAGAATATGCCATCTGTCGCTTGTCTGATCCACAATTACCCCTTCAATTATGCCAGCTTGGGGTGAAATACAGAAAACAGAGCCGGGCTTTGTTCCGTCCTGTTCAGTTCTGTTAGGCAGAAATGGCTGGCAGGGTGCCACCCACTCAACTGTGAACCACCAGGGCCTGAGACAAGCAGAAGCTCATTATTTCTCAAATCTCACGCCTTATGTTGTATAAAAACGTCTTCGAAAATGTACCACCTGCCAGCACAATGGAGATGTGAGTTTATTACTTTTTAAATGAGACTAAAACTCTAATGATTTTTATCATTTAAAAAAATCTGTTTTCATGACACTTCATTGCAGAAAGTCCAAAGTTTTCTGGACTCTATGAATTCTTTCAATATTTTCCTGAGGCAGGTGGAGAATAACTTCATCGCAGGTGGTCAGACTACCTATTGCAGAGAATTCTACCGAGAAACACCTGGCATATATCTGGATGTGCACGAGTGCTCAGCTGCTCTGCAACGATGTTAGAATGGTCCTAATTAGATGTCCGTCTCCTACACCACGACTGCCTTTTCCAGAGCCCTTCAGAACATTGGCCAAGTGCTTCCCTAACAAACCCTGGTGTAATCAGACCGTCCTAATGTAAATACTTCACAGAGGCATGACATTCTCGTCTGATTACTTTGCTGCTGCAGAGAAATAAGGCCTAATTTATCATTAAGCCTATAATTAGAGAGGGAGGGGTGCTCTTTTGCTTGGGTAAACAAACTCTCTTGCATTTTAATAATGACTTATATTTAGAATTAAAATTAAAGTAAGCTAGAAAATTGTAACTCCAGTACCAACTAAGTCATCATTCTTACACAGACCGTTTATCAAAAGTAAGCTAAAATCACAGTGCAGTAGAGTTGACCGTATGGAGGAGACTCGCAAATTCTTTTTAACCTTCACGTTGGGATTTTGTGGCTCCTGGATATTTATGTATTTATATTTATTTGCTGATTTAAATGCCCTGTGGGGGATATAAGTAAATACTAGAGAGGCATTGTCTTTTATTTAGGAGAGGAGTGGGGTAAATAATATAAAATAAGTCTTGGTATTTAACTGTGTGTGATGTCTCCATATAGAACAAAAGAGTCTCCTTTCATTTTTCAAGTCAGGAAAGTAGATTCATCCACATTAGTGTCTTAAAGTTCTTGGACATTTATTCCTAAGTGTTGCTGTAAGAGTTTCTGTATAAGGAAGGAAGCTCTCTCCTTACATGTCTGAGGCTGTGGACTGAGGTCTGGGCAGAGCCTGTCATCCTGTTTTGCAGTTACCGACAATGACAGATCTGAAATATATCACCATGGGAGGGTGTAGCTGAGAGGTAGTGGGTGAACAAAGTCAGTGTAGAGAAAAGATTGAGGAACGGGGAGATCAGGGTGTTGCATAGCTCATCTCGGTTGTAAATTAAAACTTCTAATAATTGAGTCATGAGAGTCTCAATCCCAGGGTAGAATGATAGTGAGCCAGGAGCTACTGTCATTGAGAACTGTTGGGTCATGATCTGGGGTGTCTGTGCATGATAGCAGAAATGAGGAGTTACAAGTGGTATTATGCTAGGATATAATCCTCAAAGCTAGAGGGCTTCAGAGAAAAAGGAGGGAGAATGGTTTAAAAGTGTGAAGGAGGAACAAGAAGGATATTTTCTGACCCTCTGAGTGAGACAGCACAAGAATGGTAGGAAAAAACAGTCATTTCTTAAAAGGTTTAGAGGAGAAGTCAGATCTTCACGGGTGGCCAGGTTTTCGTTCTCTATGTAGAGAATGAAATGGACGTTTAGACATGAGGTTAAGAATAGGTGGGATTTTGAAGATCATGGATTGATGAGTTTCAAAGGGTACAACGGAAGAATTTCTGGAATTAGAAATGGAGGGAGGTGAGAAAAAAAAACAGAGAAGGGGCAGTGCAGAGTTTTGTGGAGACGAGACTGGAGGACAGACTGGGGATGCCTGGGAAGAAGGAAAAGACCTGAGTTTAATTCCCGGGCATGATCAAGGCAGAGAGTACGGTGTGTGGGGCTTTTTAGCATGTGCGTTTCAGAGGCCACCTCTTCATCTGTGAGGAGCGGGTAGAAGGTGAAAGGAGGAGACTCCTGTTTTGTTGTAATACCTCCTGCAGGAGATGAGGTGTGCATTCTCCATCTTGGTCCTTACGGATGGAAGGGAATCTTCCTGGGAAGCCCAGTGTACCCCACACAGCCATGTCTTTTGTCTGCCGACAACAGCCATTGCCTAGGATTAGAACTATCCTCCAAAGTCACAGGGACACTTGGAGAATATTTAAGGTAAAAGAAATAAACAAGAAAATTTCAGGTTCAACCGCTCAGTTTCAGGACTAAGAAAATTGCGTTTGAGAGGGTTAAGTCCTTTGGCTGAGGTCTCTCCTAAGGATAGGATTCTAAGTCAGATAGCCTGCTTTCTGGCCTGTGACCCTTACATTCAAAAGACTGCTGTGATGCTCGTGGTTCTAATTAAAAAAAAAACAAAACATTATTTTCCTTGTCAGAAAATATGTAGACTCTTTATTACACAAACTAAAACTTTTCTTTTAAAGCTTGTGTTTTAATAATAGAAATAACAGAGTTTGCTTATATTTCAAGCATTTTTCGTAAAATATGAAAAACCATTCCATGGACCATATTAGCGTGTGTTCCAGAGGATGTCCCTCCAAGGCATAAAGGCTCAGAGCTGAGTGTGAAGTTTAGGTTTCCATGGAGACCCTACCTGAAGAAGGTTTTTAAAATTTCTTTCTCAGTATCTTTGGAAATAGGAAGCACAACACGTAGAGAGGATTTCTGAATTTTATAGCTGTGTCTCCTTTGTTAATAGTTTTCAAACCTGTTTTTGACTCCTCTTTCCTGGGTGACTTGTGACCCTTAGTTCATCTATTTAGAACAACAGTGGCTAGTCCCTGACTGGCATGCTGTTACCCATCTGAGACATTAGGGTAGTTGTAGTGTCAAAATTCGTAACATATTGTATGTTTTTTCCTCATGATTTCTTTGCTAGAATTTTTACTTTAAAGATAGTATATTTTAAACTCATCTGCTCTTTTGCAGGAGAGATTCAAACTTGGAGAAATAAAGATAGTTATCCAAGGATACAAAGATTATAAAGAATCAAGTGGAAAAATTTATGACTACCCCGTTTCCCCGAGAATAAGACATCCTCTGAAAATAAGACCTACTTACAGGAAAGATGAGACGTCCCCTGAAAATAAGACCTAGCGCATCTTTGGGAGCACACCTTAAAATAAGACACTGTCTTATTTTCAGGAAAATGGGGTATTACACTTTAATCACTTTATTGACATATGATTCATATACCAAGAAATTCACCCATTTAAAGGGTAAAATTTCTGGTATTTAACATAGTCACAGAGTTGTACAGTGATTACCACTACTTAATATCAGAACATTTTTATCACCACAAATATATCTGTAATGGTTACTCTCTCTATACTCCTTTGTATTCTTTGTATATCTTTGTATCCTTGGATATCTATCTTTATTTCTCCATGTTTTAATCTCTCCTGCAAAGGAACAGATGACTTTAAAATATACTATCTTTAAAGTAAGAATTCTAGCAATGAAATCATGAGAAAAAACACACCCGTCCTAGGCGCTGGCAAGCATCAATCTGCTTTGGCTTCTGTGAATTTTCACATTCTGAACATTTCATATAAATGTAATTATACAATAGATAGAGCCTTTTGTCACTATTTCCTTTCACTTAGCATAATTTTTTCGAAGTATATCCATATTGTAATATGTATCAGTATTTTATTCCTTTTATGATTGAATAATATTGATATTTCATTGAATGCAGGACACAATTAGAAGGACTTTACCTCGCAAATGAAATCAGGGTAATCTAGTTCCATGTACCCTCAATGAATCCTAAACAATAAAAAAAAGGAAAAATTTCATTGAATGGATATATACCCCATTTTGTTTATCCATTCATTGGTTCTCGAAATTTACATTGTTTCTATATTTTTGGCTATTGAGAATATTGCTCCTATGAAAATTCTTGTACAAGTTTTTGTGAACATCTCTTTTCATTTTTTTGTACATATATCTAGGAGCAGATTTGCTGAGTATAATAATTCTAGAAATAACTTGGTGAAGAGTTGTCAAACTGTTTTCTAAGAAGTCTGCATCATTACAGTTTTATTAGCAATGTATGAAGGTCCTGAATTTTCTATATTCTTACCAACACCTGTTATTATGTCTTTTTTATTTAAGCTGTTTTAGTGGGTGAAAAGAGCTATCTCTTGTGGTTTTGAGCTGCATTTTTCAAATGATAGTGGTGTTGTCATTGTTGTGTGTGTTTATTGAATATTTGTATATATTTTCTGGAGAAATGACTGTCCAAATCCTTTGCCCATATTTAAATTCAGTACAACGCCCAAATCCTTTACCCATGTTTAAATTCAGTATTTTTCTTTTCATTTCTGAGTTAGGAGACTTCTTTATATCATCTGGAAACTAGAACTTTACCTGAGATACAATATAAAAATCTTTTCAGACGTTTTATGGGTTATGTTTTTACTTTGTTAATATGTCCGTAAATGCTATATTTTCTTGATAGACATTAATAATTTTTGTCATTATAAATGCCCTTCTTTGTCTCTAGTAACAATTTTTCTCTTCATGTTTCCTTTTTTTTTTTTTTTTGAGACAGAGTCTCGCTATGTCAGATGAGTGCTGTAGTGTCATAGCTCACAGCAACCTCAATCTCTTGGGCTTAAACAATTCTCTTGCCTCAGCCTTCCAAGTAGCTGGGACTACAGGTACCCACCACAACACCTGGCTATTTTTTGTTGTTTAGCAGGCCTGGGCTGGGTTCATACCTGCCTGCCTCACTGTATGGGGCTGGCACCCTAACCACTGGGATACAGATGTCAAGCCTTTATGTTTCCTTTTGTCTGATTCTACGTGGTTACTGTTTAGATGATACATATTTTCCCATCTTTTTGCTTTCATATATTTGTACTTTAGAATTTAAAACATACCTCTTGTTGATAGCATATAGTGGTAGTGCTAAAAAAATACATTCTTGGGCAGTGCCTGTGGCTCAAAGGAGTAGGACACTGGCCCCATATGCCAGAGGTGGTGGGTTCAAACCTAGCCTGGGCCAAAAAACTGAAAAAAAAAAAAAAATACATTCTTCTAATCTCTGCCTTTTAATTGGAGTGTTAGTTAATTTATCTTTAATGTAATTATTGATGAATTAAAAATTTTATCTGCCATTTTGATATTTTTGATGTCTTTTGTGCTTTTTGGTATTCTGTTTTCCATTACTGTGTCTTTTCTGTTAAATGGGCATTTTCTATTGTACTATTTTCATTTCCTTATGTGTTTGAGTAGATTTTTTTCAAGTTGTTTGCTTAGTGCCAAGTATTGTAATAAGTAGAATAACTTAAAAAAATCTAATAAAGAAAAAAATCAGCTTAATTTCAATAACGTACAAAAATTTCTAGTCTGGTGTAACTCTATTCACTCCCTGCTCTCTCTCTCTCTTTTTTTCTGTTTTCCACATCTTTGTACATTATAAGCCAACGAACACACCTGTATAACTATTGCTTCATGCAGTCATCTTTTACAACAGATGAGGAATGAGAGTTAAAGATCGAAATACGCTTATACTATCCATTATTTTTAACTATGTAGATACCTTTGCTGGAACTATTCGTTTCTTTATGTGAAGTCAAGTTACTACTTACTTGAAGTCAAGTTACTACTTCTTAGCTTGAAGAAATCCTCTAGTATTTTTTGTAGACTAGGTTTGCTAGCAACATATTCTCTTAGTTTTTATCTGGAAATATCTTACTTTTTTTTAATTTTTGAAGGATAGTTTTGTTGAATATAAAACTCTTGGTTGATGGCTTTTTACTTTCAGCATTTTGAACATGTCATTTCACTGCCTTTTAGCTTTCAGTTGTTTTTGATGGGAAGTCAAATATTATCTTTTTGGGAGTTCCCTTGTATGTAAGAGTTGTTTTCTATGTTGCTGCTTTTGAGACTTTTTTTCTCTCTGCTTATTGTTGGTTTGACTACATGTGGATTTCTTTGATATTATCCTCTTTGAAGTTTGTTGAGCTTCTTGGATTCACAGATAAAATATTGCAAAGGGTTAACCATTATTTCTTCTGTTATTTTTTATGTTCCTTTCTCTCTCCCCTCTCCTTTTGGGACCTCCATTATATATATCTGGGCATGTTGATAATGCTCCACATGTGTTCTGGGACTACATTAATATTTTCATTTTTTTCTTTTTTCTTCTTCAAACTGGATATATTTTACCAGCTTACATCTGTTCCTGAGAATCTCCTGTGAATTTCTCCTTTTACTTTTCATGTCTAGAATTTCTATTTGGTTATTTTAAAAAATAATATATCTTACAAGATTATTTTACATCTTATATATATTATATGTATCTTATAAGATAATTTTATATCTTCATATCTTATTTTATATCTTTATTGGTAGTCTCTATTGGGTGAGAAATTATTCATAGAATCTCTTTTAATCACTGTTTTAAAGTATTTATCTAGTAAGTCCAACATTGGGGCTTTCTTGCAAAACATTTCTACTGACTGTATCTTTTCTCACTCTGTATGGGCCATAATTTCTTATTTCCTTATATGCCTCATCATTTTTTATTTAAAATTGGACACTTAAAGTAATATTATGTGGCAATTCTGGAAATCAGTCTCCCCTCTTACCAATCTTTGTTGCTGTTTATGTTGTTATTGTTATTTATTGTTTAGTGATATTTTTGGTCTAATTCTGTAAAGTCTGTAATCTTTGTCATGTGCAGTTACTGAAATCTCTGATTGGTTAAGTTGGTGGTCAGTCAATGTTGAGATAGAACATTATTAAATGCTTTGAACTAATACCTTTCTTTCCCTTTCCCAAGTGGTGACTGTGTGTGTGTGTGTGTGTGTGTGTGTGTGAACTTGCCTCAAGTGGCAGTCAACAGCTTTAACTTAGTCTTCACTCAGCCAGAGGATAGGTGTTAGGGCAACCTCAGATCCTTTCAGGACATGCTCAAGCCTCCCACATGCATATAGCTTTCTAGATTTTCATGAATATGTAAGAGCTTTTCAAAGACTTCTGTGGACATTTTATCTTTGAGAGCTCATTTATGTTTTTCTGTGGCCTAGATCTTCTTTGTTTTTGGAGATAGAGTGTCACTTTATCACCCCTGGTAGAGTGCTATGGCATCATAGCTCACAGCAACCTCAAACTCTTGGGCTCAATTGATTCTTTTTGTCTCAGCTTCCTGAGTAGCTGGGACGACAGGCACCCAACACAATGCCCAGCTATTTTTAGAGACAAGGTCTTGCTCTGGTTCAGTCTGATCTCCAACCTGTGAGTTCAGGCAATCCACTCTCCTTGGCCTCCCAGAGTGCTAGGACTACAGGCGTGAGTTGCTATGCCTGGCTGCCTACCTCTTTTTAAACTTACTTTTTTTAAGCTATGATTTTAGAAGAATTTTTCTCTAATAGAAACTGAAAAATAACGTTTTATTGAATTTATTTTCTAAGCAAAAGCCACTCAGATAATGTGTTGATGTTTTCATAGACACATTTACTCATATTTTATATGTATACGTTATTAACAATTATGGAAATATTAGGTCTTTACTTGTTCATCTCTACTGACAATTCTTTAGAGGCAGGAACCATATCTTGCTTTTCATATTTTGCATAGTAAGCTAGCACATGGCTGACATATAGCATTTCATCAGTATGAGTTCTGACAATGAAATTAAGGAGCTTGCCATCATGCACTTACATTGGCAGCACTGTACAAACAACTTGGTAAGGTTTCATAACCTTGGTATATTAGTGTCTCACAGCTGTGTTTGTGTCGATGTGTGCCTGTGCCTTTCTGAGTGGTGTTCATTATTGTTGTTTGGTTTTGTGTGCCATCACAAGAATGTCAAAGTTTTAATTAGATCAACAAATAAACATTGAACTTTTTGTTAGTTTTTGAACTTGGCAGGAATGGAAGTAAAATTATGGACATATTAGTCCAAGTTTGTGGGGATAATACTATGGAGAAACCAGGAGCATACAAATGCATTAAACATTTTTCTCAGGAAAAAGAACATGTCACTGATAAAGAGAGGTCAGGGTGGCCTGTAATAAGTAGCATTGATGAAAAAATTGCAAAAATTTATTGAATTATGCATCAACATTGTTGGCTGACTGTTAGAAGCATAGCAGACCAAGTAAACAGCAATAGAGAAACAAGAAAATCTCAACTGAAAATCTTGGCATGAGAAAAGTGTGTGTAAAAATGCTACCAAAGGAACTTACCAATAAACAGAAGTGAAGAAGAGTTGAAGCTTGTCAAGCGCTTTTTAAAAGGCAAGATGATGTTTTTGGCAATGTTATCACTGGTGATGAAACAGGTGTACCAAAACAACCCTGAAACAAGGCATCAAAGTGCACAATGGGAGACAAATCTTCATGATCAAAAAAGTTTCATCAGTCCAAATCAAGAGTCTAAATGATATTGGTAGTCTTTTTTTGATATCAAACAGATTGTTTATTACGAATAGTTAACAAAGTTTACTATTTGGAAGTACTGAAAAGGCTGCATGAAAAAGTTATATGAAAATGAACTGGCTTGGCACCTGTAGCTCAAGCGGCTAAGGCACCAGCCACATACACCAGAGCTGGTAGTTTCAAATCCAGCCTGGGCCTTCCAAACAACAATAACAACTACAACCGAAAAATAGCCAGGCATTGTGGTGGGTGCCTGTAGTCCCAGCTACTTGGGAGGCTGAGGCAAGAGAATCGCTTAAGCCAAGGGGTTGAAGGTTGCCATGAGCTGTGATGCCACAGCACTCTATCCAGGGTGACAGCTTGAGGCTCTGTCTCAAAAAAAAAAAAAAAAAAAAAAAAAAGAAGAAAGAAAAGAAAAAGAAAATGACCTGAACTTTTTTTTTTATAGAGACAGAGTCTCACTTTATCGCCCTCGGTAGAGTGCCGTGGTGTCACAGCTCACTGCAACCTCCAGTTCCTGGACTTAGGCCATTCTCCTGCCTCAGCCTCCCGAGCAGCTGGGACTACAGGTGCCTGCCACAACGCCCAGCTATTTTTTTGTTGCAGTTTGGCCAGGGCCGGGTTCGAACCCGCCACCCTTGGTATATGGGGCTGGCGCCCTGCTCACTGAGCCACAGGCGCCGCCCATGACCTGAACTTTTTACAAACAACTCATGGCTCTTGCATCATGACAATGCATCAGCTTACAATGGCACTGTCTGTGAGGGAGTTTTTAGCCAGTAAACAAATAACTGAATTTAAAACCTTCTCTACTCACCTGATCTGGCCACCAATGTCTTTGCTCAAAGATATTTTCTTTGCTCAAAGAAATATTGAAAGGAAGACACTTTGATGCTATTCAGGACCTCAAGGGTAATACATTGACAACTCTGATGGTCATTCCAGAAACAGAGTTCCAAAATTGCTCTAAGAGAATTGCTTTAAGAGTGGACTAGGTGCTTGTGTTGGTGCATAACTTCCCAAGGGAAGTACTTCAAAGGTGACTGTATTTATATTCAGCAATGAGGTATGTAGCACTTTTTCTAGGATAACTTTGTGAACTTAATTGTCAAATTATCTCATCAATGGCAAACTTGAAAATGGGAATTTATTTAAGGAAATACTGTGATTGCTTTTCTCTTTACGAAATGCCTAAATAAGCCAACATTTTCATGATTGGTAATAACTGCGATGTAAGAAAACTTCTTTCATCATTTCTATATGAAACCATCTAAGCTAAAATATTGAATAGGGTATGTGATATTACAAATAACTTTTGTCATGTTCCACATGAGTTCTTGTTTTACCATCCATTGTTTTTATGAGATAGTTTTGTGCACCCTGAAAGAAATGCTCCCTGGCCAGCATTGAGCAGCAGCTCAGCTGATAAGGGGAAATCTTTACTTGTCAGAAGATGAAGATGTTTACAGGACTAACCTGTCACTAATCTGGGTACAAAAATCCCCCTGATGCCTCTGTCAAGGACATGTACCATGTCTTCAAATATAAAGATTTTGAAATTTGCATTTTATGCTTTGTCATTATTCAGATAGGAAATCCCATGTAGAAAATAATAGACTTTATCACCGTATTTGGTGCATATCTAATGTTGCTTTTCAAATGAAATTTTGGATATATAGTTCAAATAGATTTTCAAATAGATATTTCAGGTTATCTTTTCTTTTTGTAACCTTCAAATTTACCTTCATTCTAATTCAGAATTTGCATCTCTGTTGTTTCTATTATGGTTGTGAAAGAACTTACACATTAGCTTGTGTGTACATTTTTTAACAAGTAGATGCTTTAACTCTATGGGAATCAGAAATTTGCAAGAGAGGCATTTGTCCTTATCAAAAACTGTAGGAAGATGTACTTGCTTTGGTGTTGATATGTTTGAATGGTAATTTTGAGTTCAGTTTTTGAATTTATGAGCAACGAATACACACACATACACAATGTCAATAAGTTAAACATCTCATTTGGATCCATTGCAAGTAATCAGTCCTATTTTAGGAGAAACAAAATGAAAAAGTCTGAATTCTCTAAATGTTCTCTGCTCTCTCAATATCTTCCTTACTTAAAAAATTCAAGTCATAGAATTTCTATAATATAACTAAATTCAGAGTATTTTTATATTTCTTGCAACACATGAACCAGAATGCTCTCCAAGTGTATAGAGCATGTTTGATGTTTGAAGCCAGAGAGATTGTAAAATAAAGAGAAGAAACTAAATCATAGAATTACTACTCTTCACCAGAAATACAGCATAATACCAGTGGTCTGTTAGTAGCATTTATTTTTGCATCAGACTTTATGTCCTTATCAAAGTAGAGTACAATGCTAGCACTCAAAATAAATGAGTATTTAAGTAAAAGAAGTAATTTAACCTTATTAAATACTGGCTGGAGAGAGTCTTATTTTTGTCTTTAACTTTTAAGTTGATAGTTATGACATTACATAATCCAAAAAGGCATTTGGAAAATATCCTAAGAAAGAAAAAGAAGTCAATTCTCAGTGTTTTAACTTGACAGGTAATATAATACATTTATTAGGAAATACCTTGGATTGTGTAGTGTGTTGATTTGCTTATTTTTTTCTAGCTCCCTCATTTCATGGGTTCTGTAAAGAAAGTTAAGCTGGGTAACCTTGCGCAAATCATTCCACTTCTTTATTTTCAGTTTCTTTACTTGAAAAGTGGGGATAATATTTGCCACCTCATAGTGTTAGTATAATTGTTAAATGAAATACTATGTGTTGAACATTTTGAATAGTGCCTGACATATGCTGTATGTGTTTGCCAATATTACTATTAGCAAATAATTTTATAGGACAGAATACATTAGAAATTTCTAGAACAATTTATTAGTTACCATTGCTATAGAATACTCTTACATATTCCTTTTACTTTAATGATCTGTTCACCATTAATTTAAAAAATAAGTTCTATTTTTACTTTTTCTGAGTCTTTTATAGAATGGAAGCATCTGGGACATTTTCACCAAATCATTCATCAGAAGGTCCATTACTATTAGTCAAACTAATAGCTACTTGCACCATTAGCTTAAATCAACTAATGGGCAGCAGCAATTTCCTCAGTCTTTTTTCATGAGTGATTTTTTTTTCCAATATAGACACTTACTTTGGTTTAAATATAGACAAGTCAGTAAGAGTTTGTTTCTCTACTTATATATTCTACAAATCTTGACCAATACTCACATTGCTCATTTCCTGCTCTGGATTCAGTGCAAATCTTCTAAAAGCCATTGCTTAAGAAACAGAAGGAGACTGGTGAAGGTAAGGGCAGATGGAGAGGGGACAGGAACAGTGCCTTTCTGATTGTGATGAAGAACTAGAGCAGGGGTTCTCAACCTTCCTTATGCCACAGCCCTTTAATGCAATTCCTGTGGGTCGTGACCCACAGATCGAGAACCGCTGTACTAGAGGTTTCAAAATTATTTTCATTTCAGAAAATTTCCATTATGTTGCTGACCAATATTTTATAAAATACAGTGGAATCAAACGTCTTCGTTTATTTGTTTGTTTGAGACAGAGTCTCACTCTGTGTCTGAGGTAGAGTGCCATGGCATCACAGGTCCCAGAAACATCAAACTCCTGGGCTCAAGTGATCCTCCTGCCTCAGCCTCCTGAGTAGCTGGGACTATAGGCGTGCACCACCACACCCAGCTAGTATTTTTATGTTTAGTAGAGATGGGGGTCTCACTATTCCTCATGCTGGTCTTGAACTCCTGAGTTCTAATAATCCACCCTCTTTGACCTCTCGGAGTGCTAGCATTACAGGCATGAATCATGGCCAGAATCAAACTTCTAAGAGAAACGATCACGGGGTCACATGACATGATGGTGTCACATTGCCGTAACAGTTTCTAAGCCTCTTCTTGTGAATCCTGTGTCTTGAAATGCCTGGTAACAAACACTGTATAGACTGGCACCATGAGCAGTCCTGGTACAGAGCACATGAGCATGTCTATATGTATGAGGATTATTTTAGGACATCTGACTTGGTTTCTTAGGTGGGTGGCAACAAATAAATCTTTTACAGAGTTAGCTTTCTATAATTCTCATTTAGTGTTTAAATTCTAATTTGGAACTTACACTATGGTAACAGAAAACCATTTAGTATTTGCCTGAATCCTGAGGTGGGAGGTTATTGATGACAAAAGGTCATGAGGAACTTTTGGGGGTCATGAGAATGTTTTATACCTTGTCTGTGTTTGTGGGTTCATTGCTATCCACATTTTTAAGAACTCTCCAAATTGTGTACTTAAAACACATGTACTTTATTGATCATAAATTATATGTCAGTAAAGATGGTTAAAACATACAGATTTTATAAAGTAGGTTTACTTTGGGAAAAGTGAAGACAGGGAGGAATAGATGTAGCTGTCCCCTGACAAGAGCTTCCCCAAGATGAAGTACTATGGGCAGGCATCTTTCTCCTCAGGCATCAGTGGTGTTGTTTAGTGACAAGGACCTCAAAAGGTTGGAAGCAGCTCTCTGTGATAAAAGTGACCTTTGTGAACATGGCCTCATCTCTCTTGGTAGGTCTGGAGAGTCTTTTTGCGTTTTTACCAAAACTGTCTCTCTCTAAAATAAGAAGATCCTAAGTTTTTTCACAAGAAAATTTGAACTCCTTTTAGAACTTATTGTTCAAATGTAAAATAAAACTGAGTTTATTTCAAAGAGTAATTTTTAATTAAAATTTTAAAGCATCCAAAGGAAATCTCACCAAGTTGTGCAAAATGTAAATGTTTTTGACAAAGAAGTAACTTTGCATCAACATACAGAAACTTGCAATTGATCTGCATGAGAAAATCACCCAGGCTTGGCGTCCATAGCACAGTGGTTACGGTGTCAGCCACATACACTGAGGCTGGTGGATTCAAATCCAGCCTGGGCCAGCTAAACAACAATAAATGCAACAAAAAATAGCCGGGCGTTGTGGTGGGCACCTGTAGTTCCAGCTACTTGGGAGGCTGAGGCAAGAGAATTGCTTAAGCCCAAGAGTGTGAGGTTGCTGTGAGCTGTGACACCACGGCACTCTGCCAAGGGCAAAATAGTGAAACTCTGTCTCCAGATTAAAAAAAAAAAAGAAAAGAAAAGAAAATCACACAATAAATATGCAAAGTCCCTCCATAGTTTTTATATTCCAGACTCATTCATAATTTCATTATGGGCAATAAAACTCCTACATCCAAACTGATGATACTGATTGATTACTCAGAGAAGGCCAAGAATAAATTTTTCCTACCATCATTACAAAGCATTTTAAGCAATTTTTTTCTATCATAATTGCATAGCCTTGCTTGAATCGAATGAGCAGTAAAAGTCTTTTAACAAACTAATATACCATGGATTACCAAGAGCCTCAAACTAGATGGGAAAGTCATTTTTCTTCCAAATATCTTATGTGACTGCCCATTTGAATGGGCTCCCATTCATATGTCACTACCACATACTTTGTTTTGTGGCTTTGATATCCTTCTACCAAGAGGTGTTTTTGGTGGTGGTGGTGGGTCTGTGCTTCCTTCTTGCCCTGTAGTGGGGCGTGACTCCTGGGGAACAGATACTGTGTGACTTCTTGAGGGTTCATTAGGAAAGGTAGCATAGCTTCTCCTTTGCTTTTTCTATGACTTGTGACATGTGCTTGGAAGCCCTGTGCTGATGCAAAGGGGACCCAGCTTCCCTGAAACCACCCTGAAGGAGTGACCTTGTGAAGAGACCACAGAGAGTCAGACGCATACATGGGTGAGCCTTTGGATGGGATGATTTCAGCCCCTGGCCTCTGGCCCTCTTCAGCTAATGCTGTGTCTGCCAAGCCCTGTCCAAATTGCATATTCATTAGAAAAATAAATGTTCTTGATTTTTTAAGCCATTAAATATCAGGGGTGGATTTACATGAAGAAATAGATAAGCCAAATAAGTACTATAATCCCTAAAGCAGTAGAGCCGAGAGTCTCTGGGATGGAAGACAGTATGTTGTAAAGGGTGATTAGATGTAATTGTGAGTGGAACAACCTCCCCATCCACTCCTTGGCTCCTGACCATGGGCATTCTGGATATGGGAGAGAATGTGCTATTGCCAATTTATGTTCACTCATTCAGGTAATTTTCTTTTTTTTTTTTTTTTAATTTGGCCAGGGCTGGGTTTGAACCCGCCACCTCCGGCATGTGGGACCGGCGCCCTACCCGCTGAGCCACAGGCGCCGCCCTCATTCAGGTAATTTTCTACATCCTATAGGAGAGAACCAAACATGTAAAATTATGGATAGTCTCTAACTGGGGACTTGATAGATTATTCCAGCATTCTGCAAAGCCAGCTCCTTGGGGATACTGAGGGTAGAGTGAATTCCACACACATTAGCCCCCTGCCATATTTCCTTCATTGTAAAGTGCAGTTCTTAGAAGCAAAGCAGTGGGCGGTGTTGTGTTTGTGCATCAGATATTTGTAATTTTGTAGATGGTGGGCCTGGCCCTGCTGTAAAGGATGCCCAGAAAAAAATCCAAATTCAAGGACTGCATATTTCATGGTGGAATGGGTCCAGGGTAAACAACTTAGTCACCTTGGAGCATGGGACCTTGTCAAGAGCTCAAGGAGAGTCATTACTTCTGGTAAATTGTATATTTGGCAGAGGTTCTGGCCAGATAACCAAGTTATGGATCCATTTACACCCTTCATTCTTTTGCTCACAGCCACTTTTTAAAATAATCTATTGAATAAATGGATGGGAAGAGGCTAAAGAAGAAATTGACAGAAAGGATAATTTTGTCCATTTTTTTTTTTAATTGAGACAATGTCTCACTATGTTGCCCTGGTAGGGAACAGTGGCAGGATCATAGCTTACTGCAACCTCAAACTTCTGGGTTCAAGCGATCCTCCTGCCTCAGCCTCCAGAGTATCTGGGACTAGAGGAGTGCGCCGCTACACTCAGCTATGTTTTGTTTGTTTGTTTTTTGGTAGAGGTGGGATCTCACTATTGCCCAGGCTTTTCTCCAACTTCTGGTCTCCAGTGATCCTCTTGCCTCAGCTTCCCAAAGTGCTAGGAGTACAGGTGTGAGGCACTTTACCCCGGCTGATTTTTCAAATCTCTATGGTAGCGGCTTTTGGGCAGGCATTCATATGAGATGCAAATGTTCTCACACTGTCACACCCTGGGCCCTTTCTAAGTGGTCCAGTCACATATTACCCCACAACCTCTTTGTCACTGGTCCTCCGTTCCTGCTTTTTCCAAACCTTTGACAGTCTGGTAGTGGTTTCTCCTACTCTTAATTTAATGTAGATCTTTCACAGTTCATTTCTTCTTCTCCAAAATGTGGACATTGAAGTATGATGCTCAAAGTTCTGCTCGAGAACTCTCCACTTCATTGCCATCCCCTAAGTCCACCCTGAGTAGCCTGTACAACTACACAGCCCCCCTCTGGCCTGGGTCAGCACATGGTGGAGACCTGACCTATCTGCACACTAAACTCAAATTCTTTTAGGTGAAAGCAAACTGTTTTGAAATTTTCATATTTGGTGCAAAAGAGAAAAGAACATTTGCTGAGTAAATAGCCACGTACTAAGTGCTAGGGTCTGTGTGAATTTACTTCAGTGAGATAAAATCTGAAATGGTAGCTTTCATTTGTGTCACCACCTGATTAAGTTTATGACAATTCACTGTCATTCTCAAAATCCCATTTGTCTTTGATGCACTAGACTGGAGAATTAAATGGGAATGGGATAAATCACCACCCTTGTGTCATACAAGTTTGGGGTGGCAAAATGATCCCTTCTGATTATTCTGGGAATGCAATGGAAGTTTATTATTATTATTTTTTTTAAATTAATATTAAATCATAGCTGTGTACATTAATACCATCATGGGGCACCATACACTGGTTTTATAGACAGTTTGACATATTTTCATCACACTGGTTAACATAGCCTTCCTGGCATTTTCTTAGTTATTGTATTAAGACATTTGTATTCTACATTTACTAAGTTTCACATGTACCCTTGTAAGATGCACCGCAGGTGTAATCCCACCAATCACCCTCCCACCGCCCATCCTCCCCCCTCCCTCCCCCCTTCCCCTATTCTTACATTATAACTTCATGTGAAAGCCATAAATTAGTTTCATAGTAAGGCTGAGTACATTGGATACTTTTTCTTCCAATATTGACATACCTTACTAAGATGGATATGTTCCAGCTCCATCCATGTAAACATGAAAGGGATAAAGTCTCCATCTTTCTTTAAGGCTGCGTAATATTCCATGGTGTACATATACCACAATTTATTAATCTATTCGTGGATCGATGGGCACTTGGGCTTTTTCCATGACTTAGCAATTGCGAATTGGGCTACAATAAACATTCTGGTGCAAATATCTTTGTTATAATGTGATTTTTGGTCTTCTGGGTATATACCTAGTAGAGGAATTATAGAATTGAATGGTAGTTCTATTTTTAGATGTCTAAGTGTTCTGCAAACATCTTTCCAAAAGGAATGTATTAATTTGCATTCCCAACAGCAGTTTAGAAGTGTTTCCTTTTCTCCACATCCACGCCAACATGTCTGGTCTTGGGATTTTGTGATATGGGCTAATCTTACTGGAGTTAGATGGCAACTAAAGGTAGTTTTGATTTGCATTTCTCTGATAATTAAAGATGATGAGTATTTTTTCATATGTCTGTAGGCCGTGCGTCTGTCTTCTCCAGAGAATTTTCTCTTCAAGTCCCTTGCCCAGCCTGCAATGGGATCACTTGTTCTTTTCTTGCTTATATGTTTGATTTCTCTGTGGATTCTGGTTATTAAACCTTTGTCAGAGACATAACCTGAAAATATCTTCTCCCATTCTGAGGGCTGTCTACTTGTTTTACTTACCGTGTTCTTGGCTGTGCAGAAGCTTTTTAGTTTTATCAGGTCCCTGTAGTGTATTTTTGAAGGTGCTTCAATTGCCCGGGTGGGTGGGGGCCCTCCTCATAAAATACTCACCCAGACCGATTTCTTCAAGGGTTTTCCCTGCACTCTCTTCTAGTATTTTTATAGTTTCATGTCTTAAGTTTAAATGTTTAATCCAGTGACAGTCTATCTTAGTTAATGGTGAAAGGTGTGGGTCCAGTTTCAGTCTTCTACAGGTTGCCAGCTAGTTCACCCAGCACCATTTTTTAAATAGGAAATATTTTACCCACTGGATGTTTTTAATTGGCTTGTTGAAGATCAAATAATGGTAAGTAGCTGGATTCATCTCTTGGTTGTCTATTCTGTTCCAGACATCTAATTCTCTGTTTTTGTGCCAGTACCATGCTGTTTTGATCACTATCTATTTATAGTATAGTCTGAGGTCTGGTAGCGTGATTCCTCCTGCTTTGTTTTTATTTCTGAGTAATGTCTTTGCTATTCGAAGTTTTTTCTGATTCCATATAAAATGAAGTATTATTTTTTCGAGATCTTTAAAGTAGGACAGTGGAGCTTTAATAGGGATTGCATTAAAATTTTATATTGCTTTGGGTAGTATGGACATTTTAACAATGTTGATTCTTTCCAGCCATAAGCATGATATGTTTTTCCATTTGTTAACATTCTCAGCTATTTCTTTTCTTAGAGTTTCATAGTTCTCTTTATAGAGATCTTTCACGTTCTTTGTTAGATAAACTCCCAAATATTTCATCTTCTTTGACACTACTGTGAATGGAATAGAGTCCTTAACTGTTTTTTCTGCTTGACTATTGTTGGTATATATAAAGGCTACCAATTTATGAATGTTGATTTTGTAACCCAAGAAGCTGCTATATTCCTTGATCACTTCTAAGACTTTTGTAGAGAATCCCTGGTGTTTTCCAGATATACAATCATATCATCTGCAAAGAGCGAAAGTTTGATCTCTTCTGACCCTATATGGATACCCTTGATCTCCTTTTCTTCCCTGATTGCTGTGGCTAAAACTTCCATTACAGTGTTAAAGAACAGTGGAGACAATGGGCAGCCTTGTCTGGTTCCTGATCTGAATGGAAGTGATTTCAATTTAACTCCATTCGATACGATATTGGTTGTGGGTTTGCTGTAGATGGCTTCTATCAGTTTAAGAAATGTCCGTTCTAGGGTGGCACCTGTGGCTCAGTCGGTAAGGCGCTGACCCCATATACTGAGGGTGGCGGGTTCAAACGCGGCCCCGGCTGAACTGCAACCAAAAAATAGCTGGGCGTTGTGGTGGGCGCCTGTAGTTCCAGCTACTCAGGAGGCTGAGGCAAGAGAATTGCTTAAGCCCAGGAGTTGGAGGTTGCTGTGAGCTGTGTGATGCCATGGCACTCAACCGAGGGCCATAAAGTGAGTCTCTACAAAAAAAAAAAAAAAAAAAAATGTCTGTTCTATACCAATTTTCTTAAGTTTTCGATCATGAAGGGATGCTGGATATTATCAAAAGCTTGTTTCTGATCATGAAGGGATGCTGGATATTATCAAAAGCTTTTTCTGCGTCAATCGAGAGAATCATATGGTCTTTGTTTTTTAATTTGTTTATGTGCTGAATTATACTTATAGATTTACATATATTAAACCAGCCTTGAGACCCTGGGATAAAACCGACTTGGTCATGATGTATAATTTGTTTGATGTGTTGCTGGATTCTGTTTGTTAGGATCTTGTTGAATATTTTTGCATCTATATTCATTAGTGATATTGGTCTATAATTTTCTTTTCTTGTTGGGTCTTTTCCTGGTTTGGGGATCAGGGTGATGTTTGCTTCATAGAGCATGTTGGGTAGTCTTCCTTCTTTTATGTATTTTGGAACAGGTTGAGTAAATAGGTACTAGTTCCTCCTTAAAGGTTTGGTAGAATTCTGACGTGAAGCCATCTGGTCCCGGGCTTTTCTTTTTAGGGAGATTTTGTATGGTTGATGCTATTTCAGAACTTGATATTGGCTTGTTCAACATTTCCACTTGATTCTGGCTAAGTCTTGGAATGTGACATGCTTCCAAGTATTGGTCAATTTCCTTTAGATTTTCATATTTCTGAGAATAAAGTTTCTCGTAATATTCATTAAGGATTTTTTTGAATTTCTGAGGTGTCTGTTGTTATTTCGTCTTTTTCATTTTTGATTGATGAAATTAGAGATTTTACTCTTTTTTTTCCTGGTTAGGTTAGCCAAAGGTTTATCTATTTTATTGACCTTTTCAAAAAACCAACTTTTTCATTTATTGATCTGTTGTATAATTATTTGTTTTCAATTTCATTTAATTCTGCTCTAATTTTGGTTATTTCTTTTTTCTACTGGGTTTGGGGTTGAAATGTTCTTCCTTTTCCAGTTGCTTGAGTTGTCCCATTGAGTTGTTAACTTCCTCTCTTTCCGTTCTCTTGAGGAAGGCTTGCAGAGCTATAAATTTCCCTCTTAGGACTGCCTTTGTGATATCCCAGAGGTTCTGATAATTCATGTCTTCATTGTCGTTTTGTTTCAAAAATTTGGCAATTTCCTTCTCATCTCTGACCCAGCTATCATTCAGAATAAGGTTATTTAACTTCCATGTTTTTGTGTGAGTATGCAGGTTCCTGTTGTTACTGAGTTCAACTTTTATTGCATGGTGGTCTGAGAGGATGCAAGAAATAATTTCAATTCCTTTAAATTTACTGAGGTTAGAATTGTGACCTAAGATGTGATCAATTTTGGAGTATGTTCCGTGGGCTGATTAGAAGTATGTGTATTCAGTTTTGTTGGGATGTAATGTTCTGTAGATGTCTGCTAAATACAAATGTTGGATAGTTAGGTTAAATCTAAAATTTCTTTGCTCAGCTTCTTATTGGAGGATCTATCCAACACTGCCAGAGGAGTGTTGAAATCTCCGACTATTACAGAGCTGGAGAAAATCAAGTTGCTTCTGTTTATTAGAGTTTCTCTTATAAATTGAGGCACATTCTGGTTGGTGCATGAATATTCATAATTGAAATCTCATCATATTGAGCATTACCCTTAAAAAATATGAAGTAACCATTCTTATCCTTCTTTACTTCTGTTGGTTTAAAGCCTATTGTGTCTGCAAATAGAATTGCAACTCCTGCTTTTTTCTGGCTACCATTTGCCTAAAATATGGATGACCATCTTTTCACTCTGAGTCTATATTTATCTTTTAAAATAAGATGTGACTCTTGTATGCAGCAAATATCTGGCCTAATTTTCTGTATCCAGTCAGCTAACCTGTGCCTCTTTAGAGGACAATTTAAGCTGTTCACATTAATGGATAATATTAATAAATCTGGTATAATTTTGGGTATTGAGTTTTTTGAAAGTCCAGTGGACATTTTTAATTCTTTCGCCACTGTGGAAATTGGAGTTTGATGCAATGTTTCTGAGTGAGTTTATTTTTGTGGTAGAATATTGGGCTGGTCATTATGGAGGATAGGTCTGAGAATATCCTGAAGAGCTGGTTTGGTTATGGCAAATTTCTTCAACATATGAATGTCATTAAAGTTGAATGACAATTTAATTTAATTTCTCCATCATAAATGAAACTCAGTTTAGCTGGATACAGGATCCAGTGTTGAAAGTTATTTTGTTTTAGGAGATTAAAAGTCGATGACCATCCTCTTTTGGCTTGAATAATTTCATCAGGGAGATCTGCAGTCATTCTAATATTCTTCCCTTTGTAGGTAATGAAATTCTTACATTTGGCTTCTTTCAGAATATTCTCTTTCATATTAACACTAGTGAAGTTAATTATGATATGCCTGGGGGATGTCTTATTGGGATTGATTCGTGCTGGGGTTCTGAAAGTGTCTGCTATCTGAATTTTATTGCTGTTTTGGCCAGGGCCAGGTTTGAACCTGCCACCCTTGGTATATGGGGCCGGCGCCCTAACCACTGAGCCACAGGCACCGCCCTGCTATCTGAATTTTAGAATCTCTTGCCATGTCTGGAAAATTCTCTTTCATAATGTCATGGAGAAGGGTCTCTGTGCCTTGCGAGGCCATTTCATCACTTTCAAGGATTCCAATGAGGCGGATATTAGCCTCCTTTGAATTATCCCAGAGATCTCTGAGAGAATGATCTGTTTTTGTTCTTCATTTCTCTTCCTCTTTGAAAGTTTGGGAGCACTCAAAAGCTTTGTCTTCAATGTCAGAAATCCTTTCTTCTTATTGCTCCACTCTGTTACTGAGGGATTCTACTGTATTTTTCAGATCTTTTAGGGTTGCAAATTCTTGCTTAAGTGCATCAAAATCTTTGGTAGTTTTGTCTTTAAATTCATTAAATTCTTGAGACAACTTTTGAATTTCTCCTCGAACTTCTAATTCTGACATTTGAATTGCTCTTCGAATTTCTACTTCCAAATTTTTCTCCATTCTATTAATCTTGTTTGCAATCCAAATTCTGAATTTGATTTCTGACATCTTGGCCAGCTGTTTATGAATGGGATCTTCAGTTACATCTGCCATATCTTTCCTTGGGGGTAGGGGTGGGGTTGATCTATTCTGGTTATTCATGTTACCAGAGATTTTCTGCTGATTCTGCCCCATGATATTTTTACACTATTTGACTTTTCCCCTTGAGCTTTGTCAATGACCCATACAGTGCTTCAGTGTGAGAAACTGGGGACCTATTTGGTGTGGTGGGGCTAAGTGGTTGTGTCTTGTTTTCAGGTGGTCTCTGTTCCACCCTAGTGAAACAGTTATTCTGGGTTGAAGTCTCAGCTGTGGAGAAATACCAGCAATTAAGTCACCCTGCCCCCTACAGGCAACAATTGGAAAAGGAAAATCAAACCTTCCTACAACCACACACCCAGGGCACCACTTGAATAGTCCTCAGACGATTGGCTCAGTTCAAAAGGTCCAAATCAGTTGTCTCAGTCAGCATCTGTCTCAAGTGTGACAGTTTCAAAGGTCTCTGGGAACTGGATTGCAGGGGTCTGGTGACAACTCAAATATAACTTCGTCTGGTGCTCCGTGGAGTCCAGAGGACCCACCCAACAAATAGAGTAGTCTAGGAAGGTTGATGCCTCCTTATCCACCTTGCACCTCTGTCACACCCAGTCACTGATAGCCCCACAGGGCTGTGACTCAGTTGCCTCCCATGAGCAGATACTCCAGGGGCTTGCACCTGCCTGAATCCCAAGGAAATCTGTATCTGCTCATCCAGGCCACTGCTCTCTGCCTCTATCCAGCAGGGGTTTGTGAGGCCTGACAACCTCGGGCGCTTGATGGAGGTTGGGGGGTGTTCACTCAGTTCCAGCCCTGCCCCTGATTGATGTTACTGACAGAACCGAACAACTTTGTGGGAATTTGTTTCTGTCCCTGCTAAATTCCTCTGCAGAAGAGAAGCTGTTTTGTGTTCCCAGAACCTGTGACTGAGGCCCTATCTTACTCCTGCAGGTTTGTATTCGTAGCACAGTCAGCTCTAGCCTCTTCTTTTGTCTATAAGCTGATGATCCCCTGAGGGCCAGGTGTGTCTTAGGCTCAATAAAGCAGTCCTCCAGGTCAGCCCCACCCTTTGGAATTTCCCAGCTCTGTGCATGCATTTTCTAGTCCCCACTCTCCACCCAGGCCGGTACTGCCACGGGCAGACCCTTTACTCATGAGGCCTGTGTTTCACTTCCAGATCTGTTCTGCAGTGGTTGCCTTCTGAGAAGATGCCCAGCCTCCTCTGGTTGCCCAGGGAGACAGGGGTTGTGGCTTCGGAATAGCCGGGGGTGGGCCAAACTGTTGCCAAAAATGGCTGCTGCTCTGTGCCTCAATGCACTGCCGCTCCGGTGTGGTTCCCTCTCAGCCTACTGTGGTCTCCTCACTCCCATGCCACAGAATCAGCACTGACCAGTTGCAGTCCAGGCCCTGTCCATACCCCTCAAGAAATCAGTCAAGAATCTGGACTCCTGGGGGACAGGCCGCAGACCTCAGAGTGAGAGTGGAGGGGAGTGCTTGGAGCTCATAATTGAAGGTTGAAACACCAAACTCATTGAGACCAAATGAGCAAATAAACATATAAAAAGGCTACCAGACACACAAGTCTACAGATGCACAAACATTCAGAAACACGTAGACATACAGACAACAATAACAACAATAAAAAAACCAACTACGATAAAAATAATGATAATCATAAAATAATTGAGAAAAAAAGGTAAAAAACATAGAAACAAAATGAACAAACAAACAAAAAACCCTGTAGAAATCTGATGTTAGCACTCTCATAAAGCATAGGAAGGGAAGAAGAGGAAGAGAGAAGGGAGAAAAAAAGTGGTGTTCATAAAAAAGTTAAAAATGAAGAAAGAAAAAATTAAAAATAGAGAAAATAAAAACAAAAAAATATAAAAAATAATAAAAAGTAACGATAGTTCCTCCAAGAAAATGATGAGATAAAAATGCACTAACCACCAAAATATTGTTCTTGTATATATGTAGAAATATGCATCTATATATATGACATAGTGATCAACTTTTGTAGGAATATATTTATAATGCAATATACTTTCTGGACACCAGGTGGCGCTGTGAGTGGTTCCCAGGCTTATACTTGATTCACAGTTTATACTGTTACCACAGTAACCACCCTACATGGCCGATCACCATTTTTGAGTTTCTCTAAAAGTTTTTTTACCTAATTGTTGTGCAACCTCAGATGCTCTGTTCCAGACAGTACTCCTAACCGATCTCCCAACTCAGTGCAGGAGTCCATGCTCCAGAAATCTTTCCACTCTGCTCCCACGTTCTCCTGCAAACTGGCAACTGCAATCAGCTGTCGGGGAGGGGCTGGCTGCCACCGGTCTCGCTGCTGCAGCACATGGAAACCTTATAATCAGTTTTTGTGGCTCTGGAGTTTTGAGTCCAGCCACCCGCCAGTTTGCTGGGCAGCCTGAACTGCCAACCCGCACCAATATTCCCCACCAGGAACGGTCTGGTCTATTTAATCACTCCTGTTGTTCTGGGGGAAGGTGCCTGCCATTTCAAACAATTCAAAATGTGTGTTTCCCGTGTGGGATCCCTTCCTTTTAATTTTCCATCAGGTTGCTTAGTACCTCGTCATTCTGAGTGGCTCCCCTTTCGTGTGCCAAACTCTGCTCAGGAATAAATTTTCATCAGTTGGGTTTTGCCAGGAATTGTAAACTGCTGTCCTCCATGAGGGAGGGGTCTGCCGGCTAGCACAACCAAGCAGGGAAAATCTCTACAACAGAGTCCGTGGTTTTAAATTACACCTGATATACAGCAATCCACCAATTTGCTGCGTGTCTCCAGCTGTCTGTCCACACCAATAATCCACCTGGGGAAAAGGTCCAGACCCCCCTTCCTCTCACCTGATGACTTGGGAGAGGTGGGCTACACGTCCGTCCCACCCGCCATCATGCTCCACCTCCGAAGTCTATTATTTTTAATGTATCTTTAGTAGGAAAAAGGAATTCCAAGGACTTCTATTTGGTCATTTTTACCACAGCATGCATTGATATTGATGAAGGAGTCAACGTAGTTATTATGACAGTTTTTACAGACATCTATTCAAAATCAATAACACAATAGATTCACTGCAGAACTCTTCCAGAAGAGTCCCCAGTCTTCTCTTTATTCAAGGAGCTCTCTGTCTATGAATTAATTAAGCTCCATGGTTGAATGAGTACTACAGTTCTCTGCTGTGACTGCTGAAGAATTCCCCATATTTGATTTTTTAAAATACATACAAAGTAGGACCTTATTGGGCTGCTTATTTAGTAGGCTCTGGGAAACCCCAGTTCAAGTAACCCTCAAACGTGACTGTGCTGGGAGCACGTGGTCACCATGTAGCTATCTGGTGCTTCTCAGATAACCATGCCCACTCTGCTTCTTTTACTTAAAGGCTGCCATTTGAGTTTTGATAGCCCCAATTCCTTATACTCCCCTTGTCAGTAGTGGCCTAGCTACCCAAAGCCTTAGCCTAAAAGGAACTCGATTTGGGGTGACCATTGGTGATAATTTAATTAGTTTTTATAGTCACTATGTGAAGTTCTATATTTCTATCTAGGCTTATTTCAGGGAATTTCACTGCCTTCTGCTTTATCTTAGATAGATGGCTAGTTCAAATTCCCCCACCTCCTTGAAACCCTATTCCCTACAACTGGATGTTTTAGAAATAATTTCTGTCTCAGATAGGTTTTTAAACTATGCAACCAATAACATTAATCTTTTATCAAATGGAGGAGGACCTTATAAAATTGATGGGGAGCTGGACCACAGGTATAGAGATCAGGATGGAGTCAGGGAGCCCCCAGGCCTGAGCAGGAGAGGTGACAGGTGCAGAATCTGGACAGGTATAACAAAGTCCACTGTGGTTCACAGTGTGAGATACAGGTCTATTTCTTAGCAACGAAAACTCTTAGTGCTTACTTAGTTCTTTTGATCCTGGCAGACTTCCAAACACAAGCAGACATCTCAGCAAACAAACTTAAATGTACATATATCCTCCAAAATATTTGGGAAGTTTTACCAAAAGTCATTTTTATTGTGTCTAAAAGGAGTTTTCAAATTCAAAACATTAAGTCTAATTGACAAAGGCACCCCAGAGCAAAGAGATGAAAGATTTATCTTATCTCCGAGCATGACCTTCTTTGAACCATTCATCAATATTTCTACAGAAAGAATTGAGTGGGATTGGTGCTCTAGGTACACTGCACAGACATCTGATAATCAACCAACCTGAAAGGTTATGTCTTGTCTAAAGTATCTTAGAATACCCGAGGGATAATATTCTGGTTTAGAATTAGAGAATTTAATTAGGACAAATGTTCTTATTAATTCAGAAACATGTGGAGTTATTTGAAGATCTAAAATTGGACTAACACTTTTGGGAAAACATCTATGATCTGATGAGTTCAGTATCCAATGAAAAGGAGGACTATTTGAATTAAAGAGTGTTTTAAGAATTCAAATTATGGGGACTAAATGGAGAATAGTATGAAGTCTCAAAGAGCAAAGGGGCTGAAAATCATAGATGCTACTTGTCTTATGGGGGAAAAAAATCAACACAAACTCTAGACAAATAATGTAATAGAATCCATTTTTCCTTTACTGAAGCCTTGGAGAAAAATGTAACTCAATGGTTCACAATTTCACATGGTGTATGTAATATTCCATGAAAACCCCGAGAGGGCTCCAGCTACAAGAAAACTGCAAGAAAAAAGATCCACAAGCAGAGAAAATGGTAAAGAAAACTTAAAATTTGGGTGAATTGCAAGGAGCTCTATATCAAAAAGGAAAACTTTGTAAATTGTGGTTGGTATAGATAATTTCCAAGTGACTGCTTCAGTTGGGCGTAAGGAAAGCAAAAATGTGTGATCAAGGAGAGGGCTGTGAAAGAGAACTCCATGCCTGTCACTGTGGCCCTGACCTTCACTTTGCTTGAGCAACATCTACTCATCCTCACAGCCTGGGGCAGGAAACACCACCGGTTTCTTGCTCTCAGCCGGGTGGTGGTGGCTATTTGTCCTGATGGAGGCAGCGCAGCTCAGAGGGGTGGCTGGGCAGCGGTGGAAAACTTAAAAGTCCAGATATTAGCTTCTTACACTTGCAGAACACATTTGAGGCCAATGGAGTGAGAGAGAATGAGGTGGATCCCACAAAACGGTTCAGACTGTTCTCCCTAATCCCGAAAACAGGCTTCCCTAGATTTCCTGTCTATCAAAAGAGGCTGAATCAGAAAATATCTGTCTCCTTCGAGATTTATCTTTCTGTGGTATGTGATTTCCTAAGGGTGAATTTTTTTATTCTGGAACTTATTTCTCCTTTTCCCTGCACTTGTTCTTAATGAAACAAAATACCTTTTCTTAAAACAGACTGTTTTTCCCTCGGTATTTATTCACTCCGCACTGACCTTTTGCCAACACCAGGGGGCAGGCAAAGAACAGACGGATTTCCAGTCCCGCTCAAACTTCAGTCCTGTTGTCTTCCCATGTAAAGATCCTATAACAAGCCATAATGTGCATACTAAGCATATTTAGGCTTGTGTTTTTTAAAGGAAATTTTCTGAATTCTCATTTTTGCGAATTGCTGTGACATACATTCACACTTTTTTTATAGTGAAAAATCTTTCCCAAAGCTTAAAAATTAAAGTTGTAAATAATATACTTTTAAAATTTATTCAAGAGGTTTTGCTCATAACCTCACACAATACAAATAATCTTTTGAGGAAAGTTTAAATATAAGCCTTACAATCAAATGAATAGCAATTAGCAATCTTCATTCTCTTCACTGAGATTTACAAGGCTCCTTTCCGCATGCTCTCTGCACTATTCCTTTCTCTTCTACTCTGTTTTTCCATCGCTGAATGGTACAAACCACAAGGGCATCCAGAACAGCAACTATAATTTCCTACCAGTTCAGAAAACTGTCAAAAACTAGATAAAAATGAATCATAATGAGATAGAATTAACAAAATTCTTAGTGAACTTATTTATTTGTAATGTTCAGGTTGTGGCCCACTTATGAGGGTATTTTTTTTTTAATTGAGCAATAATAATGATGCAAAAAAGGTAACATTCACGTTCTCAGATACAAGTATGTCTATCATAGAATGCTTTGACTCTGAGGTTCAGTATGAAGTCATCAGTTAACTACTTCTTTTTTCCCCCCAAAGTCTCAAAAATTAGACAACTAATATTTATAAATAAAAATAGAAGATAATTTTAAAAAACAGATCATGCCAAATCTTATAGACAAATAGAAAAAGAAGAAAGACTTCAAAATCATTCTACTTCACCTGGATATACCTGATATTTAATTGGAAAAAATTATTATTATAAAGGGAAATTACAAACATATTTCACTTATAAATGAGTATGCAATATCATAAACAACATATTAACAAGTTGAATTAAAAATTATTGTTCAAATAATATACTTTGATCAAAATTAAATCCAATTTATGTGAGAATTAGTCACTATTTTCTTTTCTTTCTTTCTTTTTTTTCTTTTCCTTACCCTCACCCCCTCCCTCCTTCTCTTTCTCTCTCTGGTATTTTTTATTAATTGAACTTTAACTTCCTTCTTATTCCAGTGAGTCATACATACAGCTGCACTCACACACAGGTGCACCTGGGAATAAGCAAGCAGTGCTGTGGGCTTCTCATTGTTCCATTGTTAGCCAAGGTGAATTAATCCACTGCCAGTTAGATTAGCTAACTTGAAATAGCAGTAAGGGGAAAACCTTAAAGGAAGTTCAAGTGCAAGGAACAATTTTTAAACGTAGGAAACTAAGGTTGAAATTATTCCAAAAAGCAAATGTGATGTTTCATATTCCTGTGAATTTCCATGAACCATGGGGTTAACATGGGTCAAATTCAGGTGAAGAGAGTTTCTCTGCAGATAAACTGGAACCTTTACATTATATGAAAAGAACTTCCAGACTGAGTTAAAAAAAATTAAAAGCATCTTTCCCCCTTTAAAAGTGTGTCTATTTTTTCTAATTAATTGAATTAGTTTATAAATTTTCAAAGAGCAGTTACTATTCATTTTGTATTTTGCCCAATATAACATTCCATGCAAGTGGATCTTTAATAAGTCCGTATTCTTCTAAAAGAGGATTAATCAAGAAAATATTCTTGATTTTCAAGTTACATGTATTGACTAACATGGTCAATCCTTTTCAAATTGAAGAGTCTTTACCTGAAGAATCATTTGATAAAAAAGTGTTGTCAACCTGCGGAGGGACGTTCTTCCCACCTGAGCTGAGAGAGTTTCCCACCTGAGCTGGGAGAGTCACCTGAAGCTTGCCCGGAGCCAGCTCTTAGTAAGCTGAGCCAGCTCTTAGTAAGCTGTAGCCTGCACATCCACTGCTCTCTGGCTGCCAGACAGTTCAGATCAACTGACCTTTAATGGCTTTTATTGTTCACACTGCCCTTTAAAGTATCCACCATTTTTTTTTAAACTACAGTCTCGGGATCCTTCCAGCTGTAGACAGGTAGGAGGCTTCTTCATCTACTGACAATGAAGACTCACTCCCTCAGAGCTCAGAGGAGGGGGTGAAATCCGAGGGCAGTGGGGAAGGCCAGAGGGCACATTTTCTCCCTCTTCCTGATGCTGCTGACAGGGAAGAACCTCTCCATATTTTTGCTTTGGGGCAGACCTCTGTCTCTTTTTTCCTACTGGCAAGGGCATAACTCTAAACTGAAGAAGAAAAAATGTGTGTATGTTAGCTAAGAAGCCACTTTTTAGCGCACTTGCTATCTATCCCCTCCCCCAATATGACAACAGGTAAGGAATTTTATTTTATTTTTGCTCCTGAGAAGCCTACAAACCTTTGACCTTTGAGTCTTGTGGGGGGAGTCATGGTCTCTTTAAGTGCCTGCAGACCCATGACCACTGAGCTACAACACAGAATAACTCTAGCTCACAGGGAGGCAGAAATCAGAACAAAGTGCTATTCGACATTTTTCTTCAGTGTACCTGGCAGAGTAAATCTTTCACAACCTTGAAAAATATCAAGTTGGAATATTCATCTCAGTACTGGTTTGTTGTTGGAGACAGGGCCTTGCTCTGTCACCCAGGCTAGAGTGCAGGGCTCAGCTTCCTGAGTAGTTGGGATGGTAGGAACGTGCCCCATTCCTGCCTGGCGTTTCTTCTTTTTCGTAGAGATGGATCTCCCTCTTTCTCAGTCTGGTCTTAAACTCCTGGCCTCAAGTGATTCCTCCTGCTTTGGCCTCCCAAAGTGCTGGAATTACAGGTGTGAGCCACCCTGCCTGGCCTCGGTGCTATTTTTAATACAAACAAATACGTGACAGAGGAATAGTAAGTGTCATAAGTCCTGGTCTCATTCTCTTAACTCTCAGATTCCCCAGTCAGGTACGTATCTCCAAATAAAACCTTGTCTGGAAGGCTCTCAATTATTTTATGCTAGCTGGTCCCACCATAACGGCAATTCTTAAACAACAACCACATATCACAACTTCCAAGGCTTTCTAAAGCAAGAGACAGATGCTGCTAAGATCTAGTAGGCTTTCAGAGTATAGCTTTTAGTGGCCAAAAGTTTAGTTGTAAAGATTCCAATGTTCCAATAATTGTTTTTCCCTAACCCTTAAATTTTAGAAAAGAAATCCCCTGTCTTTTCTGTCTACAATGAGGGGGAACTGAAGAAAAGAACAAGGAGGCATGGGTATTGTAGTGGGCATCTTTAAAAAGATATGTCTAGGCTCTAATTCACAGTATCTATGAATGTGATCTTATTTGGAAAGAGAGCCTTTGCAGATGCAATGAGGCTAAGAATCTCAAGATGAGACCATCTTTTAGGATGAATTCTAAATCTAACGACAAGTATATTTATAAAAAGAGAGAAAGGCAAAAAAAAAAAAAAAAAAAAAAAGACACAGAGAAGAAGAACATATAAAGACAGGGGCAGGAACTGGAGTAATGAATCCAGAAGCCAAGCTACTCCAAGCTTGCCAACAACCACTGGAAGCCAAGAGGGACTCACTGGAAATATTCTCTCTCCGAGCTTCCAGAATGAAACAGGGGTGGGAAACCTGCAGCCTTCAGGCCACACGTGGCCTTCTAGGTTCTTAAGTCCAGCCTTTTGACTGAAGTCAAATTTTGTGGTACAAATCCTTTTATTTTTATTAATACTTTTTCATTTGTTTTTTGTATTTTTACTTTATTTTGAAAATGAATATATTAAAATTACCAATAAAATAAATTTCAATGAAATAATTCTCCCAGATTAATTGGCACAGTTACAACATTAGTAACATAAGGACTTAATTGACAGCTGTTCCACTCATGATTTAATTCTCACTTTCCCATCCTGACTGGTGCCACTAGCACATGAGGCTGGTGGCTGAGAGTTTGTGGAGTACAAATATGCCTGTCTGTTACCACCTTTTGACAACAGTGCAGCATGTTTCTGTTTGAAGTGGAATTTGTGAATTCTTGCACAGCTCAGCGTTTTTTTTTTTTTTTTTTTTTTTTTAATTCTGTCTGCTTAACAGCCCATTGTGTCCAAGGAAGACCAAGAGAAGGCTGAAGGAAGAAAACAGATTCTTTAATAAGGATTGGGGAATGCAACATTTTCTTGTTTCTGCTAAAGATAAGATGAGTTTCTTGCTTTGTGTTACTGCAATATCAGATTAAAGAAATTTAGTGCCCATCACCATTATAACATTCATAAGGACCACACATATTTTAAATTGGAGGGGGAGGCATGACAGATTTTATTGCATAAATTAAAAAATGGAAAGCAAAAGCAAAGACTTTGTTTAAGCAACAGTAAAAACTAGTGCCACTGAAGCAACTCATAAAATAGGTAATATATTCAGGAAGAAAGGGAAACCATTCAGTGGTGTAAAAATTGTGAAGGAATGCATTGCCAAAGTTGCATGATGGTTAGATCCAGACAGCATTTCAAAGTACAATTAACTTCCTCTTTCAAGGAGAACCATACTGATTGGCAGCGTAAATTAGCCCTCAAGTTAACAGAACTTCGTGCAATACTTCAAAAAATATATATGTATATTATTCAATCACTTTGGATGGATGAATCAACTTTTACTACTGAGTCGGTGAGATACCTTCAACATAGGAACATCCTTTATCTTCATGATAATTATGGTGAAGTTGGACTGAATTCGGTAAGTTTAGTAAGTGTGTACACAGATGGGGTGCTGGTGGCTGCTTGGAGGAAAGCCTTAACACTGACCAACTCCGGAAATGGAGCTGGGGAGTTGGGGCCCTTAACGAATTAATGACCTGATCTTGTCCGCTCCAGGGCCAGCACTTAAGGTCCATCACGTCTCCTCAGACCATCTCCAACGCTAGTGGAGGAATCTCTGCAGAGACCTGGGTTCCTTGTCCCCAGGCCAACACTGTATTTTTGGCCATCCTTCTTCCATGTTGCCAAAGCATCTCCAAAATATAACAAGCACTTCGATATTGAAAGTGATGGAAAAGACTCATGAGGAAAAGATGAAAACTGGTTCAGGTACTGATCTATAGTGCTGTGGACTCAGTGGTGCTTAATGTGATCCTATTGAGTAATGAATAGGAGAAGTTAATCATTAGTTAATACCCCACTGGAAATAAAAAAGAAGTAAACCTTAATAGCTGTGGTTAAATACCACTATTCAATAAGAAATGTTACAGGTGATATGGAAGTGTGGTTTGAGAACAACCAAAGGGAGTGTACGTTTTTCTTGGCTCACTCCCCTTTATGTGAGTGATGGTAAGTGAGAGTGATGCTGAGTGAAATCGGAAGGGAGCTGGAGTAACCATGCCTCAGGAGGTGCGCTCTGCTTATCCCCCAGAAACTCCAAACAACAGGCACGGAAGGAAGGCAAGCGTCCAACAGCCTTTCAAAATGAGAATTCCTTATTAGAAAAGATTTAGAATTGGAGCTGGGTGTGGTGGGTCACGCCTGTAATCCTAGCACTCTGAGAGGTGGAGGTGGGTGGATTGTGTAAGCTTGGGAGTTTGAGACGAGCCTGAGCAGGAGCGAAACCATGTCTATACTAAAAATAGAAAAAGTAGCTGGGCACTGTGGCAGGCACCTGTAGTCCCAGCTACTCAGGAGGCTGAGACAACAGGATTGCTCAAGCCCAAGAGTTTGAGGTTGCTGTGAGCTATGATGCCATAGTGCTCTACTCAGGGTGACAGAGTGAGACTGTTTCTCTCAAAAAAAGATATAAATTGGTAGAAAAGCGTCAGAGAAAGAATGCTGTAAGTTTATGTTAATAAATCTAAGAAGATTGGTAGAAGAGTGCAGAGAAAAAAAAGCTTTCTTTAGCTCCATCAGTCTAAATTTAGGAACCAAATACACTTGTTTGAGAGGGAGGGAGGTTTCTTATTGGGAAGTGAGAAGCCTTTATAATGGAGATATCTTAATTGGGCTTAGTGCTTATGAGCTTATTTACAAATCTCAGAATTGGCTGGCTTACCTTTAAGTCAGACAGGTAGGGAGCTCTTGTTCAGCTCAATAATGGGAATTTGCTTGAGGCACTAAAACTGGAGGGAAGGATGCAATACTTATAATGGGAAATCAGTAAAGGAGGCTTAGGCTTAAGAGCAAGAAGGCGAACAGATGTAAGAGAAACTAGTCTAAAGAAAATCGATGGAAAACAGAAAAAGACAAACTCTTCCCACAAAACACCTGTATAGCGAAAAATGGTAGAAAAATTTCTAGCTAATTGCTTTGTAAAATTGATAGAATCTTAAAAAAACCAGCCCGTTGAACCTACGAATTCTATTTTTCCCAGAATCTATCCTAAATATAATTGGAACAGTTAAGTACAAATAGTAAGGACAAATATTATGTGAAAAAATATTTCACAGTAATGTTTTAATAAAAATCACCAAGAGTAAAAGGTACTAGAAGGTATAATGTTTATATAAATAAGCATTGATGATATTAAAAAATTAACACTGCTGGTTCTTAAGTGATGTGTCCTTAAGTGGGGACTTGAAACATTTAGAATTGGCTCTTTTAAATACTGCCCCAAGTTAAATCAACCCAGGAGTAAAGTATGGCCAGGTTTTCTATAGGTTGGTACAAAAGTAATTGTGGTTTGGGGCCCTGAATTTTAAATCATTATAGCTACACTCAAACACATCTTTGTTAATCAAAATAGGTACATTACACGCCACACATTGTTGCCAGTGAGATCTAAGTTTGTTTCTTCCTGTAGTGTGAAAATCTGTGCTTCAGGATTTGACAAACTCTTGGAAAGAATTTTCTACATCCCTCTGATTGTGGAAGTGTTTTTTGTCAAAAGCTGTGGAGATGCTTGAAGCACTGGTAGCCTGAGGCAGGGCAGAGAAGCGGAAGTGAACTCTGCCCTGTAACTCTGCGCAGGCATTGTCCAGGCAGTCTGAGACAATCTAAAGTTAAGTACGAAGCTACTGATGACAACGTCTGCTGCAGCAGAGGTTCCTGCTATCTATGTGTCCTTCAGAGGATGCATGTTGAGCCTATGTATTAACCTTGTAACTTCCTTGACCTTCTGTTGTGTTTGAGGACAGGTGGCCGTGAACCAAGGGCATGTACCACCCTGACCTTTCCGGAATCATGAGATTTTCATGTGTACCCGAGCCCAAAGACTGTATAAAAGGAAGGCCAGAAGTTGAGTTGGGGGCTCGGGTTTTGGGACACTAGCCCACAGAATCTCCCGGCTGGTGAATAAAGCCATTTCCTTTTCCAACTGGTGCCTGAGAGTCTTTTTGTTTGTGTTGGCTCCTGCTAAGTCAGTGGCGAGGGGTCACGTGAATGTGGCAGATGAGGTGAAACTTTGTAGTCCAATTTGTTCAACCTTTGAAGAGTTGGTTGTGCTATGTGTATTCCGGCTTTGTTGTGGGTAAGCATCAGGCCACTTTGGTGTCTCTCATCAATTTGCTGAGCAGACTTACCAGATGTGATGATTTCACTGGAGTTCAAAAAGATACAGTGGATCAGACCAGCAGCAGACCACTAAACTGTGACCAGGAGCTTTTTTGGTGCAAGTTTGGCTTTGGGACGGGCTTCGGAGGTTCCTATTAGTCCAACCACTGAGCTGGTTGTCACTGGTTGTAGTAGGAAATTCACTTTTCATTACACATCACAATCTGATCAAGAAATGGTTTGTTGTTGTGTAGAATAAGAGAAGACGACACTTGAAAATAATAATTGCCTTGATATTTGGTCAGCTCGTGCGGCACCCAGTTATTGAGCTTTTCACCTTTCCAGTCTATTTCAAATGCTGAACAACCACAGAACCGTCGACTTGAGCTCTGCAGCAGCTTTTCCATTTGTGGTTGTCAGAGGATCAGAATCAGTGTCTACTCTCAATTGGTCATTTTCAACTTTTCATTTTCATTTTTATTTATTTATTTATTTATTTTTTAATTGTTGGGGATTTATTGAGGGTACAATAAACCAGGTTACACTGATTGCATTTGTTAGGCAAAGTCCCTCTTAGAATCCTGTCTTGCCCCCAAAAGGTGTGGCACACACCAAGGCCCCACCCCCCTCCCTCCTTCCCTCTCTCTGCTCTTCTTTTCCCCACCCCTCTCCCTCCTTCTTTCTCTCTCTGCTCTCCCCTTCCCCCACCCCCATCATGACCTTAATTGTCATTAATTGTCCTCATATCAAAATTGAGTAAATAGGATTCATGCTTCTCCATTCTTGTGATGCTCTACTAAGAATAATGTCTTCCACTTCCATCCAGGTTAATACGAAAGATGTAAAGTCTCCATTTTTTTTTAATATAAAGTCTCCATTTTTTTTAATGGCTGAATAGTATTCCATGGTATACATATCCATTGTTAATCCATTTCTGGGTTGGTGGGCATTTAGGCTATTTCCACATTATGGTGATTATAAATTGAGCTGCAATAAGTCTAGTACAAGTGTCCTTATGATAAAAGGATTTTTTCCCTTCTGGGTAGATGCCCAGTAATGGGATTGCAGGATCAAATGGGAGGGCTAGCTTGAGTGCTTTGAGGTTTCTTCATACTTCCTTCCAGAAAGGTTGTACTAGTCTGCAGTCCCACCAGCAGTGTAAAAGTGTTCCCTTCTCTCCACATCCATGCCAGCATCTGCAGTTTTGAGATTTTGTGATGTGGGCCATACTTGCTGGGGTTAGATGGTATCTCAGGGTGGTTTTGATTTGCATTTCTCTAATAGATAGGGATGATGAACATTTTTTCATATGTTTATTAACCATTCATTTGTCTTCTTTAGAGAAGATTCTATTCATGTCTCTTGCCCATTGATATATGGGATTGTTGGCTTTTTTCATGTGGATTAATTTGAGTTCTCTATAGATCCTAGTTATCAAGCTTTTGTCTGATTGAAAATATGCAAATATCCTTTCCCATTGTGTAGGTTGTCTCTTTGCTTTGGTTATTGTCTCCTTAGCTGTACAGAAGCTTTTCAGTTTAATGAAGTCCCATTTGTTTATTTTTGTTGTTGTTGCAATTGCCATGGCAGTCTTCTTCATGAAGTCTTTCCCCAGGCCAATATCTTCCAGTGTTTTTCCTATGCTTTCTTTGAAGATTTTTATTGTTTCATGCCTTAAATTTAAGTCCTTTATCCATCTTGAATCAATTTTTGTGAGTGGGGAAAAGGGTGGGTCCAGTTTCAGTCTTATACATGTGGATATCCAGTTCTTCCAACACCATTTATTGAATAGAGAGTCTTTCCCCCAAGGTATATTCTTGTTTGGTTTATCGAAGATTAAGTAGTTGTAAGATGTTAGTTTCATTTCCTGGTTTTCTATTAGATTCCAAGTGTCTATGTCTCTAATTTTGTGCCAGTACCATACTGTCTTGACCACTAAGGCTTTGTAGTAAAGCCTAAAATCTGGTATGGTGATGCCCCCGGCTTTATTTTTATTTCTAAGAACTGCCTTAGCTATACGGGTTTCTTTTTTTTTCGGTTCCATATAAAACGCAGAATCATTTTTTCCAAGTCTTGCAAGTACGATGTTGGTATTTTAATAGGAATGGCATTGAATAGGTAGATTGCTTTGGGAAGTATAGACATTTTAACAATGTTGATTATTCCAATCCATGAGCATGGTATGTTCTTCCATTTGTTAATATCCTCTGCTATTTCCTTTCTGAGGATTTCATAATTTTCTTTACAGAGGTCCTTTACTTCCTTCATTAGGTATATTCCTAGGCATTTCATTTTCTTTGAAACTTAGTAAATGTGGAATGTAAGTGTCTTGGCACAGTAACTGAGAGAATGCCAGGAAGGCTATGTTAACCAGTGTGATGAAAGTGTGTCAAACAGTCTGTGAAGCTAGTGTATGATGCCCCATGATCTTATCAATGTACACAGCTATGATTTAATTAAAAAAAAGATACAAAGCAAATACAGTAAAACATTAACAATGATGGTATCTAAGTGGTTGATATACATGGATTCATTAAATAGTATTTTCAACTTAAAAAAAAAAAAAGAAACTATGGTGAAGGGAGTTGTGTCCTTAATTAGCTTCTCATCTTGACTGTTATTGGTGTATACAAAGGCTACTGACTTGCGGACATTGATTTTATATCCTGAAACATTACTGTACTTTTTGATGACTTCTAGGAGTCTTGTGGTTGAATCTTTGGGATTCTCTAAGTATAAGATCATGTCCTCAGTAAAGAGGGAGAGTTTGACCTGCTCTGCTACCATTTGGATTCCCTTTATGTCCTTGTCTTGCCTAATTGTATTGGCTAGAACTTCCAGCACTATGTTGAATAGTAAAGGTGACAGAGGACAACCTTGTCTGGTTCCAGTTCTAAGAGGAAAAGCTTTCAGTTTTACTACATTCAGTAAAATATTGGCTGTGGGTTTGTCATAGATAGCTTCAATCAGTTTTAGAAATGTGCCACCTATGCCTATACTCTTCAATGTTCTAATTACAAAAGGATGCTGGATTGTATTGAATGCTTTTTCTGCATCTATTGAGAGAATCATATGATCTTTATTTTTGCCTCTGTTAATATGGTGGATAATGTTTATGGACTTGCATATGTTAAACCAGCCTTGCATCCCTGGGATGAAACATACTTGATCATGGTGTATGACTTTTTTGATGATAAGCTATAATCTATTGGCTAGGATTTTGTTGAGAATTTTTGCATCTATATTCATGAGTGAAATTGGTCTGAAATTCTCCTTTTCGGTTGGGTCTTTTCCTGGTTTTGGTATCAGGGTGATGTTTGCTTTATAGAATGTGTTGGGGAAGATTCCTTCTTCCTCAATTTTTTAGAATAATTTCTGCAGTATAGGAATAAGCTCTTCCTTGAAGGTTTGATAGAATTCTGGTGTGAAGCCATCTGGACTAGGGCATTTTTTGGTTGGAAGCTTTTTTATTGTTTCTTTAATCTCAGTGCTTAAAATCGGTCTGTTCAGGAGCTCTATTTCTTCCTGGCTAAGTCTAGGAAGAGGGTGTGATTCCAAATATTGATCCATTTCCTTCCCATTGTCAAATTTCTGGGCGTAGAGTTTCTGGTAGTATTAAGAGATGATCTCTTGTATCTCTGTGGGATCAGTTGTTATTTCCCATTTATCATTTCTGATTGAGGTTACTAGAGATTTTACTTTTCTATTTCTCGTTAGTCTGGTCAATGGTTTATCTATTTTATTTATTTTTTCAAAAAACCAACTCCTTGTTTCATTAATTTTCTGAATGATTCTTTTGTTTTCAATTTCATAGATCTCTGATTTGATTTTGGATATTTCTTTTCTTGTACTGAGTTTAGGCTTAGATTGTTTTTCTTTTTCTAATTCCATAAGATGGCTTGTGAGTTTGTTGATGCGTTCTCTTTATGTTTTTCGAATGTAGGCATCTAAAGCGATAAATTTTCCTCTCAAAACTGCTTTTGCAGTATCCCATAGGTTTTGGTAGCTTGTGTCTTCATTGTTGTTATGCTGAAGGATGTTAATGATTTCTTGTTTTATTTCTTCCTGCACCCATCTGTTATTCAACAGAAGGTTGTTTAATCTCCATGCTTTTGGGTTGAATGTTTTCATTAGAGTTGAGTTCCACCCTTAATGCCTTATGGTCTGAGAAGATACAAGGTAAATTTCAATTCTTTTGATTCTGTTGAGGTTTCTTTTGTGTCCTAGGATATGATCAATTTTGGAGAATGTTCCATGGGGTGCTGAGAAGAATGTGTATTCTTTATCTTTGGGATGGAGTGTTCTATATGCGTCTATCAAGCACAGTTGTTCTAGGGTCTCATTTAAATCTCTTATACCTTTGTTTAATTTCTGTTTAGAGGATCTGTCCAGCTCTATAAGAGGAGTGTTAAAGTCCCCTGTTATTGTAGTATTATCGGATATCATATTGCTCAGGCTGAGTAAGGTCTGTTTCAAGAATCTGGGAGCATTTAAATTGGGTGCATAAATATTTAGAATTGAAATGTCTTCTTGTTGTATTTTTCCCTAGACCAATATAAAGTGACCATCTTTGTCTTTTTTGACTTTAGTTGCTTTAAATCCACATGTATCTGAAAATAAGATCGCAACTCCTCTTTTCTTCTGAATTCCATTTGCCTGAAAAATTGTCTTCCAACCCTTGACTTGGAGTTTTAATTTGTCTTTTGAAGCCAGGTGTGTTTCTTGCAGACAGCAAATCGATGGCTTGTGTTTTTTAATCCAGTCAGCCAATCTATGTCTCTTCAGTGGGGAATTCAAGCCATTAAGATTTATTGCGATAATTGATAAGTGTGGTAGTATTCTATTCATCTTATTTTGTGAGAGTCCATTGCTTAGTTTTGTCTTTTGCATCAGTGTGGAGGATAGGTTCTGTCCTTTAATTTCTAAGTTCTACTTTGCTGCTGATCCATTGTGATGGTCAGTGTGCAGAACAGGTTGAAGTATTTCCTGTAGAGCTGGTCTTTTTGTGGCGAATTTCCTCAATGTTTGTATATCTGTAAATGATTTGATTTCTCCATGAATTTTAAAGCTTAGCTTAGCAGGGTACAGATTTCTGGGCTGGAAATTGTTCTGTTTAAGTAGATTAAAGGTAGATGACCATTGTCTTCTTGCTTGGAAAGTTTCATTAGAGAAGTCTGCAGTCACTCTGATGGATTTGCCCCTGTAGGTCAACTGGCTCTTACTCCTGGCAGCTTGTAGAATCTTTTCTTTTGTCTTGACTTTGGACAGGTTCATCACAATGTGTCTTGGAGAAACTCAGTTAGAGTTGAGGCGACCTGGGGTCCGATATCCCTCTGAAAGCAGTGTGTCAGAATCTTTGGTGATATTTGGGAAATTTTCATTTATAATATTCTCTAGTATGGCTTCCATTTCTCTGGGGCATTCTTCTTCCCCTTCTGGGATTCCTATAACTCGTATGTTGGAATATTTCATAAAGTCCCATAATTCTGACAATGAACATTCTGCTTTCTCTCTCTTTTTTTTCTGCTTCTTTAAGTATATGAGTTACCTCAAGAACTTTGTTTTCAACCTCCGAAATTCTTTCTTCTGCATGGTCTCACCTGTTGCTGATAATTTCCATTGCATCTTTAAGTTCCCTAATTGACTTCTTCAGCTGCACTATATCCTTTCTATATTCTTCATATCGTTCATATCTTATTTGATTCTGTTTTTGGATTTCCTTTTGGTTATTTTCCACTTTATTAGCCATTTCCTTCCTTATTTGCATCATTTCCTTCATTGTTTTCATCATGTGTATTCTAAATTCCCTTTCTGTCATTCCTAACATTTCTTTATAGGTGGAATCCTCTGCAGTAGCTACCTCATGGTCCCTTGGAGGGGTTGTTCTGGACTGGTTCTTCATGTTGCCAGGCCTTTTCTGCTGATTCTTCTTCATGAGTGATTTCTTTTATCTGTTTCCTTGTCCTAATTTTCCTTTCACTTCCTCTTGCTGTTTAAGTTCCTTTTGCCTGTGGACTAAGGTTTGATGAGTCCTTTTGGTAGAGGACCAGAAGGTTGAGAAGTTTGAAGAGGAAGAAGGATAAAAAAAAAGAAAAACAAAAAAATAAAGAAAGAAAGAACGAAAAGAAAATAGAGGAAGGAGTGGGGGTGGGTAAAAGGGAATATTGACAAAAAGAAGAGAGGCACAGAAAGAGGAAGACAGTGCAATACAGGTGTACAGTAGGGTACTTTGATACAATCTTAAAAACACCTAAGCCTTTGGAGGTGCCCGGTTGGGTGGTTCCCTTCAGGTCAGCAGCTCTTTGCTAACCTGATTGAACACAGTACCCCACCTCCACCAAGTAGAGAGGAAAGAGAATAATGCTATAAATCAAACCAAAACAATCAAACAGAAAACTTTATGGGATAAAATTGGGTGAAAAGCCAAATAATATGGGTAGAAACACTAGCAAAAATGAAGTTGTAATTATTGAAAAAGGCAGCAATGGGAAATTGTATTTAAACTAGAAAAATGGAGAAAGAAAAGAAAGAGAAAAAAAGAAAAGAAAAAATCTGTACGGAAAAGGTCGAAATTAAAAAACAAAACCACAACAACAAAATAAACAAACAAACAAACAACAACAACAACAACAAAAACCAAAAACAATGGAGTATATATATTTTGTTGAATATTGTCTGGGCAGCAGGTGGTCTTCTTGGGTATGAGATGTTAATCATAATGCTGATATGACTGGAGGCCTCCACTGAGTTCTCAAACCCCATAGGTGGACACCCTAAATCTCTCTTTGGCCCTCTTAAAAGGCACTTTAATCTTCTAAACTTGGCAAAGCAGAAGCTTTCCCAGGAAAGTGCTTGTTGCTGGGATCACTGCTGAAGTGGCTAACCACTTACCCAGTGTGCCAAAACCAGTCTCACTCTGCCCCTGAAGGTTAAGGCTATAAGGCCGCTTCAGTCCCCACCTTTAGGCTGCTCAGTCACTAGGTTACTAGCTCCCGCCCGATCCTTGCTCTGCAACCCTGAGGGCAGAGCTTGCTGGGGCAGTTCTCTCACAATGGCTCCCTGCGGCCCACAGCCAAACACTATTAGCTCCATCCAACTCAGCGGCTCAGTCTAGGGCCCTAGACAACGCCCAAAGTTGTCCACACTCCTGCTCAAGCTCTCCCCAAGGCAGTTCAACTGAGTGCCAAGTCCAAAAACCCCAAAACAGTTCACAGGTAAGGTAAGGCCTTTCTGGTTTGCAGTCTCGCTGTTGCTGTACTTACAGCTGCCGGTGGGATTAGACTGATGGAACACACACAACCACTTGCCAGTTTTCCACTGTTTTTGTCCTCCTCTTGGGGTCCAAAAGTCTCTCGCTGACTCCCTGTATCCTCAAAAGGATGATTATAGGCAGATCCCACCAGCCAGAGATGCCTGGAGTCTTATCTCCCCAGACTCACGGTGCCCAGTTGCAGGGAAGCTGTTACTTGGCCGCCATCTTGTTCTCATATCGTCGTTTTCAACTTTTCATGGCCAGGCACCATGCTCCTCATCTCAAGGCTCTCATATCCATTGCAAAACTTTTTGATCTACCACTGCAGTGCTTGTTTGTTAGTAGTTTCTGGGCCAAATATGTCATTGATGCTGCAAGTGTCTCCTCTGCTTTATGATCCATTTTGGACTTGAATAAGAAAATCTCTCAAATTTGCTTTTTGTCTAATATCATGTCCAAAGTCCAAAACAAATATAAAATAAACATTGAATAACAAAACATTAGCAAAAAACATAAAATGAAAAGTGCACATTAAGGGCGGCGCCCGTGGCTCAGTGAGTAGGGCACCGGCCCCATATGCCGAGGGTGGCAGGTTCAAACCCAGCCCCGGCCAAACTGCAACCAAAAAATAGCCGGGCGTTGTGGCGGGTGCCTGTAGTCCCAGTTACTCTGGAGGCTGAGGCAGGAGAATCACGTAAGCCCAAGAGCTGGAGGTTGCTGTGAGCTGTGTGACACCACGGCACTCTACTGAGGGTGCAGTAAAGTGAGACTCTGTCTCTACAAAAAAAAAAAAAAAAAGAAAAGTGCACATTAGAATGATGTATAACATAACCACATTTATTTAACAATGTATTCCAGTATCAAACAGCAAATTTCAGCAGTGCAAAAACTACAATTACTTTTGCACTAATCTAATACATTTCTCAGCTCCCAGTTTTACCATTCATGAAGCAAAAGATGCATAAATTAATTAGGGTTCATTAAGAATAGAGGAACCAGTAGGAGATGTATGTCATCAGATTGATTGTAAAAGAATTATTTTATTCAATTATTGGGCTGTTCAGACAAGTCCAAAAAACTATAGGTCAATCTGTCAAGAAGGATAGGCTGGAACTTTGGGTGAGAATTGAAGTGCCCACAGCAGAATTTCTTCTCTTTTTGGGAAGCCTCAGCTTTGCTCTTAAGTCCTTTGGACACATCAAATCTGGCCCACCCAGGTATTCTAAGTCAAACTTTGTTACTTGAAGTCAACTGATGATGGACTTTCATCACATCTACAAATTACCTTCTCAGAACATCCAAATTAGTGTTTGATCACATAATTGAGGCTTTAGCCTAATCAGGTTGATAAGTAAAACTGAACATAATAGTGCCCATTGGAATGGTGCCCCTGGGACTCACGGAAGATACCTGTTCACCATTCTGTCATATCTTGGTATCACCGATGAGCAAATTGGGAATCTGAGAGATTGTAAAAGACAGTGATGGTGGCTTAAGGATTGGAAGATGACCCTAAGTGGTCCCTGTTTCATATATTCATACTCTTCTAGGCCTCTCCTCTTTAGTATGGTTGTTATATTCTAGTGATTACATCCACCCACTGGTGGGCTGCCTGGAAGGCAGTGGGGCTGTCATGTTGTCAGGAAAGATTTCTTTTTCCTAGCTGACTCACTCTAAAATCTTCCTCTCCTTGCTAGCTTTGAAGAACAAGCTACCACAAATCCTAAGGCTATGAGGAAATAAAACCCACTAACAACTTGAGTAGCTTGAGGCTACACCCATCCCTAGTGAAGTCTCCAGTGAGGATCCAACTCTGACAGCTAGATTGCTGCTTTCTGAGCACCTAGCTGATGCTGTGTCTGGGACTTCTGATTTACAGGAACTGTGACATAACATATGTGTGTTGTTTTAGGCCATTAAATTGTGAGAATTTGTTACACAATAAAAAACAAACAAAAAAAAAAACTGATGCAGTGGGATTTGACTCCATCCAGGCTGGCCCTGTGTTTGGGCTTTCTCTACCAAGCTAGACTGTACCAAATAAGAGTCTGGCTACACTGTATTGCATTAGATGCTCAGGGTCACATGCAGACAGCCAAGGACACAGAGCCTGTTATCAGTGGAATGCCAAATTGAAAATATTCTTTCACTGAAAATTTGAGCAAACTAACTGAGGGATTTGTGATGAACCTAAAAAGAGAGTTAAAATGATTCTGTAGCAGCAGCTGCTGTAAATGGTGTTAAAGATGACCAGAAGGCAAAGAAGGCAGAGAAAGATCAAGATAAATGATCTTGTTCCACTGCATAGGGACCTTTGGAAAATGAGAAAAGGATAGTTTTTATGGACTAGAGGGAGATAAGTTAGATTAAATCAGGGAGAAAATGATGAGGTGTTCAGTTTAATGTCCATGCGAAAGCAGTCATTGGAAGTTGCAGGAAACTGATACCAGAGACTTAATATGGCTTTTACTTATAAATCATAATTTTTATAAAATTGCATATTAGAAATACTATTGCAATTGTGATTACATAAATTATTTTCATTTAGCTTAAGCCAATGGAAAAACCACACCATTTTGTGAAAGAAAATGACCAGTTCTTCATAAGGAACTCCAATAAACGAGAGGAAAAGTTGTTCATTTTTTCCTCATTTGTAAATTCCCAGTATTCCCAGTATTTCCATTAGATGGGAAATATCACAGCAGAAATACTGTGTTAGGGATCTGGAAATACCTGACAGTTAGGTCCCACAAGGGTCCTTTTCTTGCCATTTAGCACAGATGTACTGTCATTGTTTCAGCAGGGTGGTAAGAAGAGATCTAATGTGCATCATCTGGGAATGGGGTGTGGAAACCACCACTCTCAGGACCAGGAAAACTACTTGGAGACTAAGTTAATCACTGATACAAACTCAGAAAGACTGCGGCCATTAAAAAATTGTTATCTCAGGTTGGATGTGGTGGCTCACGACTGTAATCCCAGCATTTTGGAAGGCCAAGGCAGGTGGATCTCCTGAGCACCTGCCTTGAGAGGGGTTTGAGATCGGCCTGAGCAAGAATGAGAATCTCTCTCTACTAAAAATAGAAAAACTAGCTGGGCATGGTGGATGCCTATAATCCCACCTATTCGGAAGGTTGAGGCAAGAGGATTGCTTGAGCCCAGGAGTTTGAGGTTGCTGTGAGCTAAGATGATTATGACAATACTCTACCCAGGGTGACAGTGAGACACTGTCTCAAAAAAAAAAAAAATTGTTTCCTTGATGTCAGTGACAAAACAATGAGGGGATTTACCTTTTAAACTGTCTTCTAATAACTTCTTGACATGGGCTAAAACTTACCTAAAGAACATTTTATTAAAAATCATCCTGATGGGAGGGTCTGGGGAAGATGGCCACTGGAGCCACCTTTCAACAGAAGCTCCCATCCAGAGGGAGAGATAACGGCCAAAAAGAACCCAGTAAATCTAAAGGTCGGGAGCTGAGCTGACAGAGAAGATTGATAACTGTATATCATCCCTGCTTAGGCAAGCTGTGACTTTAAGGAAGCAAATTTCAGGTGCAAAAGACATCCCAAAGAGGATAAAAGTCTGTCCTCTCCCCAAGAGAGGGGCTTGCTGTGTGATCTCTACAAGTGAGCAGTGAACAGAAGACCTCTTGTCTCACCCCAAGGGAGAGAGTGGCTGAAGGCTGGGACTCTGTCTCCAGAGAGACCCTGCTGTGAGCCTGGGCATTCTCTTGCCCAGCATAAAAGTTGAACAAATATTTTCCCTGCCATTTTGAGCTCCCATTTTTAACTTCTCCCCTTGCCTGGGAGTCTACAAGACTACCCCCTGCAGAGACTGGAGTGTCCATGCTTCCTTTCTAGGGTGGACATTGCATGGGCCGCAGCAGCACAGCTGTGCTGAAACTGTGACTCAAGTATAAGAGGAGAGAGGCTCAGGAGGGAGGGTGACTGCCCTGGCACCAGGAAAGTGCAAGCAGCAGGCAGAAGCATTGGAAGCCACTGCAGTGGGCAGAGGCTTGGGAACCCACATGGAGGCACCTGCCACACAGTAGCAGTGATAGTAGAGCAATCCCACCAGGGTCAAATTTTGGAGATACCTCCCCAATTCTTTGGACAGCCAGAAGGAGCCAGGCCTCAGGGGTACCAGAAGAGCAGTGCAGCAGGGCAGAGGTGTGCTGTCTGAGGGAGAAAAACATTTGCTGCATTGTTAACCATTGGCTTGGAACAAACTTAGGTGGAACACTCCCCAGTTTCCATTGAGCAGTAGAGGGAGTCAGGCTTCGGCTCCCCCTGCCAGCGGGTGGCATACTGTGGTGGCTGGGAGGCACTGACTCCCCTTTGACTCTGGCAGGTGCAAATACCTGGTGCATTTGCTCATAGGAGGGGTCTGGGCCACAGTCCCATGGGGTTACTAGTGACTGGGTGTGGCAGAGGTGAAAGGTGGGGAAGGAGACACCAGCCCCTGTGGACTAACATTAGCTGGGTGGGCCTTTCTGACTCCATGGAACACCAGAGTGAGTCACACTTGAGGTGCCAGTAGTTCCCTGTTGTCTAGTTGCTGGAGTCCTTCTGAACTCTCCCACTTGATCAGCATCTGTGCTGACCAGGACTGTTGGTTTGGAACTCTTGACCTGGGCCAGATACCAGGGGACCATCCTGGCTGTGTTGTAGTGGGAGGAGTGGCTGTGCTGTTGTTGCCCATGGCGGGTGGGCTGTCTTAGTTGCTTTTATTTCTCCCCAGGTAATATTTAAGCCCAAAGCCACTGATTCACTAGGATTGGATAGAGACTAGCTGAATACAAGATATAGACACCTAGCCCCATCATACCAAGCAGGTCCCCAACAGAGTCTCAGCCTGCAGTACTGAATGGGACTTTTGCAAAGCTGTAGAGGAAAAACCAAAGTCACTAGTAAAGGGCTGGTTAACTACAACTCCAGGAGCCCTCAATCCAATTGCATCTTACCAGATTCTTTAGCCACATTGTGAAAAATAATCATGGGATGGTATCAGTGGAAAAACTCTAGCACCATGAATAATCAGAGTAGATCAACTCCCCCAAGGACTGACAAAGGAGACACATCAGATGCCATTCATAAAGAAATGGCCAAAATGTCAGAAATTGAGTTCAGAATATGGATGGCAAATAAGATTACTAGAATGGAAGTAGAGTTAGAATTAGAAATTCAAGGAGTAGTTCAAAAATTGTCTTAAGAAATCAATGAATTCAAAGAAAAAATCTTCAAGGATTTGGACATAATGAGACAAGAAATTGCAGCCCTCCAAGAACTGAGAAATACAGTAGCATCTCTCAGTAACAAAATGGAGCAGGCAGAAGAAAGGATTTTTGACATTGGAGACAAAGTTTTTTTTGTTTTTTTTGGCTGGGGCTGGGTTTGAACCCACCACTCAAAGAAGAAGAGAAGTGGAGAGCAAAAACGGATCATTCCCTGAGAGAATTGTGGGACCACTCCAAAAGAACAAACATTCACCTTATAGGAATTACTAAAGGAGAAGAGGATGGTCCTAAAGACACTGGTGCTCTACTCTAAGATACAATGAAGGAGAATTTCCCAAGCATGGCAAGAGATACTGTAATTCAGATAGCAGACAGTTTCAGAACCCCATCACAACTCAATCCAAATAAAGCATCTCATAGACACATTGTAATTAACTTTGCCAAAGTTACTATGAAGGAGAAAATTCTGCAAGCAGCCAGATGTAAGAAAATCATAACCTACAAGGGGAAAAATATTAGAATGACTGCAGATCTCTTAGCTGAAACTTTTCAAGCCAGAAGAGGATGGTCATTGACCTTCATTCTCCTAAAACAGAACAACTTTCAGCCCATGATCTTGTATCCAGCTAAAATGAGTTGCATTTGTGATGGAGAAATCAAATACTTTAATGACATAGATATGTTGAAGAAATTTTCCATAACTAAACCAGCTCTCCAGGTTATTCTCAGACTTATCCTGCACAATGACCAGCACAATGCTCTAACCATCCAAGTAAACTCCCTCAGAACATTTTAAACAAACCCAACTTCCACAGTGGTGGAGCTATGGGCATCACCCCAAAATATGAGTATTTTTAATTAAAGGCCCTTAGAGATAAACAGGCTAGAGAAGAACTTTTCTCCCTCTATCTGAATCAACCAGATCAACTCATGAAGAATAATGGAATTGCCTTCCTTCCCTCTTATCTGAATATATTACAGGAAAGGAGATCAAGAATGCAACCAGACGTGGCCCAAATCTTTGTAAATATAATACCTATTTCTTACGTTAATTTAACTTGCAAAGAGAGCCATTTACAAGTCAATCTGTTTCCTCTATCCATTCACCCACCCTAGCAACCATTTATTGCCCCTAAACAGAATTATTTATATTTTTTATCTTCTTCTCCCCTCTAAAAGAAGGGTATATAACTTCCTAAACCTCACTGAGATATTGGGTAATCTTTCTGTGATTCTCCCTATGCTCATGGCCAATAAACTTCTTCCTTTTATTAATCTGCCTTAGTTGTGAGTTGATCTTTCAGTGAACTTTCAGGTGAAAGAGGAAGTTCCCCCCATACCTCCACAATAATTAATTGGTTTTAAATTGCATCTGATTTGATTCATGAATAGAGTCTTTCCCATCCCTGGGTTATGTATGTATAAAAGAACTCACCTATGCAGTCATTAAGTACTTGTATGGTTTAAGGTTTAGTTCTCTGATAAGGTGAGATTTAGTACTTTATATGGAGTTAAGGATCCAGTTTCATGCTTTTTCAAATGGCTTTGTTGAATTTTTTGCTCCAGTGATGTGAGACTTCTTTATCATGTACAGTAGAACCTCCATAGTTGACCACATCCCTATACTGACCACCTCGTTAAGCTGATCTAATTGTCATAGACCAGACATGCACCACATGTGTGTAGCCGTATAGTAGGCCTAGTTCCTTATGTTGACCACTTCCTATGTTGACCAGTATGTTACAGTCTCTTGGGAGGTCAACTTACAGAGATTCCACTGTATTCCATTTCCATTTTTTTTAAGGTCAATTTTCAGACTTTCCCTTCTATTCTACTGGCCCATCAGTCTATTCAGATGCTGGCACCTCACTGCTTTAGTTGTAGAGGCTTCAAAGTTGATTTCATGTCCAGGAGAGCTATACTCTCCCATAGCTTTTCTTTTTCAGGGTCATTGCAGCTATTCTTGCATTTTATTTTTTCCCATGAACTTTAGTATTGACTTGTCTAACTCCATGAAAATGCATGTAATTTATTTTTTTATTGTCTTATAAATCAACTAAGGGAGAACCGACATTGTTATGATGTGTTGAATTATCTCAAAGAGCAAAGGATGTCTTTGTTGTTGTTTAAGTCTTTAGTCTCCTTCAGGAGACAAAACTTTAAAGTTTTCCTTATATATATTTTGCAAATTTCCTGAGTTCATTCCTAAGTATTTTACAAGTTTTCCTATTGGGAATCGAGTTCTTTTCTACATTCTATCTTCTAACTGATTTTTGTGTGTGTGTATAAAGGCTATTGATTCCTGTATGTTAATGTGACATCTTGCTTTATTGCTAATTTTTTATCAAGTCTAATTTAATTTTGTTTGCAAATGTACTATCTTTCCATAATAAACTGGGAGGATAGTCTGGCCACAAAAACACCACTGTTCTTTAGGAAAGAAAAATATGTTTTGACTTCCTCCTAGTATCCAAGCTACAAAGAAACTTTTAGAACATGACACATAAATAGATAACTGCTTGAATATGCTTAACTATGCATGTAATGAAATTTGTTATTTAAAAATGGGGTGGAATATTTGTGACCCTATTTACATATTTGCATTCTTTACATATAGGTGTAATGCTATCTTTTGATTTTTTTTTTTTTTTTTTTTTTAGCTACAATCTTATTAAGGACATGATTAGAGTTTCACTAAGAATTTGGTATTTCCTTAAGGAAAGAATATTCCCTTTTACCACATTAAATTCTATATTAAATATTCTGCATAGTTAAACTCTTTTCCAAGTTTGTTGCATTTCTGTGATCTCTGCTGTTAATAAAACTCGGTCATTCTGTTTGCCAAGGCAGCAACACTTGTTTAGTGCACAATAAATGCTTATCTAAAATATTTTAGGTTTGTTTTTGTCACAGACTGCTGAGATGCAATCTTTCTCAACTCAGTGTATTGATTTTGTGGCCTCTATCCTAGGATCCCAGGCGTGAGAAGTGCCTCAAAAATAAGTATTCGAATCCCTGGCTCCACAGAGAAGTGAGGAACTTGGCCCAAAGATAAACTGCGATTTTCTTCAGAAGCACATTTTACTGCTTAATAACCCGTAAGATTCTCAGGAAATTTGTTCTTGTATCCGTATTAAATTACTCATTTACTCAGGGTGGATGGATTTTGAATTTCAATTCTAAATGACTGGAATAAATTACCTTTTCTAGAGAAACAGACATCCACAGAGGGTCTGAGGACATGGGGAAGTGTTCTGAAACAGACTGAAAATACAGCCTCTCTAGTGGGAGTGAGAGATTTTCAATCAAGTGCCCACCTCCACAAAGTGTTTGTGCTGCAGGAAGTCCTGTGATTGTCATCAGCGACCTTGGACTCAACCCTCTTGTACTCTCGTGAGTAATATTAGCGCTGGGCCTGAAACTGACAGCTGGAGATGAACCACGATGCAGTCAGACGAGCTGCAGTTGTGCTGTCAGGATGCTGGGCTGCGCACAGGCAGGCGTTCCAGCCAGATCTCCTAAGTACACTGGGTCCGTGCAGACAAGCACAGGGTGACCTGCACAGGGGGACCTGAGGCTCCTTCTCGTGCCTGTGCCACCTGAGCCAGACCCTTATACCAGCTAGGTCTCTCCTCAGCATCACTGAATCTTCCAGGGCAGGGTCTCCTGTCCCTTTGCCTGTCCTCTCGTGCACTTGCTGTTTGATTTTGACACATCAGATGATTTCTTTCTTTTTTTTTTAATTTTTTTTATTGTTAAATCATAACTGTGTACATTAGTGCAATCAAGGGGTACAATGTGCGGGTTTCATATACAATCTGAAATATTCTCATCAAACTGTTCAACGTAGCCTTCATGGCATTTTCTTAGTTATTGTATGTAGGCATTTATATTCTGCATTTAGTAAGTTTCACCTGTACCCATTCTACGGTGGGCACCGTAGATATGGGCCCACCCATTACCCTCCCTCCACCAAAACCTCCCGCCTCCCTTCCTCTTCCTTAGCCCTTTCCTCATAGTCTTGTGCTATAGTTGGGTTATAGTCTTCATGTGAAAGCTATAATTTAGCTTCATAGCAGAGCTGAGTACATTGGATACTTTTTCTTCCATTCTTGAGATACTTTACTAAGAAGAATATGTTCCAGCTCCATCCATGTAAACATGAAAGAGGTAAAGTCTCCATCACATCAGATGATTTCTCATTGAGGATAGTTGGCGTTCACTGTAGGCAGAAACTCTAGCACTGGATTCCACTGGAGCTAAGGAAGTGACGCTATTCATCAAAGGATTTTAACAAAGTAGCAAAAATGATGAATGATGTGAGTGTGAGGACGGTGACCCAGAGAACTTTCCCTACCTGCAGCAGACATCCTTTTGGTTGTTCTGACACATTTTATTGTATATGTTTGAGGTTTTCAACATTGTGCTGTGAGATATATATAGACAGGTAATGTGGTGCAACCGATCATCTCACACAGTCGCTTTTTGGCGTGTTAGCAGTAAACAAACGTTCATTGTCTTAAGCCTTTGGAAGTTTTCAGATTGTTTCCTACTAAGGTGTGACCAAGACACTCGTGATCAATGACATTTTGACTCACTATTTGAAAGTGTTACATTCTGCTTCTGTAATTTAACACATCATAAGCATATTGCAATATGATAAGATGATTATTCTTTTCAAATGACGTGAGAATACCTCAAGTCGATCTGTTATCAGTTACTTAACCAATTCCTTATGGTCAATTATTTAGATTCTTCTCCCCTGCCCCCATTCATAGAACTTTTTCAGATTAATTTCCTGCAGGGAGTTACTGATTTCTTTATTAAAGTATAATTTAATATTCTTCTTCCTAGTCTCAAAACATGTAGAGTTTTGGACATTTGTAGTAGATCATGCTGAGCGGAGCCAATACAATGTGTCTGACTTGACAGGTTGTAAATGCGTCCTGAGTACATCTCAGAGACAGGCCTGTACGGAGCATGTCTGTGCGTTGACCACCCTGGGCTGCAGTACGAGCCTTGCTTTCTAGGTACAGAGGCCCCAGCAATGACCAGTGAGGCAGGACCTCATCACTGCCCCTGAAGCCATCCCTCTAGCTGGGCCTGGACTCCGAAGGATCTCATAGGCCTGGGACGTACAGAAAAGTTACCATCCCCAAGGAAGTGGTAGATACCAGCGATAGATGACCTTTTTGTCTTGCCGCAGATAAACAATTTGAAGATACAATCATCTTGTCACTAAGATGTGCCCTTCACTCACACTGTCTTTCGTATTCTCTATTCCTCCTTCCTCGCCTTCCCACATTTTCCCTTCACTCCTTTTTCACTGGGATTGAGCTCCTCATGAACGTTTCCACACATGAAGTTTTGCTCAGGTTTTGTTTTTTAGGGAACCCAGGCTGTAAGGGTTACTCTTATGTGAAAAAAAAAAATTACTGGAAAGTGAGAAAAGAAATTAAACTACCCTTCATCATCTTAGCACTTTGATACTCTCTTCCCTGTTTTAACATGGCTAAACATATTCCAGAGGAAACCGAAGTTTCTAATTCAAACTCGTGTTAACTTATAGCACGAAAAACCTTTGGGGGGTTGTACAGAAGCTTTTCACACTTCCATAAGTGCTAGGGTAAACTTTCACACTTCCAAAAGTGCTAGGGTATATTTTGTGCATGTAACCAGGATACCGTAAGCAGAAACAGAAATGGAGAGAAACATAACCTTTTAGGAGGGAGGGAAAAAAGCAAATATTCTCTGTAAGAGGGTGTTTCAGTGCTAGGGTAAATTACATTTGTATGCAATTCGTTTTAAACTCTTTTATCTAAAAAGACATGTCATTATAAGTATAAAGTGGAAATGGAATATTTCATTTTAAACGAATAAAGGAAACACAGAGAGTGCCAAAAAAAGTATCCTCATTTTAAGCAAAGAAAAAACTGTATTAAAATTGTAATACTCTGTACTGAGAACAAAAGATGAATACAAGTCATGTTGGGCACCTCTTGTAATTGCAGAAGTCAGATGTGACATGAGTATTACAAATATGATACAGTTTTTTCCTTTTTAAGAAAGTGTATACATTTTTTGGCACCCTGTGTATATTAAATATAAAATCACAATGTAACGCGTTTTGCCAATGCTTTCATGTCCCCTGAACAGATAATTTGTTTTATAATTTATGCCTGAGAAGTGATCATGAAGAAATGAAAATTCTGTAGAGTACTTTCTCTATAAACTTAAAACTTTTTTAGTCTTAGTCCAATTTTAAAGCACCCAGCAGAGTTTTTATGCTATGCCTTTGAATAATTCTTGCCTATCAACCATTTAAATTGTGTGGCTTTAATCTCAGTCCTTGTCATGGCAAATTAGGGTACAGACGTGTAACACATCCACCCCAGGAAGGCCTGGCTGCTATGCCGAGGAGCAGGTGAGAAGCTGCGTCTGTATCCGCCCACCGTCCCTCTGCCCTTGACAGAGCGCTGTTTCCTGATCCTTCCCTCTCTTGCTCTGCCTGAGGCACAAGGTGCACCAACCTCAGCATCATGCTGCGCAGTGGAGTCCCATGTTCCCCAAGCCCCCATCATCCTATCATTCTGGTGGGTGTGCTACTCTTGCGTGCCTGAGGGCTCTTTCTGGAGTCCCTTGGGGCTGAGTTTCCTGAATATACACACCGGCCAGAGGAAGTGCCGGGGAGCTCCCTTATCAAATCCCCCTTCCTGCGTGGGCTGCTGGTAAGTACTCCAGCTCCCTCTCTCCTTTGGTGGGATAATCCTACAATTCCACAGGTTTACATCAGTGCTCCTCAAAATAGGCTGTGCTATCGGTGCAAACCGTGTATAGCCTGCACTGGAAAACATCACTGCATTTGACTAGCTGGCACCTAACGCACAGTCTGGGGCTGTCACTTCCATTCTCTCTCTTCTCTTGTATCTCACCTCTTCGCTGTCCATCACACCTCCGTATTCAGGTTCACGAATGTCCTAAGTGTGTGTGCTTTTGGCCGGCATTGCTAGCTCATTCCCATCTTTTAACCCCGCTGTTCAGTGGAATTGTAATCGTACAGATTGCAAGTGTCAGAGTTGCCTAAGACGTAATATTTACTTTTTTGTGGTAACGTTTCATGTGCAGTTCTAGGAGCCCACTGTGTGCTCAGTAAATATCATATTTTTCCTTAATTCAAGTGACATGAATGACAAGGAATTAAAGGCAGTATGCATGATGGATAAAACCAACTATGGAGACAGAATTCCTAGGTCAAAATCCTGGTTTTCTGCTTACCTGCCAGAAAACCTTGGCAGAGTCTGTAAACCGTGCTTTTCCTCAATTTCCTTGTCTGCAAATAAGGATAATAATAGTACTTTACTCATAGCGTTGTGAGGATTAAATAAGCCAACATTATAAACTGCTTGGAAGAGTTCTGCTGGGGCTCAGAAAAACAGTACCCCCAAATTAAGGCCTCAGAAACAAAGATTCTCTGACTTTCTCCTGCCCTCCTGCCTCAGTCCCATTCTCCCCTCAGGTTAGCCATAGAAATCACAATGTCTCATTCTCAGAATGGATCATAAGAGCCAGAATCCCTTTTCCTGAAAGCCAACCATAAAACCTAAAATTATTCTGTGTAAATATTGGCCATGAAGAAGTTATTAGACTTGCCTCAATCCAGAGCGGGCCCTGCCCCACACCCAGGAGGAGGAAAATCAGCTCAGGGAGGCCCGGAAGAGTCTCAGCAGAGGCCTTGCTGGGTTTCCCCACTCAGTCTATTAGCATCAGATTAGACACTTTGGTCCAGTCATCTTTTTATACAGCTGTCGATACTTTATTGAGCCTAAGCATAAAAATGGACACTTTTCCTTGGATCTTTGGTCTTCTTTCTGAAGGCTCCAGTGTATACATGTTAATAAATTTGTACACCTTTTTTTTTTTTTTTGTAGAGACAGAGTCTCACTGTACTGCCCTCGGTAGAGTGCCGTGGCGTCACACGGCTCACAGCAACCTCTAACTCTTGGGCTTACACGATTCTCTTGCCTCAGCCTCCCAAGCAGCTGGGACTACAGGCGCCCGCCACAACGCCCGGCTATACATCTTTTATGCTATTAATCAATCTACCACATGTCAGCACCTTTTCAGCGAACCGATAGGGGGCCATGGGCCATGGGTCCCTGCAGTTTTTGACTCAGAGTAAATGCTAAATATATATGCCTATGTTATTTAAATTATTGCTTTGGCTGTTTCTACTTTAGCTCTTTTCTTCTGAGAAAAACAGAGAGCCTCCTATTGTTTTATTCTTTAATGCTTTTGTTCTTAGATTTCTTAGCTTTGCCTCTCCTTTTCATTTATTTAGGAAGTTGATGAGTCCTCCCAGATGGTAGTGCAAAGCTTTTCAATTGTCTTACCTGCAGAAGTCATCTAAGTCACATGTCCATCCCATTCAACTACTTGACTTTAAAACTTGCGTCAGCATCCCCTGGTGTGCTCTTTAGATACAGAGATTCCTAAGCCCTACCTGAGACCAGCCAAAGCAGAACCTCTGGCTCATAGAGCTCAGAGATCTACATTTAATGAGGCACCCAAGGAATTCCGGGGATGTGTCTTCTCATCTCTCCACAGATGGACATTGGCATTGGCTCCTCCAGCATCTCAGTGTCTGCCTCAATCTACTCATTCAATTTCCTAAATGCCCTCAGTTCTGCTATGGTAGGCTATCTCTTGTCATTTGGGGTTTTTAAGCTGAACACAAAACAAGGGAAGGGAAGCAGAGGCTGTTATGTCACTCATTTGCTCCGGGAACAGGGAACCTAGCAGAGTCTCAGCTGCAAAGGCATCTGTAAGTAGCAGCTCCTGGCAGCCTGAGATATGGTCAAATCCTGCCACTCCCCAAGCTTCTGAAGCTATGAAATCCAGTTTTAGGTCTTCCAATGGAGGAATGTTATTCACCTCCTTCATATAATTATACCTCTCTAATTTTTTTTTGAGCAGTTGCAATAGAGTTTGCAATACATACATTACTATGAAGTTAATTGCACTCTCAAATAATACTATAAAGCTTCGTATAGATAGTCTCTTTATCAAAGTTTTTATAATTTCTCTTTCCTACTCCTTATAAAATTGCTGTCATTAATTACACATATTCATATAGCGTTTACTGATATGCTGGTAAGGTGTGAGGAGAGGGAAAGTGCTCTGTAATTCTAAATAAAGTTCAGTCTCTGAATCTGCTTTGTGCTCCTGAGCTGTGAACTTCACAAGTATCTGTCAGCATTGCCGTAAAGGAAAAATGAAAATCTCAGGAGTCTCCCAAAATTCATTATGCCAAAAGGGAGAACTGATTCCAAGAACTGAGTCACTGCCATCCTCTCCCCGATGAAGTACAAGGGTACCCTTTTAAGAATTGAATGGACTTAGAAAATTACTAAACAGGATTTGTTGTTGCTGTTGGACAGGGTATGGGAAGGAGAAAGGAAGTCCTGGGTGGTTAGGTGGTCTTGTTGTTCAGCAAAGCCTCTGGATAAAGATAAGATCCCTCAGGGAAATGTTTCTTATTCAGACCTTTAAAGCTGTCAGACTCTCAGTAAGCCTGTCCCAGATTAAATAGGTAGGACCTGGCTGCATTTTACAGAGATTCTCTACCGATGCAAATTTCTCCCCCAACCTGCCCACTTGGAGATCCTCAAAGCATTAGTTCTGTTTGACCACAACCATCTCAAAATATTACATAAATAAATATTTACTTATATAAATGTGTAAAAAATAAATGTGTTTTGGGGTAAAATGTTTCTTATTTCCTTCAGCCCTGAAAATATCCTTCAAAAGATACTCCCCCCCCCACCCACTTGTTCTTGGGGTTTGGGCTGAGATCAAGTGCAAAATATACTGCCCTTATAAAATGAGTGCATATTAATTATAACCTCAGGACTACAACCTAAATGACTCTTAAATGTCAATAACAAGTTTATCTTCACAGATACAAGTTGAGGAAGAAATATGAGCACTCTTCCATCCACCTTGAGAAGATAACAAAATTGCCTACTCCTTTATCCCCTTTTTTGAATGTCCATCTTATGTAGATTTCCCAAGCACCAAATAGAATTTCACAAAAATACCACCAATTTCCTCACTGTTCACTTCCTTCACCACTCCCCCTTTTTTCTGTGTGTCCGTTTTCTTTCCTTTAAATGTGAAGTTCTCAACCCTTTCTGTGGACAGCCCCATCCACAGCAGATACTTGGAGGGCCGTGCTTTTCTCAGAGGACCCTCAATATCTTGGATTAATAAACCTCAATCAACTGTAACTCTCATTTAAGGCAAAAAGGTCAGCCTTAAATAATGAGATTAAGAAGATACATTTACTCATAGAGTTTACTGGAACACAAAACTTGAGGATAGCTGTCTAGGAAATGAGTTGGGTCAGGGTTCCAAAGTAGGGCAGTTAAGGTTTCACTTACACAGGTAGTTACATTTTCCCTACAAAGTCAGTACACGTGTTACAGCTATTAGACTGATTATAATTTGTTACATTCCAAGGCAGATTTCTTTAACATTCTGTGAGGAGGAATGATTATTAACACCCAACAGAGCTCTTTTGCAGCTGCACAGAAGGAGCCCACACACTGAGACAGCAGGTATCTGAGCAGACACAGAGTTAATTATCCTGGGACAAACAAGCAGGAGATGGGAGAAATTGCTCCAATTCATTTCCCTGAGAATTTGGAAGCTGGGTATTTATTATTTATTTATTCTTTCTTTTTTAAATTAAATCATAGCTGTGTACATTAATGCAATCATGGGGTACAATGTGCTGGTTTTATATACAATTTTAACTGTTTTCATAAACTGGTTAATGTAGGCTTCACGGCATTTTCTTAGGTATTGTGTTAAGACATTTATATTCTACACCTAGTAAATTTCACATGTACCCTTGTAAGATGCTCTGTAGGTGTGGTCCCACCAATTACTCTCCCTCTACCCATCCTCCCCCCTCCCCTCCCCTCCCTCTCATCTTTACCCTTCTTCTTGGTCTATAATAATTTATAGCTTTCTTATGAATATGTTCCAGCTCCATCCATGTAAACATGGAAGCTGGGTTTTTTTAGGAAGATTTGGCGGGCAGCACCCTGGGGAATAGGTATTGCTGACTTGTTGGGTTGGAGGTGAAATTGTAAGGGTGTAGAAATTGTCTTCTTACACTGAGTCAGTTCTTGGGTTGGGGCACAAGACCAGTTGCAGCAATTCCTTGGTATGGACCATTGGTCTGTTTGGGTCAGTGGGAATGCAGAATCTGAAAAGTATCTGAAAGGCCAGCCTTAGGTTTCACAGTGGTGATATTATCTATGGGAGCAGTTAATTAAGAAGCTAAAAATCTTACGACCACCAGTTATGCGACCCCTGAGCAGTAAGCAATCATAGGACAGTAAACAAGGGAACCATGGCTATTTATCTGTTAATTCTGCTTATATCTTTGCAGAATTTAGGCGCCAACCACAGTTCCCACCTTGGGGCCCTTCATTAATTCTGTAAAGGGTGCTTTCATGATGATCCAAGAAGGTCTTATCTTTGGTACCACATTGTCTCTCCTAATTATCTACAGAGAAAAGGAAAAGTTGCAGTTGTGTGTTACAAGACTCAGCTACGTAGTCACACTCCTCTCAAGGCTCAAAATAATTTAAAACGCCAATAGTGTTAACTTCGAATTACTTAATTTCACAGGGTCTCCCGCCCTTAGGTGAGACAGGAAGACTAGAGAAGGCTGGAATTTGGTGATTTCCCTCCCCCTAATCAGGTAAGATTTTGATGAAGTTTTTTCCGGGAGGGTGGAAAAAACTTTCTCTGGGTAGAGAAAGTTCTGGAAATATTTCTAAATAAATTCTCTGTTCTTTTCCTGCCAGAAACATGAAAGTTTTCCTTACTGTTCGTCATGCGGGCTTAGTGAAGTTCCTGGAGGTAAGACCCATGAATGTGGGAACTCCCTTAGCCTTCAGCGGGCAGGAGCCCCTCACCGTCACCTAGTCTCTGTTATGTTCCCTGCACCTCTTGGAGCTGCTGTTTAAGTGTTCCCTGTTCCTACCAGCTTACTCCTTTAGTACCTTCTTGACCAGGTAAACTGATTTGGGCTGTACTTCTCTGTATGCAGCCGTCTTTTCAGATTTTTGGGTGGCAGTTTGCCCTCTGACCTCAATTTTCTAAAATTTCTATAAAAATGAATTGATTTTCCATGCCTTTAGCTTTTTGATTGTTGTAGTAGCCCATATAGCCTATGGTTAGGAGGAGTGAGAGTTATAAGAAATATCTGTATAGCTCAGTAATGGAACACCTTGGTGCAAAGGGCATGGAGAGGGATTTAGCTCTCCTAAAAAGCTCTTGTGAGATGAGAGCAGTGGTGACTTGGCAGTCTCTACACCAGTGGTGTTGAGAGGCAAGAGATCAGCCTTATATTAGGCTGGAAGAGCAGGCAGTCGGGAGTGTGCGCATTCTATCATGGACCCACTTACTCTGACTCTGTCACTTCACTTGCCTGCAGAACGCCCTGCTGAAGATCACTAAGCTCTGCTAAAGACTAAGATCTATCTTTCTAAGTAGACTGCTTTACTCTCTCAAAGACTCTCTCTCTCTCTCTCTCTCTCTCTCTCTCCCTTCAGCTAAAGGAAATAGCCCTCAGGCACCTAAAAGCAATTGTTCCTGAGTGAGATAACATCATAGTGGTCTCTGTCCAGAACACAGCTAGATAGGCTGGGGCTGGAGACCAACCAGTCCTGGGCTCTGAAAAGTGGCGCCCTGGAAGGGATCCTGACCAATTGTCATTCAAGATTAGAATGATGATACACATACTACGTCCAAGCTCTTTATGTGTTGAAGCTGAAACTGGAAGTCTGACCTTTTATTATAAATACATACAGTATCTTCATTTTGCTGGATATTTATTTACCTGGATGTTACTTCAAGCCAAAATTGAAAAGTGAATTGTCATTTTTCTTTTCTGTCAATCCCATATTTTTCTTGTATTTTCTGCTGATCAAAACTAAGTATGTTCCTCAAGTGAGTGTGGTCTACATAGACTGACCTATATAACTTTAATATGATGTTTTGATAGAATTCATAAACTACTGGGGTAGGCTCCACTCGTCCTCTATTACTATTCCCAGGTTTGAAGATATGTATCAGTTTATTTTGTTTAGACTCCCATGGGTGGCATGAGTATCTCTTCCTTTTGGTAAAATTGGGAAAGAAATAGCTAGTATCCCTATGTTTTTTTAAGCACATACTTTCTATTTAGGTTGTACAGAAATTATCATCACTCATTGCCTTTTAATGTAATTATTTAATAAAGGTTATATTATAAATGTGAATATGGGATACACTCATGAAAAAATGTATAGTGAAAGGGAAATTTAAAAAAGAAGGAAGATTGTGAAGAAGAACTTGGGTATTTTATAATCCAAATTATATATACAAATTATTTTGAGACTACATAAATGATATAATTACCATACTGTCACAGTATTAATATTTTCAATTCTTCAATTCAAGAATTCAAAAAAAATTCTTCAATTTTTTTTTGAATTTTTACCACAATTCAATTCTCCTTAACTATTCATATGCACCACTTTGCAGATATGCTTTATATATTCCACTATCATTCTACTTAAACCTCTTAGGCATAGTGTTTGAAAGCTACTGTGATCATAAATTCTAATAAAACTTAGAAACAATGAGCCTATCCCATTAACTAAGAGGATAAGCAATAATGATAACAGTATTTTCTAACTTCCTTAAATAAAAAAGGTCTTACTATGATTGTTATTTATTGATGCTGAGAGAGAAAGAAAAAAGCTAATATAACAGAAGAAAAAATACAGTTTATTAAGTTTATTTACTCTCTATTATTTGGAATAGAAATTTAATGAAACAGAATAAATAAATGAGGGACTACTATTCAATTTAGTAAGGGAAATACTATTTAAATCTTTTTTTTTTTTTTTTTTTTAGTTTGATATCTTTTTGTTTTTAAATTTCAGCTTGAAACGAGGGTACGAATGTTTAGGTTACATTGTTTTTATTTCTAAGGTAATATTTGTTGTAGTTGAGCCCTTTACCCATGGGGTGTGCTGAACACCCTCACATTGTGCACATTAGGTGAGATCCCATCAATCACCCTCCCTGCTCTTCCTTTCCCCTCCTCTCCCCTTCTGTGGTTTTTTTTTTTTTTGCAGTTTTTGGCTGGGGCCAGGTTTGAACCCACCACTTCCGGTATATGGGGCCCTACTCACTGAGCCACAGGTGCCGCCCCATCTTGTGTTTCCTTTTTTTTTAGTGTGGGCTTGTAGTTGTTTATATGTTGGTTTCGTACTAGTATTGAGTACATTGGATACTCTTTTTCCCCATTCTTTTGATACTTTACTAAAAAGAGTGTGTTTCAACTCCATTCAGGTACACACAAAAAATGTAAAGTCTCCATCTTTTCTTATGGCTGAGTGGTACTCTACGATATACACATACCATTGTTTGTTAATCCATTCATGAGTTTATGGGCACTTAGGTTGCTTCCACATCTTGGCAATTGTGAACTGAGCTGCAACAAACATTCTAATGCAAATGTTGTTGTGGTAAATGATTTTTTTCTTCTGGGTAAATACCTAGTAATGGGATTGTGGGACCAAATGGAAGGTCAACTCTTAGTTCTTTGAGAATTCTCCATACTTCCTTCCATAGAGGTTGTATTAGTTTGAAATACCACCAGCAGTGTAAAAGTGTTCCCCTCCCTCCACATGTGCACCAGCATCTGCAGATTTGGGACTTTGTGATGTGGGCTATTCTCACTGGGGTTAGGTAATATCCCAGAGTGGTTTTGATTTGCATTTCTTTGACGATTAGGAACAATGAACATTGTTTTCATGTTTTTTTGGCCATTCATCTGTCATCTTCAGAGAAGTTTTAGTTCAAGTCTTTTGCCCACTTATAAATGGGGTTATTTGTTCTTATTGATTAATTTGAGTTCTCTGTGGATTCTAGTTATCAGCCCTTTGTGAGAATCATAGCATGCAAATATCATCTCCCATTCTGAAGGTTGTCTGTTTTAGTTGGGGTACCTTATCTGTGCAGAAGCTTATTAAGCTTGATCATGTCCCATTTATTTCTTTTTGGTGTTGCTTCACTTGCCAAGGGGTTGTCTTCATAAGATCTTTTCTCAGGCCAATTTTTAAAAGAGTTTTCCTCACACTTTCTTTTAGAATTTTCATTGTTTTGTGTTTTGAATCTTCTATCTAGCGAGAGTCAATTTTTGTCAGTGTTGTGAGATGTGGGTTCAATTTCAGCCTTCTACATGAGGCTAACCAGTTCTCCCAGAATCATTTATTAAATAGGGATTCTTTTCCCCAGTGCATTCTTTTGCTTGGTTTATCAAAGATCAGATGATAATATTTGGTTGGGTTCATATCTAGGTTCCCTATTCTATTTCATAGCTCTATATCTCCATGTCCGGAAATTTGAAAATGTAGAGGAAATGGACCAATACCTGGAAACACACTATCTTTTTAAACTCAACAAGAAATAAATAGAAATATTGAATAGACTTGTAACAAGCAGGGTAATTGCACCAACAATACAAAATCTTTAAAAAAAAAAAAAGCCCTGCTACTTCACAGTAGCTCCATGGTAAATGAAATACTTGCGAATACATCTAACAAAGGATGTGAAGGGTCTCTATGCAGAGAACTAGGAAATTCTGAGAAAAGCTATCGTAGAAGATGTTAACAAATGAAAGAACATACTACACTTGTGTCTGGGAAGAATCAACATTGTTAAAATGTCCATACTACCCCAAACAATCTACAAATTTAATGCAATTTCCATCAAGGTACCATCGTCATACTTTGAAGAACTTGAAAAAACAGTGCTTAATTTCATATGGACCAGAAAAAACCCTGAATAGCCAATACAATTTTAAGAAATAAAAAAAAATCTGGGGGCATGATGTTACTGGACTTCAGGTTATACTACAAGTCTGTAGTGATCAAAACAGCATGGTACTGGTACAAAGCTATTAAACTTTAAATATGATTTAAATATGCATCTTACAAGGGTATATGTGAAACTTAGTAAATGTAAAATGTAAATGTCTTAACACAATAACTAAGAAAATGCCTGGAAGGCTATATTAACCAGTGTGATGAAAATGAGTCAAGCGGTCTATAAAAACCCGTGTATGGTGCCCCATGATCGCATTAATGTACACAGCTATGATTTAATAATAAAAAAATCAAATAAAATAAATATGGTTTTTCCAAACTAAATGGCTTAAAAATTGAGGCTATCAAGATTTCTCATGAGTACCTACTTTAATGAGTCCAATTTTCTCTCTTGAGCTTTAGCAAGTTTAAGTTATGTATTTCTCAGACAGAGAGTATATTAACAATCCTTTCTTTCTGCTGTGTTCTCCTAAATCTTTCTAATAGTGGGCCTTGTTTTCTAAGAGGAAAACTATTCCTGAAGAGAAGAATGTTCAAGAGTTGACATCTCAGTCTTAAAGTTGTACTTGAGCATGATGGTGTCAAGTGCAAAATGTGATCTTGTCTTTTTGACTACGCAGGGAATTGGCATCCCTAACCTCTGAGTTGTTCCAGGATTAACTGTATATAAAAAATTATGCCCTATGCCCAAGTAGGGGTCATTCCAGGGATGTAAAGCTTGTTTGATATTAAAAAATAATTTAATATAATCTACCATATTAACAATCTAAGGAAGAAAAATCACGCAATTATATCAGTCAGTGTGGAAAACATTTGACAAAATTCAAAACCTATTCATGATTTTATTTATTTATTTATTTATGACAGAGTCTCACTTTGTAACCCTTGGTAGAGTGCCGTGGTGTCATAGCTCACTGCACCCTCCAACTCCTGGGCTTAAGCAATCCTCTTGCCTCAGCCTCCCATGTACCTGGGACTACAAGTGCTCATCACAATGCCTGGCTATTTTTAGAAACGGGGTATTGCTCTTGCTTATGCTAGTCTCAAACCGGTGAGCTTAGGGCAATCCACCTACCTTGGCTTCCCAGATATTCATAATTTTAAAAACTCTGAAAAATAGGATAGAGGAAAATTTCTTAAACCAATAAAGAGTACCTATATTTACTGCACTCATGATACATAACAGTGCAACTGAATGCCTTTCTTCTAAGACTGAGGTTCCACATAAAATGACTACTCTCATCACCCTATTTAAAATAGTGCTAAAAAAAAAATAGTGCTAGTAATTCTGGCCAGTACAATAAGATAAGCCAAAATCCTGAAAGAATGTCAGGAAGGCAATTTTAACCAGTGTGATGAAAGTGTGTCAAACGGTCTGTGAAGCTAGTGTATGATGCCCCATGGTCATATCAATGTACACAGCTATGACTTAATAAAAAAAAAAAAAAGATAAGCCAAGATCCAAAATTAAGAAATAAAACTGTATTTGCAGATAGCATGAATGTCTATGTAGAAAATCTCAAGGAATCTTCATTAAAACTCTTAGAAATATATGTAATATCTTTGATCCAGTGAGAGTCTATCTTAGTTAATGGTGAAAGGTGTGGGTCCAGTTTCAGTCTTCTACAGGTTGCTAGCCAGTTCACCCGGCACCATTTGTTAAATAGGGAATCTTTTTCCCACTGAATGTTTTTAATTGGCTTGTCAAAGATTAAATAACGGTAAGTAGCTGGATTCATCTCTTGGTTCTCTATTCTGTTCCAGACATCTACTTCTCTGTTTTTGTGCCAATACCATGCTGTTTTGATCACGATCGATTTGTAGTATAGTCTGAGGTCTGGTAGCATAATTCCTCCTGCTTTGTTTTTATTTCTGAGTAATGTCTTGTCTATTTGAGGTTTTTTCTGATTCCACATAAAATGAAGAATTGTTTTTTCAAGATCTTTAAAGTATGACAGTGGAGCTTTAATAGGGATTGCATTGAAATTATATATTGCTTTGGGTAGTATGGACATTTTAACAATGTTGATTCTTCCCAGCCATGAGCATGGTATGTTTTTCCATTTGTTAATATTTTCAGCTATTTCTTTTCTTAGAGTTTCATAGTTCTCTTTATAGAGATCTTTTATGCCCTTTGTTAGAAAAGACATGAAACTATAAAAATACTAGAGGAGACTGCAGGGAAACCCTTGAAGAAATCAGTCTGGGCGAGTATTTTATGAGGAGGACCCCTCAGGCAATTGAAGCAGCTTCAAAAATGCACTACTGGGACTTGATTAAACTAAAAAGCTTCTGTACAGCCAAGAACACGGTAAGTAAAGCAAGCAAACAGCCCTCAGAATGGGAGAAGATATTTGCAGGGTATGTCTCCGACAAAGGTTTAATAACCAGAATCCACAGAGAACTCAAATGCATTAGCAAGAATAGAACAAGGGATCCCATCGCAGGCTGGGCAAGGGATTTGAAGAGAAACTTCTCTGAAGAAGACAGGCGCGTGGCCTTCAGACATATGAAAAATGCTCATCATCTTTAATCATCAGAGAAATGCAAATCAAAACTACTTTGAGATACCGTCTAACTCCAATGAGACTAGCCTATATCACAAAATCCCAAGACCAGAGATGTTGGCGCAGATGTGGAGAAAAGGGAACACTTTGGCACTGCTGGTGGGAATGCAAATTAATACATTCCTTTTGGAAAGAGATATGGAGAACACTTAGAGATCTAAAAATAGATCTGCCATTCAATCCTGTAATCCCTCTACTGGGCATATACCCAGAAGACCAAAAATCACATCGTAACAAAGATATTTGTACCAGAATGTTTATTGCAGCCCACTTCATAATTGCTAAGTCATGGAAAAAGCCCAAGTGCCCATCGATCCACGAATGGATTAATAAATTGTGGTATAAGTACACCATGGAATATTATGCAGCCTTAAAGAAAGATGGAGACTTTACCTCTTTCATGTTTACATGGATGGAGCTGGAACATATTCTTCTTAGTAAAGTATCTCAAGAATGGAAGAAAAAGTACCCAATGTACTCAGCCCTACTATGAAACTAATTTAGGGTTTTCACATGAAAGCTATAACCCAGTTACAACCTAAGAATAGGAGGAAGGGGGAAAGGGAGGGGAGGGAGAGCGGGGTAGGTAGAGGGAAGAGGATTGGTGGAATTACACCAGCGGTGCATCTTACAAGGGTATCTGTGAAACTTGGTAAACGGTCTGTGAAGCTAGTGAATGATGCCCCATGATTATATCAATGTACACAGCTATGATTTAATAATAATAAAAAAGAAATATATGTAATAGATGATTCAGCAAGACCCCAGGATAAATATACAAAAATGAGTTATATTTTTATAAGCTTGCAATAAACAAATATACATTAAAAATGTTTCTTTTATAATTCCTCCAAAAAATAAAATACTGAGATTAAATTTAACAACTCATGTACAGGACTTTTATGCTATGCAAAACACTGATTAAGGAAACCAAAGAAGATATGAATAAATGAGAGAAATACTGTGCTCATTGGATTAAAGACTCAATTTAGTAAACAAATCAGTTCTTCTTAGATTGATAGAGTTAGAACAATTCCTATATTTCTATCCATTTTTGGCAAGAATTTTTTTGTTTGTAGAGAGAAGATTATTCTAAAATTTATTTGTAACTATATGGGTCCTAGAAAAACTAAGGACCTATATAAACTTAGTTATATATATACACACACATATATAATAACTCTTGAAATCAGATAGAGTGATTCTACATATATATGTATAACATATGTGTAGATTATAGTAGAAAGTTTGTTTGTATGGTAAATACATGGAAAGACTGAGGTTTGGGAAGGGTTATCTCTCCACCCTCACTCACTTTCCCTGTAATCCTCACACTCCTGCAGTTCGCAAAGAACCATAAAGACTAGCCATCATATATTTTTGCTTTTAAAAAATGTATTGTAATAGTTATAATGAGATGCTTTCTAATGGCTTTGTGGAGTAAATTGTATGTGAGATGTATTTAAAAGATTATAAGATATATAACTGAATGTGAACCATAATCTAGGACATGGGCCAAGAAAGAAAAAAAAAAAACAATGAAGAAAGACTGCTCAGAAGTTAATCCTCCTTTTTTCTTTTAGGAAGAGAGATAAAAGGGGAAACATTGAAATGAGGGGTACTCTTTATCTAATCATCACAGCATGCTTTCTGAAGAGATGGATTGGCCTTTTGTGACACTAGAATTATAAAGACAGATTTTTAAAGCATCTTCATTTTATCCCCTTTTGAATTTACATAAAGAACATAATGCAATATTATTGAAAAAGGATCTATGGTTTTTATCATCACCAGCAAGAGCTGTTGGATTATAGACAGTGATAAGAGGACAAAGGTTAAATTAACACCAGTAAAGTATATACCCATTACTGAAGCCAATCTAATTTTAACTTTGTATTTAACAAAATGAAAATGAGGATGCTACTCTCAGAGAAACCTTGGGGAATCTGCATAACATATTCAACTCTTTAAAAAAAATTCACTTGTCTACATAGCTTTATTTTAAAATCTCCATTAATGTGCTTAGATATATAACCAGTACACCTAATTATAATGGTGTGGAATTGAGCAAGGAACACAGTAAAATGTTCTTTACAATTCCCTCGCCTTGGAGCTCTATTAAATTTTTGGAATTATATTCTGAAATAAAGCCATGGAGAAAGCAAGAACAAGGGCCACTTAAAAATCAACCCCGAACCATTTTCCATCTTCACTAAGGAAGTAAAAGCAAAAGTCATCCACCCTTGGGGGAAGGACAAGGAATTTGTGGAGGGCTGGTATCCTGCTCTAACACGGAGCAGGGGACTGCTCCTGCTGGGGTTGAGACAGAAAACATACTTGTTGAAAAATCCCCACAGATTTAAGGCAGAGTTTATCTACAGAACAACAAAAATACAGACTTCTTGTCAGAAACTATGTAAAACAGAAGACAACAGAGTAACATCTTTAAGGAACTAAAAAAATCCTATCAATGCCGACTTCTATATTCAGAAATAATTCTTTAAAAATTTAAGTCAAGTAAATACTTTTCTGTTCAACCAAAGATGACAGAATTCATTGCCATCAACTGCACTACCATAAATGTTGAAGGAAGTTCTTCAGAGAAGAGCAAGATACTAATGGCAAACATGATAATAAATATAAATACAAAAGGTAGTTTTCCTATTTTTAATGTCTTTGTAAGAAAGTTGACTAAAGCAAAAAATAGTAACAATGCATCATGGGATTCATAGTATATATAGAAGTAAATGTACAACAACGACAATCATCAGGAAAATATGGATTAAAACCACAATAAGACACCACTATACAATTCTGAGATGGGTTGAAATTTAAAAGACTAACGATACTAAGACTAGTGAGGATGATGATCGATCAAAACTCACCTTCTGGGGGCAAGACATGATTGCAAGAAGGACTTTACCTACCAAATGCAATCAGTGTAACCTGGCTTATTGTACCCTCAATGAATCCCCAACAATAAAAAAAAAAAAAAGAAAAAGAAACATCAGCAACTTTGCAAACAAACTTGGCAGTATCTTACGAAGTTATACATACACTTAGCATATACATTAGCAATTCTATCTCTAGGTATTTACCCAAGAGAAATAAAAACATTTATCTACACAAAGAACTCCACGTGAACGTTTGTAGAGCTTTACTCAAAATCAACAACCACTAAACACAACCCAAATATCCTTCAACCAGTTAATGAAAAACAAATTGTGTTATGTTCATTCAATGAAATGTTACTTTCCAATAAGAAGAAAAACATTACTGATAATCATGCTGATTCTGCAGCATAAATAAATGTCAAAGCATTTTGTTGAGTAAAATAAGAAAGACGCAAAGTTTAGACATCGTGTCATGTCTTTTATAGGTGTATAACTTTCTGGAAGAGGTAAAACTGTGGTGCTGAAAATGGAATCAGTTGCTACTGCAGGCTGGGCTGGGGGAGCTGTTAGCTGCCTAAAGCCCCTAGGAAGATGGAAATGCTAGATGTCTTGATTGTTGTGGCAGTTACATACCTGTGTTTATTTACCAAAATTCATTGACACTTAGGAACTGTGAATTTTGCTGCATATAAATTAGACCTCACTGAATCAGAAAAAATAATCATTGAAAATAATTTGATATGTGCTTCAGGGTAATGCAGTTTGATCCTCTGGTCTATGGCAGTATTTACAGACCAAAAGTTGTTCTAAAAAAAAAGAAGTTGTTCTCCTTTGGCCAGCTCACTTCCTGCTTCCCAACTCCCTACCAAGTTACCCTAAACAACATATTGTTGAAACCTTCAAGGTATCTCTTCCAATCATATTGCTTTCAATAACGCTACCTGAATTTCAGTCTTGACCCCAGCTTGGCCCCTTTTCTCAGATATGTATTTCCAGTAACCCTTAGTAAGATCCCCATTGTGTAAATTGCTGTGCATGACTCCAAACATTTTTATTCTATACTTTTGTTATCCTGTAAACTTATGCCTAAGACAAAGGATGACCTCAACAGAACAGAATGAAGAACAAGTTAATGCTTTTTGCTTTCAAAACACTTAAAGCCTGACATGGACAAAAAAAAAAAAAAAAAAAAAAATGTGTGATGTGTCGGTGTCGCTCGGCCGCCACGAACACACCAACGCAGACAGCTTTCAGCAAGTTTATTATCGGGGGCAAGCAGCTTGTCCGGGGAGAGCAGGATGGAAAAGCCCTAACCTTGTCCGGGGAGAGCAGGATGGAAAAGCTCTCTAACCTTGTTTACAGCACTCTGTATATATACTCTAGGACACATCCTGTTATTGCGGTTTCTTGACCTAGATATCTCTCCAATGAGCGCAAAGGGCACGGGCGGCAAGGTTGTTGCCAGGGCGCAGTCTGCAAGCAGGTTTCCTAAAGTACGCCTCCGCCATCCTGTTTTTGTGCCTGATCGATACATTGTATAAGGGCCCTCCACATCTCCCCCTTTTTATTTATTTATTGCGAGTTGTGACCATGCCTGTCTTAGGTTGTCCCCCTGTCCGAGTATAGTCTTACCCGTCATGGAGGGTACAGGCAGCGGTGGCCTGTCCTCTGTCTTAGGTTGATCTACATCGGGGGGGATCTTACCCGTCATTGGCTACTGGTCCAGCATGCTAATCTAGATTTGGGGGGAACCTCCTGCTTGGAGGGCGAGGAGGGCCTGCTGGACGATGATGCGGTCTGGTTGTTGTTTTTGGCGGAGGGTAAGGAGAAGTTTGATGCAAAAGACTATGGCAACTAGAAGTATAATACTTAAAGCCGCGGTGCCGGCCCAATTGCGGGCATGGGAGAGCAAACTAGTTACTTTTCCTAGAATATCGCAAGCGGTAATTACTTGCACTCCAGTGCTATTGATACTAACAATATGATTCAACATTTTGCGGGTGAAGTTTTCAAATTATGCATCCCAGCTCCCCAGAAGGTAACGGGATAGTTGCAAGGAAGCATTAGCAGGGTACCATTAGGTTCAAAAATTGTGGGGGTAACACACAAGGAACTAAACAACCAAAGGAGAGGCATCTCTCCACATCATCCACCTGCTGCTGCAAAATGTCCACTCCCTAATCGACCAACAACAGTCCAGCACGAAGGCGTCCGGCTGCGGCAGCCCGGGTGTGCAGGGCCTCCGCAACCGAGGCGGCCCGGGTGCGCAGGGCCTCTGCAACTGAGGCGGACAATTGGTTGACAGCAGTAGCGGTGGGGACCGCGGTGGCAAGGGCTGCAGTCGCGGTGGCCGCGGCTGCGAGGGCTGTGGCGATGGCCGTGACAAGGGCTGCGGTGACTCCGAAGTCGCGCTTCGATGTGGCTCCATGGGCGCGGCTTCATCGTGTGAGGGGTTCACTGGACGGGTGAGTCTTTCCGGGACCCACACCGGGGAGCTCTGGTCCTGTGGAGAAACACAAACTGCACCTCGGTTCCAGATGAGAACCGGGTCTGGGCCAGGCCATTGGCTGGTAAGGACATCCTTCCAGCGCACTTGCACTGGGGAGCTGGTTTGGCGACCAAGGCAGTGGCGGTCTGCTGCTGTTTGCCCTTTGGCATCCAAAGTTAAAAAATTTAAAATGAAGAGGATTGTGTTGAACGAACCGCTGTTCTCACTCAGACTCAAGACAGATACAACAAAAGGGGTCACGAACACCAGACAGTACACACACTTAACAAAAGACTAACACCCGCCACTATGGTCGTGGCCAATGACCCGTGTACACAATCCCCCGCTCTGATCGCGGGCCCTCGCTTTTGTCGCGAGCCAGATCCCTTCTCCTCCCTTGCAAGCTCTGCGGCTACGCAGAAGTCTCCCCCACCACTTATCGACCTGGTGGGGCTACCCGGACAAACCTGGCACGGGGGGCGGCTTACCTGTCAGCTGAAAGCAGTCTCGAGAGGGGATCATGAAGTTCCCGGGTTTCGGCACCAGTTGTGGGTGTCGCTCGGCCGCCGGCCAGCAGGGACGAACACACCAACATAATCAGCTTTCAGCAAGTTTATTATCGGGGGCAAGCAGCTTGTCGGGGAGAGCAGGATGGAAAAGCCCTAACCTTGTCCGGGGAGAGCAGGATGGAAAAGCCCTAACCTTGTCCGGGGAGAGCAGGATGGAAAAGCTCTCTAACCTTGTTTACAGCACTCTGTATATATACTCTAGGACACATCCTGTTATTGCGGTTTCTTGACCTAGATATCTCTCCAATGAGCACAAAGGGCAGGGGCGGCAAGGTTGTTGCCAGGGCGCAGCCTGCAAGCAGGTTTCCTAAAGTACGCCTCCGCCATCCTGTTTTTGTGCCTGATCGATACATTGTATAAGGGCCCTCCACAGTGATGTTTAAAGGCAAACTGTTTCCCCAAAATGGTCATCCCAACATTCCATTTCAAGACCAGATACTGGTTCTATGGGGGAAAGAAAGGGTGAACCCGGAAGAAAGCAAAGAAAGGACTTTGGGAATGGACACCCTACTTCCATCAATAAAATCTAAGATGCAGTGAAGATTTGTATCCCCTTCCCTTGGCTAAGGCTTTAAAATTTAGCAAGATCTCAAAGATGGTCTATAGCCAACAAGTTTAAGGAAGAGAAAAATATTTGCCTAATGGATCTGGGGAGACTGGCCTCAAATCAATGTAGGAGCAGAGAAATATCTTCTGCGGGTCCTGGAGTGGCCAACTTGGCACATCGAGCCAATGGTGGTAAGGAGAGTTTATAGACAGGGTAGAAGAGTTCTAGCAAGAGCCAGTTACTGAAGACCAGAAGGAGAAATTGTGTCAGTAGCTGCCAGTCCATAAATGACACAGATACTAATGGAGCCCATGCTATTCCCTCCACTTCCAACTTGAGGTCTTGGCATCACAAAAGCTCACACGAAATAGTCACTATTTTGGAGGAAGTGACAGAGCAGTGCCCTAATTTAAGGTTAAGTTTCAATCATTCAATTCATGGGTCCTCCAAAATGCAAATTACATTACTGGAGAAGTGTGTGGAAAAATTTCCTTTATAGCATACATGGTTTATGGAGTGAGATTTTTACCTGCATTAAATTGATAACTTAACAGAATCGGAATCACAACTGAAGAGCACAAGCTTTACTTCTTTTAATGCAAATAATTTCAACAGAATATCTGAAAATCTGTCTCTATATTGAGTCTTCTTTGTTTATTTGTAGAGACAGAGTCTCACTTTACCACCCTTGGTAGAGGGCCATGACGTCACAGGACTCACAGCAACCTCTAACTCTTGCGCTTACGCGATTCTCTTGCCTCAGCCTCCCCAGCAGCTGGGACTACAGGCGCCCGCCACACTGCCCGGCTACTTTTTGGTTGCAGTTTGGCCGGTCCTGGGTTTGAACCCATCACCCTCGGTATATGGGGCCAGCACCCTACTCACTGAGCCACAGGCGCCGCCCTATATTGAGTCTTTTAACAGGTATACCATGTTTTAAAAACTCATATAGACAGATCTGCATGATTATCAGCAAAACTAAAAAAAGTTATACAACATTTTCAAAGTTTTTCAGGCCTTTAAATTTAGTTTGAGACAGTGAGTCACATCCAGTCTCTTTACTAGATCTGGAATTTTGATAAGCACAGTTGCCAGCACATATTATGTGCTTTAAAATTATAATCTAAATGAGAAAAAATTCTTTAGAAGTCACATGTATATATTTTTCTTACTGAAGTTTACTTTGTCAGACTAATAATTACTTTCCTGAAAGTTTATGTTAAGAAACTTTATCAAAGTTTTATGTAAAGAGGCATTAAAATATAATTAATCATCATATTTTCAAAGTATCATTATGTTTAACTTTATTTGTTTTCAATATTAAAGGAAGTTGAAAATTTTTATCATAAAATTTCACACTATGTGAATGTGTTAACAATGGAAGGTCACATTTTGCTTCTCTCTTTGTCTGAGATATGAGGAATTTCTCAAGTTTTTTTTTTTTCCTAAAAAGGGAAAAGGAAAAATAATGTGATAGCCAACTCCTTCAACCAATCACTTAGATCTCTTGACAATGCCAGAGAGGTTGTTTCTGTGGCTGGTAGGTATGCCCTATCTCCATTGTCCTCCACCACTGGCCAACTGGCGACCTCTTCCATTCACTGCCGGCTGAAATAGTCTCAGTATCCAAGATCCCCATGTTCCTGGCTCCTTGAACCCCCTCTTCTGGCTGCTTCATGAGACCTCTGTAGGGCTGGCTAAGGATCAATTTTCAGCTATTTGCCTGGACACTGGAGTGTCTGATTGCTTTGTACTTGCCTACCCCTGGCTGATCAGCATGGTTTCCGAACCTCTGGAATCCAAGCTGGGATCTCTCAGTATGACCTTCAGAAAATTCCCCTTGATGATGCCTTCCTTGATCTGTCCTCTAGCCTCACCTTACCTTCTCTGGTGCTGGTCCCAGCCACCCATCTTTTACCAGTATTACTAATCAGAATATCAACACATTTATTATATATTATAAAAAAAAAAAAGTATAAGCCCAGCTGCCCGCTTCCTGTTTTAACTCTCTGCAGAACACTTGTTGTTACTGGACTTTGTCCTTATAGATTTTTCTATGGTGGACTGCCTCCCACCATGTCACTTGAGTAGGGACTTTGTCTCCTTTCCTTTTTGCTGTGTTGCACTATGTTGAACAGACCAGGTTGATCAAAATGTGTTAAATGAATTTATGATTGAGCGAATAAATGAAATTATAAAACTATAGTTTTAGAAATAATAACCCCTTCATATACTAAAATAACTTTGGTGTTTAATATTAACTTTGATAAATAAGATTTCCTAATTATCTGTGAGCTAGCATCCTTATATTTGGAAGTTTGTCACTTATACAGAAAATAGTATGCAAATCCAAGCTATTCATTTTTCAAATATTAACATCAATTTATATGTAGGAAGGTATAGCGTTCTTCAAGATTAATTATTTTAACATACGGGTATTTTGAAGGTTTTATACTGATTCTGAAGTTCAGGGGATTGGACTAACTCACTAATTATCTACTAATGCTTCCAATTGCCTGATAAATTCTAAAAGGATAATTACTAATGTACTCCATTATTATTCTTAAGGCTAAGGCATGGTGGGCAGAAATTTCTAGGCAATTATTCCACTCTGGGGAGGTTAGAAGGTACTAGGGAGATAAAATCATTTAATCATGGAAGAAAAGCACCATTTACTGAAAAAGGTCTGCTAAACATTTTCATGGTTGAAAATATAAAAAGAGACCTTCATGGACAAAGGCAGCTACTGCACACCGCTGACATGCTGGAGAGATGACAAAGTGAAGAGGTTTCTGATCAGTCATTTGATGTACAAGCTCAGGAAAAACAAAAGTTTCTACTCAAATTGTTCCCTTTATTGCTTTCTCATTTTCTTTGACTTGCTCAATTCACTTTTAAATCATATCCATATGTGCTCACTCTCAAATGCAACCGTGCCTCTAACATCGTCCCTTTTCAGCTAGACAAATAACTCTATGTGACTTTAAATGCCTCCTTTTACGATCGCCTCTGACGGAGGGTACACTTCCAGAATCTGTGTGGAGTGGGAAGAGCTTGGAATGCAGAGGCGCAATTCCATGCTTCTCATCTGCAGGTGGGAAGTGGTGCAACTCTCAGGCTCTATTCTCAGGCAGACCTGAGCTAGAATCCTCATGCAGACGAGGCTATCTGTGTGTACTTGAACTCAGGTCTATAAAATTAAGGGTAACATTAGTACCAATTTCATAGGGCTGTGGTGGAGATGACAGGAGGCAACACATAGAGGCATTAAGGAACGCACCAGGACGTGTGCTAAGCCTTTAACGTGTATTATTCCACTTAATATTCACAATAACCCTGGAAGATCGGTACTATCATTACCCCCATGTTTAGGTAAAGAAACTAAGGCACAGATTATAGACTCAGACATGAAGACCTTGGTGTATGCATGTACGTGGAGGATTTATATGCATTATTCATACTTGGCTAAAAATATACCAACAGTCAACAAACATTACAATGACCCTGGAACCGGGCTGCACACATAACAGACACTCCTCAAGCTATAAACATTGGCTTATGTACAACTTGCACTTACAAATGGGGCCTATTACAGGTCATAGGTAAATGTACCTGTTCCAACTTACATACAAATTCAACTTAAGAGCAAACCTACAGAACCTAAACCTACAGAACCTATCTTATCTGTAATCCCAGGCTTCCTGTACATGACTTTCTAAGTTAATCCTGACATCCCTCTGCAATACTACTGTTACTCCCATTTTGCAGATGAGAAAACTGAGTTTGAAAGAACTTAAGTAATATGTCTGAAATGCTAAAGCTGGAGAGCACAGAAGCCCATACACAAACCCGGGAGATCGGATTTCAAGGTCTCCAGAAGTAAACTATGTTACTGCCTACTAGCTCAAGCCTTTATCTCACACCTGGGCTGTAAATTAGTAAAAGGAAATGGATTTGACAGAGGCAGGTTGTGGAATAAGGAGGAGGGCATCTAGAGTGACTTTAATTCAATTGAGCCCACACATATTGATCTTCTAATAACACTATGCCACACATGTAGGGAATGTACAGTAATATCATATGTAATTGTTGAAGATGCCACCATTTGTAACAAGGCTGATTATTTTATTTACAACTAAGGAGGAGAGTGCTGAATACAGTGGGTGTGATAAGAGCACCCACATTAGGCTCAGACAACCACCTGATCCTTGGAGTAAAGGCAGATAAGAAATAAACCTGACAAGCAGAAAAGGACAGAAGCTGTATGTCTCAATCTGGCATTGGGTAAGGGAGGAAAAACAAATCTCACCTGAAAATTTAAAGCTGGCACTCACTTATCTTTGTGTTTATACACTAAAGATTTAATTTAAAGTCATTTCAGATTGGTATTTTCCGGCAGAAGCAAACTCACACATTCTTTGTAAGAACCCACTGCAATTCAAGCATATGGTAATTTTGAATTGTCATTGATTGTAAAATGCATTCTGATGACACGTTAGAATGTGAAAATAGTCATCTCAGAATGGGTGAAAGATGATGTGAGATGCCTTTCCTGTCTTAAAAGAGCTCAGAAGCATCTGAGGTCATGTGATTAACAAAACAACATAAGCAACAGCACAAATTATTATATCGAAGTGCAAAGAGATTGCTGCAGACATGTAGGAAAGTGAGAATTCAAAATTTATAAACTTCTGAAAAGGGCAGTGAAGTGGGAAATTTTATGGGAAAGTGAGATGCAATCTGGTCCTTGATTGCTGGGTTGGGTTGCAGTAGTGGAGAAAAGGAGAGAAGACATTCAATTAAGATACGGAGTCAGATTTAATGACAATATTTTTAGATTGGAGGATGTGAGGACACCACTCCAGCTGTAATGATGACCTTGTATTGCATAGTAATAGAAAGTCCTATTGAGAAGATGTAATAGAAGACCTGTAAGGAAAGGTCAAACTAAGGGACTATAATTGGAAATGATATTCATTGGATTTATTCATTCACTTACCTACCTGTCCTATCAATGGCCCAATCAACAAGTATTAAGTATCATTAAGTGTACTGACCGCTAAAATGGTAAATAATTAAGCATCTTCTAAATTAGTCTTTTAGTAGAATAGACAAAATTTTGGGATGATACGAAAGTGTGTTCTATGTAATAGCTGCAATTTATTGAGCAGCTATTATTTCCCCCATGTATTACAGAGGTAATTTATGTTACATTGAAACAAAAGCCTATTTATTTTAGAGATGCAAAAGCTGAGGGTCAGAGACGTGGAGATTTTCTGCACTTCTTTACTCACTAAAAATGGATTTTGTTACTTATACTATACCCTTGATTACACAAATTATGTGGGGGTCACAACCATAAAACAGTAAAAATATTGGCAAAAGATATTTCAACTTCTTTAAAATAATGAAGAAATTTGTTGTATCTGGATATTAAGAAAATTATTGAGTGATGAATTTTTAAGTCAATAATGTATCCTCAACTTTACATAAATTCTGATAGAGTTTGGTAGAAGTTATTTTTGAAACTCAGTGAGTCATGACGAATCATTGATGTAACCTACAGTTTGTAGCAAATTGTTAATATTTGTTCATATTTAATATTAACCAGTTTCAGGGCATTGCAGCCACATACAATCATTATAGATGAGGAAAACGCTGTACCCTAATTTAACAAAAGTTATGATATGGATCCTAAATTCTTCCCACTACCACTTGAGTAATTTTCATATGTGTTCTGACACAGGAACCGATAGTTCCCAGATGCTTTTCTCTCTGGGGCTGTTGTGCCATGGAAAAAGCTGCCTATCTCAAGATTATGTTCCCTTCCCAGGGGCAGGCCACATCCAATGACTAGTCCATGCCAGCTATGTCCCAGTTCAGGACAGCTCTGAAGGATCATCTTCTGTGTAGGATAATTGAATTCATCTTAACTTGGCTGTGGGAGGCAGAAAAGATATTGACGTCCTAATCTCCTGAACCTATAAATACACAAGGTGAAATGGAAAAGGGGAATTAAGGTTGTACATAAAATTAGGGTTGCTAATCTTTTGACTTCTGTTATCCCAGATTATTTGGGTATGAAGCCCATGTAATCACCAGAGTCTTTATAAATGGAAGAGGGATCAGAGTGATGAAATCTGAGCCAGACTTGACCTGTTTGAAGATGGAGGAGAGCAGCAGGAATCAAGGCATGTGGACAATATCTAGAAGCTGGAAAATGCAAGGAAATGGATTCTCCCCCAGCATTTCCAGGAGGAAATTCATCTTGGAAGACATTGTGATTTCAGTCCCTGAGACTTCTAATCTACAGATGAGGTAACAAATGACTGTTGTCTTCAGCCATAAAGCAGTAATTTGTTATGATAGCAACAGAAAATTAGTCCATTCTCTCTCTGATCGATTGGGCTTCCCTTCTTGCCTACAGAGTGTTGATCCTGGAAGTATTTCCTAATCAACTTGTGCAGCAAATCTCTGCCTCAAAGTCCTGTTCACATGGCACGTAACCTCTGACACTAAAAAGTACTTGACTCTTTCATGTTTTTCCACTTGAAACATATAGGCCTTCACCTCAACCCTGGTGGGACTGCTGAGATGATGTTCTCAGCTGTACGGCAGAATACAGCAGTTTTATTAGCAAACTTGCAGCCTGGATAGATCATGTGGGGCTATGAGGGGCCGCTGCCCAGTGTGACAGGCTCATTTTGTGAGTCAGGTGAAGCAGAGCCTGCTAAGGTTTGGATGTTAGTATCCCTGTTCACCAGGGGCCAGTATTAAGAGGTGGGGGTTAAGGAGGTGATTAAGTCATGAGGACAGAGCTCTCCCCAAAGGGATTATTAACCTTATAAAAGAGTTAGAGGGAACTAGCCAGACCCCTTCTGCCCTTCTGTCCCTTTAGCCATGGGAGTATTTAGCATCCAGAGCATCACCCTGGAAGCCGGTACGAGGCCCTCAGCAGACATCAAACCTGCTGGTGCCTAGATCTTGGACTCCCCAGCCTCCAGGACTAAAAGAAATAAATTTCTGTTGTTTATAAATTGCCTGGCCTATTTTATAATAGCAGCACAAAGGACTAGACAGAGGTCTAGGTCAGGGAAGTAGAGGCCACGCCAGACACCAGTTGTCTTTAATAGAGGTCACGTTGGGCATGGTATCTCAGGGGAGTTTTTAGAATCCATTCCAGTAGCCTTGTGGACAAAGGATTCAGAGCCAAAGAACCTGGTCAGTGAATTTCCTGTGTGAAGATACTGAGCCTGGTGTATGAGAGGCAGTTAGGGAACGTTAGCTCTCTACTTCTATCCTCATACAGATAACAGAGAATCTCCTCTCTGGGAAGCTTCATCAGAGAAGCAGAAAATAGTTTTTTGTTTTGTTTGTAGATACTTTAAAGCAAAAAAAAAAAAAAAAAAGAAAGAAATAAAGAATGAAAGAAAAAAGGAAAAAGTAGTAAAAAGAATAAAAATGGAAAAGGCTATTGGGGAAAGCAAAAGAAAAAAAAATCAAGCAATTTTTCTCTTTCCTAAAAGCAAAATCAAAACAACACACCCCAGATGTATGTTTGAATGTAACTCTGCAAATAAAGGGACAACAAAATGTGCTCAGTATTACCACCTGTCATCGCAATGTACGGTGTGCAGAGGAAGAGCGGATGAAAGCTCCCATTAGTGTCACTGAGTCTGCACCGTGGGACCTGGGAGACATCAGCAATGCATTAGGCACAAAATGTGTTCATTTGAGCATTTTCCTTAAGATGTCATGAGGCATTTTCACATTAGTCAGTGTATGAGACACATAGGCTTCTGAATTACCTTGAACAGAATCACCTGGATACAAATGGGCTACAGTGATGACCTAACTAGCCTCATCCATGTTGTGATTTGATCTCAAGTTTCAAATATCCCAGCTCCTGAGAGAGGGATAGGGGCTGTGGCATTTGCTTGAAGAGGTCTAGAAAAAGAGATTTCTGATGCATCCCAGGCCTCCCTTCTCTCTCCTCTGTAATGACAGCATTTTTCCTTCTTTGTTGTGTTTTGTGGTTATGGTGTGCTATATAACCATTACTTGATTGACTGAATGCAGTTTATCATGGGGGCCTGATAATTTTTTTTTTAAGATTAATTTCCTGTGTTATCTTGTATAGCAAATGCCTATTATGTGAAGGAACAGCAGTTTGCATAGAAAATAATTTAAGTAATTACTAAAAGGCATGGCCAGTCTGATTATGATGTACATGAGACACCAGGTGTCTTTAATGAGGGTGAGATGATTTAGTCACCTGCTTCTATGGGGAATTTCCTACCAGGTCACAATCACCTCCTGTGCCATCATTGCTGGGTGGTCTTGAGAGTGTACTTTAAAGCTTTTGATGAGCAAGGGAGTGGAACAATAGCCATTGACTTGAGTTCACTTCTATTCCAGCCCTGCAAAGTTTCAAGACCTCTGGTTTCTGCCGCACCCTCGGCACCAAGCCGCAGCGAGGTGGCGCTGTCCGCGTTGTAAAACAACGGAAAGGAGGTCTGTGCTCCCCGGAGCGAAGCCCCCAGCACCCCCAGTGTGCGCAGCGACAGAGATGTTGCCCAGCATGCTGTTTTTTGTCGCATTAACCTAAGGGTATGGCTTTCTGTTACAGTGTACGTGTATGTTAAGCTGAATGTCTGTTTGTCCTGATAAGTAAGCAATACGGTTTTAAAGAATGAACACAATGATAGTTGATCCAGAAACAGCACTAGAAGTATGACTGTGCCAGACTCAGTGGCTCCAAGTAAGCCTGCACAAAAGCAAGTCCCCACCATAAACGCCAGTGGGCTAAGACAATGCAGGCACAGCAAACAAGATGTTCCAACACGACATGCACCATCACCACCCACAGTAAAACTTTCCTTAAAAAACATCTTACTTCACTACATTTCTAATCAATCAAATCACAATAGAATAAGCACATATGATTAATAATAAGCACATAATAAAAGTATATATAACCAACATTAACTTAAAATTTATATATCTAATAAGAGCCTTAAAACAAATTATGCCTTTACTATTACTTAAACACAAATGTAAAGAATTACACTATACTAACATTCCTCAGATAAGAGGAAGCAAGAGGAAGCAAGAGGAAGCAAGTAGGTTTCGCTGATAACCACTAACCTTTGTTCTCCTTAAGGACAGAACATTGAAAAATAGTAATGGATAACTACCCACGTTTGCAAACTTAAAAACCTTTGTTCTCCTTAAGGGCAAGATATTGAGAAGTAGTAATGGATAACTACTCACGCCCACAAACTTAAAATGTAACCTGTAAAGGTCAGCAAGTTGTAAAAAAAAAAAAAATACTTTGTGTAACCTGTAATGCTTTGTGTAAAATGTATAAATACCAACTTCTGAACTCAGTAAAACGCAGCTGCATACTTCACCAAGTGCTGTGTGGCAGACTGTCATTCCTGCGTCGACCTTTCAACCAACCTGACTCCGTTTCCCTGCTTTCCCTCGGACTGAAGCCCACCGACAGGGTGGTCCGCGGCAGGTTTCAATACCTAGGAAGAGAGATGTTATAAGTATCTGGTCCACCCCTGCTGACAATGGTCTAAACTTGGCTACTTACACTTGATTTTTCCCACTGACTGCACAGATTGGGCTACAATAATTTGGGGTAATTCAGAAAATAATTTTACCTTAATATCACACAAATTATACATGTTCTACTAGAATAGTAGTATGAACAAAAAAATGTTAGAAATAAAGTATACAATAAAATTCAAGTCAGTTGTTAACATCCAAATTACTCTGCTCAGAGTAACAAAATATGATATAATGTAGTAGCTTAAACAACAAAAACTTATTTTCTTAAAGTGCTAGAGGTTGGAAAGTCCAGTATCAAGATTCTGACAGGGTTTGGTTTCTGGAAAGGCCTCTCTTCCTGGCTTGCAGGCTGCTTCCTTCTCCTCTGTCCTCACATGGCAGAAAGAGGGTGTCACATCTTATAGGACACCAATCCTATCACCCTTATGAGTCACTTAACCCCCACTACTTTCTTAGAGGCCCTATCTCCAAATACAGCTACCTGGGGGGTATGGTTTCAATATACAAATTTTGATGGAACATAGCATTCACTTCATAATAATATCCATCTGATTAATTTAGAAATATTTGTATTGATAATTAAAACGAATACTGAATTATGAAATATTTTATAATGCACAGAATTTGAAAGGGATTAGTCATTGTGATTATGTGGCTATTGCTACGGATAGTGAAAAAATATCATTTCATATGTTTATTGTGCTTTTCAGGTAATATAACTCTCCTTTCCCTATTAATGACCACGGCAATCCAATAAGCATTTTAAATTTTACTTCATGGATAAAATAATTTAAGCTATAGAAAGAATTCTATGTAGAACAATTAGCCCCAGAAGATAAGTCATATATTATGTTATGTAAACTGCCAGTTACAGAATATGCTACAGTAAGGTGGTTATTTTGACTGTTTTACCGGACAAACATTGTACCTGCTTATGATTATTATTTCTTTTCTTCTACTTATATAAAGTAAAATTCCTATCCTTTTTTTCTAGATTTTAAAAGTAGATTATTAATTTCACATATTTCTTTTACTTAAATATAGGCATGTCAATTAGCCTTGGTTAAGTTGGTTGATCAGACTGTGCAGGTCTTCTTTCCCTTTGCGGACTTTCTCTGAGTTGTTCTATCGTTTACGCAGACAGTGGTATTAAATTGCCAAGTACAAGTGTACATTTTTCCATTTCTTTGTGAATTTCTGACAATTTTCACTTCACATATGTTAAAGCTGTTTTATTAGTGCTACACAGATTTAGGATTGCTATGTGCTCTCAATGAACTTGTCTCCTTGTCATAGGAAATATCTTATTTTTTCTCTAATAATATTCCTTGTTCTGAAATCAGCTTCATCTGATATTTGTATAGCCACTCCTGCTTTCTCATGGCTAGTATTTGCCTAATAATATCTTTCCCCCAATTTTTTTCTTTTAACTTGTCTATGTCTTTCTGTTTATAATGGTATTTTTAAAAACATATATTTTAGCATCTTTTTAGCCAATATAATAATTTTTGAGTTTGTACTAGAGTGTTCAAACATTCCTGTTAGTTTAATTATTGATACAATTAAATTTAAATCTATCTTCCATCTCAGGGTTTTTTCTTTTTTTTTTATTGTTGTTGTTCTTTTTTTTTTGGGTGGGTTCTGCCATCTTATGATTTCATTGAATGTTTTTCTAAGTCTTTTTTATCTCCCTTGTTGGCAATGCCTCTTTGTTTTGCTTTTCGTGTTCCTCCTAAGATTTAAAAAAGACATTTTTAGTTCTCACCTTCAAACAATATTTTACTTCTTTATATTTACTGCATCAGAGTCTACTTCCACTCACCCATCTCAAGTTCTGTGCTACTGTTGACAGTTGGTTTCCTTCTTTATTTTGTTCATCAATTCTATAAAACATGGTTGGTTTTGCGTTAAACTGTCTTCTATGTTATCAATAAATTTAACAAGTAAGAAACATAGGTAAAATACTGTTGCTGCTCAACTGGGTTCATCTGTGCACTGCCCCAGAGGAAGTCAATACCCAGAGACCGCAGGATTCATAGCAGAGAGTTTATTCCGCATAGCACTGATCAGGGAGATGGGAGGAATTTCTTAAATCCATCACTCTGAGAATTGTGGGGATGGTGTTTGTAAGGATAGTTTGACACGCAGGAGATTGAATAATTAGGTTTGCTAATTGGCTAAATTATTGGGTGTGGAAATCTTCTTATTTTGGTTCAGTTCCTGGGGTCACAATTACAGCTGAGTCGCTTTCTTGGCCAGAGTTGCTGATCTGGGCAAGTTAGCCAATGCACTGAAATGCACAGCCTGGAAGATGCCTTAGAAACTACTTTTCTGGGTTCTAAAAGGTGATGCTATCTATGGAGAAAAGTCAAGAATCTTTACAAATACCAGCTGTGTGGAAAACTTAAGAATCTTTATAACCACCAGCTGGAAGCAGACATGGGACAGTGACTGTTATCGAGTAAACGAGGGGACAGTGGCTGATGACTATCATATTATTTTTAGCTAAGCCTGTTCCTGAGTGTATGGCCTTTATTCTAAGACCGATTTCAATGTATCTTTCAAATTTAGTCAAGTAGTTCCCATTTCTGATGCTTCTCATTTCTTTTTGCAGAAGTGTAGTTCTATGAGGTATCATTTCCACACATGTCTACACTTCTTAATGTTTCCTGTTATGAAAATATCCTGTGATACATTTTCTAAGCTTTTGTTTGCCTTGAAAATCTTACTCCCTTTCATTTTTGAATGGCATTTTCACTGGTTGTATCTTCTTAGGCAGTCCCCACACCCCCCATTTAATACTTTACACAAATGCTGCCATTTTATCTTATGGTTTGTCTAGCTTCCCACAAAACCCCTATGGTTATTTTTATCTTTGAGTGTTCCTACATAAACATTATTTTTTCTGTCACAGGTCTAAAAATATTTTTTTCCCTTATCACTGATTTTCAGCAATTTGATTATGATATGGCGTGGTTTGGTTTTCTTTATTTGTTCTACTTGGCTTTTTAAATTTTTGTTACTTGTATTTCTTAAATCAAAAGTTTATAGTCTTATAAAAATCATTAACTTTTCAGTTTCTATTACTTTAAATATTTTCCAAAACCCACACCCGTACCTCAATTTTTACTTTCTCCTTCTTGGACACCCAAATAATAAACATATTAGATTGTTTGATATTGTAGCACTAAGTCAGTTTTTTCAGTCTTTTTCCTCTTTTTGCTTAATTATATATAATTTATATTCTTGCCTTTTTCTGTTCATTGATTTTTTTCTTCTGCTGTGTTTAATTTGCTGTCACATTTCAAATACTGTAGTGTTCTTCTATGGAGGTTCTATTTTGTCTTCGTTATTTAAAAAAAATTATCTTCTTGTTTGTTTTTTTCTACCTTGTAAAACACTGAAGCATATTTTTAATTTCTACCTTAATGTCCTTGTTTGTTAATCTCATCACCTCAGTTGTTTCTGAATCTGTTTATATTAATTAATTTTACTCCTATTTTATATGGTTTATATTTATTTGTTTCTTTGCATGTCAAGCAGTAAATGAATTCTGCACCTTGTGACCTTTACATTGTTGGGTGCTGGATTTGTTGTGGTCTCTTAATGTGCTAGACTTTGTCCTTGCCAGCAGTTTTTTGGGATCCTTTGATTTTCTTAAGGCAAGATTTTAAGCTTTGTTAGGGGAGATGCAGAGCTGCCTGAGTCTAGGGCTAATTTAGCCCCACTATTAATGTAATTTCTTGCTGAGATCTCTTTCAAATACTTCTGTATTTTGAAATCTTTGCTCTTCCCAGCCTTGGGTGAGCTCTGAGACTTGTTTAGATTACTGCTTTCTGTTGGTTCTTTTCAGATCCCCACATTCTTTTCAAATCCTCTACAGACTGTCTCTCATCAGATCTGTGGAGCATCCTCTCCCTTTCTCTCTGTCTCTTCCTGTAGCTCCCTCTCTGTAGCTCTCTCTGTTCTCTTTCTTGTCCTTGGGAATTCTAGTTGCCCGAGCTTTCTTAATTCTAATCATATCTCTTAACTCGTTGAAAGTTCTGGTTCAGCTTTGGTTCCACCGCTCTGCTTTGTAGCCTGGGAACAGCTGCCAGGATGTCAGTTTCAGGAAACTCATGGGGCTTATCTCATTTGTTTCAATTATCTTAGGGACCAGAGTCCTTCACTTCTACTCCATAACAATCATTTAGTATGCAGTGAGATATCATTTTGTTTTCATTTTCCTATTTTAAGATTAAGACTCTAAATTATGTAACACAGAGACATGTCCACTGCAGGTACAAAAGAAATATATACTATAATAAACTAACAACTTTCAATAAAATTGACAGGATTAAGAATAAATATTTGCTCCATCTATCAAGACTCTGGCATCATAATAGTTTTAGAAATAATGAGAGAACACAAAGTCCATCTCAATCAGTTTTCTATCTATAAATATTTGAAAGGCATTAATATTAGAATCACAAAACATGGTGTTGAATCCTATTCCTATTACTTATTAGTATTTGACCTTGAGCAAGTTGTGTGACCCCTTTGATCTATAGTGCCCTTTACTCTGAAATCAGAATCATATTATTTGCCTTACTTATTTTTAAATAAGATGATGTAGGTCAAATGCCTATAGCTATGCCAGTGATGGGGACTCAATATATTGGTTACAAGTTCCTTAATACATTTTTTTTCCTTTTTTTATTTTTTATTTTTGGGGATTCATTGAAGCTAGGTACACTGATTGCATTTGTTAGGTAAAGTCCCTCTTGCAATCATGTCTTGCCCCCAGAAGGTGTGGCACACACCAAGGCCCCACCCCTCTCCCTCCTTCCCTCTCTCTGCTTTTCCTCCTCCCCCCATGACCTTAATTGTCATTAATTGTCCTCATATCAAAATTGAGTACATAGGATTCATGCTTCTCCATTCCTGTGATGCTTTACTAAGAATAATGTCTCCCACTTCCCTCCAGGTTAATACGAAGGATATAAAGTCTCCATTTTTTAAATAGCTGAATAGTATTCCATGATATACATATACCACAGCTTGTTAATCCATTCCTGGGTGGTGGGCAGAAAACATTCATGATAAAGTATTTACATAGTACATAGGAGAAAATAATATGCTTCTGCCAATTAGCTTGGCTTTGATACATAATAAGCCAAAATACATAAACATATGTCACATAGACAGAGTTCTTGGGCTAAAGTTTTGACTGAAAATATTTATTTAAAGAAAGCATGAGTCATTCAGAAAAAAGATATTGGTGAGCCACAAATCAGAGATAAAGGTGAGTTATTGTGCCCCCCTGAACCTTGCTCTAAAGAGAAGGCGACCAACCTGAAATGATGCAGACATCTTATTCTAAAAGCTTGTTGCCACTAAATATCTATGTAATAAAACTGATCACCCTATCTTAGTTCCATGTGCACAAGGCATTGTTTGGATCCTTGCTTATAGGAGGAAAATGTGTTGTCCAGAGGATGTGACTAATCTGCCCTCTTGGTCAATAAATTTTTCATTTTTTAAAATAAATTGGATTTCTAATTAATATATTAACAACACATCAGCTCAGTCAGCATGGATCAGCATCTCTTGTTTCAATAGCCCTGGGGTACACACAGATTAAAATTGTGAGAAGGTAAGGGAAAGAAACTAGAAGAAGCAAGTTCAATGCCCGTCACTCTCTCCACATAATGCCCTAGTTTCATTCTACCCAATATGTATGGCCATGAGTGGAATAAAATAATCTTTCCTTATAAGTCAAGGTCCATAAAGTGAAGTAGAGTTTAGAAGACATTCTGCAAGTGTTATACAACTGAAAGAAATGAGAAGCAGAGAGAGAAGATAACTTCAGACAGCAGGTATTAAAATTTTGATCCTCAACCTGAAATAACTTTATTGGTTAAATCACACAGTCAAGCTGTGTCTAAGGATAGACTTTCCATTGTACTTTTCAGTTATCTGTAGTATAAACTAATACATTCTTATTTATTGTTTAGGTCAGGCATGTTGATTTTTGTTGTTTGCAACTTCAGGTATCCATACTAATGCAGAAATGTACTGCAGTTGTTTTTACGAATATATATTATTTTCTCTATTTTTTTCATTACTCAGAGTTGAATAGACTATTTCAAGCCTATATCATCTTTTCTTTTATTGTTTGGGCATCATTGAGGGTACAAAGACTTAGGTTACATTGATTGCATTTGTAGATAAAGTTCCTCTTATAATTGTGTCTCACCCCCCAAGAGGTGTGCCATACACTGTGGCTTCCACCCTTCTTTTCCTCCTCCCATTGCTCATTCCCCTACCTGCCCCTTGTATTAGCTCATCTAGTGCCTTCATATTAGAATAGAGTACATTGATTATTGCTTCTCCATTTTAGAGTTACTGTTTCACTGAAAAAAAAATGTTTTCAGAAAAGATTTTAAGAGCCTGAACAATTGTCTAATACCTCAAGTGTGTACCAATCTGTATCATTATCAAGAAAATCTTGGTACTAAAATTTCAGTTTTGCACAATTTGATCTAAAAACGTGTTGAAGAGTACATGAAGAAAATAACAGAATGTTCTTGAATACAAATAGGCTTCTTAAATGTACAAAGGCTCCCCCAAACCTAAAACATTTAAAAATCAAAAATTCAGTTCATCAAGGGGAAGCCTAATTACATATGGTCTTCCTCTGCTTGAGCTAGCTATACATTTCCCTCATAGATTTAACATTTCACATTTTATAAAATGAAGGTGGCATACTAAAACAGTTCATATAAAGACAAAAATGTCAAAGAAACTATGATTATATCTTATGCTGCTACATTAACGTTTTTGCTCTACACATATCACACCTGTCATGACAGACTCTCATTATTCACAAAGTTCATTGTCAATGTTCAGTTTTTGAAGAGGGGGTCAAATCATATCCCACTAAGATTTTGATTATGGCCTTTTCTGTAAGACTGACAAAAGGGCAACTTTAGACAAATTAAATTTAACAGAATTTAATTGAGCAAAGAATGATTCCCAAACTGGACAGCCACTAGACCCAGAATAGGCTCTCCAGGGCTGATTTATGGTCAGAGAACATCTATGGACAGAAAAAGGAAAGTGATGCAGAGAGCACTAGAGAGAGGCACTTATTTGAACCTGGTTTGAACAGTTGACAACCTGAGCTTGGCTGAGACTCAGCTACTTATTATGAGAGCAGGTTAGTTTGTTTACACATCCAGTTGGTCATAGTTCACTATCTGTGCAGAAAGCTTTAGGCAGAACTTAAAATATGTAAGGGACAGGTTTAGGCTAAACTTAACAATATTTAGAATCATATCACAGCATTAGGATCAATTAATTTCTTTGCCACAACAACTAGAAATGAATTCTGACTTCAAAAGAATTGTTTTGTGAAAAAGAATATTGGTCTCTGTGTGTGTGTGTGTGTGTGTGATTCCATGTGTGTGATCTCACAGAATTGATACAAGACTAACATACTAGGTGCCACGGACCACCCTGTCGGTGGGCTCCAGTCCGAGGGAAAGTAGGGAGAAGGAACGAGGAAGGTTGAGAGGTCGGCGCAGGAATGACAGTCTGACATACCATGGGTTAAAGTATGCAGCTGCAAATTTACTGGGTACACATGTTGGTATTTATACATTTTTATAGAGCTTACATAATGCAATCTTTTTGCTTACGTGCGCGGGTTATCTTTGTGTTTGTAAGTGTGATTTATTATGCATTGTTATGTCTTAAGGTTCCGCTTCCCGGAGGGTAGCGGTTATTAGTCAACTTTGCCCGCTTCTTCCTATCTCAGGAATGTTACCGCCTCCAACTCTTTTCTTAGTTTCTTATTATCTTTTTAGAACAGCTTGATATTTTCTTTATGTTAATGCTTGACTAATTCTACATTTACTATTTGATCTTATTGTTATTGATAATTATAATTTTGATTTAGAGTAAATTTCTTGACAAGTATTAGTTTTTTTTATTGATTTTTATTATGTGTGACAGTTGGTGAAGTAAGATGTTCTGAACAGGACTTCATGGTGGGTGGATGTGTTTCAGTGACTTTGTAACTTATGTAGATAATTTATATTTTGTGTCCTTAAGCTTATCGTCTTAGCTCACTGGTATTTATAGTGAGAAAACATCTTTATGTGCTCATTGTTAGTGCCACTGAGTTTAGTAGCTCATGAGGTGATGTTATATCTGGATCAACAGTGTATTGTGTTCATTTTTAAGAAAGTACATATTGATAGTTTATCAGAACAAACAGACTTCTGGTACAGAATGACAAACACATGAGTAAATGCCACAATCTTTAAACTTAAGCGGGTAACTGAGCATGCTAGGCAACATTTCTGATGCTGTGCATACTGGGGGCGCTGGGGGCAAAGCTCCGGGGAGCACAAACCACCTTCCCGTCGTTCTATAACGCGGACAACACTGCCTCACTACGGCTATATGCCGTGGGCGCGGCAACTAGGTTTCAAAATACTTAGACGCCAAGGGAGGAACAGTGAACTACACACAGACATATAAAGGTAAACAGAAAGCAAAGTAACTCCTTAAACATTATCAACTACAGCAGGAATCCCTATCCTTGATAAAGGGAAATGAAAAGTACAAGCTCTGCAAGTTGACCACCCAAGGCACTGCAACAAACAAATCACCATAAGGAGCTAGACCTACTGTAATGGTACATCATGTGGTGCATGACTGGTCTATGAAAATTAAGTCGACTAAAGGAGGCGGTCAATGTGGGGAGGTGGTCAACTATGGAGGTTCTAAAGTACTTCAAAACTTCCCCTCTTTTGGTCAAGATGCAAATTCCCAGGAGATGCAAATCGTGTGGCCAAATGGAAGCAGTGTGAAGGTAAAGAATGGATTTGGGGGGGCGCCTGTGGCTCAGTTGGTAGGGCGCCAGCCCCATATACTGAGGATGGTGAGTTTGAGCATGGCCCCGGCAAGCTAAAACAGCAATAACAACTGCAACAACAACAACAAAACCCAAAAAACCCAAAAGAATGGATCTGGTTTCTTTAGCATATGCTTTTACAATGAGAGGTGGACACCTGGAATTAGTCTCTCCAAAGAAAATTGGGATACTGTTCAGAGGGGCCATGGACTCGGTCCAGTCAAACTGGCACAATTTGCAGCTACGCTTTGTAACTCCAGGATCCACAGTCATTCTTAGTTCTTCATGTAGACATACGATGTTAAGTTAGTTAACAGCATAATTGCTATCATTTTGTTTTGTATTTTAAGCTGATGAGAAGATTTAAAAATGTATGTAGAAATACACATCTCAAGTATAAAATGCCGCTACTCTCCTCAGCACAGTATGGAAAAGAAATTGTTTAGAAATAGTATCTGTGATCATGCTGTGTGTCTCTTTGAAATGTAGTAGGAGGACAAGCTTGAGATTGCAAGCACACAGGAATTGCACTGCCACATAAAGAGACCGATCCCCTAAGTCTCACATGAATAACAAAGATCAGCCAGCTTAAGAGCAAAAAGTTGACTTCTTGAATCCACTCTTGCAGAAGGAAGATCAGATGAAGTTAGTTTATTCATGCAAAATGCTTTTATTGCAACTACACACTGAACCAGAAAACAAGGTAGTGTATTTATCCAAGTCTTTATTCTCTAAGATTCCAGTCAGCAGTGGTGGTTTATTGTTCCCATCCACAGAAACTGGCATGATAAACTTGATTTCTAGGTGGCTTGCCTTTGTTATATGGGATTGCTTCAGCTAGGTGAAGAGGAGGTTATAAGTCCATGGACAAAAGCTTTGGGGTTTGCTTCAGTTATTAGCTAAGCAACACAAAAAAGATGATAAGATGAGGAAAGGAAAAATGCCTCATTGTTCTTCAACTACCAGTCCATTTCCTCAACACTCCAAAGAACAGTTACAGAAGAGAACAATCACGCTGTTCTATACTGCAGGCTATTGTACATGTAATGCACTGGTGCAAAGTCTAAATACTCAGTGGACTCCGACAGTTTCATCCATCGCAACCCAGCCTTCCCCATGTCACCGCCTAAGCCTGACAGGTGCAAAACGACATTTATCTAAGAAGGTAGGGAAAATATAATGTGAAGTCATGTAAGACCTTTTGATAAAGCTTTGAAATACGTATCTTTTTCTATCTTTTGTTGTGTGTGATTACATGCTTTGCACAAATTTATATAACAAGACATATTTCTCTAAAATAGAAGAAATATGGATTTAGAAAGATTATAGCTACATGAAAATGTATTTAGATTCTGTTATGAACTAAGTAGGATCAGAGATTAAGGTTAAAAAGTAAATGCTGTTTCTTAATTTTGTCTTAACTATGTCTACAGTATAAAACTTGTAGGCAGGTGGAGTATAAAAGTAACGGTCAATTACAGCATTCATACTAATTACTTTCTTTTGTGCAATATTTCTATGAAAATATTGGCTGTACTTGCATGCACATTAAAAAAATGTTTATAGAGTCACTGCAAAACAGGTGCTAATAATATGGATCTATAGACAGCTAGATACATTTAATTTTTAAAAAAGGTAAAAATAAAGTAAACTGTAAGTCCCTTTTTTTTGCCTTCCTTTTCTTATATTTCTATTTAAATCAAGCTACTGTGTATATTAATCCTTCATGAGTCAGGTATTTATTTAGTAATGCGTCTAATACTTGATTCAGATATCTTATTTCAAATCATTACATAGATACATGGGATCTCCAATACTTGCACTTTTTGTTTAACATTATCATTGAGAAAGATAGCTCCAGTTAATGTAACACTCGTCAGGAAGTGTAAAAACAGCTCTGGTCTCAAATTCTTCTCTTGTAGCTCAAGAAATCAGTTCATATCTAAATTTTAAAATATAATTTCTGTGTTTTATTGCAAATTTCAAATATGTATTTGTTTACTTATTAATATTTCTAGATTTATTGACATATGATTTGCGAATAAAAGTTATCTAAATCTAAGTTGGACGACACGGAGTTTTGGTATGTGTATCATCATGAAATGACTAACACTATCAAGCTAATTAGCTTATCTATCACCTTCTTTACAATTTCTTTTTTAATATGTTGTAAGAACATATGAGATCCAGACTACTAGAAAATCGTAAGTGTATCATACAGTATTATTCACTATAGCTGTCATGTTGCACATTAGATCACCAAAATTTATTCTTTCTCTATAACTGAAACTTTGTACCCTTTCACCAATCCCCCAAGTAATGGCAACCAGAATTTTAATGTGTTTTTATGATTTCAACTTTTTAAGATTTCACATGTAAATGAAAAATGCAGTACTTGTCTTTTTCTATCTGGATTATTTCATTTAGCATAATGCCTTCCAGGTTTATCCATGTTGCAAATTGCAGCATTTCTATCTTTTTTTAAGGCAGGACAGTATTCTATTGTGTAGATGTACTGTATTTTCTTTGTCCATTCATTTACCAACAGATATAAGGTCTGACAACTAAGTTTAAAAACTCATCCTACAAAAAGTGGTACATATCTCATGTTGAATATCACTACAGTCACCTTCAAAGTACTCCTTTTGGAAAACTATGCACTGATGCCAGTGCCTCGTTCACCTTCGAAGCAATTTTGGAACTCTTTTTCTGGAAGACCATCAGAACTATCATTGTATTAGGTGTGGCAATTAAGTTTGCAAACTTGCCACATTGTGCTTTGTTGGCAGCACCGTACAACAACACAAGGTTGTTTCATAAACTTGGTGTATCAGTGTTTCACAGCTATTTTTGTGTCGTTGTGCGGTGGTGTCTTGTTCTTTTGTTGTGTGTTTTTGTGTGCTCTACTATGACAACTCTGATGGTCAGAGCTTTAGTATTTTTGGCAGGACAGGTCTGGTTGTGATAAACTTTCTTTGTTTTTTTTTTTTTTTTTTTTTTTTACTTTCTTTGCTTTTGTTTTTCTAGGAGAGTCTTTATGTCTCCTTCATTTCTGAGGGATAGATTTGCTGAATATATTATTCTCAGTTGGCAGTTTTTTGTTTTGTGTTGTGTTGTATAGTTTTACTTCATCATTTTGAATATATCACCCTTGCTTTCTCCTGGCCTTTAAGTTCTCTGCTGAGAAAACATTTTCTGGCCTTGTTAAAATTCCTTAAATGTTTTTGCTGCTTTTCTTTTGTTGCTTTCAGGATCTTGTCTTTGGCCTTGATTTTTGATAGTTTGATTATAATATGTCTTGGTATGATCTTGTTTGAGTTGAATCTGATCAGAGACTTTTGATCTTCTTATACGTGAGTTAGACATCAATATGTTTTCTCCAAATTTGGAAAGTGTCTGGCTGTTATTTCTTTTAATAAGCTTTATACTTCTTTTTCTTTACCTTAACCTTTGTAAATTTCTGTTACTTGAACACTTGCCTTTGATGCTATACTATAAATCCTATAAGATTTCTTCTTATTTCTTTTCATTCTATTTTCTTTTTTCTCCTCTATTTATTTTATTATTTTTAATCATAATTATTATTGTTATTTTTTGAGATAGAGTCTCACTCTGTTGCCCTGGGTAGAGTGCTAATAGTGTCAACATAGCTCACAACCTCACACTCTTGGGCTTAAGCAATTCTCTAGCATCAGTCTCCTGAGTAACTGGGACTACAGGTGCCCGGCATGACACCTGTCTAGTTTTTCTCTGTTTTTAGTAGAGATGGAGTCTTGATCTATCTCAGGCTGGTCTTGAACTCCTGAGCTTAAGCAATCCACCCACCTCAGTCTCCAAGAGTGCTAGGATTACAGGCATGAGCCATCACATCTGGCCTGTTTATTTTTAAGTAACCTGTCTTAATGTTCATAAATTCTTTCTTTTACTTGATCAATTCTGCTCTTGATATTTTCTATTGCATTTTCATTTTATTCTTTGTATTTTTTTTTATTTCCAGAATTTTGGAAATTCTGGATAATTTCCATCTCTCTGCCAAATACCTTATTTTATTTATTGTTTTATTAGAAGTTTCTCTTATTTTCTTGAAGTTTGGTAAGCTTCCTTAAAGCACAACCATTTTCAATTCTTTGTCAGTCAGTTCACCTATCTACACTTATTTGGAGTCAACTATTAGGAGACTATTATGTTCTTTTTGTGGGGTTATAGCTCCTTGATTTTACATGTTTCTTGTTGCCTTATGTTGGTATCTGTCCTTTAGAAGAAATAGGAAATTATTGCAATGTTTCCTGACTGGCTTTGGCAAAGTTTTATCAGCCAGCCTATCCAAAGATTCTGGGTAGGCTATCTGGTATGGTCCAAGGCTAGGGTCCTCAGATGTACTAACCTTAGGCCTGGAGCAGCAGGTAGGTGTCCTTGTGTGTGGGTCTGCAGAGGTGGGCCTGGAGCCTGATCGTAAAGGGACTGGCCTGGTGCTCAAATTAGGATAAGCCTCTGAGACTAAACATGCGGAGAAGACCTGGTTGGGGTTGTGGGATCCGGGTGCAGGATCAGGCTTGGAGGCTTAGTCTACAGGTATTGACCTGGGTCCTGGCACCTTGGGGGTATGCCCAGTGCTGGCTATTACTAGGGTGGTCTCTATGTTATGAACCGAAGCCAAATCTGGTGCTCACTTCTTTCCCTTCCTCTCATGGTGGGGGTCTCTCTCTCTCTTCTTATTTTCATGTTTTTCTTAGGCATATAATCTCACCTCAATTCCCGAGCTCTTATGAAGGTATTTTTGTGCATGAATAGTTGTTCAGTTTGGTGTTTCTGCAGGGGGATGAATGCTGGAAACTCTATCTAACATTGCTGTTGTCTACCTGACCATCTTTTGCCTAACTTCTGATGTGCATATTCTATTCTCCACCAGGAGATTTGTTATCTCAATAGAGAGTCCAGATGCATTAAGGCCATAAACTTTATGGATTTCAGTTTGTCTTATTTGCTCTACTAATATGAGGAAATAATTAGTCTTTATTTTCCTTAGAGAGATAAAGTGAAGTCTCATTTTTAAACGTATAATTCAGGTGTGGATACCTTCTCACTATTTATAGACTTAATTATAGATTATAAAACTAATTAGGTGTCCTGTGGTGTTTTCCTCTGAAGCTGCTCTAGATATTCTACATTCATCTTCACTGAATCTTTGTGAAGTGTAAGATCAGTTATTTTCTTCTAATGGAAAGAAGAAGAAGAAGGTGGTTTGCCTAAGGTTACTCACTGAATTAATTAGTACAGGGACCCAGTGGCTGAAAGCCCAGGTCCCACAATTTCTGCCCCTCTCCTCAATCCAGGAGACCCTGCATTCTTCCAAATGATGCTGCTGCCTCAGGAGTGGCTCCAGTTCTGCCAAGCGGGAGACTCCCCTGAGGTATTCAGCTAGCCTTAGAGTGTGCACCCCACTGCATGGCCAGGTCTGTTCTTACCCTTCCCCCAGAAAGCAGCACATACTAGATTATAAAACAACCGAGAAGCAGCTCTTTCCTCTCTATCCCATGCATCCTACCGTGTAAAAGCACTTCAATCTTCTTTTTTTTTTTTCAAGTTTTTACACTAACTTTTATTTTTTTAAAGTTAATATATGCAGTATAGGAAACTGAAAAACACAGGAAGCAAAGAACAAAGTCTTCCACAATCACAAGCAGTTTTATTTGACACATCCTTCCAGATCCCGAGTGTACACACACAATACCCGATTTCCTGGGATTGAGATTGCACATTATGTGTCACACTTTTTCACACATCATGAATATTTACTAATCCCAATCTCAAAGCTCTAGGAGTATTTTGATAACCAAGAACATACTACACCAACTCAATCTGTTAGGAAAGAGTGTAATCCTGCCTTTCTTGGGACGAAAATTTCATAGAAGATAAAAATGGCAACAAGCCTCTAGATAAAAGTACTGGCAGAGTTCCGATTAAAATACTGCATTCCAAAAAAAAAAAAATTACTGCATTCCCTTAATGCTCACTTCAGAATGAAACATAAAGCAAAAGTACACTAAGTATAATGTTTATAATTATCAGATGTATACCATTAAAATATTAGCAAGAAGGCATGTTTCCACTGAATGACTTAATCTATATATTTTTATAGTATAGCCAACAGGGATGCACATGCATCGGTGGCTACCGTCAAAACGTAATGTGAACACACCTGCACACACCTCTCCTATCAGGCTTCCTTCTGCCCCTCTGCTGCCAGCCTGTCATAGCTCAGAGGTGGTTTAACAAGTCCACGTCCAAGATGCATCTTTTCTATCAATTATAACAAAAAGAGACTCACAAAATGGCTAATTCACTAGTTCTACTTTTTATCATACAATGTCATCTCAGGACATCTCCAAAGCTTTGATGTTGCAAAATAGTGAACTTTGTCCACAACAAACACAGATACTTTACTAAAAATGCACATATAGACCTATGGTTATAATCTAAAACCATCTTCTAGATATGGAGATACTAGCAAAGGCCCTTCCCTTCACCTTTCCTCTTCTCCTTCCCCCGCTCCAGGAACTCAATATAGGAATAGGTCCAGCTCCAAGAAGTGGATTAACAGGGGTCACTCCTCGCAGACATTCCTTCCTAAAAACTTACAAAGGACATATATAAAGGGATTGTTTTATTTTACTACCTCTATTTTAACATACTTTGAGCATTAAGATCTGCTTATCTTCTAATACACACAATATTAACTAAAATGCACATAAAGAACAACAGCTAAGTCAGCAGTTCTCAACCTGTGGGTCGCGACCCACAGGAACTGCATTAAAGGGCTGCGGCATTAGGAAGGTTGAGAACCACTGAGCTAAGCAATCTGAACTAGTCTAACTCACTGGCACAGAGCCCTTCTCTGCATACTTTCTCCTCCCTTCCCCACACCACCCAGTTGTCGGCACACTCTCCAAGACATCAAGTTTAACAATTCCATTCCCTAAATGCAACCACTCCTATGAAATAACAAAAACACTTCAAGAGTGTTACTGTGGCCCTCTATTTTTAACATATGTTGTGCACTTTTAACATCTAGAAAGACTGGATGTTTCAAACAGGACTTAAGATTTTTTCCCACTATACCCAGTAGCATTGAATAAATGGTGCACACTCAACAAAAGCTATCATTTCAAAGTGTCCTCTAAATAGGAACATTCTGGCCTAAAACAAGCACTTCAATCTTCTAAACCCCTTATTGTGACAATGACAGCAAAAGCAAACATGCTATGTACTGTCAGGCACATTACTCCATTAAAAAATAAAGAGTTTAATACATGTGAGGCCCTAAAGTATTTCTCATGGATCCACTCATTTAATCCTTTTAAAACCATCATGAGGTGCATATAGTCCCCCTAACACAGAACTGGTAAGTGCCAGAGCAAAGATACGAACCCAGGTCTGTCTAACTTCTATTGTTAGAGCAGGAGGCAGCTGAAGGTCACTGAAGGCCACTGTTACTCGCGGAGCTAGGAGAGACAAACTTGAGTAAACCAGGAGGGGCAAGGAGATGAAGATGAATGAGGATTCCTTGGGTTACCTCTTGGCTGTGGTATTTAACTTTGTGATCTTGGCAGTGTCAAACCCAGTGTTAAAGTAACTGTGCAGAGATATAAATGATATTTATGTAAAATGGATGGGGGGATTGAATAATGACAAATATGCTTATAAAGGAGTGAATGAAAATTTGTCTCTCAGATGGGTTTGGAATCTTAATTTTTATCCATCTAACAAAATATAATTGCTTTTTTTTCAGGACATTGAACAACCACCACTTTCCAGACACACTCCAGCACAAACATGCAGTATATTATGACACTTAAAAATATGTCCGTCCAAATAGGGATAGGTTAGAATTAAAGTGTAGCCATCAGGGATAAAGAAGAGGAGTGAGTGGGTAAGGTGTCACTTTCTGAAGTGTAGAAAGAATGCTTCACCAGCCAGTTGCTGTGTGGTGAGCGTATCAGCCATTTCTATGCAGAAAATGACCACTGAACAATGATTTGTTTAGCTCATGATCTGTGAGTCAACAAATTGGGCTGGGATTAGGTGGGTAGGTCAGTTTTAAGTATCCTCTTGGACAGGAAGGGGTCCACTCAGTCATTCACTGAAGGGGGAGCCTTCAGATTTTATTTAACTCATACTTCATAGTTTGGCTGGATAGGTTATCTGAGTAAAGAGATATTTTGCCTGCCCAATGTTGAAGGCATTCCTTCAGAGTCCTCTAGCTTTCACTGTGATTCTGGAAAACGTGAGATTCTAAACTTTGATGATTGCATTTGACTTAGACTTCTTAAGTTATGAAACTGTGACTCAGTTTTCATCTCTAAACAAAGGTGCAATAATCCCATGTCCGTCAACCACCATAACATAAGGTGGTAACGTGTGAAGAGCACTCAGGGGAGACAGGCATGTAGGAATTGCTCCCAGTCAGTGTCACACTCTGCACTCACCCATGTCTGAGGTGTAACTCCAACAAAGAACAAGAACTTGGCACATCCTTGGCCATTCCTCATTCTCCCAGGTAAGCAACCTTTTCAAAACATCCTCAGATATATTTTGCAAATAGAGTGACTGAAAGGAGAAAAATGGTGGTTTTAGAGCTTGATTTTTGTCCAAACATTTTTGGATGAGATGTTTTTCTTACCATCTTAAAAAGCCTTTAACACTCCTGGGTAGTAACATTGGCTCCACATACACTTGGCAATGCCTCAGACAAAGCTGCTGGATCAAAATAAGAGAAGAGCTTGTAGGTCACATACCAGCTGACTTCTGAAGTCAACCTAATGCCGACTTCTGTCTAGAGGAAATTTGAATGATTATTCTTAACACTGAAGACCCAAACCTCCACCAGAAAGGCGATTCCATTAAAAAAGGAAATAAAAGTGTGAGATGACTTTATTGGATTGAGGTGGAAATCTGAAAATTGCGATAAATATTCATTCCAAATTTCCACAAGAAAGAGAGTTATCTGCCACTGCTAATTAGTGATGAACAGTAGAGGATTAGGGAAACTGATCCAATATGAGATTTAAAAATCCTTCTGCTATTTTATCCCTTAGTTTTATTTCTTCAGCAATTCAGATGATAAAGAGGTGTTTAAAAATGATACAGCATCTCTTTATCGTGAAAATACGAATATAAAATGGGAGTAAAAATTAAATCACAAGTTGAAAAAAAAAGCATTAAAATTTTTCTGAAAACCCCACTCTTCCCCAAGGAAATTAACCTTACAAATGTATTCCCTTTTCTTTTCAGAAAAGAATTTGCTTTTTGAAGGTGCACATGAGAAATCAGAGTATATATTCAAACAAATTTTAATTTTAAATGTACACACCTTATTGTTTACTATAGATATTTTCTGAGTTTGTTAAAGAGTGTAAAGAAGAATGGCAGAGAAGAATTTTCTATTAAAAAAGTTTTAGTCAGCTATCATTGTTAGTTGGGCTCAAACCAATTTTATACAACACTGTTATTGAATTTATTAAAAATAAAGGCCATGGTTGATATTAAAAGCACATATGGTGGAAATAAGATGGAAGCAGTCAGGCTAGGGCCAACATGATGCAGCTCATCTGCCTGGTTTGGGTCCTACATGACCTTTACCTTGTGTCTCCCATTCTTGTTGTTTTGTTAATTCAGCTCTAACCGAAAGATGTGTATCTTGTGTAGCTTAGAGCACTTGATTTAGGAGATTAACTTCTAAATTGTAATGTTGTTTGGGGTCATGGGTTATGCTGAGCATTGTTTACAATGGGTCATGGGTTATGCCAATTGTTGTTTGGGATAAGGGTTAACATGGTTTTTACTTTGAATTTTAATGTATAAACCATAATTTTGAAAATGAAAAAACAGAACAGTCTTAGAGAGGCTACTCTCAGTGTTCTCCAGAATCCCGACCTTCTGACAAATACAGTTTGGTGGACCTATGCCCGTCTCTGCATATTGGCAGGCAGTGACAGGTGGCCAGACACTCTTCGTTTGGTAACATTTCTGGTGACCACAAAGGGACTCCTAGACTGCTGTTGTAGGTCCTGTGCTAAGCCCACACTTAGTGCCATGCTGGGGGAGTCTGGTGGTTGTCTGGGCGTGCAGTGCTCTGATGCTTATAGCAGTGCTGCCAGGGGAGTTCTCCTGGGAGAATTCAGGCTCTGCTCTCATACACTCGCCGTTGCTGTCACTGAGGTCCACCTACTTTACTCTGGTTGCTCGCTGAGAACTTTATTTCTCATCAGTTCTGGTTTTGTTCTTGAGAAATCTGGTGTTTCTATACCTGGTCTGTATTATGGGAGCTGGGCTTCAACCCCAAAAGATGGCCCACTGGGGCATATTCTATCTGGCTGGTCTTAGTAGGAATACCTGCCTATAACTAAAAAGACAAGGAAATTTTACTATAACAAGGCCTGGACAATGTATCATCTTGACTCTGGAGAAAAGTGGCCTTTAAATGGATCCTTCCATTATTATACCATCCTCCAATTGGAGTGTTCTGTCAAAGATCAGGGAAATGGGGTGAAATCCCATATGTACAAACCTTTGTGACTTTGAACAACAATGATGCTGATTCTAAGAATCATCTGCTGATCATGCAAAGGGAAGAAAACCCAGAAACAAAGGGAAAAGACAAAGAACAAAAGGCCAAAATCAAAAGACTGTGTGATGCTGCTGCTAATGTCTGTGCTGAGCGGGACATTATACAGAAGGATGTAGCGTCCGCTTCCAGTGACTTGGGACACCAAGCGCTCCGGCACCAGATGAGTCTGCTCCTCCCTGCTCGGCTGAAGGAGGCTCAGAAGTGGCCTTCCCATCTCACACCACCAGGGAACTCCATTTGGTCAGGGAGCCCAAGAAAGTAAGGCGAGGCTATACTCTCTGCACCAAATGCCAGTGGGAATAAATCAGCAGGGCCAGCCTGCTGGACGGTATTGCCACACATGCCCTTCTCCACCTCTGATCTATTAGACTGGAAAAATACCAACCGCCTTACCATTCACATCTGTTAAGTAACTGGACTAATAACTACTACCTGTGCTACTCACCACCCCAGTTGGGCTGATATGCAGGCTCTTTTAAATATAATTCTCACCAGTAATGAAAGGCAGCTGGTGCTGGATAAGGCATGAGAAGAAGCTGCCCACCTCCATGACGAGGATGGGGGAACACACCAGCACCAGAGGCTGCTGTTCCATTGACAGAGCCAGACTGGATCTGAATAACAGTAGGTTGCCTCTTCTTAGTCATTATAAAAGATGTCTTTTGGCAGAACTACAGAAAGAAGTTGCCAAGCAAAAGAGTCTAAACATGGTACAGGCAGAGTAGCAAAAAGCAACTGAGGACCTGTCTGAGTTTCTGGAGAGAATATATGATGCCTACCGTAAGTACACGGACATGGACCCTCAGGCTTCTGAAAATCAGCAAATGGTAACTATGGCTTTTATCTCTTAAAGTGCTCTACACATTTGGAAGAAATTACAGAGATTGGGTGGGGCTGTAGGAATGAACCCGTCTTAGCTGGTAGACATTGCCTACAGGGTTTTCAACAATTGGGAACATAAAAAGGCCCCGGCTGCTATGATTTTTCTTGAGACCACCAAAGATAAAAGGGGAAAGGGAAGGAGACCCAGGAAGAAGACAGCAACCAACCCTGATTAAGGAAAACCAGTGTGCCTACTATAAGGAGGTGGGGCACTGGAAAAATGGGTGTCAAAAAAGAAGAGGGCTAAGGAGTTGGGTCCCATAACCGACTGCAGGTCGTCAAGTTGGCTGGCTCTGAGGATGACTGAGGGCTTGAGGCCTCAACTGATTTTCTGTCCAGTATCGCCATTGCCCTCCACAATCACTTTTATTCTGGAGAATCACAGCCTCCAGATGGAGGTCCCACATGACCATGCTTGGAAGCTACTTCTCCAACAACCTGAAACTAAGACCCAATGGCCAAAAGAAGTTGATAAGAAGGTAAGTCTCTCAGTCTGGGCTGATGGAACTCCTGGGAAGGCCCTCAGGATCGTAAGTCCCTACAAGAAGGCTTAAGTTAAACCCAGTGGAGGTCCGCCCAAAACCCAACATGCTGCCTCCATGAAAAGGTCAATACCCATGGAATCAGGAGGTGTTAAGAGGAATAGCTCTTTTTATTAGCAAGTTAAAAGCCTATGGACTTATAAGGCCCTGTCAATATCCTTATAATATTCCTGAACTGCCAGTGAAAAAGCTGGGAACAGAGGAATACCGGTTTGTCTAGCCCCTATACCCTCTTTAAATGACTAAGCACAGAGGCCACCTGATTTTTAGTTTTGTACTTAAAGGATGCTTTCCTTTGCATCCCACTGGCCTCCCAATCTCAAGAATTGTTTGCCTTTAAATGGTAAGATCCAGATAACCCTTAAGAAGGAACCGTTAAGCAGATGGTGGTTCCCCAAGGGTTCAAAAATGCACCCAGCATTTTCAGGGAAGCTTTGGCACAGGACTTGTTACACCTTAAATTATAAAATAGAAAAATTCTCCAGTATGGATAGTCACTGGGCAGCAGTTTCAGAACTGTTTGCATAACACTCTCTTAACACTGAATCACTTGGCAAAGTGTGGTTACAAGGGATCTAAGAGAACAGCCCAAATTTGCCAGCAGAAAGTAAAATTTCTTGGGTTCTTGATTGAGCCTGGGCATCACAGCCTGCTTGGAAGCAGAAAGGCTTGATCTCACACACCCCAAAACCGAATAGAAGGAAACAACTGAGGGGATTTCTGGGAATGGCCAGCTTTTGGCAGACCTAGATTCCAAATTACGGTCTCATTGTAAAGCCTTTATGAGGTCCTGAAGGGGTCAGAAGAGGAGCCTCTGACATGGACAAAGAATGCCAGGGAGCCTTGGAACAGCTTAAGCTCTTACTGACAGAGGCAACAGCACTGGGACTGCTGGACCTGACAAAACCATTTTATTTGTATGTCCATGAAAAACATGGACTAAGGCTTGGGGTGCTTCTCCAGGCAATGGAAATCATGCCTCAACTGGTTGTTTATTTGTTTAACAACTTGACTTCACAGCCTCAGGTTGTCCAGCCTGCCTGAGGGCGTTAGCTGTAACTTGCAACCTCTTAAAAGAGGCAGAGAAATTTATACTGGGGCAACCCATCACAATGTAAACAGCTGGACAGATGGAGAAATATCAGGCAATCCTCCTTGACAATCCGGGAATGACTTTGGAAGTAGTGGCTGGATTAAACACCACCACTTTCTTCCTGACCCCAGCCAGGAGCCCTTAGAGCATCAGTGCCTTGAAGAGATTGAACAGGTGTTTTCAAGCCACGCTGACCTTTCAGATTGTCCTTCTGAGGGAGTAGATTGAACTTTGTTTGTAGACAGAAGCAGTTATGTGGAGAGCTGACTATGCAGTGGTAACCAGGCAAGAAACAGTTGAAATGAAGACCCTTCTTCCAGGAACTTTGGCCCAGAAATTAACATCTACCTGCCATATGCCAGTATGTAAGGAAATCTCTCTATATTTAATTGCTTCATGGCCTTACACATGAATTGAGGCCCCCTCAATCACCCTCCAAGCTTAAAAAATTTACTGTGCTTTAAGGAAGACCGACAACTAAACAGAAAGACACAAATGCCTGTGCTGTGGTTTGAACATGTCCCCCCAAAGTTCATGAGTATAAAGCTTAATTCTCAATCTACCTGTGCAGAGAGGTGGGATCTTTCAAAGATGATTAAGTAATGAGGGCAGAGCACCATGAATATATTAATGTCATTATCCTGGGCGTGCATTTTGTGGGATCACACAGCAAGAAGGCCCTGACCAGGTACTGGCCTGTCAATCTCGGGCTTCCTAGCACCATGAACCATGAGCCAATAAATTTCCCTCCACTGTAGTGTCCTCCCTGGACACTTTCCTGCCTCTGTATCAGTGAAGAGGGACAGAAATGGAAGAATGATAGGAAAACAACTCAAACAAAGAAAAAGCACTCATTGGTTTACAAAATTTAAAAGTACTAGACTTCCTGCTGTTTATCAGATGTTCCAGCAAAATCCCTGGCATGGAGTCCCATTGGCCTGGTGGGCTCACAGGGCTCTCCCATGCTGGGGGATGTGTCACACACTGAGTCTTTGCTCTTGGCATTCACTCAACCCAAACCAAATGAACCAAGAGCAGGAGCAGTGTGACTCCCCACAGAAAAACTGCAGTACTAGACACACAGGACTCCGCCCATACCCACTGTAGATCCTTGTTTATTTGACTTGACAGGAGCATTAAATATCCTCTTCCCTTGCCATCTGTGGCATGATTCTGCTTTCATTCACTTCTCCAACTTCTCTGTCTTCCTCGCAGGATATTCTTGACCCACTTTCACTTGGCAGTTTTAATAAATGTATGCAGCCTTTTGGCACCTTGCCTTGGCTAGAGAGGGTCCCAGCTAGAGAGGTGCTGCCAGAGCCACACAGTTTCATCATTTTCAACCCTCCAGCTCCTGCTACAGGGACGGCATCTGCTGATGCTGTCCTTTGTCTTGGGTCCCTCACACAAAGCCTTGTTGTGGAGGGAGTACTAGAAGTTACTAGGACTAGAGCAACGTGGATCCCAGAAGCCTTTCCTTCCTCCAGGGTGGCCTGGAAGGGCTGGTTAGCACAGCCCAGAAATGCAAGGACATTAATGCTCAGGGAAGTAGAATCATCAGAGAGAAGCCAGGAATGAGAAAGAGCTAGAAGGTATAAAATGCACACCCTTTCTCCACCTGAGAGACTGTTTCAGAGCAATGGTTCTGTAAGATCTCTTTAGAGATGGCGTCTTGATGACCAAACATCAGGCTGTTTCTCGTGAGGCTGGGCCAGCTACGTAGTGCATCACCAGCTACAAAGGCCTTTTCCTGCCTTTCCTACTCATCTCTATTGCTCTCTTTTTCTTACTGTCCTGTCATGGCACACCCCTCCCATCCCCCATCTCCTGTAAAGGATTAGGTGCAGCTTTGATTTTTAGGAAATCTGGGCTAAGACACAGGCTCATCTTTCCCTGATCATCACGCATTTATATGCTCTAAAGGGTTCCTCCTCAGTCACTTCTGACCATACATGTTCTTCTAGGGAGACATCAGTTTAGAGATTTCAGTCATCAACTGGTCTGATAACTGCAGATCTCCACCTCTATCAAGGCTCTGCTCCTGAGCTCCTGACCCACTGATCGAACTGTTTCTGGACATCATGACTGGGAAGGCTCACAGGTATTTCCAACTTGACCCTGTAAAACTTACCCATGTGCCAGATCTGAACTGCTATTCTTTTGGTGTTTCCTTTCTTAGTGACTGACACTGCCACAACCTTACCCCTGAGAATCACCTTGATCCCTTACTCTCTCCTAGTCCTCACTCCATCCATCCAGTCTCTCTCAAAACCCTCCCCAGTCTCATCCACCTCATTCCATCTCCACTGCCACAGGCTCCCCAAGCCATCCTCCTCCTCGCCTGCGTCCCCCAGTCCATTTTGCACAGAGCAGTCTTGGAAATGTCAAACTCGGGGCTTTTCATCCTCTTTAGGGAAGTATTCTTTAATGTATGCAGTCTGCTTTTTATGCTTTATATTTTATCTATATTTTCAGGTTTATTTCTTGCCACTCAACAATCTAGGGGTCTAGGTTCCAGCCCCATTGAAAATTTTTATTTCTCAAGGCCCCAGGTTTTCTCTTACCTCTGAGTCTTCGTGTAAACTATTTCCTCTGCATGAACAAGTCCTCCTTCTCCTTTTCACCTTGCTAACTTCCACTCCCCCTTTAGTCCTCAGCCCTTCTCCCCCAAAGCCTGCCTGGATTCCCACCCTTATCTCCAGTGTAGGTGAGGGGTTCTTACCATGGCTCCCTATGTGTCTGCTGTCACTGGACTATCGTACTTAATCAGAGGGGGCTGCTTAATGGTTCTTTTCATTCTGCATAAGGGCAGATCAGTTTGCTCAGAATCACTTTCCCCAGAACCTGGCCCAGTGATTGACTTAGAAATATGTTTAATGTATAAACACATTTATAAGTGTTTTTATCTCTTGACATCTTATCAAATCCAGAACATTCACTTTTCTCTTCTAAGAATTTCGGAAAACTGGTATATGCAATCTTTCCTTTGCATAATCTTTTAACAGCTTTGTTAAGCGTTTATAGGCAATGGGGCGGCGCCTGTGGCTCAGTCAGTAAGGCGCCGGCCCCATAAACCGAGGGTGGCGGGTTCAAACCCAGCCCCGGCCAAACTGCAACCAAAAAAATAGCCGGGTGTTGTGGCGGGCGCCTGTAGTCTCAGCTACTCAGGAGGCTGAGGCAAGAGAATCGCTTAAGCCCAGGAGTTGGAGGTTGCTGTGAGCTGTGTGAGGCTATGGCACTCTACCGAGGGCCATAAAGTGAGACTCTGTCTCTACAAAAAAAAAAAAAAAGAGTTTATAGGCAATGCTATTATACTGACTTTTAAGGCACTAAGCTCTCAGGTTAATAGGTATGTATCTTAGATTTTTTTTCTAAGAAATAAGAAAGAGGGATGGAGGGAGGGGGGTGGGACCTTGGTGTGTGTCACATTTTATGGGGGCAAGACATGATTGCAAGAGGGACTTTACCTAACAATTGCAATCAGTGTAACCTGGCTTATTGTATCCTCAATGAATCCCCAACAATAAAAAAAAAATAAAAAAGAAATAAATAAAATAAAAAAAGAAATATTACCACATGGATGTGAATGAAATAGTTACTACATATTTCAAACTTTGCTTCGTGTTTTACATTCTTTGTTCTGTTTTTGTTGAAATGAATAACTTAAAAAGCCTACAGCCTTTAGGAACTGATTCCAAAGCATGGGAATACATTAAACATTCACCTTTATTGTGCTAGGGGCTATCATGTGTGCACAGAGAACCTGGACACAAGGATTTCATGCACTTATTTTAGTGTAGAGGAAACTGAGCCCTGATCTTTAGCATAAAACTCGCTTCCTGCTTGAGAGACCTAGAGAATCACGAGAATGGCAAGTGAGTTATGTCTGTGCAGGAGATCCAAAAACTGGTCTCCAAGAGAAAATGTTCATGTGAGGTGTGACAATAATAACAATAATAATTATGGTAAAGATTTTCTAGATTCCAAAGGTCTCTTGATGCTGGAGGCAGAGGTTTTGCTCAAGGTCTGCGGTTTTGCAAAAACAAAGGTGGAGACATTCTATCTGCCCTTCTCCACGTCCTCCCTAATCAGTGCTAATGTCAGGCAAGCAGCTTTTATACTTCTTCCTGTTTTATGATAATAAATATGGACCTGAGGTTTACTTGGGAAGGCTCCTCTCCTCCCCGAGTTCCTCAGTCCCTTGACACAGACGCTACGTCAAGCCTCTTCGTTCCTCATGCCAAGACCCCCTCATCTGGTTACCCCAAGCCCCTTCTTTTTTTTTTTTTTTTTTTCAGTTTTGGCCAGGGCCAGGCTTGAACCCACCACCCACGGCACATGGGGCTGGTGCCCTACTCCTTGAGTCACAGGCGCCACCCCCAACCCTCTTCATTTTATAGTGCAGACATTTTTACCTACATCTCCCTTTCTTAGAGTTTTATTTTTTTAATTATTTTTGTAATTGGGCTAGCCTAATATAACCTTCAAAGTTTCCTTCAGGTAGCATTTAAATGTTTTTATTGTGATAATTACTTTATGTAGTAGTTTAACCTTATTGCTTAAAAATAGCCAAAGGGACTGAAAAATACTTTAAAAAACACTTTTCCTCTTAAAATGAATACATTTCTAAACTCTTTTAAAACATTTCATGCCACTCTTATCATACATATTTTTAAAATTCTCACACATAAACATTCATTGCCATGTAACACACTGCTTAGCAGTACAATTAATTTTCCTCTAAAAATTGGGTTAATATAGATTATTGATTTGCAAGTCCCCAACAAGTTATTTAAATTTTAGCTAATATAAACTGAATATTAGAGGCAAGGGAGCTGAAATACAGTGTAATTCAACTTTAAAACTGGTCTTAGCTTTGGTTTCCCCAAGGAAGATTTATAAATTTTTTTTTATACCAATCTATAGTAGAATGTTTATTCTAACTTTGATATATAAACAATAACTCAACTTTTTAAATCCACAGAGTCTATATTTTGCATAAATGAAAGTACAATTTGTCCTCTAGATTCCTTGGGTTTACTTCTAAATAGCTACTATAAAGAAATAGAGAAGTAAACAAATTTTGTTATTTTAAAGAAAAGCCAAGCAGGAGTAAGAAATCTAAATAACATTAATTTTAATATTTAACTTTAGTTTTCAATGATTTTCTAACTAGAATAAGTTTAGCACAGTAGATTGTCAAGGTAAGACAAGGGTTCTGAAGGCTCCCAGGTGTGAGCTAAAATGAAATCTTAAGCCCCCCCCCCAAGACTGAATGTACCTCTTTTTGGCCAAAGAGAAGACTCCCCCCTCCCCCAAATAAAACCAAAAACATAAAGCTGAGTTGCCAGCTCTGAGAGGAAGTGAGGTAAGACACACCCAGTTACGCCCCATTCCTTAGGCCCCGTCATTCTTTGTAAAAACAAAATACAACACCCTTAACAGGCCTAAGTACATGTAAGACGAAGTTAAACCGCATGTTAAGTCACCAGTTTATTTAGCAGATCACTGGAGTCTCAGTATAGGTCTGGTGGCTTGTCTCTGACAGAATTCCTTAACTTAAAACATTTCAAGCTTTTAGACAAAATTTCATTTGTTTAATTACAAATCAAAGAATCTTTAAACCCACCTATAACTTATAATCCCCTGTGTCCAGAGGTTCTATCTTTCTGGCCCAAGCCAACAGGAGCCTTCCATGTATTGATTTAAGATTTTATATGTAATTCCTCTGTTCCTGAAATGTATAAAAAACAAATTGTAACTCCACCAGGAGAGACCACTGACTCGAGGCGTTTGGGCATGATTCTGGTCCATGGTAACACATTTTTCTAAGAAAAAAACCTCTTTAAATTATTTTAGCATTTGGGCTTTTCCCATTAAAACAGGCATTATTCTTAAGACATCTTTTTACTTTTAACCTCACAGTAAAATCTAACATTCATAGTTAAACTGTTATCAGCAAGCTTTATAAATTCTAATCTCACTAATAGCAATTACTCTTGTGAAGGCAGCTTGAAGAGGAGAAAATGAAAGTTAATTTTGAAGGAAATAGAGAAGGATAGTAAACAAAGAGATTTAAATTTTCGAAGGGTAAAAGAATCTAATGAACCAAAGACTTAAATGAAGACAAGCGAGACAAGGAGAAATTTAATCAATCAGTAAGGGACATTTTTATGTAAAATAATGACACTACTCAAATTACTGTGAAATAACTACTTAGGAAATTCAAAGGAAAGTCAAAATGCCATTCAATGTTGTTTTTTTTTTCCATTCAATGTCTTTAAAATATTAATAGTTTATTTTGAATCTTAATAAGTAACTAAATGTCCTCTGTAATTTATGGTATTTGACAGTAAATAATCAGTAAATAATTGAAATCTGGGACAAAAAGCTACTTTTTAATTTGTACTCTTTCCACTAGAACATACAACTCTATTGTTAATAGAAAACATGAGACAGCTTGTGTCTTGAGATGACGCTGAAAGCATTTATCCAAAGGAGAAATAGCTTCTGCTACTAAAAGATGGTGAATAAAATATTGCCGTCTGTGGGGTAATTGGAGATACTGGCTCCAAAGCCACCTACGAAGGCTGAAAGAGTTAAGGAAAGCCACAGGGGATTGGCTCCCCAACACCACACCTCCCAATGCATATCATAGCTCCAACTTCTTTGTGTGTGCTTGCCTGTCTAACCTAACCACTTGCTGTTTCTGGGTGCTGTGCAAAGATAACCCGGGCTGCTGCCCCCAGTGCCCGGGCACTTAAGTTCCCCAAAGAAACTGATGTCTCTTTTCTCTGGTCCTCATTCTGCAGTTTCAGTTCACATTATGTGGAGGCTTTAATGGCCCGTAATCAGCCTTAACCAGGAAATCTGGTCTATATGCTCTGTCACATTCAGAAAGGATTTTGCTTTATTAGGTTGAATAGTGTCAATTAAAATAAAATCTAGAGCCACCTCAGCTGACTAAATGTACCCTCAACCAAGGGGACCCAGAGTCATCCTAAAGCCGACAGTGAGATGGGAGGTGAGACATGCCTTGTCATGCCCCCTGTCTTCTTGGAGATATCTGTACTAACTCACCGGCAGGCCTAAGACCATATTACATAATTCAAAACATAAACCACAACTGCATGTCATCAATTTACTGAGCAGATCACTCAAAGCTGAGTGTATATCCTGTACCTTATCTCTGATGAACGGACTTCCTTAACTATGCAACAGCCCATTCAGAGAGTCTTAAAATCATCCTAAGTTTGCAATCACTAAAAGAGAAAATGCACCTAAGTAACAAAATGTATTTGGGTTTTGTTTTTTTTTAAATATAAAAGTAAAAGAGAAGTGGGCAACATAAAGCTACTGGGATATTTGTTATTGTGTTTGAGAAACTAATGCATCAATAGCTGATGGAAGTAGCTGCAATTCTTACTGAGCTCTCAATATGCTGATCAGATATTTTGGTTCTAATTTTACATTTGCACTTCATTCTTGAGAAGAGTTCTCGTAAATGTAGCTGTTTCCCAAAAGCAATGGCATGAATTAAGTCATGATCATCAAGTGAGGGATATTTGTCTGTGGGAAGATAGGACCTATAAAAATCCAGTGAAGAGATATGATTAACTTTCTCTCTCTTTCTTTCTTTCTTTCTTTCTTTCTTTCTTTCTTTCTTTCTTTCTTTCTTTCTTTCTTTCTTTCTTTCTTTCTTTCTTTCTTTCTTTCTTTCTTTCTTTCTTTCTTTCTCAGGAATCTATATTTTTTTATTTGATCTTGTACATTTTAAATCAAAGTGTGCCCTTCACTCAGAATGTGTGCATGAATTTACACAACCCCACCTCTCCCCTACCACCTACTTGATTCCCACTGAGTACACATATGTGCACCTAAGTGTTTACTGACTAGTTCCAATTTGGTATTGACTACATATGGTGTTTGTTTTTCCATTCTTATAATACTTCACCTAGAAGAATGGCCTCAAATTCCATCCATGTTGTTACAAAAGATACTAGATTACCAGTGTATTTAATCACTGAGAAGTATTTTATGGTATACATGTGCCACATTTTATTAATCCATCATGTATCAATGGTCACTTGAGTTGTTTTGACGTCTTTGAAACTGTGAATTGTGCTGTTTTAGACAAAGTTCAAGAACTTATTTGTCAAACTTCATACAACCAGAGCACTGATGATCAATCTCAAAACAGAATTCTAAAATTGTTTTCAAGGTTGTACTAGGTGTTGGTGTTGATACATAGCTCCGAAAAGGAGTACTTTGAATGTGACCATTGAGATATTCAGCAGTGAATTGTAGCGCTATTTCTAAGACGAATGAGTTCACAAACATAGTTGTTGAACCTCCTAAGTTTGCCTTTCTGTCCACAACCGTGCCCGCACTTGTTGTTGGGGGACTTTTTGGTAAAATCCATTCTCACTGGAATTAAGTGATACTTCATGGTCCCTGATGATTAGAGATGTTGAGAATTTTTTCATGTGTTTATTGACCGTTAGACTATCTTCATTTGAAAAGTTTTTGTTCATGTTTTTTGTCCATTTTAAGGGTGTTGTTTGATTTTTTTCTTGCTAATTTTCTTGAGTTCTTTTTTTTTTTCTGAGACAGAGTCTCAGTATCTTGCTCTGGGTAGACTGCCCTGGCGTCACAGCTCACAGCAACCTCAAACTCTTGGGCTTAAGCGATTCTCTTGCCTCATCCTCACAAGTAGCTGGGACCACAGGCACCCTCCACGATGCCAGGCTATTTTTTGGTTGTAGTTGTCATTGTTGTTTGGCAGGCCCAAGCTGGGTTTGAATCCGCCAGCTCCGGTGTATGTGGCTGGTGGCCTAGCTGCTGAGCTGCAGATGCTGAGCCTGCTTGAGTTCTTTGTAGATTCTGGTTATCAGACCTCTATTGGATGTATAGTGTGCAAATATTCTCTCCTATTTTATAGGTTATTTACTCTGAGGCTGTGCAAAAACTTCTCTGATGAAGCCCCATTTGTTTATTTTTGTTGTTGATGATCAAACTTTTAAGTTGAATGTCATATTGCAGCTCTATGCATTCCAGAAAATTGGTAGGTAACATATTTATGTTGGCTGAAAATGGAGCTGCAAACACACCAAAGTATTCATTATTTTCCTAGAAATCTTGAAATCTGTTTTCAAATTCTTATATCAAATAAAAAATCAAGACTGGTTTGCAGTCCCACCAGCAGTGTAAAAGTGTTCCCTTCTCTCCACATCCACACCAGCATCTGCCGTTTTGAGATTTTGTGATGTGGGCCATTCTCACTGGGGTTAGATGATATCTCAGGGTTGTTTTGATTTGCATTTCTCTAATATATAGAGATGATGAACATTTTTTCATGTGTTTGTTAGCCATTCGTCTGTTGTCTTTAGAGAAAGTTCTATTCATGTCTCTTGCCCATTGATATAAGGGATTGTTGGCTTTTTTCATGTGGATTAATTTGAGTTCTCTATAGATCCTAGTTATCAAGCTTTTGTCTGATTGAAAATATGCAAATATCCTTTCCCATTGTGTAGGTTGTCTCTTTGCTTTGGTTGTTGTCTCTTTGCTTTGGTTATTGTCTCCTTAGCTGTACAGAAGCTTTTCAGTTTAATGAAGTCCCATTTGTTTATTTTTGTTGTTGTTGCAATTGCCACGGCAGTCTTCTTCATGAAGTCTTTCCCCAGGCCAATATCTGCCAGTGTTTTTACTATGTATGGAGAAACCTCAAAGCACTCAAGCTAGACCTCCCATTTGATCCAGCAATCCCATTACTGGGCATCTACCCAGAAGGAAAGAAATCCTGTTATCATAAGGACACTTGTACTAGACTGTTTATTGCAGCTCAATTTACAATCGCCAAAATGTGGAAACAGCCTAAATGCCCACCAACCCAGGAATGGATTAACAAGCTGTGGTATATGTATACCATGGAATACTATTCAGCCATTAAAAAAAATGGAGTCTTTACATCCTTCATTTTAACCTGGATGGATGTGGAAGACATTATTCTTAGTAAAGCATCACAAGAATGGAGAAGCATGAATCCTATGTACTCAATTTTGATATGAGGACAATTAATGACAATTATGGTTATGGGGGGGGGAACAGAAAGAAGGAAGGAGGGAGGTGGGTGGGGCCTTGGTGTGTGTCACACTTTATGGGGGCAAGACATGATTGCAAGAGGGACTTTACCTAACAATTGCAATCAGTGTAACCTGGCTTATTGTACCCTCAATGAATCCCCAACAATAAAAAAAAAAAAAAAATCAAGACTGCGTATTTTTTGCTATTCATAGAACTGTGTTTAGTCAACATGTTGAAATGCATAAAATTGTTTGCCTTAATTTGAGCTTGACATAATTTCAGTTTCACTTGGAATGCTGTATTGATACATTTGTTTTTCACCTTGAAGATGCATGCTTAACTCACTTAACTAAGTGATTAAATCCGCTGAAAATGCTAAATCTGTAAGCCAGTTTTCATCGCCAAGTTCTGGCACAAATTTGGTTTTTGATACTATAAAAGACTGGATAACAGGTTGCAAATCACAACATCTTTTCAACATTTGGCCTCGACTTAGCCATTTTACTTCTGAAAAGTAAATGATGACGCCTTAGTCAGTACAGATACTTTTAAGGATTCCTGGAATTAGCCATAATTGAATCCTTTGGCCCTTATGGAATTCACAGTCTTGATTTGCATGATGCCATCCATTACTCAAACTCTTGTGAGTCATATTCCTTGATGTTCTAGGCTATGATACTTCATCAAACCTTAGTTTTGGGTGGCAATTGCATCATCTTCTATTAATTTTACAAGTCCCTCCCTTTTATCTACCATAAGTGGGGCACCATCAATAACTATATCAGATATATTGACAATGGACAATGAAAATCACTTTAACATATTTTTTACTGCTTCATATAAATCTCTTGATTTAATTGTGTCTCTTAATAGCACTAAATAAATCATTTCTTCAGTGACATCCTATTTTTTATGAATACCTCTAATAAAAACAGCAAGTTGAGCTGTGTTTAAAGCATCAGAACTGTCATCCATCGCCAAAGAATACAACTTCTTTTGCAATATTTTCTAGTTTCTTCAATTTGTCTGGCTATAGTCTGGTGAGATAAACTAAATTTAGAAATATTTACCCCCCTTTTAAAGGGCAAATTATATTTGCCATGCTTTCCATATATTGCTTAATAAACTCAACATCAATAAATGGTTTTGACTTTTTGTTCTTAAACATGCTACCATATAAGTCGCTTGTACACTGGAATCCATCTGAGTTGTAACTTTAAAATGATTTTTTTCTTGTTGAGGAGATGGACTTTATTCAGTGTTGCTGTTTTGTCCTTACAACACAACCCTCCACACACGTTGAATTTGGCAGCACATCGTGAGTATGGTGCCTTTCAAATTATGGTGTTTGAAAACATCCATAAATTCCAGAAAATTAGGCAGAGTATCTTACTATTTTCCTCAACAATAACAACAATAGTCATCTGTCCACTTTCCATTGAGCAATCTTCCTTTGTCAATAATTGTTTTTTTTTTGGCAGAGGATTTGGTCTTTTTTGAGACATTGTAGAAGCCATGCTAGGGTTAAAAAAATAATACATAAGGGCCTGTATTTACTTTTATAAGGAAAATTAATTGGAAAGAAAATGGAAAACAAGATTTGGATCTTTCCACATTTCAGGTGATGTTGTAGGGCCAGAAGGAGGACCAGTTGTCAAGTGTGACAGGAGATGTGTAAAGTGCCGCCAGGTATGGAAGTAGGCTTAATAACCAAATAAGAATGCTTACTTGACTCCTAAATAACATTAAACACCTAACATTGCAATGGTAGGTTGAAATAGTATTGATAATCACTGCCTCATCTAGTCACCATGTACATGTAACGTGTGATGGTGTCAATTCAACACTCTGCTTGGAAGACAATGCACTGGAAGCTGCAAACTTCTCTAAAACTGAAGGCACGGATGTGCCAGTTCTTCCAGAACCATTTGTTAAATAGGGAATTATTTTCCCAATGAATGTTTTTGTTGGACTTATCAAAGATCAAATGATGGTATGTGGCTGGATTCATCTCTAGATTCTCTATCCTATTCCATCTATCTACATCTCTATTTTTGTACCAGTACCATGCTGTTTTGATCACTATAGATTTGTAGTATAACTTGAAGTTTGGTAGGCATCTGTGATGCCTCCAGATTTGTTCTTATTTCTAAGTATTGTATTTGCTATTCAGGTTTTTTTTTCTGATTCCATATAAAATGGAGTATTGTTTTTTCAAGTTATTTAAAGTATGACATTGGTGCTTTGATGGGGATTGCTTAAATCTGTAGATTGCTTTGGGTAGTATGGACATTTTAACAATGTTGATTCTTCCCAGCCTCGAGCATGTATGTTTTTCCATTTATTAACATCTTCTATTTCTTTTCTCATAGTTCTCTTTATAGAGATCTTTCACATCCTTTGTTATATATATTCCTTGGTATTTCATCTTCTTTGGCACTACCATAAAAGGAATAGAGTCCTTGATTATATTTTCGGCTTGACTACTGTAGGGATATATAAAGGCTACTGATTTTTATGTATTGATTTTGTATCTGGAGACCCTGCTATATTCTTTGATCACTTTTAAGTGTTTTGTAGTTGAGTCCCTGGGGTTTTCCAGGTATGAGATCATGTCATGCACAAAGAGTGAGAGTTTGAGCTCCTCTGTTCCTCTTTGAATATGGTTCATTCCCTTCTCTTGCCTAATTGCAATGGCTAAGACTTCCAGTACTATGTCGAATAGTAGTGGCAACAATGGGCATCTTCGTCTAGTTCCAGATCTGAGTAGAAATGTTTTCAATGTTACTCCATTTAATATGATACTGGCTGTGGGTTTGCTGTAGATGGATTCTATCAGTTTAAGAAATGTCACATCTAAGCTTATTTTCTTAAGTATTCTAATCATGAAAGGATGCTGGATATCATCAAAAGCCTTTTCTGCATCAATTAATAGAATCATATGGTCTTTGTTTTTCTTTTACTTATGTGGTGTATTATGTTTATAGATTTACATATATTGAAACCACCTTGTAACCCTGGGATAAAACCCACTTGAGTGTTAATGGTCCGTTTGTGTGGATGCATGTGTGTAGGATTCTGTGTCATTTTATGTTAGCATGGATATTATTTCCATCACATTTTTTGCTGTGTGAACTGTAAACTTTATCTGTTGAAGCAAAGTTGCTGATGTCAATTTTTAGGGTTATTGATGTAATGTGAGCTCAGATCACAACTGAGAATTTTAAAAATGGTGTAGGTTTCCTAGGAAATCAACTTTTTAAAAAAGCCAGAGAAGTCTGATAAGAATAATGTAATGTCTTTTAATAAACATTAGAAACGTGTAAATTAATTTTCACCTTTCAGTTTTATGTTCAGAACAAGGTATCATGGGCTTAATAAGGACTTTTTTTGTGGAAACATATTATCTTCTGAACTGATTTTTTTATTAATAGTAGAATTGTAATAAGTTTCTGAAAGTTATTTCTAAGTCTTAAGTCATTTAAATGTGTTAATAGAGTTGATTATAAGGGTGGGAGAAAAATGATTAAAAATTAAAGATCTTTCCTGAAAGTGATATTTGCCACATAGCCCCCCTCTCTGGATGTTAGTTTAATGCATTTAATGAGACAATTAAAAAAAGTCCACGTTTTTCAGAGGCAAAGAAGGTAAGGATGGCCTGCCTGAACATACAGCTATAGAACTGAATGTAGACAACTGTGCGAATAATTAAATTATATAAGCAAATTATTCAGTCAGAAGTTATTAACCACCTATACCTAGCAGTATGCTAGGTGTTGTAAAAGATTCAGAATAAACATCTTCCAAATACCTATTAATTTCTAAGGAATTATTTTGGGAAAAACAATAAATACTATTTAAAATAAAAAGCAAATTGATATTTAAAAATCAATATACAGCTATTATTTAGTTTTTTGCCATAACAAAAAGTAATCCCTCTATACTTGTCCTTTTCACTGACTTTATTAGGTGAATATCTGATTCACTTAGTACTATAAAGTCTAAAATTCACAATGCCTGACTCTAGTAATTTTGGGTGATAAGCAGTTGATATTTAAATAGAGTGATAGATCCGTAGTGAGGTTTTTCTGCTGGTCTAAGTCTGGGTGAAGGATTTGGCTGTTTCAAATACTTTCTTAAATAAAAAAATAAACAAACAAAAAACAACAAAAGAAAAAAAAACAACAAACTAGTTATGCTCCTTAATTGATTATAACTAATTGTTATATTATCAGTCTATAATAATTCCTTAGAAATTAAATGCATTAAACTAACATCCGGAGATGCACATTCCAGCAGTTGTAAAATCCTTCCTGCCTCTGGCAGTTGCTGGATCAAACGACAGGTCTACTTTTAGTTCTTCCAGGAATCTCCATACTGTTTTTCGTAGAAGTTGTACTAGTTTGCAGTCCCAATAATAGTGTATAAGTATTCCTTTCTCTCTGCATCCATACCACCACGAGTTGTTTTTCAACTTTTTAATTAAAGCCATTCTAACTGGGGTAAGGTGCTATCTCACTGTGGTTTTGATTTGCATTTCCCTAATGATTGGTGATGGTGAGCCTTTTTCTATGTTTATTGGCCATTTGTCTATCTTCCTTTGAAAGGCTTATGTCATGTCTTTTGCTCCCTTTTAAAAGGGGTTGTTTGATTCTTGCTGATTTGCTTGAGTTCTTTGGGTCATTAGCCCTTTATAGGATGTATAGCTTGCAAATAGTTTTTACCATTGTTTAGGTTGTCTATTTGTTCTGTTGAAAGTTTTCTTAGCTGTGCAAAATCTTTTTAATTTAATCAAGTTCAAGTCATTTATTTTTGTTGTTGGTGTGATTGCTATTGGAGTATTCTTCATGAATTCTCTTCTTAAGCCAATATCTAGAAGAATTATTCCAAACTATTGTTCTAGAATTCTTATGGTTTCATGCTTACATGTAAGTCTTTCATCCATCTTGAATTAACTATTTTGAGTAGTAACGAAAATGGATGCTGTTTCATTATTCTGCATGTGGCCATCCAATTTTCCCAGCATCATGTGTTGAAGAAGGATTATTTTCTTCAGTGTATATTCTTGTCTTCTTTGTTAAAGGTCAGTTGGCTGTATGTGGATGGTTTTATATCTGGATTCTCTCTTCTGTTCCATTGGTCTACAGATATATTTCTATGCCAATTCCATGGTGTTTTGTAATATAGTTTGTGGTCTGATAATGTGATTCTTCCAGATTTGTTCCATTCATTATATTTCTGGAAGTCCTAGCCATAGAAATTAGCTAAGAGAAAGAAATTGGATATCCAAATCAGGAAAGAGGAGGTCAAACTATGGCCTTTTATTGAGAATAGGATCTTACAGCTAGAAAACTCCAAAGACTTCACCAAGAGACTCCTGGAATTGGTTTTTATTTCTTGATTGAAATTGAAAATGTTTAATCTAATCTGCTATTGTTCCTTTAGAAAAAATTTTGACTCTTTTTTTATAGTTGTACAAGTTTATGAGGTACATGCGAAATTTTGCATAGTGATCAACTGTATTTAGGTGTCCATCAGTTGGGTATACCTGATGTCACTTTGAATAACTGTTGTTACTCTGCTATTGAAGATCAAATTTATTCTTTCTTTCTAACTATATGTTTATACCCTCTTCCCACTTCTCTTTCTTCTTCCTCTGGTCCTCTCACTCACACTACCCTGTCTCTGCTGTCTTTCTTTCCACTCTCCCCCTTAAAGAAATAATCAATAGAGTGAAGAGACAACCTGTAGAATGGGAGAAAACATTTGGAAACTATTCACCTGACAAGGGACTAATATCCAGAATATACAAGGAACTCAACAAGGAAAAAACAAATAATTCCATTGAAAAGCAGGCAAAAGACTTGTTATTTTGAATGTTTTTTTTTTTTTTGGTGTGTGTGTGTTTCTTTGCTATGTTATATGGTGACATCCATTGTTTCCATTTTATATGTTGCTATATGTATAATTAATCATCAATTTAATAAAAATTGCTAATGGCAATTTGTAGGATTATAAAATAAACTGTAGGCTCATAAAAATGAAAACTTAGAGAATGTAATAGATGTTGAAAGAAATCAAAATCAATAAAGATCTAAGTAGGTTGAAAATGAAATGGTGTGTAAACATTACACTATAACTAGAAACTCCAAACATTTAGGAATACGTGAATTAACTTTCGGCCTGGGGCACTGTGGCGGCCTCAGCATGGCATGGGTAGTGGTCTGCCTGCATTAGCTTCCACCTCTTATTTCTATGTCTAGAGCCAACACTTATATACTCAGCAAGGACTTTTTAACATCTGAGCATATCATCTCCTAAAATTGCTTTCTTTTTAGTATTTAAATACTTCAGCTAGGAATTTTGGAAGGGAATGGAAACAAAACAAAGAGGCCAAAGTACCAGAAGACAGACAAAAATTTTTATTCTGTGCACTATTTTCCAGTTTTCAATGTAAATAGGTTTTTCATATATAATGTAAACAGTTGGCTCAAGTCTTTTATTTATGCCTCTAAATTAAGTTAGGCTACAGAAATTAAACTGTCTAGGAGACATATAACCAAAAAAAGTTCTCTCAGCCAACAATTTCTACATCTTACTTTCCTTACAGGATGAGAAAAATGACTTTTTGAGCTTTAGGCTATTGCAACTATAAAAAGCTCTATTGATAGAGTGCTCTATGAAAATAGCACGGATTAGTTTCTTTTTCAATCTTAAGACTTAACTTCCCCTTCTAGGACAGCATAACTGTTATGCCTCTTGTGCACCTGCCCCATGTCATCTTCTTGGGCAGATCTAGCATTACAGATCTGTTCCTATGGGTTGTAGAAATGCCTCTACATTAGAGCATTCACTCCCCTCTTTCTCCCATTTAGACTAGGAGAATTTCAAGGATAGGGGATTGAAATTTCTTCCCTTTTATAGCCCTGGGTCTAGCACAGTGTCTGGCACATTGTAGAAAATCAATGTATAAGTGCTGACTGGTAGATGACAATTAAAAATACCTCCCTAGAGACTATTTTACTATAAAACCAAAGACTGAGATTACTGGGACGTCATAATGTGCTTTTAAGCTATGGCTCCACTATTTTATTCTGCTGTGGTTGGTTAACAGATGAGACAATTCATCCCCCAAAATATTTAATTTAATTCCAAGGCAATAATTTTTAAGAATTCATTTTAAAACCAGAAAAGCCTTAAAGAACAATAACATCTTGGGACATTATAATGTTAATTTCTTGTGTATGTGTAAATGGCTTTAGATTAGATGGGAAATGTGATGTTTAGAAATTGTTTTGGTGCAAAATCTTCACATTCAAAATCTGAGTTACAGATATTTTACATTACAATATTGGTCTGATGACCCCAAATGAAAGTATAAAGTGGACATTCCAATAGGAACTGTAATCGTCCAAACTAATGCACATGAGAAAAGTAGCTCTTTGAGTTTCCATAGACTCTAGCTCTTCAAAATCACTTTCATATTTAGCAATTACTCTTGTCATCAGTATGGGAAGGTATTAAAAACTGGAGTCTAAAACTGTGTGCATGAGTATGTGTAGGCAACCTTTACCTCTTTATTATGATAAGCGTAGTTGTCCATATTCATATTTAAGTAAGATCTCATGAAAAAAACAAACACAGGTTTCCTATTTGCTACTACTACCTTCTTTGTAAAAATTAGCATGGCTTCATGATATTTATCTAATGTAAATGAATAAACAAAAGCCATTCACGTATTATTGCTAGAATTTAGCTCAGTTACCCTCTCTTTTAAGAGTTGTAAGATGTGAAGTAATGATTTTGAGCAACCACAGGGACTTAGGTCTAGTTCTTGCTAAGTCTGAAGCAGACAATATCCTCAGAAAATTATGCTGTCTTCCTGGAAATTATTCTTGATCTTGTGATACTCAGCTTTACGTTACATAATCGTCAGGAGATGAATTGATAGTGGTGGTACTTACCCAAGCTCTACTCTTTTATTGATCAGCTTTTCCCATTTAATGGCTTCTAGTAACAATTGGGAACAATCAGGATTCTGCTGTGATTTAACTTAGATGATTATATCGTAATCAAAAAAGTAAAGTGGACTCTTTCTATGAGTAATATTTGCCACAGAACCTCCCTCTGGATATTATTTTAATATATTTAGTGAGAAAAATTGAAAAACTAGATTTTTAAAGATGATAAAACTATGAATAGAAGTCTACATGTACAAGTACACAGCTATATGTTGACGACTGAATGTATAATTATGAAAATAAATCATCTGCCTTATGTCTAGGTTCTATGGACAAGGCAGAACGAGGCCTTTAAAATTTATATTGATTTCTGGGAAACTATTTTAAAATAAACATCATAAAATCATTCAGAAAGAAAAAGGCAGGATCAATAAATAAAATCAATATGTAGCCATTATTTTGCTTTTAGTAATGACCGACACTGCTGCTCTAAATTTGTTTTCTCCAATCCTCTGACTTTATCGGGTAAATGTCTAATTCACTTAATCTTTCAAAAGGCTCTGAGAGCCGTAAACGTGAATATCTAGTAAGTGGAACAGAGTCAGAAAGATGACAGATGCTTGTCTGGGATGCCATTTTGAAGGATTTGGCTGTTGAGCTGCCTGCCCACTTTCCAAACAAGGAAACAAACATGAAACATTTTTAAGTCCTACCTGAAGACCAATAGGCCTAAGTGCTCCCTAGTAAAGGCAATTATATAAAACACCACCATTTGCATCGGTCAAGGTCCCAAGAGGAGATAGGTGGCGCAGTGAAATTAGCAAGGAAATAAATCTAAAGGTTGGGAGATGGTGGAAGAAACAATACAGGTTCGCACAGGGACCAGGAACAACAATGAAAAGATGGCCATGTAAGGTCTAAGAGAGGGAGACCTTACTGACATGTGGAAGGAAAGAGAGTCCTTTAGTGAAGGGTCAGACTGACAGGCGCAGTGACCTTTAGGGGACACTCAGCCATCAGGATCATATTTTGCCTGATCTTTCTTTATAATTTTCTAAATTACCAAACTTTTAATTGTGAACTTGAATTATCCTTGTTTTTAAAAGTTAATCATTTTCCCACAGTACAATGTGGTTGCCTGCTTATTGACAGAGGGTGCCCCCTGCACAACTCCACACCTAAACACGGACTTTTCACCACTACCAACGAGGGTCAGTTCTGTGGCCAACAGCTGTTTCCACTGAGAGTTTAAAAACAGAGGGAATTACATCAACCCCAGGAGAATATGTCATACCATTTAGTGGAAAATAATTCTTTAGAAAGAACACTGTGAAGAAATGTGTGATATATGTGTCATAGAGATTTGTATCTAGAGGTTTATAGTTATTAGTCCTACTAACTATTTTCATGAAAATAATTCTGTGATTTCTATATCCAAAAGTGATCTCTTTATATTTGTACCTTACTCTATTCTAGAAACATTGCCCTGTGCTTAGGAAACTTAGTGCCAACATTAGCCTTTAAATGACACTAAAGCAATATTCCTGAATGCCAGCTATTCTCAGACCAGTTTATCATAAGTCTGCAAATAGCAAATATAGAAAAAAACTTTAATAGACTTCTGAAAGCATTGCAATTAGGTATTCCATCACTGATCTCTTAGTTCCGAAGATCAGTCCACGTGGATGAGTGTAGCCTCTTTTACCGAGGTCAGTTGGCCTGATAATCACTTTCAAACCTTCCTGTTTCTTAGGTCAGTGTTTACCCAGCAGAAACGCAGTAGTATTGCATGTTTTCACTTTATGAATGTTAATCAAAAGCACTATTAAATATTTTAAGTATTTTGTAAAACCTTTGGTTAGCATAATTGTATAACCTTAGGTAGGGACTTCTTTTATCTGGAAGGTGAAGCTGTCTTTCAATTCCTAGAGCAAAGTCTGTGGCTGTTTCTCCCATGTAGTTAAGAAGTAGGTAAGAAATGGACATGCTGTGATATACTATTCCAAGGAAGAAAACTAGAAACACATCCCTACATGGCTGATCATTCAGGCTTCAGAAATTGAATGAGCAGAGAACATATCCAACTTGAACCTGCCTGCAGGGTCTCAGGAGGAAGCTTTTGAATTCTTTTGGTGATACTAGTGCCTATGGCACAACCAAAACCCAGTTCTGGGTGTGTGCACCAATACAATGACAATGACATTCTATAATCTTCTTTGTTAATAGGGAAAACGTGAAGGGAAGAAAGTGCTAGAAGCATTTCCTAAAGTATCGCATTTAGTTTGTTCAATCAAGTCTCACAAATGTTCATGAGAACCATGTTCACTGACTAGACACTAAAGTACACCCTGGAGATGATACTAAAAGCAATTTTTATCCTGTCTTTGAGGAACTTGTAACCAATTGAGGAACACATGATTTTTCACATAGAAAATGGTTACTAAGAATGTGATTTAGGAGATGATAAAGGTCAAGACAAAAGTCATGTTTTTCTTTCTTTCTTTCTTTCTTTCTTTCTTTCTTTCTTTCTTTCTTTCTTTCTTTCTTTCTTTCTTTCTTTCTTTCTTTCTTTCTTTCTTTCAGATAGACTCTCAGTGGCACTGGGTAAGGTACCATGTTGTCATAGCTCACAGCAACCTCAAACTCTTGGGTTCAAGTGATCCTCTTACCTCAGCCTCCCAAGTAGCTGGGACTACAGGCACCCAGTATAGTGCCTGGCTAGTTTTTATATTTTAGTAGAGACAGGGGTTCTACTCTTGTTTAGGCTGGTCTTAAACTCCTGAGCTCAAGTAAGCCACCTGCCTCACCCTTGCAAAGTGCTAGGATTACAGGTGTGAGCCACCACGCCGGGCTCCACATTTTTTTTTTTTTTTTCATCACAATTTTCTAGGCCAGGCACAGTGGCTCATGCTTGTAATCCTAGCACTCTGGGAGACCCAGACGAGTGGATTTCTTGAGCTCAGGAAAAAACAAACAAACAAACACAAGCAGGATATCATGGCAGGCACGTTAGTCCCAGCTGCTCAGGAGGCCGAGGCAAGATTGATCGCTTGAGCTCCAAAGTTTGATGTTGCTGTGAGCTATGAAGCCATGGTACTCTATTCCAGGCTGCAGAGTGAGACTCTGTCAGGAAAAAAAAAAAAAATCTGCTGAGATATGTAGTGTACCCAATGATCCCATTAAGATTTCCTAGTACAATTTTTTATAACTTCTTTTCTCTTCTAAAAATATCCAAATACCTCTCTCATTCTTTCTTGCTCACTTCACCTTATTTATCCTTAAGACTGTAAAACAAAAAGAAAAACAATCACTGTCTCACCAAGTCGAATTCCCTACACCCCTGTGTGCACATTCCCCTCTGTGTCTCTGCTCCTGCCTGATGGATGTGAGAGAAGATTGCAGTGAGGTTTTCTTTGTGTGTGTGTATGTGTTTGATATTGTGTTTGTTTTTGGTAAAATCAATTCCTTCCCCCACTCATACTTTTCTTTTTTTTGAGACAGAGTCTCACTCTGATGCCCTGGGTAGAGGGCCATGGCATCATCGTAGCTCAGAAAAACCTCAAACTCTTGGGCTTAAGCAATTCTCTTGCCTCGGCCTTCTAAGTAGCTGTGAGAGAGGATATCCAGGAAAAGTAAGGTCTGAAAGAACAGAAGGCTTCTCACAGGAGCCCCAAGGACACTCCTGCAAAGTCCTTCTTGTAGTGACTTAGTTCTTAGGAATTTGTAGAAACTTAACTTCCTGGGACCTTGAAACTAACACTTGCTTCCACTTCTGTAAAAGGGTTTCTGGGGATAAGGAACCCTTGGCTGGGATAAAAGGGAAAGGACAGAGCCAGTCAGGGACCTTGGCCATTTTTAGCCAGGCACAGTGCCACTGGCTGAAATAAAGCCTGTCCTCTTTTAAACATAGGTGTTTAGGTGTTTCTCTCCATCAGGCCTTGTTTCTCTGGAACAGCTGGGACTACTGGCACCTGACACAATGCCTGACTATTTTTAGAGATGGGATCTCACTGTTGCTCAGGCTGGTCTTAAACTGCTGAGCTAAAGCAATCTGCCCACCTCAGCCTTCCAGAGTGCTAAGATTAGTGGCCCGAGCCACCATGCCCAGCCTACCCCACTCATTCTTACTTTATAAAACTTAATATGCCCATCATACTTTCACTTTATCTTTTTTCATTCTTTTATATTAAAAGGAACACAACATGCGGTGCCATTTTGTATATAATTTAAACTAAAATTTAAGCACTAAAATTAGGTGTCCTTTGTAAGGTAAATAAACAATTTAAATGGAATGTGACCAAACTCCAGAACAAAGCAATCTCTGAGAAGGACTAGGAGATGTTAACTGTTTTCTACCTTCTACACTGTTTGAATGTCAATTTCTACATGCACTACTCTAATAATAATAACTATAACAAAAAATCAGTAAATTAATATGGTCCTTTTTCCCCTTAGGTTTTAGCTTAATCACCCAAAGTTTTTCTTGGCTCACTTATTTAGAGGAAAATATATTTCTGAGATTTTATGTAATTTTGAAAAGGCGGAACTTGTTATTACTGTTCTACATGGTGTCTTACCTTTTAAAAATATCGTAGTTTCCTCAGTAGTTAGTGAACGGTACTTGGCAAGTCCCTTTGGACTGAATAAAACTGCTGTTAGTGCATTTTTGGATGTTCTAGGCAGTGTTTATATGTCAAGGGCTGAGGGGCCACATAATACTGTGGGCATATTTTACCTTGTGGACACATGAACATTAGATTCCACTGTGAATTTTTGTTCCTCCCCATTTTGGTTCTCACCTCCTCACTAAGACAGAAGGGCCATCCTTGAGGTTCAACCCTGGGAAGGCCTTTTTCTGTTCTACTGTTTACACTGTCATTATGCATCTGGACTTCTAGAAAGAGTTCACCACCAATGCTTGGAATTACAGAGTTTCCCCTTTGTAGGACTAGGAAGACCTGCAATGCAAGTTCATGCAGCCTTAGCTAGTATGAAATTGAAGTACAAGGAGAGCGGACACAGATGACTCCTTTTGCTAGACCAGTAAATGCAGCTCTGAAGAACACTTAACTGTGTTCTCAGTTTTTGCTTTCTCTGCAGGAAACTCTGGGCTTCATTTCCATTGTTCAGCAGTGATGTTATCAATGTCTCCCTTCTGGAGCTTTCCTGTGGGGTGAGACATGGTGGCAGGTGGTCAGAATCTCACGATCCAGAGCACTGGCTGAGATTGGAAGCTCATCTACATGTGTGTCCCACCGCACAGGGTTCCAGGCATCTCCCCAACATTTGCTTGTGTCATATAACAAGAGCTGACAATTGCTGGGAATTGTTTGAGCAGGTAGAGTTTCAAAAATCCATCCCATGAAAATTGAAATATTTGTTTTATGTCTGGTGTTTGTTTGCTATTTGTTTTTGTCATTAAGACAAAACATTCTTGGCCAGAATAATAAACTTTAAACAATACTTTCCAAGTACAATACTGAATTTTATTTAATGTTTAAAAAGAACTTGTTTTTTGTTGGTGTGTATAAAAAATAGGAAATTCTGTATTTTTTAATAAAAAATGAAGATATTTCATTACAAATTAAATTTTCTGAAAAAAATCTGAGGGTATGGTTTCATGTTTAATTTACTCATAATGCAGCAATGAAGTTTACTAACAGTTGGGAAATTTACCAACAATGATAATGATTTACTATCATTATACTGTAAGAATTTAAGATTAATTAAAAATATTTTACATGCAGTCCTCTGTACCAGAATTTATGCCATGGCATGATTTCCTCAAACATAGAAAATCAATGCACTGGGAAATGTGTAAATAATTGATTTCTCTAGCACTTGTCAGCCATACTTTCGTAAATGCAGTCTAGGGTATAAGAAGGATCCTGGAGGAGAAAAAGGATTCAGTCAGTGACAATGGACTTGCTGACAGACACCCACTGAAATATTGTCACTTAGGCAGCTGTGATTTACATATACCCAAATGTTTGATTAGTCTTAAAGATAGGGTTTCATATTCAGGCTGAGGCATTTTTCTTAGACATGATAAGGGCATGACTTTTCAAAATTTCTGAGAGATTGGTATTTTAAAAGACGATCTATGCTGCTGCTTGCTTCATTGTCTGAGGGCAGAAAGATGTTTACTCTCGCACTACCTGGGCAGGGACTCGAAACAGGCAGTATGAGTGTGCGATGGCACATGTGTGTGTCAGCGTGTGTCTGTGGGTTCTTGTGTCACTTTACCAGCTAATTTTTTGTCTTTGAAATATGAACTTCACATATTTTTAAAATATGTGAATCCTGTAATTTTTTTCTTGAGGTTTTTCTCAAGAAACTTGCATACTGATGCTTTGCTATAAAATACTTGGGAGACAGATACATCACAAATTGGAGAATTGGTACTAGAGATTAGTTGGTTATTAGCAGAATTGAAAACTTAGTGCTCCCAAGCACAATTTGCCCAATCTTTTTTGGCTTAAGAGGAAAACAAAGTAAAAAAAATTCCCCCCTCCTACTTTTTAAAATTACAGTCTTAAAAAACCCTTTCCTCTGCTCAACTTCGAACACGTAGTGTATTGAAAGGTGCTCCACTTCCCAAGATTTGTTCATTCAGAACTTGCAAATGTGACTTACACTAGGGAAAAAAGATTTTTGCAAATGTTTTGTTAAGGGTTTCAAGATGAGATGACGGTGGAATATCCAGATGATCCCTAAGTCCAATGACAAGGGCCTTTGATAGAGAAAAGCAGAGAGAATTTGACACAGAAACACACAGAAGAGGGCCCTGGAAAGATGGAGGCAGAAACTGGCCCAGGAATGCCTGGAGCCATCAGAAACTGGAAGGTGCAAAGAATGGATTCTCCCACGCAGCCGCTGAAGGGGCCCTGCTGAGACCTTGATTTCAGGCCGTGTCCTCCAGAACTCGGAGAAGATAAATTATCAACACAGTCTGTAGTAGTTTGTTACAGCATCCCTAAGGAACGAATACTAGGTGTATACCTCGAGCATATGAAATGTTTAAGTGGGTTTATTTTACACCAAGTGAAGGCAGACATTTTTTCAGGTATTTCCTCTATGATGTATTTATCTGCATTACCATGTGATCTCTGAAGCAATTTTGTCTCTGATTCACATTACTAAAAGATTAATTAGTGTGACTATGATAAAATGATGCTAAGACAGCTGGAAAATCTAAAACTGCCCTACCCTTCTCTGGCAAGAGATGAGTGCCAGTGGTCGCCACCTTGTGGTGGCCTTGGGTCTGTGACCTTGACCTTTACATGTGAAATTTTGTATTATGGCATCCTGATAGTTTCTTCAAATGCATGAAAGTTTTAAAAAACAATTAGTCCAAATATTACAATAAAAGTTAAAATAGAATAAAACGTATATCATTCTGATGACACAACGGCACAATTTTATGGCACAGTACGTTTAAAATGTCAAAATATCCTTCCATGGTAGTCTCTTTACATTCTTCTTTTGCCTTCAGATCTAGGTCTATGGAGAAGTGTTCTTTTTCTGCTCCCAAGTTTCCCATTTTCGAGGAAATACCAATCCTTACCAGTGAAACCAGGATCTCTCATCAGTTGTCTAGTCTGAATTCTGAGCTTTCTGTCTTGTAGCTTCCCTTAGCTGAGCCTTTCTATACTGAACAGCAGCCTGAGTCCCCTCTCACCCTTCCTTTCTCATTCCCTGTTCTCCTTTCCCTACTTGTTTCTCACTGACTTCCTTTCTCCTAACGTATTTACGGTACACAGCCCAATGCTTTTTGTATAGCCTGCAGGTAATTTATGGAGAAAAGAACACTATGTCCCCGTCATAGGCCATAGAGTAGACCTTTGATCTTCTCTCTCTGTCTCTCTCTGTCTCTCCCTCCCTTTCTTCCTCCCCTCATTTGTGGGAAATGTTGCAGATGTTACGCACATCTGTGCTGGCATGGTCTTACCCCTTCCTACCTTTGTTCCTTCCCTCTCAGCTGTCCCTGGCATATCTCCCACTTTGGACCATGTCTTCCCATCTCAGACAGGTAAAGAAAAACTGAATGGAAAGCAAGCAGGTGGGTGGGGGCCAGAGGTGAGGGGTGATTTCACATCTCATGGGTGCACTATTCAGGTGAGGGGCCCACTTATAACTTTGACTCAAACTGTGCAAAAGCAATTCATGTAAACAAGACATTTGATGCCCCTTAATATTCTGAAATTTAAAAAATAAAAGGGCAGTTAAGTAATTACAATTCCGAGTCCCTGACTTCAGTTACATGGATTGCTCAACCCATCCAACTTTTTTATTTTGCAAGAAGAATAAAGTCCAGGCTCCATCTGTGAGTACTCCGGTGCCCTCTTGCCCCTACTTCCCTATGTGAAGGGGCAGAGAATTGGGGAGCCCACCGTGAATGGCAGGTGGCCCTTCTAGGGAGGCTCCTGCCCTCTCTACACTCTGTCCACTTTGGAGGAGCTGAGTGCAGGTCTCACTAGATTTCTTCCAGGTGAGGTTGTGCCAAGTGTGTCCTTGGTCAGTTGTCCTCTGGGCCAGGCACTTTAGCCTCCAATCACATGGCTGAAGTTCGAGGGTTCTGCACAGACAGTATGTCAGCTATGCCCAAGGACAAGCTGTACTTTCGGCAGCTTTGTTCCCAAGGGGCCATGGGCATGATCTCACCAGGCGTCCTATGGACTGGCCTCTGCCTCACTGTCTCTCTCTGTTATCTGCAGTGTCCTCCTCTCCTGCAAACCACTGACACCTACCACAATGCTTTTTGTATAGCCTGCAGGTAATTTATGGAGAAAAGAATATAAAAACTACTGAACAAGTTTTTAGTTTTAAAAAGGTATATGATGGTTTATTTTTAAGAAAAGAGATGTTAAGTCTGAGAAAAGCAGTATCACCTAAAAGACCGTTTAATGAAGGTGTTTAGTTTCCCTGGACGTTTAAAGAACGGCACTGTACCTGTCTTTCAGTGATCTGGGTTTGCATATCCATGATCATGAAATTATTTTATATATTTGTTATGCAATTTTTTTAATTTTTATTTATTTTTTAGAGGCAGGGTCTTGCTATGTTGTCCAAATTGATCTTGAACTCCTGGCCTCAAGCGATCCTCCCACCTCAGCCTCCCAAAGTGCAGGGGTTACTGGTGTGATCCACTGTGCCAGGCTGTTACAGAATTTTAAGAAGCCATTGGGACTATTTGATGCCTCCTCTGTGCCAGCCACTTGTTAAGTCCCAGGGACTGTGAAGACAAATAGGACATTGTACCTCCCTGTAGAGTTTTCACAGTGGGAGGGAAAGACAGCCAATGAACCCGCTTCAGAGCAGAGGATCATGGCATCGGAGTGTCAGCCTACAGGTCGGCCACGGTGGTCTGGGTATTCAGAGAAGAAACAAATAGAGTTCAGAACCAGGCTGTCAGTGGCATTTTCAGGAAAAATGGTACCTGAGAGAACTTGGAAGGCTAAGAAATTAGTTAGGCTTGGGAGAAGGCGCAAGCCATTTCTAAATAAGCCAACATTTCCCCTCTGAAATCATTTTTTTTAACATTATGGAATTCTAAATTTTTTAAGGAAGAAATAAATAATAAAACCATATGATTTAACCAATTGGTGTCCAAAGTCATTTGTATAAACAATTTTAGAGTAAGTTTCTATTTGGAATGTATTTATTATTGAGGACACTAAAGAGCATAATAAATGGAATCCAAAGCTTAATTAGCTGTCATCATAGGTACTTGGTAGTATATCATTAAGTTGATTTGGAAAGATTGGATGCTATTTCCAAGCACCAGCCTGTAACTGTGCTTGAGATTTTACCTAATGTACTGTGAATTGTAATGTACAGCAACTGCTTAAATTCCTTCAGAGAAGCCCTAAAGGGCAATGTAAGCAGCCTCTGAGACCTTTTAGAGCTGAATTTCTCTGTCTTCACATAGTGTTTTGAAAGTAGACAAAGAATCTTCAGCCCATTCATATGCATCGTGTGTTTTTGTTCTGCCTGTCCGCTAATCTGGGCGTTTAATCTGTTTTGTACAGTTGTCCACTTGTTAGTGGAATGCTAAGGTTGTTCATTTATTTTATCTTATGTTATTATTTATTTATTTATTTATTTATTTTGAGACAGAGCCTCAAGCTGTTGCTCTGGGTAGAGTCCTGTCGCATCACGGCTCACAGCAACCTTCAACTCCTGGGCTCAAGCGATTCTCCTGCGTCAGCCTCCCAAGCAGCTGGGACTACAGGTGCCCGCCACAATGCCCAGCTATTTTTTGGTTGCAGCCATCATTGTTGTTTGGCGGGCCTGAGCTGGATTCAAACCCGCAACTCAGGTGTATGTGGCTGGTGCCTTAGCCCCTTGAGCCACAGGTGCTTTTAAACAATAGTCCCTTTTTGAAATAGCAAAAAAAAGAACAAAAAATCCTGAATGGAGTCAGGGTAATGGTCTAGTAATAATTTCTGTTCACAAGCCACTTCAGTGTTTGGCTTCTACCATTGAATTCTATCATTTTACATTTTACCCTTGGAAATTCGAGATCAAAGATAAGAAACTAATTTATTAACCAATCTTCATTTTTTTCCACTTTTTGAAAAAATAGAGAGAAAAAGAATGATGGAAACAAATTATTGGAGTTGATATTAAGCTGCATGTGACAGGAGAGGATATGAATCACTCTCAGATTTATTTTCTTACTAAACAAAAAGGATGCGTTGCCTACTTTTTTAGCTCAAACTTGTATTTTAAATGATGACTATTGGCATATGAAGTTTCAGAATACGAATTAGGTTTGAACATCTAGGAAAATGTTGAAGAGTTTAATAAATTTTTGTAAACACTGAAGATAAATTTAGAAATGTACTTTTTCTTCTAAAGCACAGAGAAATTATCAACTACAGACCGTACCCCATTGCACGTGAATTATGGAATCAGTATCTCATAATTTCTCTTTGAGTAGTCACCATTTTTCAGTATACCTTGGCGTTTATAATTTTCACTAGAAATATAGCTTTGTGTAGTTCTTTTAAACATTCAAGCAGAAAACATTTGTTTCTAAGTGTACTATCAATAAGAGATTGAAATAACTCACATTTATAATAAAAATAGCTAGAAGTATACTGAAGTTCTCAATTGTTTCCTAATGTAAAAAAGTAACACAGACTGAGTGGCTTTAAACGCAGCAGAGAACAATCTCACAGTTCTGGAGGCTAGATTCCAGGTGTTAAGAGAGCAATGCTTTCTCTCAAACCTGGAGGGCAGAAAACTTTCTTCCTTCTGCTGGCGGCTGGCCCTGGGCTGGCAGCTGTGGGACTTCAATCTCTGCCTCTGTTGATCCATTGTGTTTCTTCCCTGGTGTGTCTGTGTGTCTTCAGGGCACATGTCACACTTTCCCGTGGGGGACACAATTACAACAGGGACTTTACCTAACAAATACAAACATTGTAACCTCATTGTTTGTACCCTCACCTTCATCTGAAACAAATAAACAAACAAACAAAAAAACAACCAAAAAACGGGAAAAAATAACTTTCTAGGATAATAGAAATGTTCTAGATCTTGATAGTGGGGATTACCCAGATGTATACATTTAGCAAAACTCATTAAATTGCACACTTAAGAAAAAAAAAGTGCCCACCCTATCCAGTACGACCTCATCTTAACTAATTACATCTGCAAGGAAACCCATAAGATCCATTGACCATTTTGTTCTTTTAATTTTTTTTCTTTTCTTCCTTTTTGTATTGAAGCAGTTTAGATGTACCTAAAAGTTGGTAGAGATAATATAGAACATTCTCCCCTCAGCCTCTCCTACTGTTGACAACTTTCATAGCCATGGCACAGTTAGCAAAGTTAAAAAATTCTTATTGGTACAATTCTCTTAACTAAGGGAGAGATTTTGGTTTTATTTCATTAATTTTTCAACTAAGGCTTATTTTTGGTTTTGTTTTTTGGTATTGTTGATCCAGAGCCCAACCTAGGATACCAAGTATCTTTTTAGGAAGCTCTGATTTATCGCCAGCCTGTGACAGTCCTCTGTCTTCCCTTGGTTTTTATGAATTTAGCATAGAGACTGTAAGGAACACTGGCCTGGGGTTTTATAGAATGTCTTCATTTTGGTTTTTCTGATGTTTTCTCAATGTTAGACTGGGATGATGAATTTTGGGGGAAGGATAGGGCAGAGATGAAATGCCCTGCTCATCACATCATGTCAGGGGGTACGGGGTACCAACTTAACTTATCCTTGAGGATGACAATTTATTTTTTTGAGACATAGTCTCACTGTGTCTCCCTGGGTAGAGTGCTGTGGCATCATAGCTCACAGCAACCCCAGTGTTTTGGGCTCAAACAATCATTTTGCCTCAGCCTTGAAGTACCTGGGACTACAGGTGCCACTACAATGCCTGATTAGTTTTTCTATTTTTTTTTTTTGTAGAGAGAGTCTCACTTTATAGCCCTCGGTAGAGTGCCATGGCATCACACAGCTCACAGTAACCTCCAACTCCTGGGCTTAAGCGATTCTCTTGCCTCAGCCTCCCGAGTAGCTGGGACTACAGGCGCCCGCCACAACGACCAGCTATTTTTTGGTTGCAGTTCAGCAGGGGCCGGGTTTGAACCCACCACCCTCGGTATATGGGGCCGGCGCCTTACCCACTGAGCCACAGGTGCCGCCCTAGTTTTTCTATTTTTAATAGAGATGAGGTCTTGCTCTTGCTTAGACTGGTTTCCAACTCCAGAGTTCAAGCAACCCACCAGCCTCAGTCTCCCAGAGTGCTAGATTATAGGTGCCGGGCCCTTGATGCTAATCTTGACCTCATAGGTTAAGGTGCTGCCTGACAGTTTTTTCCACAGTAAAGTTGGCATTTTTCATCTTTCAGATTTGATCTTTAGAAACAAGTCACTTAAGTCATCCAGCAACATTGAGAGGAAGGAGAATTAAGTTTTATCTCCTGGAGAGGAAGATATCAAAGAATTTGGGCACATACGTTAAAACCAGCATAGTAACTGGTAAATATTTTGAGGGAAATACTTGGAGGCTATGCAGATCACATGTTTCTTTTTAGAGATTTGTCCATCAATTTTAGCTTTCATCAGTGAATCTTGCTGGTGGCAATTATTATTGGGATGTTCAGTGGTGATGTTCTACTTTAATAGATACCATTTAATAATACCATATTCTTTTGAAAAGCAACTGAAAATAAGAATTCTGATGCAGGATTAAAGTAATTAAATATTCTGGGATGATTTAGGACTATTAAAATGCCTCTACAGTGCTTCCTTTTTAATAATGTCAACTATAACAAAAGCCTATGACCGAGCTTTCTCCCAGGGGAGATGCTTAATGGTCCTCAGGGAAGGCGTGTCTCCCTCCCAGGCCAGCACTCATTGGCATACACTCGGTTACCCCCAGTCGGGGGCGTGACGCAGGGCTCTCCCAGAGCAGAAGTCAGATGTTCTCAGGGAAAGCAGGGCTTCATAAGATGTATAGCCTCATTCCAGGTGTCAGTTCATAGCATCCAGATTGACATCTTAAATCAGGAAAATGTCACACATGTACAGTAACTGTACTAATCTTTTCTGTAAATTGCTGCCTGTGGTTTGCAAAATTATGGTAAATTGCTGGCAATTGACAATGTGTCTCCCTGCATAGCTAAACTTCACTTCTGCTCAGTTAACAAATCAGTCTTCAGTTATTCATGTACACCCCAACGTCTTGATTTGATTGACAGCTATTGATTTTAGGGACTCGTAATTCTGATTTTCATATTGAAGAAAAATTTGTCACCTGGATGTTTCCATTCTCCTCAGATGTGGGATTAAAACTGTAAGCAGGAAACAACACTGCACCAGGCGGCGCCTGTGGCTCAAGGAGTAGGGCGCTGGTCCCATATGCTGGAGGTGGCGGGTTCAAACCCAGCCTCCGCCAAAAAAAAAAAAAATAAAATAAAATAAAAAAACACTGCACCCTGTGTCTCAGCGTCTCAGTTAAAGGCAGACACAGTTCCCCACACCATCGGTGCTTTTAAGCTGTTATAAAATTGGCCCGGTTATTTCCCCACATTAATAACTTTAATGTCCTCTAATATTCCAAAAACACAGAGGAAGTTTTTTTTCATTAATTCTATAATTACAGAACAGTAAAATGATTAATTATATGTACAAACTAAAACATTAGATGGCCCATTATGAAATGGTACTATTATATCATTACATACTGTTCTAGAAGCAAGGTTAGGTCATTTCCTCAAGCAACTCAACCAAATAGAATTTTTGTTCCTAAAGTAACTTTAAATATATAGCACTATTTCTGAAAAGATTTCTTAGCACCATTTTTTTTTTTTTTTTTTTTTGTAAGCAGCACACCTTCTGAAGGAGATTTTTCTGGAAACATATTTACCTTTCCTTGAAACACTTTTAGAATCAGCACTGGCTCTAACCTAAATAATACACTTGTGTATGTAGGATCATTTTAGGTGCCCATTTGTTCATATTTGCTTAGGAAAAAATAACTTAAATGCCACTCTTTTTTTTTTTTGCAGAAAATCTATTTGATATTTATTAAACTTAGTTTCTCCAGCTATGGTTTGGCATTATACAAAGCATTTTAATGACACAGTAGAGTTAAAAAGATCTTTACAAATTGAAATGTGATACCCTTGTTCTCCAAATATTTTAATTGCCATAAATTTGTTTAAAAATACACAGTAAATGCATGTTTGACACTCTAAACTTTCTATAATTTCAATACCACAAAATACATATAATATACTATACAGATGTGGAAAAATCTAGTTAGTATATAATACTTTGCTCACCATTAACAGCTTTATTATGTGAAATACACACACTGACTTAGAAATCCTAGCGTTTGAGACCCAAAGTACTTCTGAAATTTTAATGTATTGCAACAAATAAAAATCACAGTATATAATTGAAATTTTGGTTGAAAAATGTCAGATGCCTAAATATTTTGGGTAAAAGAAATGTAAAACAAAGATTTGGATCATGTACAAAACAAAGGCATCCTATCAGTCACTAACAGTACCTTTCTGCAGAATCAATAGGCTTTTAATTTACTGGCAGTATTTCCTCCCCTCCAAAATCCTCCCCAAATATCAAACCATTATTTACCAAATAATTTTAATTTCAAATAAAAGGATTTTCAATAAATATATAAGTATTTCTATCCTCCATATACAAAATTTCCTAAAACTATTCAAAACGGAGGCTAGATAGAAATTTTCATAACTATGCTTACTAACCACACAGCTGGCCCTCGAAGGTGGTGCCTTTTCAGGCACTGTCAGTTGGGTCAACTCTGTTGGTGAGCCCCCACCCCCACCCCATCTATGTACTATTGAATGCAAATGTCAATGATCTGCCAGGTGTGTGCATAAAGTTTTAAAATCAGGACACTTCTTGAACAGCAACAACAAACTCAACAGTATGGATAACCATGGCATTGATTTGAAAGGCAGCATTTCCAAATAGATATTTTCCAGAGAGGAACATAGCAGGTAGAAAATTCTAATGGTTAAAAGCTGAAAAGAAACCCCACATGGAAGCAGTAAGAGATCACAAAACTGAATATAACTACCATTTCTGGGTGGGAGCTTTGCCACGTTTAGAAAGCTTTTTTTGTTTTTGTTTTAAGAATGGCGAGTTATACTTAGCTGAACAATGGTGACAGGGAGAAGTCAATGCTGACATTCCCAAAGTCAACTGTTTATGTTGTGACTACTAAGGTTGCTATTTTAGAATGCTTAAAG